>NC_064619.1:594978579-595608387 GCF_023898315.1 Schistocerca nitens
GGGTCTGAACTTCCATAACTGCAGTGATTCTAAGTCAGTGGCAGGGGTGTGTGAGGTATGTACAACCTGTGTACATGTTTGCTTGACAGTGTGTGTGTGTGTGTGTGTGTGTGTGGGTGTTTGGAGAGACTGTGTTCTGTTCATGGATTTAGTACAGCATAATGTGTAATTTCGCATGTCAAACACCACTGCTGTGCATTTGTCTATTTCCTTATAATATGTAATTGTTTCATGCATTTTCCTTTGCTAACGATTATTTTATAGGACTGATGCATACATAGCATGATTTTCGAACTGTAATCAGATGTGCATGTGTAACAAGAATCTATAATTTTTATTTGGTGTGGTTCTTAGTAGTTCTATCATCTTAAAGTTTTCCCCATAGTGAGTGGGATACAAAACTTGCAGGGTGAATGTATGTCATTGGTTGGAAATATATTTTCTGCATTGGAGTATTTACAGTGTGGCATTCCATGTGGCTAATCAGAAAACCACATGTCTTTAACATTATAGCATGTTTAAGTGCAGAATCTTGTAGCATTAGGACTGTGTGTGTATCGTCTATGATCATTTCTGTTTCCTTCAAGCATGAACCGTACATTTATTCTTTTTCTTAATTGTATATCACCACAACAGTCTCAAATGTTTCAGTCTCATATCTGCAATACAGCAGTAAGAAGTGCCAACATCCTTAGTATGCACATATTTAGAGAGATGATGTGTACTTGGATGGGTGCCATGAGTTAGACTGGTGCTGAACAGTCTTCGTAGAATGGTAGTTACCATGCTGGAATGAGAATACCAGTGTATATCAGTGTTGGTTGGCTGTGCTAAGTTGGAACGCGTGTTATGCTCTTACTGAGAACAAAATATCGAAGCGTATTTATTACATGGAACTCAAATCACTCTGTTCCATCATGATACATCAGATGTAGTGGGTATAGTGCCCTCTTACTTCTGGTCAGTTCCATATTAAATCAGAGACAATGTTTGCAGGAAGGTTGACCAAAGGCAGAAGAGTAGTTGCAAGATGCATGGAGAGAGACCGTCTAGTTTTGCTCTGGATTGTTAGCCTGTGGGATCAATAAAGGGGCAGCTCACTTCAAAACACAGGTAGGAGGGCAGCTAATATTGCTCGTAGTTTTACACCACTGGATGTTACAAAATAACAATGAGAGAGATAGATGTTCGTTGTAGCTTCCTGTAGAATATAAAAGACAATATTTTTTAGGACAAGCCTGAGAGACACTATTACGTATTGATTTTTCATACATCTGAAATGCACGTAATATTCATGTGTATTACAATTTATTTACAAGACTTCTAAAAATTTTGAACTCGAGCAATGGTCTCAAACTATAATAATTTGACCACCGAACTGAAAGAAATAGTTGTACCAGTTCATGTGGAACAATGACTTTTATTATCGTTGCAATTGTGTTTTTTTATAGCTGGTCGCTTATAAGAAGTAGGTTCACGTTAGATACGACTGTTCCACTGAAGTTTCCCATCACAAAACAGTTTATCACATAAATATTTCGGAGCTTAACATTTGACCCGAAATAGTTCTCACTTTTATTCAGGCTGATGTTCCTAAATAACAAGGACATTCTGTAGTTTTCACGACAAAATAGTGGAGGTTTCCATGGTGTTACTGAATTTACTCACGGTAGACATGTACAAACGCTGTGTGATTGTTTAATACATGTATGGTTCGGAGGTGGTGGCGAGGTTGGGTGGAGGCGGTTGTGTGCGGAGACAGCTGTAGGATGACACCATCAAAAGTAGTATGTTTCTCGAGTTGTATTGTTGTGCAGAGCATCGAGCAATGCCACATTCCTGGCTCTGTTACAAAGAATTGCACAAGGAAGATGTATTACCATCTTAAAGTTCGTCGCCATAGTGTGTTGGAGATAAAATTGCAGCGAGAATGTACTTTAGAGTCTGTAGGGATCACCTTACGATAATACCCCCATAAATAAGACACCATCTCATCCGCCCACAGACTGTTACAGGTGGGTAAGGGCAGACTGTGGCAGTCCCACCAACTTCGAGTGGCCTCTGTGAACCAGCTCTGTTGAGCCCCATACACCAAGGTGAGCCCTCTGGGGCCAGTAGTGGAAGGACCAGCATGTGCTCTGTGCGACTCCCACAGATCTTTATCGTCAATAACAAGGTGTCCATGGACCACCCACATTGTGGGTCTTTGTCCTGCAAACAGATACCTCTCCGAGGACCGCCGAAGTTGCAGTCTTCGTCATTGAAAATAATAGAAGGGGCGTCTGTAGGACAGTTCCCCGCCAATTTAGAGTTCTATTGTGGACTAGATTCAACTGGTTCAAATGGCTCCGAGCACTATGGACTTAAACAAATGGTTCAAATGGCTCTGAGCACTATGCGACTTAACGTCTGAGGTCATCACTCGCCTAGAACTTAGAACTAATTAAACCTAACTAACCTAAGAACATCACACACATCCATGCCCGAGGCAGGATTCGAACCTGCGACCGTAGTGATCGCTCGGCTCCAGACTGTAGCGCCCAGAACCGCACAGCCACTCCGGCCGGCTGGACTTAAACATCTGAGTTCATCAGTCCCCTAGAATTAGAACTACTTAAACCTAACTAACCTAAGGACATACCACACATCCATGTCCGAGGAAGGATTCGAACCTGCGACCGTAGCAGCAGCGCGGTTCCGGACTGAAGCGCCTAGAACCGCTCGGCCACAGGGCCGGCCTGGGAAACTAGGGCACTCGGCAAGTAAACATACCTTCATACACACTTAAACAGAAAATTTGAGGGCAGGGGCAGCGGGAAATGGCGGGAACGGGGAGGGGTGTTGGTGTGGAGTGTGGAAGCTGGTGTAGGACAAGCCCTCGAAAAATAAAGTAAATAAATACTTGATATCCTTCCTCTCCAGCAGCTCAACACAGTCTGAGCCCTTGTCCCACTAGTTCATAAGAGGGGGAGGGTAGGGAGGGGGGGGAGGAAAGGGATGGAGAACAGCTTCGTCTACAGTTTTGAGATACAAGGGTTACAACAGGAAATAGCCTCCTGAGAGAGAGAGAGAGAGAGAGAGAGAGAGAGAGAGAGAGAGAGAGAGCAGAGGTGGTTTCTTAGGTATCGAATATCGAAGGACGCTTCTAGTCAGCATTCGCTGGACAGTGAGATGAAAGGGAGCCGCCACCACACGGCTGCCGGTTTACTCGGCGGCGGCGCTCGCAGCGCCCTCTGGGCAGCTGAATACCGACCTAACCAGCTGTGGACAGACAGTACTTACGCTCGGCAGGGCATAAGTTTTGGACAGCGCGTGAAGGGGGGTGCTTGTGTTCTGAAAATCTACGGTGTGTTTAGTGCTGCGATCTGTTGGTGGTGGACATTTAATTATTTGATTTGCAAAATGTGTGTCTGATTCTCAAACGTTGAAGGCCTCATGTACACTTAATTATGAACAAGAATCAACGTAAGGTGGTGGTTAGTGTTTTAAGTAATCTATTTGATTCCTGTATATTCTTAAACATTTAATTAGATAAATAATGCAAATGGACTATTTTATTCTTAGAAAATTTTCTATGCGTAGTTCCAAGTCGTCTTCTTTCACGATATGTGGTTATGATCAGACCATGTACAAAGCATTTTTCGATGTGTTGACCAGTTTATAGTATTATTTCAGGATTCAGGATATATATTTATATAGGATTACGTCGTTTTAGCGATACCCTGCCAATATACAGGCGGAAAGGAGTTCATGAGATACGTAAGGGGCTGTAATAAAAGGGGTAAAATAAGGAATAAAACGGTAAGATCACATTTAAGAATCATTTTCAGTTAATGACAAGATGGGAATAGGATGAAATTGATCATATTGATAGAATGATGTAAAATTGCCAAGAAAATAATGACTCATCGGCCGACTGGAGAGAAATAACTAGGCAGACCTTGTAAGAGATGGACGGCTGGAAATGATCGTAATGGCCAGCCGGGGTGGCCAAGCGGTTCTAGGCCCTACAGTATGGAACCGCGCGACCGCTACGGTCGCACGTTCGAATCCTGCCTCGGGCATGGATGTGTGTGATGTCATTAGGTTAGTTAGGTTTACGTAGTTCTAAGTTTTAGGGGACTGATGACTTCAGAAGTTAAGTCCCATAGTACTCAGAGCCATTTGAACCATTTTTGATCGTAGTGAACAGAGATTTCAGTGGTTGGGAGTGGAGGCTGAACCGAATACCATTTATTGAAACTTTTCATTTGCGGCAGGTTCAGTAACCATTAAGGCTACAGAGGAGATTCAATCGTGGCTGCAAGAACACCAGCTTGGAAGGCAATGTCCAGCACAGGGGACCCCCTGTAACTACCACAGACCCTTCCTGTAACTGAGGTCGGTATAAGAACCATGGCCCATTTACAACGTCACCACCCCTTAGATAAGGCCGGCAACGCCATATTTGAGATGTTTATCGAAAGATGAGACATCTTTGCATCAAGGATATTCTCAACGAATTTAACGTTAAAACTTTCATAAATGTAATATTAACTAAATTTTATGGTCTTCAAAACCTCTCTAATATCCATGGCTTTTATTTAGTTAACAATTTCAAAACGGACTGGCAATGCTACCATTGCTCGCAAGATTAAACTTCAATCATGTAATAATAGATACTCAAATTTTGACGATTAATGTCAATGCTTAACCTTCCCTTTTAATAGGCTTCTGTCATAAAATAGTCAAAGGCAAGAGAATTCATCATTTATTAGATGTCCTCGTCTTCAAGAGTCGCTCCATAATCACGAATTGTACAACATGCAACAACATATGAAGCGTGGTCACCAATGGATACAACACCCGTAACACAGAATTACCAGTTCACAAAGTGTCACCTTAACTGTAGATGATACGCACTATGCCGTCTGCATGCCAAAGCATCAGCTGCCCAAGTAAGTGATCTCTCGAGCAGTGGAATTTACACTGCATTTCGCGCCTTAAGATAGATTTATTCTCAAGCAGGCTAGCATCATAGCTTTAGATTTCTACATGTATAACTTATGTTTGATAAATAATATGTGTACTAGCCTATGGGGCTGTGGTGCACCAAATCTAATTTAAAAATTAGGGGACCCCCCCTATTGGCCGCAAAAAGGAAGTTTTATACTAGTGCTCGTAATTAAATACAACACTATTAACCAGTGTAGGAAGGCCGCCCAGACTGCGTGTAATCACACTTACGTGTCACAATGGGGAATAACTTTCTTCCTGCGTAGATCGGCTTATATTAATGCATACCTACAAGGTTTCGCTGCCGTACGATAATTACAGCCAATAATGGACCTCTGCGAGTAACTGCACTTTGATTATAGCCACCGGCTAAAGTACTGGTGCTGTTATATACTGTTTATGAAACTGATGGCCTACCCATCTATCATTTATTGATACAGTAAAACAGATGCCCTCGTTTTAATGCCAAACATTGCATTATGAATGACTTGCAGCCTTCGTCGACTTACATCCACTAGATTAGGACACGATTGTGAAGTATTGTACCCCACAGAGAATGTGGGCCGAGACACAACTGTGCATGGAAATGAACGTTTGCAGACCGCTGTGGCAGATCAAAAGAATTTTAAGAGCCCTGTGAGCTCGGTACTTCGTACAGATGCATTCTGGAGAGCCGTCTTGACGACGCACACTTGAGCCTGGTTCAGGGCAGGCCTGCCGCGGACGTGAAAGCTCGACTTCACACATATTTTACGACGACAGTCATCACCGAAGGTGAGGACGCGTCCTAGCCCAACAGAAAGTTTTGTATCATTGTGTAATGTAGGGAGTGCTTTACAAAAAGAGACTCTGAAATACCCGCAGAAGAATTATGAACATTTACGCTGCCAGGAACGCCACATTATCGTCGTTGTGATGAGATTAAAAATTAAATAACAAATACTGAAGATCCTAAAGAAAGCCTCAGAAAATACATGATTTACTCACAACAGATCTTAAGAACGACTTACACATATTAAAAGGAAGGCCTATGAAAACGTTTGATATTGAAAAGCAACCTGTCCATCAAGCAAGACATGGCCGATCACTTCCCTCACAAATTCTTCATGTTTCAAACATCTTGGTACAGAAACGTCGATAAATAACTTTCCTTCATTTCTTCTTTTCTCTCAAAGTTCATGCAACATTATCTACCAATGCTTCCACTGAGAACAAGAAATAATGCATTGAACGGGCTTAATCCATTTACATACTCTACCCTATTAAGGTCAGTTGACGGGTTTTGTGTACGTAAAATAAAATTGGAGATGGAAGAGCTTCAAGTGACAAACCGCAAACTACAGTTTTGGCGAAAACAGCTGCCAGGAAGGAAGACTATAACCTCTACGGGAAAAAGAAAAATCTATTGCAGATTTGCAAACAAGGCCTGCAAATTACTTGAACAGAAAAATTTGTATGGGAAAGGCAAAAATTCAAAATTTCAGCATTTTCTGGAAACAGCAGTGTAAACTGGCCATATGTTGGATAACTCGCTGAAGATGGTTCATCATGTACATTTAATATACTAAAGGCCTAAAATAAGCCTAAGAGTAATTGTCAGCCGTAATTTAATTCCCCTTATTTGTGTTTTGCTCAGATAATTTAGACCTACAAATAATGTTTTGATAGTGAATTTCAGAATCCACGGTCGTCTTTTAGGCGTAAAGTTTACCTTAACCAATGTTGTCAATATCTTTACGTATAAGGAGAACGAGAATTAAGTTGACAAACTTTCAGAGATTGCTCAGTGGTATGTTCTGATTATTTTGGTATTAAGGACTACGGTCTCTGACAGTTTGCTACTGAGTTTCGCTTGGTTTCTTGACGCAGTTCGCGTTGTACCTGAAATGCACTGAAAATAGTGCATGGCAATTAAAATTTCGACTGTATGTGCTGTGTGTTTTGTTTTCATTCGCTCATAATACCTGCTGCATCCAGTGCTGTAAGGTTCTGTGTCGGTTTTGTTGCCCGTCAATGTTGTTATGTGTTAACAGTGATAAATAGCAGTACTATGGATAGGTTCACTGAAGAAGAGCTGACCAATATGCAGCGCATCTATGGTTTCACCGACTTCAAAGGATGGGCAGCAGAACACTGTGCCGAGCTGTTTTCGCATCGACATCCACTGTATCACAGTACTTTTGCGTCTGAGGGTTCGTGCTTATTATGTTTTGGTTATTGCATGTTACACATTTCTTTACTGTTGTGGAAGTATTTTCGCAGAAAGAAGGATGACTGCGGTAAGAAACGAATAAACTGTCTAATGATACGCTGGATACCAAAACAATCAGAAGGTGTCCTTGAACAGCCTCTGAAAGTTTGACAGTGGAGTTCTGTTTCATCCTGCAGAATGCAGAAGTGGAAACAACATTGTGACTCTTAATTTGAGAGTTCGCAGTCATGTTTTAGTGTCAAGTGCATCTTAACCCGTAAGTTAAGACAGTAATGCCTATATCTGTTTATATTTTGATAAATACACTCCTGGAAATTGAAATAAGAACACCGTGAATTCATTGTCCCAGGAAGGGGAAACTTTATTGACACATTCCTGGGGTCACATACATCACATGATCACACTGACAGAACCACAGGCACATACACAGGCAACAGAGCATGCACAATGTCGGCACTAGTACAGTGTATATCCACCTTTCGCAGCAATGCAGGCTGCTATTCTCCCATGGAGACGATCGTAGAGATGCTGGATGTAGTCCTGTGGAACGGCTTGCCATGCCATTTCCACCTGGCGCCTCAGTTGGACCAGCGTTCGTGCTGGACGTGCAGACCGCGTGAGACGACGCTTCATCCAGTCCCAAACATGCTCAATGGGGGACAGATGCGGAGATCTTGCTGGCCAGGGTAGTTGACTTACACCTTCTAGAGCACGTTGGGTGGCACGGGATACATGCGGACGTGCATTGTCCTGTTGGAACAGCAAGTTCCCTTGCCGGTCTAGGAATGGTAGAACGATGGGTTCGATGACGGTTTGGATGTACCGTGCACTATTCAGTGTCCCCTCGACGATCACCAGTGGTGTACGGCCAGTGTAGGAGATCGCTCCCCACACCATGATGCCGGGTGTTGGCCCTGTGTGCCTCGGTCGTATGCAGTCCTGATTGTGGCGCTCACCTGCACGGCGCCAAACACGCATACGACCATCATTGGCACCAAGGCAGAAGCGACTCTCATCGCTGAAGACGACACGTCTCCATTCGTCTCTCCATTCACGCCTGTCGCGACACCACTGGAGGCGGGCTGCACGATGTTGGGGCGTGAGCGGAAGATGGCCTAACGGTGTGCGGGACCGTAGCCCAGCTTTATGGAGACGGTTGCGAATGGTCCTCGCCGATACCCCAGGAGCAACAGTGTCCCTAATTTGCTGGGAAGTGGCGGTGCGGTCCCCTACGGCACTGCGTAGGATCATACGGTCTTGGCGTGCATCCGTGCGTCGCTGCAGTCCGGTCCCAGGTCGACGGGCACGTGCACCTTCCGCCGACCACTGGCGACAACATCGATGTACTGTGGAGACCTCACGCCCCACGTGTTGAGCAATTCGGCGGTACGTCCACCCGGCCTCCCGCATGCCCACTATACGCCCTCGCTCAAAGTCCGTCAACTGCACATACGGTTCACGTCCACGCTGTCGCGGCATGCTACCAGTGTTAAAGACTGCGATGGAGCTCCGTATGCCACGGCAAACTGGCTGACACTGACGGCGGCAGTGCACAAATGCTGCGCAGCTAGCGCCATTCGACGGCCAACACCGCGGTTCCTGGTGTGTCCGCTGTGCCGTGCGTGTGATCATTGCTTGTACAGCCCTCTCGCAGTGTCCGGAGCAAGTATGGTGGGTCTGACACACCGGTGTCAATGTGTTCTTTTTTCCATTTCCAGGAGTGTATAACAGACAGGGCAAACGTGGTAATATAATTGACATTAAATACGAAGGTACGCTACGACGCATAACGAATGGGTTACAAGCATCGATATTAGATTGTTGTTTGCTGGAGTCCAGAGACAAATATAGCCGTCTTGTAAGTCGGCTGTTTAGGTTTTTATGTTGGTAACGCCACGTAGCGCTCTGTATGAAAATCACTGACTGTACTGTGTGCAGTCTGTGGCTGGTTTGCATTGCTAAAGTATTTGCTGTTGTAGTGTTGGGCAGCTGGATGTTAACAGCGCGTAGCGTTGCGCAGTTGGTGAGCCGCCAGCAGTGGTGGATGTGGGGAGAGAGATGGCAGAATTTTAAGAGCGCACGATCTGGACGTCTGTCCGTCAGAAAAAGGAAACTTGGTAGACTGGATGTCATGAACTGATATATATATATATATATATATATATATATATATATATATATATATATATATATATATATATATATATATATATGACTTTTGAACACTATTAATGTAAATACGTTGTTTGTTCTCTACCAAAATATTTCATTTGCTAAATATGCCTATCAGTAGTTAGTGCCTTCAGTAGTTAGAACCTTTTATTTAGCTAGCAGTATTGGTGGTCGCTGTATTGCAGTAGTTCGAGTAGCGAATATTTTTGTAAGGTAAGTGATTCGTGAAAGGTATAAGTTATTGTTAGTCAGGGCCATTCTTTTGTAGGGATTATTGAAAGTCAGATTGCATTGCGCTAAAAAAAAGTATTGTGTGTCAGTTTAGTGATGATCAGAATAAGTGAAGAGAGAAATGTTTGAGTACGTTCAGTTTTGCTCAGCTGCTTGAAAATCAAATAACGTAAGAGGTTACCCGCACTGTCATTCATAAATTTTCTAAGGTGATGTTTCAGTCTCTAGGGTACATAGTGATTGGCCCACTCATTTTAATGGCCGGTTAAAACCTGAGCTGTGACTAGCCATGTCTCTGCAATGGCGTGTAAAATACTGGTTTGAGAGAGAAAACGGTTTGTGTGTGTCTCTGTATGTGTTTTCTGCCGACAAATTCTGTATGGGTTCTGCTGGCAAAATACCCCCCTGCTCTCCTCGCCTTGACCCCTTACAGTCCGAGGAAAGGTCGATGTGTACATTGGACTCAGAGTGGCCATTGCATTCCTACTCATATTCTAGCCTTGATCTGTCCCTTCTATTTTTCCTCCTCTTCCAGTGCTATATTAATCTTTCCTAGAAGCTCAAGCAGATGCACCACAAATTGGTTCCTTCTCATGGTTTGGTATTCCACAGTTTTTTTCCTCACATATAATTTTAGTACTTCTTCGTAAACTATCTTTCCATTTCTTCGTTTCTTAGATAGCACGATAATTCAGAATAATGTTTCTTCTCTGAATTTTCGGTGGTCCGCCTGTACAAACAATGCTATGCTGCAGACGATCACTTACATGAAACCCCGTTGAGTGCCATATCCGTAGCTGATATTACTGGCACACTTTTACTAAAGAAAGCTGTCTGCGCTTGCGTCTGCCTATTTTCGAATACCTTCCATGTTTCGATCGTATTGTGTAACCTCTCTTCCTACGCAGGATGGTTTACACCTGAACTCTAACGACACGTTTGTTATCAATTTGTTCATTTCTCAGGTAACAAATGGCGTGTAACGTATTTAATTAATGTATAATACCATACTGCATTGCCTGTGTTATTCTCAAATTCCAATGCAAAGCCCCGTTGGACTTGCATGACCGAAAGAACTTCGCATCGCAATTCAGAATAACACAGGCACTGCAATATCATATTCATCCGCCGACGCCGGGCTAGCAACTTTCAAGTACTGTGTCTCCCATGTACAGGAATATATTTAATGGATGAAGGATTACAGGTAATTGACACATTGCTGACGACATTTGGAAATTTGGGTCTGGCCGTGAGTCGTGCTCGGGTAGACAACTGGTAAGGCGACCGCTCGCGATAAGCGGGAAATGCGGAACCTAGTCTCGGTCCGGCACAAATTTTCATAGTCATCTTTCCGTTAAACGGCTGATGGCTGCCAGTATTCGCAACTGCGAATATACACCGAAGAGCCAAAGAAACTAGTACACCTGCCAAATATCGTGTAGTGCCGAATCACGACTTGCCATGGACTCGACTAATGTCGGAAGTAGTACTGGAATTGATACCATGAATCCAGCAGGGCTGTCCAGGAATCCGTAAAAGTAGAAGGGGTTCGAGATCTATTCTGAATAACACGCTGCAAGGCACCCAAGATATGCTCAATAATGTTCATATCTGGGGAGTTTGGTGGCGAGCGGAACTGTTTAAACTCGGAAGAGTGTTCCTGAAGACATTCTGTAACAATTGTGGGCATGGGGGGCTGTCGCATTGTTCTGCTGCAATTGCCAAAGTCCGTCGGAACGCACAATGGACATGAATGTATGCAGGTAATCAGACAGTTTGCTTGCGTACGTGTCACCTGTCAGAGTCGTGTCTAGCCGTGGTCCCGTATCACTTCAGCTGCTCACGCCCCACACCATTACAGAGCCCCCGTCAGTTTGAAACTTTCCCTGCCGACATACAGCGTTCATGGATTCATGAGCTTGTTTCCATACTCTTACACGTGCATCCTTTCTATGCAATTTGAAACGAGACTCGTCCGACCAAGCAACATTTTTCCAGTCATCAACAGTCCAGTGTCGATGTTGACGGGCACAGGCGAGGCGTAAAGCTTTGTGTTGTGGAGTCATCAAGGGTACACGAGTGGGCCGTCGCCTCTGAAAGCCCGTATCGATGATGTTTCGTTGAATTCTTGTTACGCTGACACTTGTTGATGACCCAGCATTGAAACCTGCAGCAATTTGATGAAGAGCTACACTTCTGTCACGTTGAACGTTTGTCTTGAGTCGTCGTTGGTCTCGTTTTAGCAGGATCGTTTCCCGACCGCAGTGATAACGGAGATTTGATATTTTACCGGATTTCAGATATTCACGGCACACTCGTGAAATGGTCGTACTGGAAAATCCCCACTTCATTGCTACCTCGGAGATGCTGCGTCCCATCGCTCGTGCGTCGACTATAACACCACGCTCAAACTCACTTAAATCTTGATAACCTGCCGTTGTAGCAGCAGTATCCGATCTAACAACTGCGCGAGACAATTGTAATCGCATAAAGGCGTTGCCGACTGCAGCGCCATATTCTGCCCGTTTACATATCTCTGTATTTGAATACACATGCCTATACAAGTTTATTTGGTACTTCAGTGTATTTCATTTAATATGTAACAGTTATTAACATACTGTTATTTTAGTGACCGTTTGAGCTTATGGATTCTTCGTTTCGTCTGATAATATCGTTTAGATACGCCGAGAGTGACCAAAACTTTTATGCTGTTCTAATTAATGTCCAGTACCGTATGTCAAGCCGCTACACACGAAAACGGCCGAAGGCGGAATCGTGGCACGCCACTCTGACTGCGAAACGCATCGTCACTTTTTATCTCGCAACTGCTATTAGAAAATATTAATGTTTTGTTCAGTCGCTCAATGTGGTCTACACAGAGTTAGTAAATTAGCAGTGACGATACTAGCAGCAAATTTCTGCCCTAATCTGGACTGTTGTTAGAAAAGGATATCGACTGTTGTTCCCCAAAGCAAATGATGGAGTCCGATCATATATCTAATACAGATATTATATACGCTTCACTCTATTTATCACTGCCCACCCTCGTTATCTTTTATGATGCAGTTCTTCTCTGGAGGAACAGGATGAGAGCTACGATTAATTCACCTTATGATCCAACTTCTGAAATAAATGCTATTACCTATGAATTAACAATCAAGCTCTGAAGGATTTAATTTTGCTTTATTCCTTCTGAAATTTATTTTAAATCACTATCAGCATAACTTGTACCAAAAATTTCAAGATGGTAACAAAATACAATTCTCTTGGGCCGCTGGAGCCACACCCAAATATGTAAATGAAGCTTTTGGTGTATTATGTTGTTCAAGGAACACATATAAAAATGATTGTTTAACATGTTCAGTATACTGTAATTTCACATAACTACAGCCGAATTTCGCAGTTCTGTTTCAGTTTGTCCGCAGAGTATGTGTATACGACATTTAATTTACATATTCTTGTTTTCCCAATTGCTCAGTGAAGTGAACGGGCCGCGGGGGATTAGCCGAGCGATCTAGGGAGCTGCAGTCATGAACTGTGCGGCTGGTCCCGGTGGAGGTTCGAGTCCTGAGGTCATGGGTGTGTGTGTTTGTCCTTAGGATAATTTAGGTTAAGTATTGTGTAAGCTTAGGGACTGATGACCTTATCAGTTAAGTCCCATAAGATTTCACACACATTTGAACATTTGAAGTGAAAGGAGCTTCCTGTTTCTAACTTCAAGTTCTATCGAAACAGATATTAATTATAAAAAATTGGAACATAGTTTGGTACCGACATTCCTGAGTATTTCCCTCTGACTTATCTTATGGTGTCTTATAGGTTGCGTTCTTATGTCCATTTATTTTGCTATGAAATAAAATGAAAAATTATTCGCATATTTATTTTAAATTTAAGAAATCTAAGTACCAATACTTGATTTTCCCCGCAATTTGGCGCATTAGAGTTCTTTTACACAATGTAATTCTCTTTTGTTGGACACCTGAACACGAGGTTGAATTTTGCGTGTTAGATCAGATTTTCTTGTTCGCAAGGAGATTTCTTTCTTTATATCAAATCCATAGTTGGTCATCTCTTGCAGTACAGCTCGCTTCTGCTCCAGTTTTGAAAATTTTGACGACTCTATCAGCCCATATTTCGCCCCGAAATTTGACAATGACAGAATCTTTATCTGTAAATTTGCTTTAAACGAAGGTTCATATTATATGGAGCATAATGTAAATATGGCTTCTCACCTGTTCTATTTTGATTTTATTATTCGATATTTACTGTAGTATAACTTGTATAAAGAGACCTTGTTTTAACTGTAGGTGTTTAAATACCATAGCAGCAAAGTAAAATAATTTAACATGTACACATTCTAGATATAAATTTTGGACTATAGTTACGTCTCTGTTTCAAATTGTCTATGAAATATTACATAATGCAGAAGTATTAATAGTAAGTGTGATAGATAATTGCTAAATAATGAGGAATAGGGATAGTATGGCCAGCCGAAGTGGCCGCGCGGTTCTGGCGCTGCAGTCTGGAACCGCGAGACCGCTACGGTCGCAGGTTCGAATCCTGCCTCGGGCATGGATGTGTGTGATGTCCTTAGGTTAGTTAGGTTTAACTAGTTCTAAGTTCTAGGGGACTAATGACCTCAGCAGTTGAGTCCCATAGTGCTCAGAGCCATTTTGGATAGTATGCAGCATTATTTATATTACCATACCTCTTTATGGTGGTACATAAAAGTTTGCAACAAAATGAAAATCACGTTCATTCCTCAAGGAAGTTCAATAGCAACTGATGTTTCCGAAGAATGCCGATATAGTAACTTGCGGTTTTATCGAGGGTAGCACCAAAGCTTCCAAATGCAGCACTAAAGAAATGCAGACAACAACAGCAATATAATACGAGACTGCGCTCCAGAGATTTAAGACGTGAAAGAGCCGATCAGTATATACCCCAGAGACGGCTACATTTATCTCTGGACTCCACCAAGCTACTGTTTAATTTCGATGTTTTTAACCAACTTGGTATGTGGCACAGTGGATCCTCATATTTAATAACAATTATAAAGGAATACAGAAAACAATTGCACGGATCTACACAGCCATATAATTTGAGACTTTCTGCTTACAATATAGTTAAGTGCCTAGACAGTAGATATGGAAAACTGTGGTAGTTCTCTTTTGCTTCTTCCACAGTGCTCCCAGTTTTGATACTAGATTCTCCATGCTACTACTCTTTGTTACCTTCGGCTTTGCTCTTCGTATCCGTTCGCCTTTTTCCATACTGAGTATGCGGTATTTTCAAGATGTGAAACGTTCTTTACATCAATCCAGAGGTGTAATGCCGTCCCGAAATCTTAACATTGGTAGCTCCTTCCGCTGAGTTCATAAAACCATAAAATATAGTACAGAAAAAGGTGTTTTTATAACATGACTTGTAGTGCAACCACGGAGCAGTCATTATGCCGTGTATTGACAAAAGGGCTTTGGAATGAATTACGAAGCTTTGTTTTCGAAGCGACAGCTAAAATTTTATGATTACCCTTTTTACTGTAGAAACTCTGTTCCGTCGGAATTAAAACTCCAGGCACTGTTCATTTCAATCAAAAGACATCTCCATTTTTCCGAGTGCGAACTGCCCCGTGCAGTATATCAATCACGACCAACTTTTACGAGTTCCGAACCCAACGTGGCTGGTAAAAGTAGTGGGCACGGATTTTAAAATAGTCACATGTGTGGGACGGCGCTTTGATCGGACGCGTGGAAACAATTGGCCGGTTGTTGAAACAGGTGGGCGGGAGAAGTGGCCGGCGTGACAGATGCTCGGCGCACGGATAGTTGCGTGGCAGCTGGGGGTGGGGGGGACGTGGCTGGAGTGGGTGGTGGTCGGCTGGCGCTGGAGCCTCGAGCGCAGCGCGGAGCGGGCTGAGCGACAGCGGCGCGTCCCGGAAACACTTTTCAGGCGGCGGACACATCAAAGGGCGGCCGCTCTCGGCTGATGAGCCGGCGTGGCGCGGCTTCCGACAGGTCGCAGCTGCCCTCGCCCGCCCGCTGCGAGCGCCGCTCTCGACAGCTGACTGCTGCCTGCTGCTCTGCGCCAGCTCGATCACTACCACAGCACGCCCGAAACAGACGTAAAGGAGACACGACTTTCAACCAAACTGTCATACACACTCCTTCAACCGTGCCCTCAATCTCGTACACGTTTTTAATCTTCTTAGAGTTCCGTGCCTCAGTCTATGGAACCCTTATAGGATCGCTTTGTTGTCCGTCTGTCTGTCTGTCAGGCTGCTAAGAAGCCCTTTTCTCTGACGAACACATATCGAGTTAAAACTTACGTCACATGTTAAAGTCTTTGCTGCCTTGTAAAAAATTTAAGCTCCTAAGTAAGTACAGTCAAAAATACGGTCGTTTACGTCACATATTTTGATATTAGCAGACTCACTCATCAGAACCTATAGTTGACTTATCGGTGACCTACAATCGTGAACTTTGGTGAAAAACAAGGTTTCACGGTACAGGTAAAGGATAAAATCCATGAATTATTAATTTGTGACTATATTAGATGAACAATTTTTTGTAATTGTTTTGTCTACCTGTCTGTTTGTTTGTCCGCCTATTAAGACCTCTTTTTCTACTACCAGGTTGGTGCATCAAATTGAAATTTATGCCACCTACTGACTTGTAATTACACTCCTGGCCATTAAAATTGCTACACCACGAAAATGACGTGCTACAGACGCGAAATTTAATCGACAGGAAGAAGATGCTGTGATATGCAAATGATTAGCTTTTCAGAGCATTCACACAAGGTTGGCGCCGGTGGTGACACCTACAAGAGGAAAGACTCCAACCGATTTTTCATACACAAACAGCAGTTGACCGGCGTTGCCTGGTGAAACGTTGTTGTGATGCCTCGTGTTAGGAGGAGAAATGCCTACCATCTCGTTTCCGACTTTGATAAAGGTCGGATTGTAGCCTATCGCGATTGAGGTTTATCGTATCGCAACAATGCTGCTCGCTTTGGTCGAGATCCAGGAGGGTAATACGGAACGCCGTGCTGGATCCCAACGGCCTCGTATCACTAGCAGTCGACTTGACAGGCATCTTATCCGCATGGTTGTAACGGATCGTGCAGCCGCGTCTCGGTCCCTGAGTCAACAGAAGGGGACGTTTGCAAGACAGCAACCATCTGCACCAACGGTTCGACGACGTTTGCAGCAGCATGGACTATCAGCTCGGAGACCATGGCTGCGGTTACTCTTGACGCTACATCGCAGACAGGAGCGCCGGCGATGGTGTACTCAACGACGAACCTGGTTGCACGAATTTCAAAACATCATTTTTCCGGTTGAATCCAGGTTCTGTTTACAGCATCATGATTTCCGAATCCATGTTTGGCGACATCGCGGTGAACGCACATTGGAAGCGTGTATTCGTCATCGCCATACTGGCGTATCACGCGGCGTGATGGTATGGGGTGCCATTGGTTACACGTCTCGGTCACGACTTCTTCGCTTTGAAGGCACTTTGAACAGTGGACGTTACATTTCAGATGTGTTAAGACCCGTGGCTCTACCCTTCATTCGATCCCTGAGAAACCCTATATTTCAGTAGGTGGTTGTTCTGGTTACTGATTTCGCAGGATCTGTGCACCCAAATTGCGTGAAAATGTACTCACGTGTCAGTTCTAGTGTAATGTAATTGTCCAATGAATACCCGTTTATCATCTGCATTTCTTCTTGGTGTAGCTATTTTAATGGCCAGTAGTGTAATTACATTAGATTAACAATTTTTTTTAAATTTTTTCTGTCCGTTTGACTGTTTGTTTGCCCACCTATTGCGAGCTCTTTTTCTACTAGCAGCTTGGTGCATCAAATTCAAATTTGTGCCTCTTACTGATGTGTAATTATATAACACGCTAAAGTTTGAATTTTTTATCTGTCTGTTTGTAAAGATTGCTTTTTCTTTTGAATAAGTTGGCGCATCAAATTCATATTTATATCACATACGCAAGGCTATGGGCCCTTGCTGGTGTAATAATGTTAAGCTTCTAAGACAACACAACCAAACGAGTCGGCCATTTGTGCCAGTTATTTTGGCACTCGTAACCTCTCATCAGAACCTATGGGTATCTCCTGTTTACTTATTACCATGAAATTTGGGAAGGAGCAATGTTTCGTAATGCAAGTACCGGAAAAATTGTAAAATCGCTAATTTGTAATTATGTAATTCCAGAAATATTTTTCTCACTTTTTAGTCATCTGCTTGTTCGTCTGTCTGTGTGTTAAGACCCCTTTTTCTCTTGCAGAGTTCGCAGTATAAAATTAAAATTTATGTTACGTACCACAATCTATGGGTTCCTGGCAGTGCTAAAATGCTGAGCTTCCAAGCCAAATCAGTCACGGAATTTGGCCATTCATGTTACATATTTTGTGACTAGCAAACCCACTCATCAAAATATGTAGGGTACAATAAGTTGAAGTACAATCATGAAACTTGGCAAGATGCAAAGTTTCACAGTATAAGTAAAGGAAGAAATTCGAAAGTTGTTAATTTGCAAGTATACAACACGAAAAAATGTTTTTCTAAGTTTTTTATCCTTCTGTCTGCTGGTTTATCCGTCTGTCAAGAGCTCTTTTCTACTAACAGGTTGTCACATCAAATTGAAATGTATGTCATTACTGACGTATGTGGTCTCTTGGCGGTACAAAAAAATTTAAACTTCTAAGTTAATTAATTCAAAAAGTTGCGTTGACGAGGAATCATGACATTTGGAAAGAAGCAATGTTTCGCAGTACTGGTGAAGTAGAAAAATCTGAAAATGGGTAACTTGCAATTATATCACACAAAAATATCCATTTGCCATTGGAACTACGAGGGTTGTTTTTTAAGTAAGGGCCGCTTTTATTTTTTAAGAAAAGATAGAAATACTTTTGTAAAAAAACTTTTATTTTCTGATTCTACACACTTTTACCTATTTTTCTACATAGTTGCCTTGTTTATTTAAGCACTTGTCATACCGTACAACTAAGTTTTTAATTCCCTCTTCAAAGAATTCGGCCGCCTGCTCCGACAGCCAAGAGTTCACGGTCGCTTTCACTTCATCGTCGTCATTGAAGCGCTGCCCGCCAAGATGGTGTTTCGGGTACCGGAAAAGGTAAAAATCGCTTGGAGCAAGATCGGGGCTGTATGGTGCATGGTCCAAAACTTCCCAGTCAAAAGAATCAATCAAATCCCGAGTCTTTTGAGAGGTGTGAGGCCTAGCGTTATCGTGCAGGAGCAAAACTCCTTTTGTCAGCATGCCGCGCCTTTCGCTTTGAATTGCTCTGCGGAGCTTCTTTAGAGTTGCACAGTAGGCATCTGAGTTGATTGTCGCTCCTCGTGGCATAAAGTCCACTAGCAAAACACCGCGGCGGTTCCAGAACACAGTTGCCATAATCTTACGCTTTGACAGCGTCTGTTTGGCTTTGACCTTGATGGGTGAGGTTGTGTTTCGCCATTCCATTGATTGTCGCTTGCTTTCGGGAGTGATATGGGATACCCATGTTTGATCTCCAGTGACAATTTGACTAAACATGTCATCCCCTTCTTCCACGTAACGAATCAAAAAGTCCAATGAAGTGGCAAATCTCTTCCCTTTGTGGTCCTCTGTGAGGAGTCTGGGTACCCACCGAGAACACATTTTCGTAATGTTTAGGTTTTCAGACACAATTTTGTACAAAACCGATCTTGAAACTTGTGGAAATTCCAAAGAAAGAGTGGAAATTGTGAATCTTCTGTCCTCACAAACCTTTGTTTCGACTGCAGCCACCAAATCATCAGTGATCACAGAGGGCCAGCCTGAGCGTTCTTCGCCATGGATGTTTTGACGGCCATTTTTAAACTCTCTAACCCATTGACGCACTTTACCTTCACTCATTGCATTCAAGCCATAAACTTCTGTTAACTGACGATGAATTTCTGCAGCTGATAGGCTTCTCGCGGTCAAAAAACGTATCACTGACCGTATCTCACACGCGGCGGGCGATTCAATAATCGTAAACATTATAAAGTAGCACAGCGATGCGTACACGTCAGCTACAGAGCTGCAACTTGCATCAGTGTGAACGGGAAGGATGCCGGCAAGTGGCGCGGTGGCTTGTTGCGGCGTGCGCGCAAACTACGGGACTATACGCGCGAACGGCCCTTACTTAAAAAACAACCCTCGTACATTTATCATCCGTCGAAAGCATAACAGACAAACATTACTGCATGTGAGCGTAAAATGTAAGTTGTAGTAAGCAAATAAAATGTATTTTATTAAATCTGGTACTCTACATTATAAACTGAAGTCCCCTGCCCGCTTCTTTTTGTATGTCCAATCTAGTCTCAGAATATTAGGATGCCGTCTTGGAATTCACGGGATGGATACACTGCCAGTATCTTGTAGAAAACAGGCAAAACTCGTTGATACCCTCGGTGCCTAGTATTAATGAACTAAATATATATACTGAATTAAGTTCCGCGGAACCTTCAGTACGCGATTCGTACTCGCAATTGACCAATTTTTTTTCGGGGTCATCACAGCTCTGACTGGTTTGATGCAGCATGCCATGAATTCCTCCCTTTACCAGACTCCTAACCTCGGAGCAGAGCTTACGCGCGAGACGCTTTTCATAGTTCCCACAACTAAGCTCTGTCCAGAAAGCTGGCAGAAAATCAGAAGAGATTCTGTTCTTATGTCACGCACACCAGCGGGAAAACATCAATACCTTCACTGCGCGATAGCGTTGGTAATATTACCGATGACAGGGCCACCAAAGCCAAGTTACTAAATACAGTTTTCCGGAATTCCTTCACCAAAAAAAGGACGAAGTACATATTCCAGAACTCGAAACAAGAACTGCTGCTGAGACGAATAACTTGGCAGTAGCTACTCTCGTTGCAGCAAAGCAGCTTAAATCAATAAATGAAGGGAAGTCCTCCATTTGAGACTGTATACCAATTACGTTCCTTTCAGAGTATGCTGATACAATACCTCCGTAATTAACAATCATACACAACAGCTCGCTTGACGAAGGATTCGCACGTAAAGACTGGAATGTTGCACGGGTCACACCAGTATTCAAGATAGGAAGTAGGAGTAATGCGGTAAGTTGCAAACCGATATCACTCATGTTGATTCGCAGTAGTATTTTCGAACATATAATGTGTTCAAACATTATGAATTACCTAGGTGAAAACGGTTTGTTGACACACACTCAACATGGATTCAGAAAATATCAGCCTTGTGAAACACAACTAGAACTCTTGACTCTAACGAAGTAATGAGCGCTACCAGTATGGGATCCCAAATTAATTCCATATTCCTAGACTTCCAGAAAGCAGCCTCGTGATGACTGGGTGTTGTGTGCTGTCCTTAGGTTAGTTGGGTTTAAGTAGTTCTAAGTTCTAGGGGACTGATGACCTAAGATGTTGAGTCCCATGGTGCTCAGCGTCATTTGAACCAGAAAGCTTTTGATACTGTTCCTCACAACGGCTTCTAATCAGATTGCATGACTATGCAGTATCGTCTCTCCTGCGCGACTGAATTCGTGATTTCCTGTCAGAAACAACACGGTTCTTAGTAACTGATGCAAACTCATCGAGTAAAACAGAAGTGATAACTGGCGTTCCGCAGGGAGTGTTATAAGCTTTGTGCGGTTTGTAATCTATGAAAGTCATGTAGTGGACAGTCTGAGCAGCGCTCTTAGATTGTTTGCAGGCGATGCTGTCATTTGCCTGTAGCAGAATCATCAGAGGATCAAAGCCAAATGCAAAATGATTTACATGAGATATCTGTATAGTCCAAAACGTGGTAATTGACCGTAAAAAAATAATGGCGTGAGGTCAGTCACACGAGAATTTAAGGAAGTTCGTTAAATTTTTGTTGCATGGTAAATCACACAAACCTAAAAGCTGTAAGTTTAACTAACCACCTACTGATCTTAGTTACGAACAGCTTTAATTGGAACGATCACACAGACAATTTTATGGAGAAGGCGAACCAAAGACTGCATTTTATTATCAGAACACTTAACAGATGCTACAAATCCACTAAAGAGACTGCCTGTCCGTCCTCTGCTAGAGTACTGCTGTGCAGTACGGTATCCCTAGCACTTAGGACTGACGGGGACCATTCAAAAAGTTTAAAGAAGGGCAGCTCGTTTTGTGTTACCGCGAAATAGGCGAGTGAGTATCACAGACAACAGACGTGAATTATGGTGTTAGCCACCAAAAAAATGGTGTTAATCGTTTTGGTGAGATCTTTTCACAAAATTTCTATTTGCAACGTTCTCCTCCGAATGCAATTTTCTTTTTTTTTTTTTTTTTTTGCTACCCACTACATTTCAAATAAAATAAGGGAAAACAGAAATCTCACGGAAATATACAAGTGTTCGTTCTTTGCGCACGCTTATCGAGAGTGTACCGGACGAGAAATAGACTGAAAGTGCTTCCATGAACCCTCTGCGAGACACTTAAGTGGGAATGGCAGAGTTCAGAGTTGTCATGTGGATGTAGATGCAGACACCCAGCAGCCTCAATTATTGGTTGCGTATGCTCCAACTTCTGTCTTCCCCTGCAGTCTACAGTTCTCTCCACAAGCATAGACATTACTCATCGATATGTTAAGACTAGTGCAGTCATCCTGTTCCTCCTGCTTGTCAATGTTTTCTGCATATTTCTATCATCTCTGATTCTTCGTACAACCTCCTTATTTTTTACCTTATCAGCCCACCTAATTTTCAGCATCCTATACCACTACATCTCAAACACTTCGAATCTTTGGGGCTGAAGATACCGACCATTCACGAACATAACGACACTCGATTACTTTTCATCGATAATGATGATTCAAGTGAAGAGGAGTAACGCATTTGGCATCAGGTGACGAATAGTATTTCCATATGTCTTTAAAATCGAAGACACCTCATGTCCAAGATGCATTATCGTTGTTTCACCTCCGAAAATATCTCCCAAAGTCGAAGATAAAAGTCAGGTAACAGCTTTATATCGGATGTACAAAAACTACGTATACAAAATATTAGGGAGTTTCGTGGACATAATAAGACAGATATTCATTATATGACAAAAATATTACTCGTGAGAAGTTTCTGCGTTAGGGGCCCACGAAGATTTTGACACTACTCTGAACCGAAAGTGTTCAAATTGCTGCCTGTGAATATTACATTAGGGATGAACCTGAAATCCTGTGGAATTCCTTTTCTCATGGAGGATAAAAACTTTGGTGTAAGATACATCGATACCCCATCCAGAACAGTTGGTTGCCCATTTGATGAAGCTGCAGACGTTACTGGTGAAAAACATTATTTTGAGCGTGTTGGGCAGTTGTTAACACACTGGAACCAGTTGTGCATTTATTTACATGGACAACATGCTCAGCAATAACTCTGCAACAATGTTGACCACACAGCAATATCAACACTGCCTCTATCACTGTATCTATAACAACTCCAGAGTACGCTTCAAATTTCCTCCACTATTCGGCGCAGTTGTCTTGCAGCCACTGATGGCGGCGGGAAATCAAATTATTCGATATTATAGTAGGCCATACCACTTCTCTGTCACATGAAAAACCATGTCCGCCTTATCTGTAATGCCATCATCATTAGCAGTAGCGTCATGTAACATACATGAATATTTGATATGTACACACATGTGAGATAAAATCTAATGTTGGGGAAGTATAGTATTTACAGCGGTGGAATGGCATGCGATTTGTCTTTGTGCGTCTGTGTGTGTGTGTGTGTGTGTGTGTGTGTGTGTGTGTGTGTGTGTGTGTGTGTGTGTATGTATGTATAAGGCCCCACCACATCACACATCAGTATCAACTCGCCCCCAAAACACACACAAACTGATTGCATAATGTTCCATGTCTATAAAAGACGTACTGTGGAATTATTAAATTTGTGCACATATCAAAAAAATTTCGTGCAATGCTTCTGCGTCCGCCCCATCATCAGCTTTCTGATTTATCACAGCACTGTAAATGTCTCCTGTCTCTCTCTGTCTCTGTCACTCTCTCTCGCTTTCTGTCTATTTGTTTCTCCCTATCTTTCTATGTTTATCTGTGAACGCTTATTACAGAGCACCAACAACATTGTACAAGTATATTGTAGAGGGAATGAAAGGATTAAATTAGTTCCCAGTAATTGACACCCCCAGCAGCTTACATCCTTAGTAGCTGACGCCTGTAGTATCTGACACCTTCAGCAATCGACACACTCAGAAAATGACACACAGTAGCTGAAATATATTTTTCTGTGTGAACAAATTTGGGTTTGGTAAGTATCAGCTTGGTTAATAATTACTTTTACTAGTTGGAAAATATTGAAGTTTCCCATACCAATATCACTTTCCTTTGTCAGTGTCATGATTATACTTGCTAATCTCTGCAATTGCTTATTGTTGTAATCTCCAACCATGTCATATTTCGCTGACCCAAAATATATGCACGTGAGAGTAGTGATAGTCACCATGTCAACTGACCATCATTGCCCCAATCAACTGTATCTGCGGGATAATGGTGGTAACCCAAATGGAAGTATCAGGTAATGACAGTCGCCATGTCCACTGACCATTATTTCTCCACCCAATAGTATCTGCCATCGACAATTTTGCTGTAACATGAAGATGTGACTAGTTAGAAGTAGTCATAACTACGTGGAACTGTTAAAAACTATTTAGAACTTGATGACTGATGTAAGGGGTCTCATGTTAAGCTGTGTACATATGCTTATTCATGGTAGTGGTAGTCACCCTATAAATTGACAATTATTGCTGCTATCCCGTAAAATGAGTATAGTCGATCTCCAAGTGCTGCTCTACTTTTCAGTTTATCAACAGTCCCTACATACAATTCGTGTATATATTTTTCAAAAACCTTCTAGCACAGTGAATGCAACAGTTCTGTCATGTCTGTTTTGTGATGTAGATACAAATCTTCCATATTCTGAAAACGGATACAATTTTATCCAGGTCCAAAGCTTGAATATTAATTCATGGTAAGACGTCTGTGATAACTGCATATTGTGGTAAGCAGCCTGTGTTGTGTGTGTGTGTGTGTGTGTGTGTGTGTGTGTGTGTGTGTACTCGAAATCATTACTTATTGTAATACATAAATTTATTTTGGTGGTAAAGATTGTGCATTGATAGGTTCCATGTTTGTCTTGTTGTGCCATTATCTTTCAGGATATTTCATCTGTGTCTTGTAGCAGCATTGTCTTTGGTCATGATGGGGAGAATGTGAATGTCGCAGAAATAATTCTCTTATGCAGTAGGAGACTATGTAGTTTACATGTCATGTTGCAATAAAAATGTAGTCAAAACTCCTTCTTCTTGCAGTACTACATTCGTCCTTATTCAGTAATGTCGTCTTTGCTTATGCTGTGTTTTACATCGTGTATTTTGATTACATTTTCGTGTTATTTAGTAAATGACTATGACAAACATGGTGTCTAAATGTTTTAGAGAAGACATTATTGTACACAACCTCGAGCAAGAGTGAACTGTTTGCAATTAAAGCAATTAATGCAAATCAATATACTTTATTTTATTTTTCTAGTGTATAGGATGATGCATTATCTTCAGTCCCTCTGAAATGGTGTTTGCTGAGGTGAAAAATTACTGGAAAGCTTGTGCAAACACTATGTGACATCAGTTCATTTTATGACCCATCGATAGCATATATCGTGACTGAAATTTAAACGGCTTTAACGTATTTGAGAGCGGAAATATAGGAACACTTGAGAAGCATAATCGAACCAATTAAATGTGAAAATAATTAATTTGAGTTTATATTGTGTCTTACATAAAGTGTAGGCGTAATGCAATTAATTACATTATTTCACTAGCGACCACTATTTCAAACTGCCTGCCTGTTTGTGTGCCTGCCTGGTTAACATAGTACACTCCTGGAAATTGAAATAAGAACACCGTGAATTCATTGTCCCAGGAAGGGGAAACTTTATTGACACATTCCTGGGGTCAGATACACTGACAGAACCACAGGCACATAGACACAGGCAACAGAGCATGCACAATGTCGGCACTAGTACAGTGTATATTCACCTTTCGCAGCAATGCAGGCTGCTATTCTCCCATGGAGACGATCGTAGAGATGCTGGATGTAGTCCTGTGGAACGGCTTGCCATGCCATTTCCACCTGGCGCCTCAGTTGGACCAGCGTTCGTGCTGGACGTGCAGACCGCGTGAGACGACGCTTCATCCAGTCCCAAACATGCTCAATGGGGGACAGATCCGGAGATCTTGCTGGCCAGGGTAGTTGACTTACACCTTCTAGAGCACGCTGGGTGGCACGGGGTACACGCGGACGTGCATTGTCCTGTTGGAACAGCAAGTTCCCTTGCCGGTCTAGGAATGGTAGAACGATGGGTTCGATGACGGTTTGGATGTACCGTGCACTATTCAGTGTCCCCTCGACGATCACCAGTGGTGTACGGCCAGTGTAGGAGATCGCTCCCCACACCATGATGCCGGGTGTTGGCCCTGTGTGCCTCGGTCGTATGCAGTCCTGATTGTGGCGCTCACCTGCACGGCGCCAAACACGCATACGACCATCATTGGCACCAAGGCAGAAGCGACTCTCATCGCTGAAGACGACACGTCTCCATTCGTCCCTCCACTCACGCCTGTCGCGACACCACTGGAGGCGGGCTGCACGATGTTGGGGCGTGAGCGGAAGACGGCCTAACGGTGTGCGGGACCGTAGCCCAGCTTCATGGAGACGGTTGCGAATGGTCCTCGCCGATACCCCAGGAGCAACAGTGTCCCTAATTTGCTGGGAAGTGGCGGTGCGGTCCCCTACGGCACTGCGTAGGATCCTACGGTCTTGGCGTGCATCCGTGCTTCGCTGCGGTCCGGTCCCAGGTCGACGAGCACGTGCACCTTCCGCCGACCACTGGCGACAACATCGATGTACTATGGAGACCTCACGCCCCACGTGTTGAGCAATCGGCGGTACGTCCACCCGGCCTCCCGCATGCCCACTATACGCCCTCGCTCAAAGTCCGTCAACTGCACATACGGTTCACGTCCACGCTGTCGCGGCATGCTACCAGTGTTAAAGACTGCGATGGAGCTCCGTATACCACGGCTAACTGGCTGACACTGACGGCGGCGGTGCACAAATGCTGCGCAGCTAGCGCCATTCGACGGCCAACACCGCGGTTCCTGGTGTGTCCGCTGTGCCGTGCGTGTGATCATTGCTTGTACAGCCCTCTCGCAGTGTCCGGAGTAAGTATGGTGGGTCTGACACACCGGTGTCAATGTGTTCTTTTTTCCATTTCCAGGAGTGTATTTTGGCCAACATGTATTGTCTTCCACTATAGGCTGGGCCTATTTTACTACGCTGTCTAATATGAAAAACTTCACTGTCTGTGTAGCATGTTTTTGTTACTTTTTAGGCACGGAATAGCACTGAGATATTGCCCATACACAAATAATCCCTAATATGTGGTATAGTGCGAAGTGTTCTCTTTCATGTTTTGACAGCGGTTGGTAGAATATATATAAAAATTCATCTGCAGCACTGCAGTGGAGCACTGTCACACGTTAATTTCTACATAGACATGATCTCATAGCACAAACACTAAAAACGATATTGATAGTTACTGATATCAATTACAACTAGAAGTTTACTGTTACCAATCACAATTTATTCTATTTCCAGTACACGTTTCAGTGGTTTAACCCTCCATTATCCGCTAGATGTATGGGAAACAATAGGCACATGTCATGTTCATTCATGTAAATCCACCTTACGATGGAGGTGTGAACCTCTTAAACACGTAGTACAAAAGTAAATTACGACTGCTGTCTATAAACACGTATAGTTAGTTGATATCAGTAACAGTCACAGTAAAATCTGACTTAAAATATTCATACGTATAACTAAACATTCGAATAGCGTTTTCGTTTGTGAATGCTTTTAATCATTCAGTGCATTTTTCATGGTGTAACATGTATGAATCCTCTTTTAGTCTTCCACTGGGAGAAATAAATCTTCATTATTTTGCAAAGATTTGATTATGTCCTTCTTTCAAATGGGTCTGAGCACTATGGGACTTAACATCTGAGGTCATCAGTCCACTAGAACTTAGAAACACTTAAACCCGTAATGGAAGACCTGAAGGAAGCAAGCATAATGTAACTTAATGTACCAGACAGAAATATTCTAGGCAGAAAATTCGTCGCCGGACAGTTATCCTGCCATAAATTCCCATAAAGACCGGAATGACGTGTTCTGACTAGAGGAAACGAACCCACTCCGAGAGAGTGACAGTATTGTGGGTACAAAGAAAATTTAAACAAAATTTCGGAAATGATCTTTGTTGTACATGACGTGGTACGGTAGGGCACAAAAACGAAGATAATAATAATAATAGTAATGTATTCGCTTTGTAAATAAATTCACATCGCATCGCTTCTTCGTCTCTTGAGCTACTGACGAAGGGCCACGTATTTTCACTTTCGCACATCCAGTCACTACACTTAACAGAAGACACAGTTTGTTACATACAGTTTGTTACAGACTGTCGTCACGAATATACCGTCTAATTTTACTGTTTTGATATCGCCAATACACCCAGTGTAGTCACTAACCTATTAAGCAATGATTCAACAGTATTAATTCATTGTTTATGCCAGTGTTGTCGCACATTTGGGTAACTTTATCTCATTTTTCAGTGCGTTATGAGAGATATATAAAAGAAAGAAGAACTGCTAATATGAACAATGCCTCCCACAGAGATGCCATAATTTTTTTATATTCAAGTTATTATTTACATCTTAAGATACAAAAGGACAGGGTCACAATCTAAGCAGGGAAGAATGCGATGTAGGAGAATATATAACTTGTTAAATGTAGCTGATCATTTCACACACTATTACTTGCTTTGTCACATATCAGTATGACTTATTTTAGCTGTTCCGACAACAGCTTTCATATCTGACGAAATTAAAGGAAAGCGTTAGAAGCCATCTAGTGCAAAGGTTATCGACTCGTTAAGAGACACTGGCCTCAGGGAAAAAATATACTAGACAGAACATTCTAGGTACAAAATTCGTCGCCGGATAGTTATCCTGCGATAAATTCCCAAGACGACCAGAACGACGTATTCTGACTAGTGGAAAAGAGCCCATTCCGAGAGAGTAAAGTACTGTGGGTCCAAAGAAAAAGACCAAACTTCGGAAATGATCTTTGTCGTACGTCACGTGGTACAGTAGGGCACAAAAACGTCAGCCGGCCGAAGTGGCCGTGCGGTTAAAGGCGCTGCAGTCTGGAACCGCAAGGCCGCTACGGTCGCAGGTTCGAATCCTGCCTCGGGCATGGATGTTTGTGATGTCCTTAGGTTAGTTAGGTTTAACTAGTTCTAAGTTCTAGGGGACTAATGACCTCAGCAGTTGAGTCCCATAGTGCTCAGAGCCATTTGAACCATTTGAACAAAAACGTCAATAACAATAATAATGAATAATACTAATGAATTGAGCGAATTGCGTAAAACAATTCCTCTGTGTTGATAAATATAAATAGTTTTAACTAGTGTTTTGACTGGAATTCCTTTTCTTCCATTCACTGAATGATGTTTTGTTGCTTCTGTGACATCATCTATGCCCTTTTAAATGTAATTCGGAAATGAACGCCTGTCGAAACTAATGAAGCATCAACAAGACATGGTTTGATCTCAGTGTAACTTTAAACACATACTCACCATCGGAGCAGGAACGGTGAGGCAACATGTAAATGACAAGAGCTGCAAATCTCTGTGACGAATAGAACGCCCATAAGAGTGCATTCGTGTTCTACGAGTTTAATGCTGTCACAAGACACAGTTGGGTATATACGATGTGTGAACAGCGTTAGATGTTGAGCGATCATTGTGAAGGCAACCGATGTGCTGAGTACTTGTGTGATACAGCATTATCAGCACCTGACAGAGTTTGAAAGGGGACTCATTGTGTATCTCCATTTCGCTGGCTGGTCGAATTGTGCAATACCAAAATTGTGGAGCACTCGAATGTGATAGTAGCTTGATGTTCGAATGTACGGGATCGTGAGTGCAGTCAAGTTGGTTCCAGCCGACCACGTAACCACTATACTTACTGTGTATGCCTGTCAACCGAAGTAATGGATTCCATATAACATTCTGTGTCATCTCGCATCACTCAACGGAGACCAGTAGCAGTCGGACGAGGGAGTTAACATTCCATGATTAGGCTGCCATTAACATCACAATACGAACGGCTGAGTTCGTTGCGGTGCCATGACCGGGATGTTTGAAGCGCATTGTTTCCAGCGATAAATTGTGGGTCTGCGTTACTTTGGATGACTTATCGTCAGCAAGTGTAGCAGCAACCTAGGGAAAGGTCTCATTCTTCCGACGCTTTGGAGGGGCACAGCAGTGTTACTGCTGGCATTATTGTGTGGGAGCCATCGGGCATGGCTTCAGGTGACGGCTGGTAGTGATTGAGAGAACTCTGATGTCACTGCGGTATATCTAGGACGCCCTGCGTCTTCATGTATTACCTGTCATGAGGCAGTACTGCGGTGCCATTTTTCAACGTAACAGTTCTCGTCCGGACGTGGCACATGGCTCTACGAACTGCCTGCGTGTTGCTGAGGTACTTCCATACCTAGCCGAGATTTCGAGCTCTTCAAATTACCCGCCAGCGTTTCTCCCGAAGAAACGTGCAGCGGAAGTGCGACCTTTTGCTTTCTCCTCTCAAAATCGCGAAAGCTACAATACTGTTTTCTCCTTGCGGGAACTCCAACATGCACTCTCTTCTTCTCGCTCCTCCGCCCCAGGACCAGATGGTATCCACGTCCAAATGTTGCTACATTTATCAACCTATAGTCTGCGTTACCTCCTTCGCCTTTATAATCGAATTTGGACCGACAGTACTTTTCCCAGACGATGGCGGGAAGCTATCGTCGTTCCTGTTCCGAAACCTGGAAAGGACAAACATCTCCCCTCTAGCTATCGCCCCATTTCTCTCACGAGTAGTGTCTGTAGGGTTTTGGAGCGTATGGTGAATTACCGTTTAGCGTGGTGGCTGGAATCCCGCAGTCTTTTAACACCTGCCCAATGCGGATTCCGAAAGCATCGTTCTGCAGTTGACCATCTTGTTGCTCTCTCCACTTATATCATGAACAATTTTCTCCGGAAACGCCAAACGGTAGCAATATTTTTTGATCTGGAGAGAGCATACGATACCTGTTGGAGGACAGGCATCCTCCGCACACTGTTCTCATGGGGCTTTCGAGGCCGGCTGCCCCTTTTTCTTCGCGAATTTATGGCAGAGCGCACATTTAGGGTGCGGGTGAACACTACTCTCTCCCGCACTTTCTCCCAAGAAAACGGGGTACCCCAGGGCTCCGTGCTGAGTGTTGTACTGTTTGCCATCGCTATAAATCCAATTATGGATTGTCTCCTTTCCGATGTCTCGGGCTCCCTCTTTGTGGATGATTTTGCGATCTACTACAGCTCTCAACGGACCAGCCTTCTTGAACGACGTCTTCAAGGATGTCTCGATCGCCTCCACTCTTGGAGCATCGAAACAGGCTTCCGTTTCTCTCCCAGTAAGACCGTTTGTGTTAATTTTTGGCGACGTAAGGAGTTTCTTCCGCCCTCGTTACATCTAGGACCTGTCAACCTTCCGTTTTCTGACGTCGCTAAATTCTTGGGTCTTATGTTTGACAGAAAACTGTGCTGGTCCTCCCACGTTTCCTATCTTTCGGCTCGCTTTCTGCGATCGCTTAACACCGTCCGTGTCCTGAATGGTACCTCCTGGGGAGCGGACCGAGTGGTCCTTCTCCGCCTCTATCGCGCCTTAGTGCGCTCGAAATTGGATTATGGAAGCATAGTCTACTCCTCTGCTCGGCCGTCTATTCTTCGGCGTCTCGACTCTATCCACCACCGTGGATTACGTTTAGTGTCTGGAGCTTTTTACACTAGCCCTGTGGAGAGCCTTTATGCTGAGACTGCTGAACCTCCGTTGTCCAATCGCCGAGCAGTCCTTCTGAGTCGTTATGCTAGCCATCTGTCTTCCATGCCTGCTAATCCAGCCCATGCCCTTTTTTTCGACGCCTCATTTGATGTAGGGTATGCAGGCCGCTCCTCCTCCCTACTACCCCCGGGAGTCCGCTTCCGTCAACTGCTCCATTCTCTTTCCTTCCGCTTTCCTAAAACCTTCTTGACAACTTGGGGTACGGCACCGCCTTGGCTCCGTCCCCGGATCTGCCTGCTCCGTGACCTTTGTCGCTTTCCCAAGGATGGTACCCCTACACTTGCTTATCGTCGGGCATTTGCTGCTCTACGTGCACAAATGACGGACACCACATTTATTTACACCGACGGCTCGAAAACATCGTTAGGTGTAGGGAGTGCCTATATTGTTGGCGACACCCCAAATGAATTTCGGCTTCCCGACCAGTGTTCGGTGTATACTGCGGAGCTTTACGCTGTTCTCCAGGCTGTCCACTACATCCGCCGCCATCGGCGGATACAGTACGTTATCTGCTCAGATTCTCTCAGCTCTCTCCTCAGTCTCCAAGCTCTTTACCCTGTGCACCCTCTGGTCCACCGGATTCAGGACTGTCTGCGCTTGCTCCACCTGGGGGGCGTCTCGGTGGCGTTCCTCTGGCTCCCGGGACACGCTGGTATCTGTGGGAATGAGGCGGCCGATATAGCGGCCAAGGCTGCAGTCTCTCTTCCTCGGCCAGCTATTCAGTCGCTTCCCTTCACCGATCTACGGAGCGGTTTATGTCGCAAAGTTGCTCATTTATGGCATGCGCATTGGTCCACACTTCCCCATAATAAATTGCGGGAAGTGAAAGCCCTTCCTTGCGCTTGGACCTCTTCCTCCCGAACGCGTCGTCGGGAGGAGGTAATTTTAACTAGACTCCGGATAGGGCACTGTCTTTTTAGCCATCGACATCTTTTAAGCGGCGATCCTCCCCCAATCTGTCCCCACTGCTCTCAGCTGTGGACGGTAAGACACCTTTTAATTGAATGCCCCTATTTTAATCCGTTACGCGCCCGTCTAAAGCTATCGCCTGATCTATCGTCGATTTTAGCCGATGACACGCGCTCAGCCGACCGCGTTCTCCAGTTTATTAGTGACAGTGAAATGACGTCAGTTATTTGAAGCTTTTTTTGGGGATAACGAACCCCTTTCTGTAGTGGATTTTAAAGCCTTCCTTCTGCTTTTAGTTTCTCCAATTTTATGACTTTGTTCCCATTGCTGCTTGTTTTCAATTTCGGTTTTTTTACTGTTTCCTAAGTTACGGGCTGGGCGCTAATGACCATAGCAGCTTTGCGCCCTAAAACTAAACACAAAAAAAAGCCTATTGCGCACAGTTTGAGTCCTAACACGACGTCCTGTGGCTGCATGAAAAGCATCATTCAACATGGTGGCGTTGCTGTCAAGGCTCCTCCGAGCCATATCCATAAGTAGCGGTCATCCATTGCCGTAGTAGCCCTTGGGCGGCCTGAGCGAGGCACGTCATCGACAGTTCGTCTCTCTCTCTCTCTCTCTCTCTCTCTCTCTCTCTATCTCCTCCGAACAACATCGCATTTTTGTTCACTTCCCTTGTTGAGAGTCCTTCCTGACACAAAGTAACAACCCGGACGCTAGCGAACCGCGGTATTGACCTTCTAGGCATGGTTGAACTATAGACAACACGTGCCGTGTACCTTCTTCCTGGTGGAATAACTGGAACTGATCGGCTGTCGGACCCCCACTAACAGGCGCTGCTCATGCATGGTTGTCTACATCTTTGGGCCGATTTTGTGACATCTCCGAACACTCAAAGGGACTGTGTCTGTGACACAATATCCACAGTCAACATCTATCTTCAAGAGTTCCGGGAACCGGGATGATGCAAAACTTCTTCTGATGTGTGTGTATTACCATAATTAAAAACTTGACATAGGAATTAGATTAATTTTTGAAACTTCCTGGCAGATAAAAACTGTGTGCCGGACCGAGACTCGAACTCGGTGCCTTTGCCTATCGCGGGCAAGTGCTCTACCATATTTTTTTTATTTTTATTTTCTTTTATTAATCTCATTTTCTTCGTTTTTGTTCGTTGTATCTGCTCGGGGCGGACGTCGCAAGCTACCCGTTTCAGTTCGTCGTTGATGCATTGATTCAGTTTTTTATTACAGAGGGCAGCTAACCCTCTTACCGAACGCGCTGAGTTACCATGCCGGCATAACCATCTGAGCTACCCAAGCACGACTCACGCCACGTCCTCACAGCTTTAGTTCCATCAGTACGTAGTCTCCTGCCTTACAAATTTCACAGCAGCTCTCCTGCGAAACTCGCAGAACTAGCACTCCTGGAAGAAAGGAGAGCTACTGTGAAGTTTGGAAATTAGGAGACAAGGTACTGCCGGAAGTAAAGCTGTGAGGAGAGGGTGTGAGTCTTGCTTGAGCAGCTCAGATGGTAGAGCACTTGCCACGAAAGGCAAATGTCCAGAGTTCGAGTCCCTGTCCGGCACACAGTTTTAATCTGCCAGGAAATTTCATATCAGCGCACACTCCACTGCAGGAAAATCTCATTCTGTAGTTTGTTTCCAGGAACTTCCAGACATAATAGAAGAAATGACCCATGCGGAAAGTCTTGAATTTGGACTTTAATATGCGAAGATTACTGCTAAAATTTCTTAATTCTTCTGGTATTTTAATGAAAACTGTCGCAGCAGAGTACTTCTCGGTTTTTTGGACGACTCATGGATGTGCCATCCAAATACAAGTTGGTTATGTGATTGGTATTACCTGAGTAAAATCTGCTAATTGTTGGAAATGAGCTCATATTATCAGCAACAAACGACTTTAAAGAAAGTGAATATTGAGAAACCAATATCAGAATTCCCAGACTCTTGAACATGGCCGACTAAAGGTTCGCGAACCTACTCCACATACTTCTCAAACTGCTCGCTTCTAAGCTAAAATACCCCTTGAGAATGTGAAGAGCTATCCCGGAGTATTATGTCATTACGTTATAAACGAACGAATATAAGTAACGTGGACTGAATTTCGTGTTGGACCGTCAGTTATTGGAGATCCTGCTCTAATGGTAAATAAAGCAGCATTGCGTTTTTGAACAAGATCCCAAACTTGGGCTTCCCATGATAGTTTATTGGCTATCTGAAACCTAGAAATTTGAATTGTTCAGATTTACTAATCATATGGCCTTTATGTATACTGAGAATGTTAGTTTTAGCTGAATATGTCTTATAAACTTCACAAACTGAATCTTACCGTGATAAATGGTCAATTTACTTTCTATAATCGATGAACTTATGTCTTGAACTACAGAATTTGATACATAGCCTATTTTTCAGTCAATATACTTTTTTCCCAAGCAAGTGTGATCATCAAATAGAAATATATTACAATCGCCTGTTATATTAGAAGGCGTGTTTTTATTTATAAGAAACAGTAGCGTTCCATCTTTGACTCCTGAGACACGCCATCACGTCACTGTGCACCAATCACACGCCACCTCGTAGCCATTCTCATTACTGTGGTGAGTGACTTTAGCTGTGTGTTCCTAAATTATGAAAGGAGTCTATCCTGAGTTACTCCTCTTAATTCACAATGGTCCAATTCCTGCAGTAATATTTTGTGGTCTATCGTTCAAACGCCTTATTTAAATCAAAGAAGATGGCCAGTGTTCGGAACTTCTTGTTTCATACGTCCAGTGCCTCACCGAGAAAATAGGATATAGAGTTTTCAGTTGTTACGCCTCTTCTGAAACCAAACTGTACATTGGACAGCAAATGGTATGAACTGACCGTAGAAATGTTGGAACACGTCAGGCAATACTGACCCTACGACTTATCTTAGAAGTAAGATTAAGGAAAGGCAAACCTACGTTTCTAGCATTTGTAGACTTAGAGAAAGCTTTTGACATTGTTGACTGGAATACTCTCTTTCAAATTCTGAAGGTGGCAGGGGTAAAATACAGGGAGCGAAAGGCTATTTACAATTTGTACAGAAACCAGATGGCAGTTATAAGAGTCGAGGGACATGAAAGGGAAGCAGTGGTTGGGAATGGAGTGAGACAGGGTTGTAGCCTCTCCCCCATGCTATTCAATCTGTATATTGAGCAAGAAGTATAGGAAACAAAATAAAAGTTCGGAGTAGGTATTAAAATCCATGGAGAAGAAATAAAAACGTTGAGGTTTGCCGATGACATTGTAATTCTGTCAGAGACAGCAAAGGACTTGGAAGAGCAGTTGAACGGAATGGACAGTGTCTTGAAAGGAGGGTATAAGATGAACATCAACAAAAGCAAAACGAGGATAATGGAATGTAGTCGAATTAAATCGGGTGATGCTGAGGGAATTAGATTAGGAATGACACAATCAAAGTAGTAAAGGAGTTTTGCTATTTGGAGAGCAAAATAACTAATGATGGTCGAAGTAGAGAGGATATAAAATGTAGACTGGCAATGGCAAGGAAAGCGTTTCTGAAGAAGAGAAATTTGTTAACATCGAGTATTGATTTAAGTGTCAGGAAATCGTTTCTGAAAGTATTTGTATGGAGTGTAGCCATGTATGGAAGAGAAACATGTAGGATAAATAGTTTAGACAAGAAGAGAATAGAAGCTTTCGAAATGTGGTGCTACAGAAGAATGAGGAGGTATTGAATAGAATTGGAGAGAACAGGAGTTTGTGGCACAACTTGACTAGAAGAAGGGATCGGATGGTAGGACATGTTCTGAGGCATCAAGGGATCACCAGTTTAGTACTGGAGGGGAGCATGGGGAGTAATAATCGTAGAGGGAGACCAAGAGATGAATACCCCAAGCAGATTCAGAAGGATGTAGGCTGCAGTAGGTACTGGGAGATGAAGAAGCTTACACAGGATAGAGTACCATGGAGAGCTGCATCAATCCAGTCTCAGGACTGAAGACCACAACAACAACAATGGGTAAGAACTGGGCTAACGTAAGCTGTGCACCCCATCATATTCCCGAGATTCCTTTGTCTCCAACAGGTGCAGAGGGGTGCCAAAAGAAGACGAAGATGATTATGAAGACTGTGAAGGGGGTATTAACTATGAATCAGGAATATTTTAATCTTCTTTCCCCATTTCCCCGCCGGCCCCGGTGGCCATGCGGTTCTAGGCGCTCCAGTCCGGAGCCGCGCTGCTGCTACGGTCGCAGGTTCGAATCCTGCCTCGGGAATGGGTGTGTGTGATGTCCTTAGGTTAGTTAGGTTTAAGTAGTTCTAAGTTCTAGGGGACTGATGACCGCAGCAGTTGAGTCCCACAGTGCTCAGAGCCATTTGAACCCATTTCCCGTAAGCTTGTTTTTTACTTCTTCTAGGAACATTATCTCATGCACTGGTGAACCTAGAAGTCTGAAATGTTTATGACTTAATCACATGAGTTTTATTTACACACTGAAACAACAGTTTTTTACTTACTTACAAAAGACTTAGGGGTGATAATCTAGTAAAGAGTGATGACAGGACCCACATTCGGGAGGACAGTGGTTCAAATTCACATCCATTCATCCAGATTTAAGTATCCACATTTACATCTACATCTATATGATTACTCTGCAATTCATAGTTAAGTGGCTGGCAGAGCGTTTAGTGAACTACCTTCAGGCTGTTTCTCCATCGTTCCACTTTCGAACAGAGCGCGAGAAAAAAAACGAAGATTCTCCCTCTGTAAGTGGGTGCCAACAAAATATTTTCACAGTTTCAGGAGAAAGCTGGTGACTGGAAATTCATGAGAAGATCCTGCCGGAACGAAAAATGCCTTTGTTTTAATTATTGCCATCCAAATTCACGTATCACATCCGTGGCGCTCGCACTCCCGTTTCGTGATGGTACGAAACGAACTGTCCTTCTCTGAACTCTTTCGATGTCCTCCGTCGATCCTATGTAATGCAAACCCCAAACTGCACAGCAGTACTGCAGAAGGGCGTAGTGTAGGCAGTCTCTTCAATAGACCTGTTGCATTTTCTCAGTGTTCTATTACATAAATCATAGTCTTTACCCACAACATTATCTATATGATTGTTCCAACTGTAGTCAGAATTGTAATTCCTAAGTAATTGTAATTCCTAATTATTTAGTTGAGTTTACATCCTTACATTTGATTAATCGTGTAACCGAAATTAGTTTCTATACTCATGCCAATGACTTCACGCTTTTTATTATTTATAGCAACTGTCACTTTTCGAACAATACAGAAATTTTGTCTAAATCGTTTTGCAACGTCTGATGACTTTTAAGACGGTAAATTGCAGCATCATCTGAAAGCAAATAAAGAGTGCTACTCAGATTGTCTCTTAAACCGTTTATGTAGATCTGGAACAGCAGAAGGCCTATAATAATTTCGTGTGGAACGCCAGTTATTACTTCAGTTTCACTCGATGACTTACCGTCAGTTATTACAAACCATCACCTTTTAGACCGGAAATCACAAATTCAGTCTGACAACTGAGGCGATAATCGACAGGCACGCAACCTTGTTAGAAGCCGCTTGTGAGATACAGCGTCAAAAGCCTTCTCGAGATCTAAAAATAGGGACTCAATTTGACACCTCGTGTCGGTAGCACTCATTACTTCATGAGAGTAAGGAGCTAGTTGTGTTTCACAAGAAAGATATTTTCTGAATCCGTGTTAGTTGTTCGTCAATAAATCGTTTTCTTTGAGATAACCCATTAGCGATATGGGACTGTAATTCTGCGAATTACTTCTATTTCCTTTCTTGGGTATTGGTGTGACTTGTGAATTTTTCCATTCATTGGGTACCGATCTTTCAACGAGCGATCGGTTGTATATGATTGCTAAATATGGAGCTATTGTATCAGCATGCTCTCAGACGAACCTAATAGGTATACAATCAGGACCGGTGGCCTTGCCTGTATTAAGATACTTTGCTACAACTAGGATATATACTTCTAAATTAATGGTATTTGCAGTTGTTCTTGGTTCGACACTATCACTTCACCATTGTTACCGCGCAGTAAAAGTATTGATAATGTCTCTCCGCTGGTATACTATACATAGCCAGAATATCTTTGGACTTCTCTAAATCTCTCCAGTCAATTGGCGGGATGGTTCCTTTGAATGGTGAAGGGAGTTTTTATTCCGAATTCTTGAAACGTACGGAGCTTGTGCTCCTTCTCTAATGACCTCTATGGTGTTAAATCTTCATATCATTCTTTCCTTCCTGCAGTTTCAGGAGACGATCTCCATGGAATGCCAGCAGGCTTCCCCACTGCATTACCACTACTTAAATACTTTTCACGAACTACGGCATAGCCCTCACTTATCGTTCATAGCAATACTTATGCAACTGCCAAAAAAAATAATAATAATAATGAAAGAACAATATATCTATGTTAGCTAAGTAACCATACTCTATAGGAAGAATGTAACTACTGCTATTGACACAGCTGTTCTACCACTAATGCTACTGCCACAAATACTTCACACGATTATTTATTTAAAATAAAAGTTTCACGCGTCCACTGGTACACTCAGCGAAAATTAAACCCTACGCAGTGAGCGAACGTTTCCGAAAGGTTCTACAGTCATTCTACAAGAAACACATTGAAACCGGCTAGAATTAACAAATTACTACAGTTCACAAACAAAATTAACTGTACTTAGCTTTCAGATCCGCTTCAACCACTAACTGCACGTCATGAACTGTAAACACAGCTGAAGACTTGGTTGCACGACGTACCGGTAAACACACTCACATATAACAGACTAGTCGAAGCATTGACAGTACAAGATAGTGAAAGATTCATGTAAATCCACTAATAAATAACGTTTAGAGCAAAAAGTATGACAAATAATCGTTAAATACGTGTTTGAAACCTAAAACTATTTTAAAAGACTGGGAAGTTCGCAGTTCGCAACCTGTGGCGAGTTAATTTACAAACTTTTGATATATGAGTAAGTGGCAATAGTGTCCCTTCGACCGTTGCATGGTTTTTAATTAAAGTGAAACTACAATCAGAACATAACAAATAGTTACCAAGTACACCACACACACAATTATGACCTATCTCAACACTTCATGATCCTCGTTATTATAATTTTCATTATACAGGTTCTCCGGCCTGAGGTCCGGATAAAACTGTCTATTCACCTTAGGCGTGAAATCTAGCAGTCTTATAACTCTGTGTGTTTAATGTTTGATCTAGTCCTTTCGTTAAGCGTTTGCGTTTCAGGGTTGATATTGGCCTTCGATCTACGCATTTGGGTACATATACTGCAGGGTATCTCGAAAATGTGGAGAAATAAGAAATTGTGGTCTCCCTCGAAGCAACTTGAAGAAAATAATGGCCTCCCACGACTCCAATGAAGAATATGTTACTTTAAACGACAGTTCATGGCAACGTGTTGAAAGCTTTATGATTGTAAAATTTCTCTAACGTACATTGTTGCAACCAACTTGAACTTCGTCTTTGATAGCTAGGTCGGCAACACTCTTAAGGGTTCTGAAATCCTCTGATTGGTATGCTGAAATCAAGCAGCATGAGATTATGGTGGGGTATTTCTTCAACTTTTATGAAGAAATGATCTTCAGTGTAGGCAGTGAGTATACCACCAGCAAAGAAAACCTGTGCCTTCGGCCCTTAGAAAGTGAATATGGGAGATATCGGTGTGACAGCTTTTCGCAAATGTTCATATCTAGAGCTTTGGGGTGATAAAGGTGATTCGCCGTTAGATCAACAGATTCCAAGAGCAAGCATATATGCTACAGTCTCAGAACTCGACGACGGTGTGTTTTAGGCCCTTATTATTCTCAGCGCCTGAATTGAAAATTTTCCACTACATCAGAAGCGGGATCATTTTTATTTTTCAGTTATAGAGAGAATATTGACTGATTGTTCTCAAGTTTTTTCCGTTGAGTTTGTTCTATACAAACTTTATTATTAATATTGAAATCAATTACATATATACTCTAGACTCGTCTAACTGGCTTGCGTTATGGATCGTGTGCACTATATTATTTCTGATAGCGTTGTTTGTGTGGAAAACTAGTGCATTATTGGTATTACGAAATGTGTTTTCAGTTTTATCGGATATTTTGGCTACATATAGGAGCGTGACAAACATCTTTTCCTCCACAGTCTACATTTATTAGGGTAATTTCCTTTCGTTTAAAGTTCTCGTAGCCTTCAATTTCCTGTTAAGCAGTCTATCTAGCATGTCTGATGTGCAACTGTTGTAACTGCCAATTCGAACGTTTTTACAACACAACTTTTACTGACGTGAGTCTACATGGAAATGACGGAATAGCAACGAAAATTCACAATCACAAAGCCAGTAACAATTTCCTTCAAGAGGCAACAAAAGATAACTTCCAAGTTTCCCACAAGAGTCCGCTGTAACACACATACACTTAATTCCAAGTAAATTTTCGATGTCAAAGACGTAGTCTTCCGTGGAGACGTCCTTGAGGTCGGTATTCGTCATGAGCTGTCGTCCGGTGCTGGTTCTAGCCTTTAAATAGTATTGGCCAGCCAATACTGTGTTGGTGTAGTAATAATTCCGGCAGGCCATCTCGAAATCCCTCAGCAGGAAGTGGTACGTGGATGTCTGTTTCCAAAACAGCCGATGTTTACCATTGCTTACGCCTCTGGGCATAGGCATTCTCTGTCCTATGGTGTGTTAGATGTGTTACCAGTCCGCAGGGGCTGCCTTGGTGACAGCGCAACAGCAACCATTAGTTGTTGCTATATATTGTAATTTATCTCATTTCGTCTATTTTCCTCTGACGGTTTTCAAATATTTACGAGCTGTGGGGCACCAACTCTTGATAGTACAGTGGCCACTGCCATGGTGCAGCCAGTGGCGCACAAACAATGTATGACTCCCATACTGCAAATTGCTGAGGCAACGTACTAGCCGTATTAGCAACTGGTGGCACCAGTGTCTTGCTCGTCGCCAAAACTAGGCGACAGTCAAGCGTGCTTTGTCGATAGGTCATGGCGGCTGGTAAAAGCGCGCAGGCTCTCCGTGTCGAACTCAGGACCCTCGGAGGCTGGCTGGTGCCAGGCGATAGCGGCCACGGAGAGACGTCACCCAAGAGGATTCTATTCGAGCCCAGAGCCTTCAGCATTGGCTGTTAAGAGTGCATTCCAGTGGTTCCGACTAGTAGATGCTCCTCTTCGGTGAGGGCTGGCATGCGCTAGCCATACATTCGAGCGATCATAGGCGAGGAGACTGTGCTGGTGGAATACAGGATCCCGAATAATTTTACCAGCTGAGTCACGGGTATTTATACTCCTTCCGGCCATGTGCTGTCGCAGGAGGCAGGCTCCCGTCACGTACTTGACTGTGGGAGCGCCACGCTGCGCTACGCCGTGCAGCAGTACGGCAAGCCACTAACGGCAGAACGCAGTGTTGCTGGTTTTCTGGCGTCCTGACAATAGCTTGTGCCAGCCCGCAGCTGTAGAACTGTGACTACAGCTGACCAGCACATAATTCGACTGGTTGTGTGAGACATCTTGCAGCACAGGGCCAAACACAATGTATGTTTTCATGATCACGTCGCATTTTGACGAGATTATATCACTTTCACTTACATGTGAACAGCTGCTATATTTTATGGTTACGGGTATCTATCAACAACAATGACTTGGACGCAGTTCGTTGGGAAATATTTTCCATAATCGCCTCATCGTCCCATGTATGCTACTTTGACAATTAAACTAGTGCTTTTAACCTTGGGGACACAACCAGTCTCTTATATACAAATCGGCAAGTGTGTAATTCTTACATGATGGTGCCCAAGGGCATCTCTACTTAGAAGTACACTGCATCTTGCATAAAATTACTTCTTGGAGATAAATCCGACGTCGAGGTAGTCCAGTGTGTTGGCATTTTTAGTCTCCATTATCAACTGAGTGTTTAGTTTTCTGCGTATCTGAAATAATTCAAGATTTTTTTCTGACTGGAATATGATAGTAAAAGCTCTTTATTTAAAATTTTTGCTGAGAAAGAGAATTGTAGCCAGTTAACGTATGTGCCCAAAATACATCCCCGAAAAATATATGAGAAACGTGATAAATTTAAAATAGATGACCAGACAGCAACTATAAGATGTAGGGAAACACTGAAAAATCTTCACAAGCAACATGTGGGTAATGTGGGAAAAGCAGTGACAGCTTCACATAACGTTCCTTGCGTATCATTAAAGTAAACTTCTACCAGTATCATCTAATATCACAGCATAAAGTTAATGGAAAAGATGGCACGTTCATTGCCGAAGATGATGAGTAAACCATCAGTTTCAGCTCTGGCAACGAAGGACGTTCTGCTGTTTCGTTAAGGAATCGGCATGCCCTCATCTTCAGGGATCTGTTCCAAACGTTCATGCAACGAATATGTATGACGTTGATACACTCAAGTTTTCCCAAAAATTCCAAATACTTTACAATAAGTATAACTGCTCTTCGCCTAAGAAGCCTACGGAAGGTAAATTCCTTAGAAACTGTAATAGTTTAATGTTAAAGGTAATTTAACAGATATAACAAAACGATGTTTTGATGTTTGCTGTTTGTATTATTTGCAGTGAACATAGAAAGCTACATAAATACGTTTTCTTGAAAATTAGAATATGGCAGTGACCCATTACCTGGTCAAGCTATCGTGTGTAGCGCATATACTGTTGTTAACTGCGCTAGCAGCAGATTTGGAGATACTCGACGAGATTGGGTATCATCGAGCTAAATCGCCGTTCCATGCTGAGGCGCAGTAACTCATCCATTCACGTTCACGTCCAATATTGGAGTATCTTTTGTGACGTGGCGTGATACAGAAGAAGATGTAGCTTTGTGCGAGAGTCGTCCATTGCAACACTTGATTTGGATTTAATCCTATGGACTGTACTGTCACTGCCCTGGTATTCCTTCATCCAAAGGTGAACATCATTCAGCAACACAATAACTTGAAACGGTATGTTACGGTTGTTAACAGATTGTGTGTGGGAATCTCATTAGCCCTCACTGCCATAGCTGCTGACAGCTAAATTTTCCAATATATAGAAATTATAGCAATAACAGCAAAATTTCTCTAATTTCAGCAATAAGTTTCATAAACAGTGCAAACCAAAACAAATAAGGGTTACCTGATTAACAATAGTCAGTTTCGCTACCATAACTGTAATGCTAAATAATTTACTTCATCTAACACAAACAAAAAATCTAGCGTGCAGTACATTCCGCTACAAGAAACCGTTGTAACTCGACAGTGAATCACGATGAAAGCCACCTGATCGGTGGAGACAGGCACAAAAAACTTTAACCGATTCAGATACCCTCAAATTACATTTTCCCATTGAGTTAAATTATAGCATTAAACATTAAATAACTCTAGCATAAGTGTACACAAGTAGATGATGAGTTACACAAGTATCTAGTAATTATGTAATTAGATTAGTAAATAATCCTGGCTAGGTTTTGTTTTGTAATAACATTCGTTTAGTAACGTAATTAAACATGTTTCGTAACTGTCCTGAATTCAGAGTAAAAATTGATTGCAGGAAGGACTTAATCTCATTACCATTTGCACCAAATGAGGCTCTTAATGCAGTTTGTGTTATTTACGTTAGTCACGCATTGTCTTAATGATATGGATCCACACCAAAGCTCTTGACCACCTTTGTATCAGATAACCTAGTACGAAAACTTGAAGCTCTAGTCGAGTCGAAACGACCCCAGTTACGGAGGCCGGTTAGCTGACAACAAATCAATTATCAGAAAGTGTTAAGATCATTCTTTACGCTAGCTTCCACATTGTCCGTGTCACTTTCACTCACTACCAAATTCATCGACGGAATTTGTGTGTTTACAGGGTTAGCAAAGTATAACGATCATCAACGAAGTCTATAATTTATGAAATCAAATTATTAAATATACCAAATAAAATAACGGGAAATAATAAAATTAAAACCAATCTAACCTCGTTTCTATTAGTTCAATTAATAGACTGAAAGAAAACCTAGCAAGTAAGAATCTTAACTTCAAGATCACCCACCAGGTATTGGACTGTAAACATCCAATCTAGTAAAGCACAAATAATTAACAACCATAAGAAACAGCACATACGTCAGTCGACATAAAAGTTTTCTGGGCTTGGTACCGCGTCATAATGTAAAAACTACTGCTGCTGGAGAAAAACCAACGTTTCGGCCACGATTGCAGCGGCCTTCTTCTGGGTCTAATGGTGCGTTCTAGCTATGCAGTGTGTTTTATATTTTGCTGTTAGTGTTCACTGCGCATGCCATTAAGTCATAGTTTTAAAAGGTAGTTAGTTTCATTGGTCACTTAAGGAAGAAGGAGAGGGAACTTTATTTTAATAGGTTATTGCGGTGGAGTGAGAACGTGACCTCTGTTGTCTATTGGTTCTTGTGTTATGTACCATGACTGGTGGTCACCGTGGAATAACAAGTTTGCTGCTGTTTACCAACTGCTGGACGTCGGCCGCGCGGCGGCTGTTACTGGCCGGTAGTGCTCGTGCCTCGTGTTGCCATGCGGTCTGTTGGGCTGTGATTGCTGGCAGCCAAGATGGAGCAAGCCTGAGTCCATCCTCCCTGTTCATGTTGTTAGGGTGTTTAAGTATTTCTATGGTCTCTCTGATTTCGCGTTTTGTCATAATTGGCTGCTTGGCCAACACACAGGCTTCGATGAATTTTATTTCTTTTCCGCAGTCTTGCTGATGCTGAGCCACTGCGGATTTGTTGTGTTGCCCTAGACGAATATAACGCTCGTGTTCCCGAATGCGCGTTGTTATTGGCCTACCAGTCTCGGCGATGTATGCCTCTCCCCATTCGCATTCCACCTTGTAAACATACGTCAGTTAAACAAGGAAAAATTACTTAAGCAGCTGAAACACATTTAGCTTAAAACAGCAGAAAAATTAAGAAGTAAATATTTTTATAAAGTAGGTCTTGGTTGTTTCTTAAAAACTAATTTAAGGTTGAGGAATATCAAAGAAACCTTCATTATCAGAACCCTTAAGAAAATTTTCTTAATATAAAACTTTTCATTCTAAAAAAATGAAGAATGGTATTCTAACCAAAATGCAAATAATCGAAAGAAAATTTAAAAGAAATTTAAATAAATTATAAAGTAGCAGTACTATTTGCCGAAAAATTCTCTATAGATGAGTTCGACATTAAGGTCATAAATTTTTTCAAACCAGTGCTTAATTATTTTTAATCAGCAATTAAGAAAAAAATCACTGACATGGTCCTTTCGAAGAAATGTGAGCATATAAGGTTGAACGACAGGCACACTGTTTTTGTTCTACTGATTTTTGTTAATTTCAGACTAGTTTTCGGCTTATTAGGTTACTAGATCTTATGTAACCAAATATTATAAGCTAAGATACAATCCACTTGCCATAGACTGTTGTTCATCACACCTGTTTCTTAACGCTGAAATTACACTTTACGTAATGGACAACATTAATCACCATAAATAATTCAACTGCAAAGTATTATAGATTAACTTGTAATATTGAGTAGCTCAATTATTTATTTTTTGCTTGATTTTGCCCATTTTGTGAAGTGTAAATTCAACGTTAAGAAACAAGTGTGATGCACAACACTCTATGGAAGTGGAATGGATCTTTGATTATAATATTTGGTTACCTAAGATTTATCGTCCGTTTCCGACACTAGTCAGTTGATTCCTGACGATGGCCCAGTAACCTGAAAACTAGTTTAAAATAAACAAAATCAGTAGAAAAAAAGAGGGTAATTGTTAATCTACCTAAAATATGGAATTCTTTTACCAAGGAGTAACTGAAAAATTACTAAACAAAATGTATTTGTAAGATAATGTAGAAACAGACCCAACTGACAGTGATCTGAACTCAGACGTAAGTATTTTAAAGGTCGAAGATGTCTAACTGGGTGCCTGTACCCAAAAGGTTTCCTAATCCAACATACTTGTCATTGCTCTTTGGTATAATGACGATGTCCTTAGAGAGAGACCCGTCACATCCTCTCCATAAAATATCGCTCATATTTCCGCAATATGCTCCTAAACAAAAGTACATTTCTAAAGCTGACAGTGACAAATGAAGGCGAAACAGCAGCACCTCACCTCCATAACATTTGAAGAACAACCTCCGTCGCCGCCTGTGAAACGCATTTCTCCAGCGTAGAGCCGACAGAACAAGCGCCCCTTTGTCTGGCGCGCGGCGTATCCTCGGATGGCCGTGATTGCAGTAATTAGAATTCTGCTTAGGCTACCCGGCGCAGCGCCGTGCAGCGAGCGGGGCGACGTCGTTCCGCATTTCTCGTCAGCGGCCGCCGTTAGCCTCCTTTTTAACTAATTATTCCGACTCTTAAGGGGCGGCGGCAAAGACGCTGCAGTTAACTGCGCGGACGTAAATTAAAGCCATTCCGGGCAGGTACCCGCGCTGCTTACTGCCAGCCAATATTTTACTCCCGAGCCACGTTAATTACTATTTCCAGCAGCTAGGCATTAAATTCCTCAGCCGGGCTACAAGGGCACTAATTCCTTGCAACCTTAGATGCGGCGCCCCGTGGCAATCCTCATTATATTTTCGCAAATGGATAACTTATTTCTTGTTGTCGATTTGCTTCGCTCTATTAGACTATACAAACGGCACTGACAATGAAATAGTACAACAAGCGACTATACGAATCCAGACGTCTCTTAAAATTAACTATCTTCCGTTGTGTACTGCATAACATTCAAGTCGACTGAACATACCGACACCGCACGTTAGCCTCGTTCTATGACGTAACGATGATATGCCGTTTGAGGTCATATGTGCGCAGACAGAAAGGGAATGGAATGCTGACAATATTTTCTTGAGCATCTGTATTAATTTTTGGAAAATGTGCTGTGGTGAAATTAAAAAGTCAGGTTTGGTTGGATGTATATTAGAAACTGTAAGAACTGAGTCTAACTGTGATTTAGCGTTAGTTTATTTTCTCCAAGCCATGAATGTAGGCCATGCACGGCACTATTTGAAAAATGGAAATGCCGTGTGGCTAGGTCCTCCCGTCGGGTAGACCGTTCACCTGGTGCAAGTCTTTCGAGTTGACGCCACTTCGGCGACTTGCGTGTCGATGGGGATGAAATGATGATGAAAGACACACAATACCCATTCATCACGAGGCAGAGGAAATCCCTGGCCCCGCCGTGAATCGAACCCGGGACCCCGTGCGAGGGAAGCGAGAACGCTACCGCAAGACCACGAGCTGCGGACGGAAACCGCGCCAGTGTTGCACATAACATCCTTTATTACCAAGCTAGTGTTCAGCAAACAGAAATACTTTAGAGTTACCCGTAATATTAGTGTGCATACCATTTATATAAAAAAGTGACAGGAGTGGCCCCAACACTGATCCCTGGGGCACCCCTCACTTGATTGTAACCCACTCAGACCCCACATCACAGCCATTCTCAACATAGTGAATAATGACCTTTTGCTATCTGTTGCTAAAGTAAGACGTGAACCAATTGTGAGCTACTCCCCGTACTCTGTAATGGTCCAATTTCTGGAGGAATGTTCTGTGAACAACACAACCAAACGCCTTAGTTAAATCAAAAAATATGCCTAGCGTTCGAAACCTTTTGTTTTACCCATCCGGTAACTCACAGAGAAAGAAGAATATAGCATTTTTTGTTGTTGAACGACTTATAAAGCTGAACTGTACATTTGACAGCAAATCGTCCGATATAAAATGATCAACTATCCTTGCATACACAGCCTTTTCAGTAACTTTAGCAAACACTGATGGCAGAGAAATAGCTCTAAAATTGTCCACATTTCCCTTTCCTCACTTTTTACGAAGCGGCTTTATTACTGAATTCTTTAATTGATCAGGTAACTGACCATTCCTAAAGGTAAAATTACCTAGCAGCAGAATCTTCTTCTTTCTCTTAGACTTTACAACTGCTGAGGACTGCTTAATGTTCCCTTACATCTACAGCTACAAGAGACTCCTCTCCACTCAACTCTGGGTGTTGATCAAATCTATTGCATATCATGCTTTAATCGTATGGAATTTATGACCGGGAGTCCCCACTTGGGAAAGTTCGGCTGCCGACTTGCAAGTCTTCTCAGTTGATACCACTCTGTGCGACATGTGCGTCGATTATGATGAAACAGTGATGAGGACAACACATTAGCTGGTCCCCCAGTGGAGAAAACCCGAGACCGCTTCATGATGGCCAGACGCGCAATAGGAATAAATTAAACTGAACACAGGAAGACATTTATTACATGTGTCATAATAGAAAATGTGGTGTATTAGAGTTCTGCCTAATGGATGTCTTCAAGTGTACATCTTTTTAATTCAACACAGTGACAACAAAAATTAAAAGTTAAAATCCCAGATGTTATTATTAAAAGACATCAAGTCCTTGTGATAACGATGGTTTGCATGGTGATAATCGTGGCGTTGATGTGTTGGTTGGGGATAAAAACGCTTTAGTCGGTTGGCCGCAACGAAATGTTCAGTGGGATCATGATGTCATGAACACGGAAGTGGGTACGACACTTCGGAAGCGCCGATGCAGCAGGCTGAGAAGAAAAGCGTCTCAGGTATATTCTGTTGGTTGGAATATTAAAAAACTATCTTCTGGTACTGGTGATGGAGATCTGATAAAATAGGAACGAAAATATTGCACATAATAGGTTTACAGTGTGATCAGAGAGTGTAGCGGTGGCATTTACACGAAATACAGGTAGATTTGCTAGAATAGGTAATCATAAAAATGGATGGATATTTGAGAGAAATCTTATAACCAAGCAAAATCATTCAATGGTACTGATAAACAACGTATATGTTGCATGTTACGTAAATTAGTTGCCTTTAAACAGTATTTGTGTCACATTTAATACATTCGTGCTATTATTGTGGGCCTTACTATATGTTACGTATAATAGCTGTGTTTTTTATAACTTTAAAATCTAATTACGCATGTAGAACCCGTTAATAAGTTCGAACAACTTTACGTTTTTCGGCTTTTACAAAAACATTAACGTTTATATGAACGAAAATCTGTTTCATTTAACGAACGTGTACTTTTGTTATGGGTCATATTAAGTGGTACGCGTATTTGAAATCTAAGTAAGACAGTCCACAAATTTCGGTTATAAACCAAAGAAATTCCTGGCTGCATAGTCATCTGCTAGCCATTCTTGAACTTATGTTGAAGCTTTTGTGCATGAAAGTCGGCAGGAAATTGCAACTATCCCGAAGGTGTACTCATTTATCTTCTAATGTTACTTTAAAATATTGATACCTCTCTCTACTAACGCCTAAGACCTTCTCTTGTCCTGTAGAACTTCCGATACATTTCCTTTTCTGGTACTACACTTCGTGGTCCTGGAAATTTTTTCCTGTATGAGGGGCGTTCTATAAATAATGCAACACATTTTTTTCTCCACCAATTTCTGGTGAAAAAAAAGGCGGAATTTGTTGCTGTACATAATGGAATATTCCCACTTCAGCCCCTATAGTTTCATAAAGTTCCGAGAGGTGGTAGCGCTATACGTTGCCTTCAAATTGGCGTCTGTAACGGAAGTGCATACGGAGCAGAGGGCTGTCACTGAGTTTCTTTAGTCTGAAAACCAGAGAATCACAGAAATTCATAGGCTCTTGCAGGATGTCTTCGCATATCTGGCAGTGAACAAAAGCACGGTGAGTCGTTGGGCAGGGCACCTGTCTTCATCGCAACGAGGTCGCGCAAACTTACTAATCCCCCGAGTGCACGCCGGACGCACAGAATTGTGACTCCTGCAGTGTTGGAACGTGCGGTCACTGTCTACGTAGATCTGGCAGTGAACAAAAGCACGATGATTCGTTGGGCAGGGCGTTTGTCTTCATCGAAACAAGGTCGCACAAACTTTCTAATCCCCCGTGTGTCAGCCGGACGCACAGAGCTGTGACTTCTGCAGTGTTGGAACGTGCGGTCACTGGCATTCGAGGTCATCTACTGATCGACAGATCAGAATCAAACACCTCGCTGCTCAACTGGACGTCTCTGTTGGCAATGCTGATACACTCGTCCACCAGTTGGGTTACTCAAAATATATGTGACCGCTGCGTTCCATGCCGCCTAACAGAAGATCGTAATGAGCAACGACGGGTCATTTTTGCGAAACCCCTTGAATGTTACGTGGCTGATCATGACAATTTCTTGTCGAACATGGTCACAGGCGATGAAACATGGCTTTGTCACTTCGTACTGGAAACAATACGGCAATGCATGGGTTAGCGCCACACCACCTCTCCTCCGACTAAGACGTTCAAAACCACACCCTCAGCCGCTTAAGTCATATCGACAATATTCTGGAACTCTGATGTTCAAAAATGTTCAAATGTGTGTGAATTCCTAAGGGACCAAACTGCTTAGGTCATCGGTCCCTAGACTTGCACACTACTTAAACTAACTTAAACTGAGAACAACGCACACACCCATGCCCGAGAGCGGACTCGAACCTCCGGCGGGAGGGGCCGCGCAGTTCGTAACATGACGCTTCAAACCGCGCTGCCACTCCTCGCGGCTGGAACTCTGTTTGATTTCTTCCATCATGGTTGAAAGATCAGTTTATGAAGTGCATTGTGCTAACCTCAGACGCTGAATTAACGACTTCAGCGTGTTCTTTGCTTCAACGATGCAAACGTACTTCTCCTTCTTCTTAACAACGTAAAGCTTCACACAAGCCCGCGAACCCGGGAGCAGCTCGCAGATATTTCATTAGATTTTTCTTTCTCATTCAACCTGCAGCCCAGGTCCCGTACCTTCCGGCTTCCATCTGTTTGGCCCATTGAAGGACGCACTCTACAGGAAACAGTACCTGGATTATGGGGAGGTTATTGATGCACGAAGACGCTGGCTCCGACGTCGACCAATAGAGTAGGACCAAGCAGGCATACACGCCCTGCCAATAAGCAGCATGAGGCCGTCGTATTGAACGGAAATTTTCGATGTCAAATATAATAATATCTGCAACAGAAATCTACGGTCTCTGTCTGATTGATTACATGTCCATCAGAGTAACAAAGTGAATGACATGCAGTCTGAGGGACGACGAAGATACCATCAGCAGCTCAGAGAATGAACTGGTTACGACTTTTGTGCTGTGCACTGTCATTTCGCCCTGCTGCCTCAGACAACTACAGTGACCTGTACCCTAAATGCTATCACAGCTTCCGGCTTCTTCTCACAGCGACTTGTTTAACTTACGTAACAAAATTCCTCAAGCTCTCAGCGAAAAAACACAGGAAACTGATAGAGCTACTACGATCTTGCAATGCGAAGTCAGTGCTCTATGTTCACGGGATCGTGGGCATGGCTGTTACTGCCATACCCATATTGTTCGCTGAAATCAACGATGAACTAGCCACGGGAATTCACATACTTCGCTCACTAAGAAGAAAGTGTTCTGAAGATTAGTGTGCACGAAAACGCATATACAAAACCGAGCGGGAAATGTGGCCGAAGCTTTCTACAGATTTTGATGCAGGGTGTACACAATGTGTTTAGAAAGTCGCATATTTCTCGCGGGAATACTACTGAGCAAGACTAGAAGAAAAGTCGTACAAATATGTACTACTTTTCAGTATATGTGTTTCGTCATGTACTATGCAAATGTCCTTCAGAGGTGCATGCTTGTCTCAGGGAGCCGACTCTGATATGATCTACAACTGTATGAAGTAGGCAAGCGAATACGTGGTTGCCACTCCGATGAGACTTCAGCTGCCCAATTTCTTGGTGATCTATAGAATGGAACTTCGATGCAGATGTGCGGTATCTCAGGGAGGCTATACACTGAAATGGGTGGACCGGTGAAATGGGAACTCTTCCATAGGCACTACAGATACCTTGTCTTAAACCTCTTCACTATTTTCTATGAGTTCTTACGAGCACCGTGGTGAATGCTACAGCTGTATCATTGGTGGAGGACCTTGTCACACGATTACGTTCAGCAGGTGAAACGTAGGACGCACAGCCGAAGTACTTCACTACATGTGCTTTAGTCTACACACCGTTGAAGCACGTGTGAGACTCCTGATGGACGTCAACGTTTTGAGTGCCTTTAGTTATATACGATGGTGATCTAATAGAACTCCGTGTTAAATTACAACCACGCTGTAGATATATAAGGGGGCGGGGGGGGGGGGTTGCGTAAATTCTTACTAATTGAAGTCGAACATTGTGCAGTCTCGAATTTTTTTTGTAAAAGAAGGTTCGAGTCCAATCAAAATTTATTCGTGGCTCATAAATGTCTATAGTAACTCACCTTCTTCAGTAACCATTGTCAATAAATGGGCTGCCGATTTTAAATAAAGCCGTGAAAATGTTGAAGGTGATTGACGTGGAAATCCGCCGAAAAGTGCAGTTGTACACAAAATCGACGAAAAAGTGTTCGCAGGATCTTGAAAGATCGGTATACGAAGGTGCACGATTTATACAAGGTCGTAGGGGTATGTAGGGATATCAAAAGAAAGTGTAACCTGCATTTTTCCTAAAGAATTGCACATGAGAATCCTATGTGCGACAAGGCGACGCGCCTGCATACTGAGTATCATTACAGAATTCGCACGACAATTTTATACAGTGTTTGGTGCATTTTCGTAAAAACGGCAGTGCGTCTGTGTGTGCCAACGAATGAAACATACATACACCACTACATAGTAGTATCGAAGCAACAAGCGAAACAATGGACAGATACTGGATGTCGCCTCGAAAGAAGACGAAGACTCTTTCATCGCAGGGGAATGTCATAGTGTTAACGTTTTGAGGCACGAAAGAAATTCTGTTAATGGTCCTTCTTCAGAATTATGAAACGAAAACTGGTGAATCTACTGCTCTTTTCTTTTGGTGGGAGGGGGGGGGGGGAGGGGGCGGGGTCATCATTCTTCTGACTGGTAAGATGCGGCCCGCCACGAATTCCTCTCTTGTGTCAACCTCTTCATCTCGGAGAGCACTTAAATATCTGCTGGATGTATTCCAAATTCTGTCTTTCTATATTGTTTTTACCGTTTTTACCCTTTACAGTTCCCTCTATTACCATGGAAGATGTTCCCTGATGTCTTAACTGATGTCCGCTCTGCCATCCTGTACTTCCTTCCTGTCAGTGTTTTCCATACATTGGTACCTCTCCGATTCTGCAGAGATCCTCCTCGATCCTTACCTTACCAGCTTGCCTAATTTTCAACATTCTTCTTCAGTACCATATTTCATATGCTTCGAGTCGCTTCTGTTCCCTTTTTCCCACCGTCAGTGTTTCACTACCATGCAATCCATATTACGAAGTGACCCTGTATCAATTGCAGGTTGCCTACCTATCGGCTTCCAAGGGCAACAACAATTTGATTTTCAGTATTCTGCGTGGTTGTTGAAAGAATTTAACAATTAAAATGCTTTCAAGATCTACCCATTGAGATGTATAATCTTACGTCAAACAGAACAAGAGACGTATTACAGGTAGAAACTGTGTGTTCGTCTTGAGCCACAGTAAATGACGGCTGGGAATACCAGGACTTCATTCATCCAGTATTTGATAATAATTGCAGTTACCGACATCCTATATATTTTGCACACTTTAAACCTTTACGGAACTTCTTCAAGCAGACCACCCGCAAAAACTGACGAAAGAAAAAAAAGTTCATTGCTTACTACATTTTCGCTGTTCATCCAGTAAACCTTCAGCATCAGACATGAAATTTTAATTTTTGCAACACAGTTTCCTGACAGTATCCATATACATACCATCGAATATACCTGCAAAATTACATCATTGTAAGACAATTAGTCAGGAGCTGTGACGTCATAGATCTCTAGATGTGTGAAAAAATAGCTTTTGCTTAGAATGACGCGCAGTAAAATTTCAACATCAGGCATGACTTTCTGATATTTCACTTCCTTACTAATAACTCTATTCGCAACGCACTTTGCAAACAGTACCTATCTAAACCACTGAATGTACCTTCAAAAGCATAATATAGCACCACTCATCATCATCATCATCATCATCATCATTTAAGACTGATTATGCCTTTCAGCGTTCAGTCAGGAGCATAGCCCCCTTTATAAAATTCCTCTATGATCCCCTATTCCGTGCTAACATTGGTGCCTCTTCTGATGTTAAGCCTATTACTTCAAAATCATTCTTAACCGAATCCAGGTACCTTCTCCTTGGTCTGCCCCGACTCCTCCTACGCTCCACTGCTGAACCCATGAGTCTCTTGGGTAACCTTGCGTCTCCAATTCGTGTAACATGACCCCACCATCTAAGCCTGTTCGCCCTGACTGCTACATCTATAGAGTTCACTCCCAGTTTTTCTTTGATTTCCTCATTGTGGACACCCTCCTGCCATTGTTCCCATCTACTAGTACCTGCAATCATCCTAGCTACTTTCATATCCGTTACCTCAACCTTATTGATAAGGTAACCTGAATCCACCTAGCTTTGCTCCCATGCAACAAAGTTGGTCGAAAGATTGAACGGTCCACAGATAACTTAGTCTTTGTACTGACTTCCTTCTTGCAGAAGAGAGTAGATCGTAGCTGTGCACTCACTGCATTAGCTTTGCTACACCTCGCTTCCAGTTCTTTCACTATGTTGCCATCCTGTGAGAATATGCATCCTAATTACTTGAAACTGTCCACCTGTTCTAACTTTGTTCCTCCTATTTGGCACTCAATCCGTTTATATCTCTTTCCCACTGACATTACTTTCGTTTTACAGATGCTAATCTTCATGGTATAGTCCTTACATTTCTGATCTAGATCTGAAATATTACTTTGCAAACTTTCAATCGAATCTGCCATCACAACTAAGTCATCCGCATATGCAAGACTGTTTATTTTGTGTTCACACATCTTAATCTCACCCAGCCAGTCTATTGTTTTCAACATATTGACTCATATTTCAGGATAAACACTGAGATGCGTGAAAAACTTGCTTTTGCTTAGAACGGAGAGCAAATTACGCAGACTATATTGCATCCAGTTTTATACAATGAGATCACTTGGCGGCATCCCACAAACCTTAGGCGTAAATTGAAAACTATTGCAAACTTTTTCTGTCTCACATGGTGAATTTAAAATATTCGAGATGATAACTCATTTGTAGAGTAATCAGAAGCAGTTTTATGAATGAGAGTTCGATTTAAGAAATCGGGGGTCTGCTGGTATTAATCTATTCTTCTAACCGATCTACATGCAAATTTCGAGTCAAGAGACCCGGATTGCAAAAGAATATAAAAACCATACTTCATCGTGATAATGCACCTTCCCACTATATGTGTCACGAAAAGATTGAGAAATCGGCGCTGTAAAGCGTTGGAAGATCCACATTATTATCGGATTTGTTGCCAGGAATGGAAGTATAGTTTACTGGTCAGCGTTTATCGTCCAAACAAGACGCGGCAGCAACTGTAGATGAGTATTCTGCTGCATTCGAACCTGTGACCGTAGCAGCACCGCGGTTCCGGACTGAAGCGTCTAGATCGGCCACAACGGTCGGCTGTAATATCGCAGTTTGATAGAGCAAGATCGTATTAATCTAGTGTTCACTACTGGCATCTGCAAATGTGAGCACTAGAAATGCCTAAAATAGTTAGCGTAGACAATCTGAAAGGTTCGATTTCTTTTGTCGACATTTTAAGGCTGAATTTAGCATTTAATCTAGGAATATTGCTACATTTGCGATACTTAATAGCACTGAAGAACGTAGTAGTATATGTGGGAAAGCACAACAATTCGTGGAGGAAGTGAACATGTTTATGACAGATTAGGATGTGGAGAGTAATAATGTTTGGAACAGTGACCAGAAATGTCTTCATCATCAACACTGTCTCACAGAGGAGAGAAATCTACAGCTAGAGTGTTGCAGACTATACATAACTTTACCACAGATACTCCATAGATGGAGCTTCATCAGTGACAGGCATACTAGCAAACAAGTGGTACATCTGTTCTCAAGAGGCACAAGGAACATACGGCACAAATATCCCAAAGAAACCTGAGACAACCGGACTACGAAACAGTCGTGCAGAGACAAGCAAAAGTGCAAAAATCAGTGAAGAACACATGAAATATTTTCTAATTTCCGTTCTTGGAAAACATGTACCAAGTGAAAAGAGCCTAATGCTGTGTGATTCCTGGTAAGTCATACAGATCTTACGCTTCTAGAAGCAAGTTTCCCAACCAAAGATGTTACACTGAAGATATTGCCATCTAAAACCACAACATATGGTCAACCCCTTAATGTTTACTTCTTTCGAAAATATAAATTCTATTTCAGAAGGATTGCCGATTTTTTAAGACTAAAATGGGCCAGCCACAAGTGAAGATACACGATCGTTATTTCATCAACAAATTTCACTCTTTGAGTAACAATCAATTTTCTGCACTAAAGTGTATGCCTGTGTTGCAGTACGCCTTGCAAAATGCAGGTTATGACACTGACATACTCATATCATCATTTGAAAATGTAATTATTGTGACTTTTGATATCGGACTGCTTTTTCTACGATGAGTCGCTTGCTGCACTTCTCAGTGAAGTGATCAACTTTAGTCTCCCATGATGTTGGTGTTCGAGCGGCCTTGGTAGCGTTTTTCCATCACTTTAATGTCCTGGTGAAAACGCTCTTCTTGCTCCTCACTGACATCTCCCATATTGTCTGGGAAGTAATCAAGGTTACTGTTCAAAAAGTGAACTTTCAGGCTCGTTAAACATCTTGAAGTTCTAAATTTCTTTAACATTGTAGTTGTAACAGATACATATTCTTGGTCTTCTTCATATCCTAAGAATTTTGTAACGACTTGCCTGAATGCTACCCATGCTTCTTACTCATTTAAGGTCATTGTGGATTCAGAGTTAACATCAAACACCAATTTTCTGATGTCAGGTCCGAGATAGACTCCTTCTTTTAGTTTAGCCTCCGAAAGGTGTGGAAACTTTTGGCGAGATACGTAAAACATGGTCCATCTATAGGCAAAGCCTTTACAAACTGTTTCATTAGGCCTAAATTGATATGTAGAGGTGGTAGGAGTACATTTTTGGATCTACAAGGTTTTTGCGTAGACTGTTCTTCTCACTAGGATTTAAATACTCCCTCACAGACCAGTTCTTTCAACACCAGTGTTGATCCCTAACCCTAGAGTCCCATTAACACAAGAAACATTGAAATTTGGTAAAGCTGCCTTGCTGACCAAGGAGCATGCATGTTACTTTTAGATCTCAACAACCATGAGCAGAATAGTCTATTTTATTTAGCACTATTTCTAGGTTTTCATAGTTTTCTTTCATATGCACAGAATGTCCAACAGGTACAGATGCGCACATGTTACCATTGTGTAATAAAACAGCCTTTAAACTAGTTTTGGATGAATCAATAAAGAACCTCCGGTCTTCCTTTTTGTATTCAATACCGAAGTCATTCATCAGACCGGGAATATCTGAGCAGTACACTAAATCACCTTCTTGTTAATAAAACTTGGAAAATTGCTGCTCTCTCTTTCTATACATGTATATGCTAGTTCCAACTTCCAATAAGTTCTTCAGATTTTACATCAGAAAATACTTCTGTTAGAATAGAATTTAAATCATCTGGTGGTTCAGGAAACAGTAAATCTACACCATGCCCTACTAGTAGGATGGCGGACGGAAGGTTAGGGTAGCTTATTACCTTTTTGTTTTTCGAATTATTACCAGTAATATCAACACTGCAAAAGTAGAAATCATCAAAATGATTTCTTGGCTCCTTCCATATCAAAGGAACCGCAAATCTGAAGGCTTTTCTTCCTTTTTGGACCATTTTCTCATATCTTCAACATACACATACCTTATGCGGCGCCCAAGATTTATCCTGATCACCAAGTTTAGATCCAAAGTATGATACATAAACCTTTTTCACACATTCTGTAATGTTTATTTGGTGTTTTTAATCATAAATTCACCACAAATATAACAAGAACTGTCAGCAGAGGTTTTGCAACAACGATTACACATTGTACTGAGCACATGTACAGGAAACGGGAAAGTGAGGTTAGGTTGAAATAAACAAAACACCATTCGTTAACACAAAAATAGAATCGCCTTTTTTGCCAGCAAATATTTTTCAGCAATGCTACCAACATCATCTACATTCTTTACACCTCCTTTTTCAAATATTTTAACTATATTAAAGCTATTAAATTCTTTAAAAAATGGCTTAATTTAATAAATTTAACTGTAAAATGTGAAGAAATGGTGGGTGATACAGTTCTTTAAGTACCATGTTTGGATTTCCCACCGTAAAAGCTATAAGAATATGGTATTTTCAGCAAAACAGTTTTTCCATCGTTGGCCTGTGTTATAGTTTCCCTCTTACGACGTTGATTTCTTTTTACTTTTTCACTCTCTATTAAAATGTCACTTGTGATACAATACAACGTTTTATATGCGAGTTACGCACGCTCCTACTGTTTTTATGATCGAGTATTATCCTAAGCATAGGCTCGCCCGGTTCCAAGCGTTCTGGATCAAAGGTGTCCCTTGTAGGCGGTCTATGCCTGTCAGAATAGACTAACAGTTTTTCATCCATGTGTCCATACTGCAACATCCGACCTGGTACCCAGGGAAAAATACTCTTTAATTGCTTGCTCTTTCCATACCTACTTGGAGGTACTAAGAAAACTAAATACTTAGGACATGTAATAGCTATAATTTTTCGTCTGCAAATGTCGGGAACGAGTTCGAGTCTCGGTCCGGCACACAGTTTTAATCTGCCAGGAAGTTTCATATCAGCGCACACTCCGCTGCAGAGTGAAAATCTCATTCTGGAAATATCCCCCAAGCTGTGGCTAAGCCACGTCTCCGCAATATCCTTTCTTTCAGTAGTGCTAGTCCTGCATGGTTCGCAGGAGAGCTTCTGTAATGTTTGGAAGGTAGGAGACGAGGTACTGGCGGAAGTAAAGCTATGAGGAGGGGACGTGAGTCGTGTTTGAGTAGCTCAGATGGTAGAGCACTTGCCCGAGAAAGGCAAAGGTCCCGAGTTCGAGACTTGGTCCGGCACACAGTTTTAATAGCAGCCAGTGACATTTAAAGCAGCACTGTGCCAGATTCCTGTTCTCCGCTGCAGAGTGAAAATCTCATTCTGTATTTAAAGCTGTTGAACGCACAGAAAAAAACGCTCTAATGTGTCTACGTGTGAAGGCACCCCATATGAAAGTATCTGCACTTATGCCTGTTGCACCCTGTATATCATAGTTCTAACACAGTTCTATAACATATCTTCAGGAACTCTAAAATTGCTGTCACAGCCGACAGTTTCTCCGCGTTAACGATATGGGTTGAACAGGAGGGCCTCAGTGCTATTGTAAAACTGGTAAAACAAGTAAAGGGCAACGCCGTCATCTTATGTGCCAATTTGTACAATCGTCTGGGCAATAGGGACGTACAGTCGAAGCTGAGTTAATAAATAATATGCCAGTGTTAAGATGTCCCGTGATCGCACAACAAACAACCTAGATTTAAATTTATGTGCGTCCGACTGATGAGCCTTCTTGAAAACTAACATTAAAGCTACCGATGGGAACGCTTCGTTGCTCGAGCGAACTGGGAGTAACTTTTAATAAGAAAGAATGTTTTCTTCGAATAATCTATATGTTTGTATACGGTCTTACTACTTTGAGCAGTCTATTGTCGAGCGTTTCTACTTGATTTTGCATGCTGCGATCATCTATCTTAATACCTGTCAGTTCTTTATTCGAGCGACAATCGAAAAACAAGAAAATTCAGTTCAAAAACTCCCTGTGCTAAGCAGTTTCCATTACCATGCCCGGTATTTCCCTCTTGAAGTAACATGCCCACACTTCACAGTCTAAGGAATCGCAGGCCATAGGACTAAGTATATTGGCAAAAACAACCAACAGGAAATGAACATTGAACATCAATATGGTAGCAGGCTAGGCCACTAATAGAGATCGTAATATGATCCTTATGTAAGGTAATAGGAATTTTTTCTGTTTGAAGCGCTGATGGTAACCAACCGAGGACAGTGAAGAAAGCAATATCAGTCACATACTTTTACGCAAGCACACTTCAAGGGTAATCCGTTTTGCCCCTTGCCTTTGATGACAGTTTAATTTCCTTTTTTTCTCTCTGTGATCATTTTGCATTGTGTATTTTTTGAATACAAGAAGGACCGTCAACCATCGTCGAGTAACTGCACAGGAAATGATTTGTATAGCAACAATCGACCACTAAATAATATTACTTTTAGTTTGTGAATTATTTTATAAAATGAGAAAAACCCATGCTACCAATTAGAGAAAACGTATTATTTCGACTGATACGCATCAAATTATTCCGCTACGTCTTATTTAATTAACATCCGGGTACAGAATTCCAACAGATTTCCGAACGAGCATAGCCCATCAACAATAGAAAGTTCCACCTCTGAACTCTACGATTCATTTTCTAAGTTAACAGCGTAGACTTACGCAATCATACCGAAAAACATTTTATTACTCTTAAATTTGGGAGAGCAGACAGCCATAGTTTCTAGCTTCGTGTGTGAAACGTATCGTCGGTGTTATTTCTCGAGTGTGTAATTTAATTCTGATAATAGTTTGAAGGCACGCTCTGATGATAACAAAAAGATTTCACGTACGTCAGAGTTCATGAATTATTATACCTCTTGCAGCACACTTTATATATAATTGAACAGTGAACCATTAATTTTGAAGTAAAAAACATGCTACGATGAGTCGTGGCTGACCACTGAATCATATAATAAAGTGTCGTTGTTGTCTGGTTCTATAAGCCCATTAACAATACTAAGTAACTTGTCATCCGATAAGTAGCCTCTTCAGATTTTGAGGCTGCAGGATATATTTGCGCATGTCCCATTGGAATTAAATTTTAGAAGTCACTTCTGGCACACAAGGCTGTAAAGCAAAAGCAGCCAGTGACATTTAAAGCAGCACTGTGCCCACGTTCCATCGGGTCACTAAAGTCAGAGTTTTGAGTTACAGATAAGTAAATGTTGTCGTGCATGACATGCATAAGCGCGGAGTCAATCGTTCAGCTGTTGGTGACAGTTTGACTGCAGCTTTGTTTCAGAGAAACGTATGACAACCTGTACAAACCATTTTCAAAATTTTATAGATCAATTCATGAGATAATTTATTTTCGTGTGTTTGTCTTTTTGAATCCCAACAATACAGCCTAATGTAAGGATCTTGATATTCTGGAACACATCAAAGAAGAGATTGTCGTAGGCTCAAACGAAAAGAAAGTGATGAACTGACATAAGGCAAAAATCAGCGTATGAAGAGCAACGCAAGGAGTGTTCAATTTATTCGAAAGTCAAGCTGTGAAAAAGACGAAAAATAGTTGGAAATGGTGATCTGCTTAAAAGAAAGTAACCGGATCAAGGTTACCTAGCTTGTCGTTCAGTGATCGTATTGGCATGGAATCGGAGAATGGCACAGAGACGTCGTAATACTGAATTTCTTCTTTGAAATTCGTTTCATTTAAGAATTGGAGCTGCTGAAGACATGAAACACGTTTTTGCGTTGACAATTCTACACGAGCAGTATAAATTACTACCTTCATATCAGTTTCAAAGTGTGCAAATCTCTCAAGGTACAAGACTAGAATGACAGATTCCTGTTCTGCCACTGTATTTTAAGACGGAGCACTGAAGATCTTCAGTTCACAGATGGTCTACACACAGAGTGAAATAGTAAATTACCACACTAACCAAGTGTGAGCAGATGCGAATATCTGATGCGATCTTGAAAGCAAGATAACAGGATCGCTTTAGTCTCTACATATACATCCATAGCAGATAGGAATGACTAATGCGATCGTGAAAGCAAGGTAACAGGTTCGCTTTAGTATCTACATATACATCCATACTCTTGCAAGACACTGTGAAGCATACGGCAGGAAGTATTTTCCATTTTACGACATGTTAATGTTTCTTTCCCTTTCATTCGCCTATAGATAGCAGAAACAACGACTGCGAAATACATCCGTTCCTGGTTAGTAACTCACTTCCACTATGTAATATCAGTAGGAGCAGTATTTGCATTCATAGGAGGTATCATTCAATGATACCGACTGTTCACAGGACTAACCATAAACAATTCAGTTTAACCTAGCTTTCACGTACCGTATGGTAGGTATGTCAATGTGTCGAATGGAATTGAGGGAGTGGACTCATAGGGTCACATTATACTGTACTAATTAGCGGACGCTTCTTACCACCAGTTTCTGTGCAACAACTTACCCGTGCTACTGCTCAACGTTACTGTTGCAGAATGTAACATAGTCATTTAATGAATGATGACTTGGTCGAGGATGTACGTTAGCACGGCTGCCTCGCTACAAATGACCTTAACTTTTTACATTTACAGCTATGGGACATTTAAGAGCATTGTTGAATTTCACTTCCATCGACAATGTGCAAACGTTACAGAAACTGCTGATCCGGAATCTATTGAAATTTGAGATGGGGAAAATGTGTTCTGCACTCCTTCTTTTGATAGAGACAGGCAAAGGATGTGTAAGAACGAGTAGCATCCACACTGAACAATACCTGTTGTGACCCACACATCACAAGTATTTGTTTCCGGAGACACGTTTACAGGACTTTTCTTTCGTTTTTGCCGGCGACATCTTATATACGAATATGGGACAATATCATAATGTCCTTTGCGTCAATGAATTACCTGTATTAATAGCTTCTGCCTCAGACTTTTCAATATCAGGAAGTGAACTCTCTTAAAAATTACTAGAACAGTTGCACCTGAAACAAATATGAAACTGATGCAAAACCTGGTAACTACCTGTTAGTGGGAAGAAATACAAAAAGTCACATGTAGGACTGAATCACATGGAGACCAGGAACTGAACTACAGTTGAACTACTTCGACGATTGGTCACTGTTTCACAGAATTTACATTTCCTCTCACTCTAACCCTAAATATTGGGTATTGTATATCATAGTAGAAATTTTCTATACCCTCTTGAATTTCAACCAGTTATTCTCCACTACTGGGTACTCGGAAAGACAAGTAATCAAAAATATATACAAGAATCAAGTGAAAAAGATAATGGAAGACGATGAAGGAAGTTCTCGGAGGGTTGTCGTGGTGGCTTTCAGTCCGAAGACTGGTCCGATGCATCTTTCCATGCTAGTCGCTCCTGCATAACTGCTGAAACCTAAATTTAATTTAAAGTTGCTCACTATACTGAAGCAGATGTCCGTCTGTACAAACTTTACCCCCAGACATTCTTCCGTTATCAGGCTGCATACTCATTCACAAATCAGGATGAGTCTTACCAAGCTATCCTCTCTTTTATTAAAAGTGTACCATTAGTTTCTTTTCCCCAAATCGATTCAGTGATTCCTAATTAATTTTTCGATGTATGCAACTAAGCTTCTGCTTTCTTCTTATACGAACCACTTATCGTCCACACCTCATTTCCATACTTCGCTACATTGCAGACAAATATCTTGAGAAAACTCTTATTAACACTGACTTTTATATTACACTAACAGAGAAAAACCGCAACACAAAAAGTTATGTAGAGTAATGAAATTTCGGGGATACTTTGTTCAGGTATTATACTTAAGCGCCACGGTTCGCGCGGCTCCCTGTAGGAGTTTAGAGTCCTCCTTCGGGCATCGATGTGAGTGTTGTCCTTAGCGTTAGGTCAGTTGAAGTTAGATTAACTAGTGTGTAAGCCTAGGGACCTCAACAGTTTGGTCGTATACGAACTTACCACAAATTTCCAAATTTCCATACTTAAGCGATTAAGATTTTAAGATCACATGTTGACGTAAGTGCGAGATAAGCCACAGCAAATGTGAAATGCTGATACATTAATAACCGATACAGCCATCAGAATGTTGAATGAAAGCATTCAGATGTGCATGCATTGTGTTTTACAGGTACCAGATGTCAGTTTGTGGGATATAGTTCCATGCCTGTTTCACCTGATCGGTCAATACAGGGACGGTTAATGCTGTTTTTGGATGACGCTAGAGCTGTCATCCGATGATGTCTCATATGTGATCGATTGGAGGTATATCTGATGATCGATCAGGCCAAGGCACTATATTTTGTAGTGCTTGGTTGCAACATCGGTATGTGGGCGAGCGTTATGCTGTTGGTAAATATCCTCTGCAATGCTGTTCATGAATGGCATCACAGTAGGTCGGATCACCAGACTGACGTACAGATCTGCAGCCAGGTTGCGTCGAGTAACCACGGGAATGTTCCTGCTATCACACCAAATCACACCCCAGACCATAACTCTAGTTGTAGGTTCAGTGTGTCTAGTACACAGACTGGTTGGTTTCAGGTCCTCAACTAGTTTCGTTGTAACTGACACATGACCATAAGTAACACCGAGAGAGAAATACCTATCATCAGAAAACGTAACAGACCTCCACTAAGTCCTCCAATGGGTTCTCGACCGACACCAGAAGTCGCCAATGGCGATGGTTTTGAGGACTTTTGGCTCGGAGCTGTCCTTAATGTACCCGATTTGTAAGAATTTGTTGTCTCTCTGTGGTGTGAACTGCTGCTAAAATTGCTGCTGCGGATGCAGCACGATGCGCCGGAGCCATACGCCGAACATGATGGTTTTCCTTCTCAGTAGCGCCACGAGTCCATCCAGAGCCGTGTGTTCTTCCGACAGTACATTCTGGCGATCACCACTGCCAGCATTCATGTACAGTGGCTACATTCCTGCCAAGAATCTTGTCGCCCTACTACACGACCCCATTCAAACTCAGTGACGTTTTGATAATAGCGCCATTGTCGCCTTAAAGGCATTCTTGACGAACACCAACTCACCACGTCCACTCTCGAAGGTAACTATCGCTCATGACCGTTTTAGTGTTTATTTAAGGCAAACCTCATTTGCATCGTCATAGTGGCTACTCTTACGTGACAAGCGAGAAATTTTAGTTGATATCATCTTTCACATGTAGAAACAGGGCTGCCAGCTTTTGTTTATGTCGCACAATTCCTTCTTGGCGTTGTTATTTTTTCCGTGAGTGTAGATGTTAAAAAAAAATTTCCTTTTCAGAAACCCTTTCCGTGATACTGTTATTCTACCTTTTATATCGTATACTTTGGCCATTATCAGTTATTTGGCTGCGAAAAATGCAGAACTCATCCACTTCTTTGTGTGTCTCAGTTCCTAATCACTTCCTTCCATATCGCCTGATGTGTCTCAGTAACATTCCATTCGTCTCGTTTTACTTTCGTTGACGTACATCTTATAAACTCTTTTCAAGACATTGCCCATTTCGTTCAACAGCTCTTCCAAGTCCTTTGCCGTGCCTAACAGAATTATGATGTGTTCGGATTAGAAAAGGTATAAGACAAGGATGTAGTCTTACGTTCCTATCGTTAAATCAGTACATCGAAGAAACAATCAATGACATCAAAAGAAGTTTCAGTAGAAGGATTAAAATTCTTAGTCACAAGATGTTAATGATAAGATTAGCTAATGACATTGCTGTCATCAGAGGAGATGAGGAACAACTGCAGTAAATGCTAAACCGAATGAACGGTCTAATTTCCACAAATTATGGACTGAGGGCCTACCGAAGAATGGTAAAAATAATGAAAAGTAGGAGAAAGGAGAATTGCAATAAAGTTGACATCAAAACTGGGGACCACGAAGCGACGAAATGAAAGAATTCTACTGACTTGGAAGATGAATAACGCTTGGCAGACTAAGGAAGGAGGACATAAAGGGCACATTAGCACAGGCAGACAGGGCCAACAGAAGCCTTCTATCATGAAACATTGTCCTTAATTTGAGGAAAAAATTTTTGCGAATGTACGTTTGGACCACAACATCGTAGATAGTGAATCATGAAGTGTGGTAATGCTGGAAAAGTATAGAATTGAAGCATTTGAGATGTGATGCTATAGTAGTTGAAACGATAATGTGATAAACGAAGAGGTTCTCGGTGCTTGATGGAGCTGTAGAGGGTAAAAAATGCAGGAAATGACAAAGATTGAAATACGTCCTAGAAATACCTGAGGACATTGGGTGCAATTGCTGCATTGAGATGAAGCGGTTGGCACAGGAAAGGAAGGGGATCGCATGAAAGGAGTGAGAAGACTCCTCACAAAAGATTGGAAGGACGTTATGGATGAGTTTTTTTCCGCACCTGGATGTGCTTTAATGTGCTTTGCAAACGATAATTTGATTTTGAAATTTTTTTTTTTCAGTAAGATGCGATTACCTGAGGTTGGGCTGCCATTCATTTCGTTATGATAAGATGTTAATCTGAGAACTAATAAACTCAAGCTTACGATTATGCTAACTTGCAGAGATAGAAAAGTCGTTTCATGATCCATCTGCAGTTTCACCTTCTCACTTCAGTTGCATTTGGATCAAATGCATGTCTTTTCAAGGTTACTTGCATGCTAGGTTTCTAAATCTACACCTACATCTACATGGATACTCCGCCGACCACTCCGGCCACTGTAGCCGAGCGGTTCTAGACGCTTCAGTCCGGAACCGCGTTGCTGCTACGGTCGCACGTTCGAATCCTGCCTCGAGCATGGATGTGTGTGATGTCCGTAGGTTAGTTAGGTTTACGTAGTTCTATGTCTAGGGGACAGATGAACTCAGATATTAAGTCCCATAGTGCTTAGAGCCATTTGAACCATTTCTGCAAACCAAAGTACCTAGGAGATGGGTCGCGGTCTTTGGTTTGCCTTTCCCACAACATTTTCTACCTGTTCTTTCCAGTATAAATTGTTCATAATTGTAATTCCTAGGTATTTAGTTAAATTCATGGCCTTTAGGTTTGAATCATTCATCGTCGAACCGAAGTTTAACGGATTACTTTTAGCGTTCATGTAGATGACCGCACACTTTTCACTATTTAGAGTCTCTTACCAACTTTTGCACCATATAGATACCTTTCCTAAATCGCTTAGCAATTTATTTTGATCTACTGATGACCACCTTCACAATAGTTCTCCATTATTCCACTCTCGAACAGCGCGCGGAAGAAGCGAACATCTATATCTTCCGTACGAGCTCTCGTTTCCCTTATTTTATTATGATGATGGTTTCTTCCTGTGTATGTTGGCATCAACAAAAGATTTAAATGATTTTCGCATTCCAAAGAGAAAGTTCGTTATCTAAATTATGTGTGGAGATTCCGCCGCAACGAAAGACGCCTGTGTTTTAATGGTGTCCACCCGATACCCTGTATCATGTTTATGACATTCTCTCCCCTATTTCGCGATAGTACAAAACGTGCTATTCTTCTTTGAACTTTCTCGATGTACTCCGTTAATCCTATGTGGTAAGAATCCCAGATCGCGCAGCAGTAATCCAAAACAAGACTAACAAGCGTAGTGAAGGCAGTAGTAGATCGGTTACATTTTTTAAGTGTTCTGCCAATAAATCGCAGTCTTTGGTTTGCCTTTCCCACAACATTTTCTACCTGTTCTTTCCAGTATAAATTGTTCCTAATTGTAATTCCTAGCTATTTAGTTAAATTCACGGCCTTTGGGTTTGAATCATTTATCGTCGAACCAAAGTTTAACGGATTACTTTTAGCGTTCATGTGGATGACCGCACACTTTTCACTATTTAGAGTCTCTTGCCAATTTTTGCACCATATAGATACCTTTACTAAATCGCTTAGCAATTTGTTTTGATCTACTGATGACTTTGCTAGATGATAAATGACGGCTGCTCAGACTATCTCCTAAATCAGTTATATAGATAATGAACAGCAGAGAGCTTATAACACTACCTTGGGGAGCGCCAGAAATTACTTCTCCTTTACTCTATGACTTCCCGCCAATTACTACGAACTGTGGCCTCTCTGACAGGAAACCAAAAATCCAGTCCCATGACGGTGACGATATTCCACAAGAACACAATTTCATTACAAGCATCTTGAGTGGTACAGTGTCAAAAGCCTTCTGGAAATCTAGAAATACGGAATCAATTAGAAATCAATTGTTACACTCAACACTTCACGTGTGTAAAAAGGTAGTTGTGTTTCACAAGAAGGATGTTTTCGAAATCCGTGTTGACACAGTGTCAATAGGCCGTTCTGTTCGAGGTAGTTCATGATGTTCGAACATAATATATGCTCGAAAATCCTGCTACATATTTACGTTAATGATTTGGTCCTGTAATTTAATGGGCTACTCGCACTACCTTTTTTGAATATTGGTGTGACCTGTGCAACTTCCAGTCTTTGGGTACGGATCTTTCATCGAGGGAACTGTGTGAGGGTGGGAATGAGTGGAACATGAAGTTCATCCTCTGTTTGCCTGAAGGCTGTCCTTGAGGGGAAATTAAAGTCGCCCTGGAAGCTCAGGCCTCGAGATGACGAACACTTGGTGGCCGGTGCATTTCCTGCTGCCTGGGTGAGGGCTATCGTGGGAATGCCCTGGCCGTGCACGATAATTTCGTCTGTGGAGCTGTGGGAACTCACTAGAAACGCAGAAAATCTAGCCATGGCCTATCAGTTGGTCATTTAATACTTTTCAAGAAGTCACATTCCAGCTGTAGGAACTCGCAATTATTTGCTAAGAGGGCGCACTCATGGAGTCCGTCTGAAAAACGATCTTTAGAAACTGCGTCTTTCTGTGCTACATGAGAAGTCGCTTTGGGTGCTAGCTCGTTCTCTGTTTAATTGGCGTGGGGAGGGTACTGAGAGAAAGTGAAACCTTGGCTCCAGGTGCACGAAAGGTTTCGGGGGTCAGTTTCTCGGGAGCTGGAGTATCGCAGATTGGTTAATTCTAAAAAATTACCATTTTTAACTTTCATTCAACGGGAGTTGTGGAGGGAGCCCTTTCACTCATGAAGAAGGTGCTCATAATTGTAACACCGTGGTCTGGAGCGAAGGTGCAAGAAGAGTTTGGAGGATTTTGCGGGAGGCACCTTTGGTGAGAAGTCGTCGCGAGATTGGCTTTCATTCAGTACCTTCCGCGAGTAGTCTTGACACAGAAAATCTCACGCTAATGAGTAGCAGATGACATTGGATATGAGATAGATCTGGCCGTCTCTTAATTGATGGCTGCGGCTCAATCAGCCGTCAGGCATAGCTAGTAAGTCGTACCGAAGGAGCGGAGTTTCGGCATGATCGGAACATAGATTATGCTTTGTAACGGTCATATATATTTGTAAACGTTCGCGCTGCTCACGAAAGACCTGACATGGTGTCAGTGACTTGGTGTAACATCGCAGAGAGAATGGTATAACCAGTCTCGCAGCTAGCCTAAAACGGTAATTTCCATGGTTATCATTCAAATTCACAATGTTTTCATCTATTTATTCGCCTCCATCTAGAGCGGTCTATACACCCTAGTTGTGTATCGATTAATTGTGTACACGTTTGTTACAGAAATACTTCGTCATCCAAATTCGTTTTACAACGTAGAATAACTCTACCCTGTTGCCCGCCTGTGAATTTAACCACTACATGCAATATTCAAACTGGATTCTGAATTCCATTTTAGTACATAGATATTTTACTTGACATCACGTCACGTATCGTATATGCAGTGGACGGACACGATAACATAGTTACTTTTACCTAGCTTGAGCTCATTTCCATTAAAACAACTAACACTTCCCATGGGTATCACATTTGTTAGGTAAATTATTTCAAGGGAGTTCTTTGGCTCACGCAAGTCCAGGCGTAGCGGACCCTTTTCATCCGGTGTTGGTTTGTAGCTTGGGTGAAACCTTGGGTCTGTAGTAACACAAAATGGTTCAAATGGCTCTGAGTAATATGGGACTTAACATCTGATGTCATCATGTCCCCAGAATTTAGAACTTCTTAAACCTAACTAACCTAAGGACATGCCCGAGACAGGATTCGAACCTGCGACCGTAGCAGTCGTGCGGTTCCGGACTGAAGCGCCTAGAAGCGCTCGGGCATCGCGGCCGGCTGTAGTAATACAGTAGCCCATACGGGCGTGTACGGTAAAGTCAAACTACAACAACCATTATATTATTTTTAATGCCATCCCCCTCCAAGAATCAATTACTGCCTCTTTCAGAATGTGAGTTCAGTGTTGATACACTCTGTCATGTCACTAGATGGTAAGGCCTGAATGGCCAACCTGAGTGTGCGTAGTGGCCTCGCAAGATTGCATAACGGGATCTCTATCTAACGCAAAATGTAAATTCCATTTGTTATGATTGTTGGAGTATACATTATCCATGGAGTATGTGCTGCTCTGAAACTTCCTGATCGATTAAAACCGTGTACCGTACTGGCATTAGGACATGAAAACTTCGTCTCTCATAGGTGAATGCTCCAGTGACTGACCTACCCATGCACCATTCACGAGCTGTTTTACTTCCGCTCGTACTTCTCTCCTATTTTCTAGCAATATATTGGTCAAAGGCGAGTCAAGAGTCGTGGCTGGTTAACTGTGTCGATAGAGCATGTGTCATCGAAATATAAAGGTTCCTGGTTCGACTCCTAGGCCGACACTAAGTTATAATATGGCAGGAGGTACGACTAAATGTATACTTTATTTTAGGAGACTTAGTTTGACGCTGGAGTATGTTTGAGCCAGGGGGTTGTTGCGGGAGCACAGTGGGCCGCGACTGCTGGCAGAGGACGGGCTGCAGCTCGCGCTCCGTCCCTCTCTACGCCGCAGCAGTGAGCGCGTCATTAGACTGTGTAGCCATCCCTCTTCATTAGAGTGGCCCGCGGGCCGCGGCTGGGGCGCGAAGAGCCGCCCATTACCGGCGACACAATCTCTCAGCGCCGCCGCGAGCCCAGGGCAAACACAAAGGCGCCTGCTCGGGCTTATCAACGCCTCTCTCTCTGCCGCGCCGCGCCGCCTAGCCGCTTAAAGCCCGCGCTGCGCGGGAAGTGCGAAGGTTGCCTACTCACAAAGGCGTAGAGGCGTATCGGGTTTGCTGATGCCTTCCACCGTAAGATTTCAAGAAATGTTCTAGCATTACATAACGTAATTCATCAGTTACATACGTTGTTAAAATGTAGAGTCCTAGAGCTCTAAATTATGGTATTCAGAAGTATATGGGAGTCTATCTAGCCATGATGATACTGATTTCATAGTAGTCACCACTTTAGTTGTTTTCGAAATAGCCATGTGTGTAACGACGTTCACTCGGTAAGTGTCCTCATTTTGACTTGTTGAATGTGTAAGAGAGATTTTACCAAAATGACTACAGTGGGGCCACAGGTGAAGGTTAGAGCAACTTTTGAGATCTCAGCCTTGGCTGGTATCCAATGTCTCTGCAGGAATGCATCAAAGTCTCTGAACAGACTGGACAGCTTTGCTCTGAGAAATGCTTTCTCGACTCTGAAATAAATTTTCCACATACTGGTCTGAGCAGTCTTTTTAGTATTGTGCTTCCAGACACCTTTAGAGTACTATGTGATACGATACTACCTATGAAGGCTAAAGCTGTGTTCATACCAAAGTTTTTCGTATACCAGAGTGCTTTGCTACGGTAATGGTGGGTTTATGCACTCGCCTTCTGTCTTCCTTTGAACTAACTTACGCAGCCATTTGTAGATGGACCAACAGTATCATTTGGATTCTGAACCACGCAGCAGCATATTATTCTTCACAGAACCCAGTTTCAAGTGAATCCTGAGTCTTTGGATTTGTAGTCTCCCGTAACACTCCTCTTTTTAATATTTAACCAAAAATTTGCTTACACCAACGTTTACTGTAGAATGATTGACGGAGGGACTTAATTCGAGGACTCCACCTCAAAGGCATCTCTTTCGTCCGATTTCCTTATAGGGTGTTAATAATCGATCAGTTTCCCCCAATTTTTAATAGGTCCATAGAAATGAAATCTACACAGGGAAGTAACTTATTATAGGGGTAAAACTTTTTTTGTCATCAGTCTTCTGACTGGTCTGTAGCACCACATCCCAGATGCCTCGATTCTCTTTTGTTCCGGTTTTCCCACAGTCCATGTACCACTACCATACAATGCTGTACTCCAGACGTACGTTCTCAGAAATTTCTTCCTCAAATTAAGGCCAATCTTTGATATCAGTAGACTTCTTTTGACCAGGTATGCCCTCTTTCCCATTGCTAGTCTACTTTTAATGTCCTTCTTGCTCCGACTGTAATTGGTTATTTTACTGCCTAGGTAGCAGAATTTCTTAACTTCATCTACTTCGTGACCAGCAATCCTGACGTTAATTTTCTCGCTGTTCTCATTTCTACTACTTCTCATTACCTCCGTCTTTCTTCGATTTACTCTCAGTTCATACTCTGTACTCATTAGACCGTAAATTCCATTCAGCAGGTCATGTAATTCTTCTTCACATTCACTCAGGTTAGCAATGAATCGTATCATTGATATCCTTTCACCTTCAATTTTAATTCCACTGCTGAACGTTTCTTTTATTTCCATCATTGCTTTTTGAACAATAGGGGCGAAAGGCTACACCCTTGTCTTACACCCTTTTTAATATGAGCACTTCGTTTCTGGTCGTCCACTCTTATCCCCTATTGGCGGCGTTTTTTTAATTTTTTTTAAATTTTTCTAAGGGGCGAAACTGCTGAGGTCATCGGTCCCTAGTCTTACACACTACTTAAACTAACTTATGCTAAGAACAACACACACACCAATGGTCGAGGAAGGACTCGAACGTCCGGCGGGAGGGGCCGCGCAGTCCGTGACATGGCGCCTTAGATCCGTCGGCCAATCTGTGCGGCTCTTGGCTGTTGTACATATTGTATATTTCCCCTCTTTCCTTATAGCTTACCCCTACATTTTCCCAGAATTTCGAACATCTTTCACCATTTTACATTTTGGAACGTTTTTTCCAGGTCGATAAATCCTCTGAACGTGTCTTGATTTTTCTTTAGTCTTTCTTCCATTATCAACCGCAACGTCAGAATTGCCTCTCTCGCGCCTTTACTTTTCTTAAAGCCAAACTGATCGTCATCTACCACATCCTCAATTTTCTTTTCCATCCTTGTGTATATTATTCTTGTAAGCTACTTGGTTGCATGAGCTGTTATGCTGATTGTGGGATAATTCTCGCACTTGCCATCTCTTGCCGTCTTCGGTATTGTGTGGATGATGCTTTCCGAAAGTCAAATGGTATGTCGCCATACTCATACGTTCTATACACCACCGTGACTAGTCATTTTGTTGATACTTCCCCCAATGATTTTAGAAATTCTGATGGAATGTTATCTACCCCTTCTGCCTTATTTGATCTTAAGTCCTCCAAACTTAAAAGTGCAGTATTTAAAAAAACCTACTGACCTATCCTTTCCGGCGTATTGATCATCCATAAAAATCAGAAAAATTAGAAATTCCCCAGTGCAGCGCAGTGGCTGCACTCTACCTAGAAAATATGTGTTTGATATTACACTTTAGCGACTCATTAAATGCTGCACAATGATCTCGGCGAAATGAGTGCTTAAATAAAGACAAAATATCTTTTAAAGATAACTGGCTGACCTTGAGGTAATCTGGTCTTGACTGTTGGTATGTCTGGTCAACTCTGACTCTACGTCAAGACTCGTTGTACAGAATTTCGGCGGCGGCGCCGCTGTGTGGTTAGGATTTGACACTATTCATTGGTTCTATTACTGTGTGATGCATTACTGCCTAAGGGTCCTCCAATTGGGAATGTCTAACACAATGACACGTTGATTTTGTCTCCAGTGTGGGCCGAATCAACACTCATGCAAAATGAAAAATTAAATCTAAAGAATAAGCTGTCGAGCTGAGGATCATTACGTTCTATTCTCAATTACAGACGCACAATTAAAATTACAGAAGAGATTAGTAATTAATAAAAATTAGCTTCTGTGGTTATACAGAATAGCAGAAAGAACACGAGATTAAATTCGTAAGTTATTTGGCAATAATGGGTTTGTTATTTAATCAATAAACGTACTTTTTATAAATCAAATATATTTGGCAAGAAATATTGCAGCGTGAAAAAATGTAGTACACTTAGCTGCCACGTGTGGCACCACTAAGGTGCGAGTCGAACTGTTGTGGGATGACACATGTACAACTTGTTATTAGCAAATGGGCATTTCAGCATTTGAGTTAACATAGCTTAATCGTGGTCCACTGACTTGTGTGATTACTGTATGCTTTATCAAATGGCCATCTTTATGATAAGATTTGAGGTAACATTTGTTTCGCTTACTCACTTGTGTCACACCTGCGTCCTTAACAGACTAACAGATCTGTAAGAAGGAGGCACTCTTTCTAGATTAAGACCCAGTGACAGGCAAAATAAACAAAGTAGCAGTGAGTACTTGATAGATGTTGTAAGAGATATGGTGCCTTTTTTGCGCATAGTTGTTTGCAGTGGACATTTCTGGTCTGTTTCATCGTTTATGCCTTTTGTATATAACACGGACCATCACTTCCCCACCACATGAACGCCTCATATTAAGCCATGCTATTCAATAATCTGCATACTAGGTCTTGATGCGATGGTCGTAGAATATGCCTGGTGTGACGCCTTTGTATTTCTTACATGTAGATCCTAGTTATATTTCGTAAAGTTTTATTTAAATTGTTACTTAATTGATGGCAACTTGCTAATGGTTTGTAAATTACTCGTAATGAAATACGGAAATGTTACTATACGATGATTCTGGAAGATTCCGTATGTGGTGCTGTAGGGACTTGATGTATTCACATTCTATTTATATTTTATCAAGTGTAATCCTGTACCTATAACAACTTGACAAAAGTGCATTTTATTAATTCTGATAGTTTTAATATCTACTGTTTACAAATACTATTATGCAGCGCCGCTGTCTGAACTTTTAAAATACGTCGTGTGTGCCATCATTGTACCTGGTGTTTGCATATCCCACTTAGTGTTTCATATGTTTGTCGTATATTCCACGATCAATTTTTCGAGAATATACAGGGTGTTACAAAAAGGTACGGCCAAACTTTCATGAAACATTCCTCACACACAAAGAAAGAAAATGTGGTGTCACCGCCAGACACCACACTTGCTAGGTGGTAGCCTTTAAATCGGCCGCGGTCCATTAGTATACGTCGGACCCGCGTGTCGCCACTGTCAGTAATTGCAGACCGAGCGCCACCACACGGCAGGTCTAGAGAGACGTACTAGCACTCGCCCCAGTTGTACAGCCGACGTTCATAGCAGTGGTTCACTGACAAATACGCTCTCATTTGCCGAGACGATAGTTAGCATAGCCTTCAGCTTCGTCATTTGCTACGACCTAGCAAGGCGCCATTACCAGTTTATATTCAGTGTAATAATGTCTAAACAAGAGCGATGTTCTCCAATTGTGGATTAAAGTTAAGTATTCCAAGAACTACGTTCTTTTCTTTATAGGATAATTACTTTACCTTGTTCCAGACCTCACGCCAATCTGCGTGAGCTTAACGCGTGCCTTTCGGCTACCTCCGAGTGGCTTGGCTGTCTTGCTACGCCACTACAGAAAATATGTTATGTGGACATGTGTCCGGAAACGCTTACTTTCCATGTTAGAGCTCATTTTATTACTTCTCTTCAAATCACATTAATCATGGAATGGAAACACACAGCAACAAAACGTACCAGCGTGACTTCAAACACTTTGTTACAGGAAATGTTCAAAATGTCGTCCGTTAGTGAGGACACATGCATCCACCCTCCGTCGCATGGAATCCCTGATGCGCTGATGCAGCCCTGGAGAATGGCGTATTGTATCACAGCCGTCCACAATACGAGACGAAGAGTCTCTACATTTGGTGCCGGGGTTGCGTAGACAAGAGCTTTTAAATGCCCCCATAAATGAAAGTCAGGAGGGTTGAGGGCAGGAGAGCGTAGAGGCCATGGAATTGGTCCGCCTCTACCAATCCATCGGTCACCGAATCTGTTGTTGAGAAGTGTACGAACACTTCGACTGAAATGTGCAGGAGCTCCATCGTGCATGAATCACATGTTGTGTCGTACTTGTAAAGGCACATGTTCTAGCAGCACAGGTAGAGTATCCCGTATGAAATCATGATAACGTGCTCCATTCAGCGTAGGTGGGCGAAACTAAAATGAGCTCTAACATGGAAATTAAGCGTTTCCGGACACATGTCCACATAACATCTTTTCTTTATTTCTGTGTGAGGAATGTTTCCTGAAAGTTTGGCCGTACCTTTTTGTAACACCCTGTATATAACCCTGTTTGCGATACAATAAAATGTCTCAATCCTTGGTCTGTGTAGCACTTATATGACTGATGTAACCATTTAAGGTACGTCACCTACTTTTGAACAGTATTAACGCTAATGCGCCAGTATTGCTAGTGTAATGAGATTTTGTAAGCGTTATTGTTGTATAGTGTGTGGCTCTGAGCACTATGGGACTTATCACCTGACTTCATCAGTTCCCTAGAACTTAGAACTACTTAAACCTAACTAATCTAAGGACATCACACACATCCGTACCAGGGGCGGGATTCGAACCTGCGACCGGAGCGTAGGCTGATTTGACAATGCAAATGCAGAATGAGATTTTCACTCTGCAGCGGGGTGTGCGCTGATATGAAACTTCCTGGCAGATTAAAACTGTGTGCCCGACCGAGACTCGAACTCGGGACCTTTGCTTTTCGCGGGCAAGTGCTCTACCACTGAACTTCCGAAGCACGACTCACGCCCGGTACCCACAGCTTTACTTCTGCCAGTATCTCGCAGGAGAGCTTCTGTAAAGTTTGGAAGGTAGGAGACGCCATAGCATGCTTCTTCATCTTAACACCGTGCTTCAGGAACTGAGCTGGCTGGTACTATGCCAGTCTCACAGAAATCAATCACCAGATGTTTTGAATGAGTGTGAGTTCTAGAGAAATTCCTGGCCAGGACAACAGTCGAATACCCTCGAGGTGGACCAGGGCGGCATACAGATCAACAGATTTGTCTCTCCTTATTAAAATATATCGTAACGGAAACGTCGAAGACAGGTCAGAGCGACCACCCTGAAGCCTTCTGAAAGGTAGCACCTGCTGTCCGAATTACCGACTATGGGAATCTGAGGTGTAACAAGTGTCACACCATACCATCACGCCATCGGCTGGATCTGTATGATCATGAGCTGGCAAACATCGTTCTCTTCGGACCCTCCATGCTCGGATACCTCCAACGTAATGATGTTGGCAGAACCGAGACTGGAAAGGCTACACGGTGCAACTTTGTCCAGTATTGTCGTTTGGCGCAAATGCCCCGCTGCAGCACCGAGGAAAGCAACCAGAACTGTCAACGACCTGTCATTCCGTGATGTTTCAGACGTCATTACTTGCCTTCCTAGAAATAATACTATTTTTTGATCTGACTGACGTAGGTGTACAACTCTGTGGATCCAAGGAAACAATACATCTGTCCTCTCGGTATTACGCGCCCGAGGCCTCGTCCCTGCAGGGCGTTGATTATGGTCTTCCAGAACCCATCGATTCTGTATCAACATTGCAATCGTAGGTTCTTGCCCATTCGAGCATTAGTATGACCGAACGATTATCCGCTGTTTGGAATGGCCACAACCGTGTCTCGGTCGAAGTTCGGCACAAGTTACTTGAAGTTTCTACTCATCACGAGCTTCTCACAAGAAGCCATCATTCACATGCACTTCAAAATGAGTGAATCACTCCGCAATCTCTTGTTATATACAGAAAGTGCATGGCTTGTATATGTTTCACGTGATTGCGCTCAAATACTATACATTTTCTGGCATATTACGCATCTTTTCACTTCAACGTTTGCTGCATAGCGTCGTCGTGGTGTTGCAGCTTTAATGGCCAACAGGGAATTTGACGATTACATTTCTTGCACCTTCAAACAGGCAACCCAACATACATAACTTCCCAGAATGACATTTTCACTCTGCAGTGGAATGTGTGCTGATATGAAACTTCTTGACAGATTAAAACTGCCATTGGTAGAGCACTTACCCGGGCAAGGCAACGGTCCCGAGTTCGATTCTCGGTCCAGTACACAGTTTTAATCTGACTAGAAGTTCCATACACAACTTCCCTTGATAAGGGTTGTCAGTCCTAAGGTGCATGAAATATACTGCCTGAAAAAAAAAATTAATACACCTGCAAAGATGACGTCGATTTTGATCCGATGACGAAGTAAGCCAGCGACGGGCTAGTAGATCTACTGATAATGGTTTCAACGTCGTCTCCTAAAAAAAATCGTAGTGGCAGAATTACAAGAGGAGCGCGTGTATCTATCCTTTAATAGAGAACGCTCACAGCGAGAAGACTCAGTGTGGTGCAAACGTATAAGCAAGCAGGCAACCATGCCGCGAAACAGTACTCGTGCTTCCTACACCCACACGAGAGAGTTTCAAAGAGATCAGATTGTGGCCTTCTAATTGGCCACAAACGTTGTGCAACGATGCTGGTTTCAGTGGTCACGTGAACGTTGTGACACCCGTAGACATGGCTACGGACATCCACACAGTACAGACGCTCGCAAGAATCGTCGCATTGCAAGGGTAGCAGTGACAGATCGTACAGCTACAACACTACAACAAGAACTATTGCGAACAGATTATTAGCAGTGGGGCTACGGTCACGCCCAACTCTAGCCTGTCTTCCCCTCACGCGACAGCATCGACGCGTATGGCTCGACTGATGCCGTCAGAGGATCACTTGGAAGATATAATGCCGCGCTGTGGTCTTCAGCGATGAAAGCACGTAAGTGATGGCCGTTTGTGCATAGCACGTAGACCTGGTAAGCGGTATTTTGTGTAGTCCATTCGTCCAGGACAGTGACCCCACCCCAGGCCTTGAGGCCTGGAGTGCGTAAACCTTTGGTGTTTCTGTAGGGGACGCTAACCAGCGTCTGGAGTGGGAATAAGCTGCAAACTTCACCTTGGATGTTTCCGGAGGGACGCTAACCAGCGCTCTTTACGCGCAGAATGTTGTTAATCCCGTTCTTTCGCCGTGTTGTGTTATTACAATACGATAATGCTCGCCCTCGCACTGCCTGAAAACTCAACGTGATCTCAAGATGTTCACCAACTCCAATGGCCAGCAAGATCTCCGGACTTCAGTCGAGCACGAGTGGGATATGATGGAACGAGAAGTGACTCGTGCGAGTCGCCAACCATCAATCCTTACACAGCTATGTAAGTGTGTCGAGGAGGCGTACATAACGTATCCCAGGACAGTGTCTGCAATCTGTGTGATCCACTGGATGCCAAAGTCAGTGGCTGCATTGCCGTACTAGTATGAGAGTTTGAGCATGGTCGATACCTAGTACATCAGGACTGCTTGTGCTATTGGCCAATAAATGTAATCATTTCATGCACTCTGTATGCCCTGTTGCAACAACAGATCTTGAGTAAATTGGAAACATTTAAAAGGGTGTACAAACGTTTTTCGGCAGTGTATTTTTGGGACCAGTTTTATTGTGGCTAGGCTGTTATTGCAGCGTGAAGAACTTCAAATGTAGTGGGTGCATAGAGCACTATTGAAGGATATCCCAAGAACGGTCTGGTCACAACGGACTGTGGTTTAATTATCACGCTACAGTCTAGTCTTGTATGTCGTTTCCTATTACTTTTCATAAGCTACCGCTTTCGCGGTTGACATGGCGCTCAAAGATAACACTTTATGATACTACGTCACACTGGTTTATGTCCACTAAACACAGCTCCTTTGTCTATAAAATCTGTCACTCCCACTGCATGTTTCATTACATCATCGGAGGTTGTCTGCATGGTGAAGACGTGTGACATCAGGTGCGCGGGTGGCGTGTTTGCAAAGTAAGTTCTAAGCGCTGGTTGCTATTGGCCCTATCTCTGGGTTGAATGCACTCTGGGTAAAGCAGTGGTCATAATTTCAGTGATATGGTGCCATTCGATCACCGTTGGCTACTCGTTTGATGTGTGAGTTCCAATTATAACTATGTTTGCAGTCTTCTTGCTGAAACTGGACGATAAAGATGAGCTCCGCCGTTGAAACGCTTGCCATGTTAATTATTTATATCACTGCTTTGAAGTCCAGCACTATCGGCAATCCAAGTTGTATCCATTCTCTAGATTGCTGGTAGGTCACAGTGCGCTTTTTTGTTCACCTCTGCATGTAGACCAACAGCGAACGTATACTGCGGGACCCAGGTTATGACTTGTGTTCTCGAACTTTAAATTAAGGTGTTATTTTGTGTGCTGTTATCGTGATTAAACGAAAAACAGCTTTGTGGATTATGTTGTGCTGTTTCCAATGTTTTGTTTTGTTTTGAGAATAGCTATAAGGAGTTGGCTGATAGACTTCTGCACGGAGCACAACTTAATGATTGCAGACACTCGGCTTAAGAATGGTGAAAGAAGGTAGTGAGCGTGGTAGAGGCTTGGTGACACCGGAGGAGAGCTTTGGAAGGTAGGAGACGAGGTACTGGCAGAAGTAAAGCTGTGAGGACGGGGCGTGAGTCGTGCTTGGGTAGCTCAGTTGGTAGAGCACTTGCCCGCGAAAGGCAAAGATACCGAGTTCTAGTCTCGGTCCGGCACACAGTTTTAATGTGCCAGGTAGTTTCACCGGAGGTATCAGATAGGTTATATAATGGTAACACAGATATTTCGGATCCAGTTATAAGCTGCTAAATATTTCGACTATCAGATATAGACTCTGACCGCAACTTCTTCTTTATGAAAGGTAGATTAAAACTGGAAATATTGCAGAAAGATGGGAAGAAGAGGACATGAAATCTGGATAACTTAGAGACCTAGAGATGGTGAAGAAGGAAAGGATTAAGATATGAGGTGTATGGGAAGCTTTGAAGATGAAATACTTCTGACGGCAGACTAACAGCTAAAGTAAAATTGAAGGCGCAATATAAATCTTTCAATAACAGAAGAGATACTAATTTTAATTGTTGGAAGGAGAATATAATAAAAGTCAAGGAAATTAATTATGCCTATTGAAATATAGAATTCTGAAATATTGTGACACCGAGATAAAACGCAAATTCTAAATCACGAATGGCTACATGCAAAACACTAAGCAGTAGGAGAATTGATGCGTACTAGGAAAGATAGATGTCGCATAGAGGGATATTAATGAAACCTTCGGAAAAAAAGAGAAGCTGCTGTATAAATATCACCATATCTGATGGCAAATCAGAAATAAGCAAAGAAGACAAGCTTCAGTGATGCAACGAATATTGAAAGAACCCCCTTAATGACAACGAGACAACATGAGCGAACGGTACTGGCTTTGAATTAGAAGACCTTTCTGAGACCAAATCATAAGAAAAGTATTTTGCTACTATGGAAGGTATGTGATACAGGTGACTTAAAGTCAGGCTTCATGAAAAATGATCACGCTGAAAAAGAAGCCATATGTGACACGAGCATTACGTATTCTCATTTTAATAAGTCATGGTTGCAAAATGATGAAATGAAACTTTTTAAAGAATACACTAATTGAAATTATGAAAGTATCACTGGTCAAAAATAGATGAAAGTCGAAACACACGCAATAGAAGGCAGTAATTGAGAAGGGAGGCAGAACTGTAGTAAATACACCACACTGTTCATTCAGTACCTTGCTTACATTCAGAGAGACTAAAGATATTTTAAAGAATCCTGATAATGTATTCTATTCTGCTCTGCCATATTAGCTATCGTTAAAGAAAAATTAAAAAGAAAGAGGCTAACTAAATCGCTAACTCTGATATCGCTGTCTGTTACTTAAAACTACAAAGAAATACATTACGCAGTTTCGGATGTTATCCAACTATCCTGTCCCTATCTGCCACACTCTGACTACTGTTACAATCCAAGAAATGGATTCAGGAGTAAAAAAATGTCACTCTGTAATAAGATCCGAGAGCGTTGCATTTATACGTTACCACACAACGCATTCAGTAGTGGCTCCCTTTACATTGCATCCATACCGGACAGGTCTCAATATGTTTTTATCACTAAAGAAACCTAAGGAACAACAATTCTTCTCCTACATAAATAGATTAAATAGATAATTTACAGTAGATGACGCTTTATGTTCAGCCTATATGACATTCAGCTTACATTCATTTACCCTGCGAATACCCGAGTTAACTCATAGGAAGTTGGTCGGTAAGATCCCCTCAGTTAAAGTCGTTGTTCCACAGATGCTGTTGTTATCGAATGGCTTGAATCGAACTTTTCCTGATTTCCATTTAGACAGTTCTTTCTTCTCACCTTCATTACTATAAGCGGGCGTCACCGGACGTGCAATACCTTTAAATAGAAGTGTAATTTACATGGATTATTTCAACAATAAACATACTGTACTAAAATCTTCTCTGGTTTCTTCGCCAGAGATCATGTCTTCTGAAAAGGTGCGGACTCACTACGAATTCATGCTGCTAGAAACGATACGAGATGTTATTTCTATGATACGACGCGAAAGACTTCATTTGCATAAAAAACGTACTGCATAATCTGAAATTTGGTACCATTTAACAATAGTGAGCTATAAAGGGCATCGATGTTACCGTTCATAACTCCATTTACGATTTAGTTTCCAAAAGTGAGATATTACAATTCTGACAATAAACCCTGATGAAATTCAGTTCAAATGGCTCTGAGCACTATGGGACTCAACATCTTAGGTCATAAGTCCCCTAGAACTTAGAACTACTTAAACCTAACTAACCTAAGGACATCACACACACCCATGCCCGAGGCAGGATTCGAACCAGCGACCGTAGCAGTCCCGCGGTTCCGGACTGCAGCGCCAGAACCGCTAGACGACCGCGGCCGGCTGAAATTCAGTGTGGCGCCAAAAACTGACTCTATAAATATGATAGAACCATGAGCTTCAGACCTTCATCACTTCGCATCATACGATACATACATTACATGTCAATAAAGCAAATATTGGGTTGGGTTGTTGTGGGGGAGGAGACCAGACAGCGAGCTCATCGGTATCATCGGATTAGGGAACGACGGGGAAGGAAGTCGGCCGTGTCTTTTCAAAGGAACCATCGCGGCATTAGCCAGGAGCGATTATGGGAAATCACGGAAAACCTAAATCAGGACGGCCGGACGCGGGATTGAACCGTCGTCCTTCCGAAAGCGAGTCCAGTGTGCTAGCCACTGCGTCATCTCGCTCGGTAGCAAATATTGTTTTGTACAAATGTGTTATTTTAAAAATGGATCCTGTATTTAAAGGCAGTAATTTTTTGAGGATAGTAAATTACTGTGAATCGCATCATAAACAGTTTTGATGGATTTAGAGATTTGACACATGAGTGTCTGCAATGACCTCTATCTCTGTCTACGAATACCGGGTCTCAGTTTAGCTGAAACGAATCATCGAAATCACAGAAATACAACGATGTGACATAAGTCATGGGAAACCCCCTAATATCGTGTCGGACATATTTTTGCCGGCGTGGTAAAGGAACTCAACGTGGCACGGACTCAACAGGTGACTGGAAGTCCGCTGCAGATATGTTGAGCCATGCTGGCTGTATAGCTGTCGATAACTGTAAAAGTGTTTCCACCGCAGGATTTTGTGCACGAACTTACCTAACGATTATGTCCCATAGGTGTTTGATGGGATACCTATCTGAGATCTCGGTAGCCAAGTCATTCGCTCGAATTGTCCAAACCTTCTTCAAACCAATCGCTATCATTTGTGGCCCGGTGACATGGCGCATTGCCGTCCGTAAAAATTCCATCCTTGTTTGGGAACATGAAGTCCGTGAACGGCTTCAAATGGTCTCCAAGTAGTGAACCTAACTGGGATTCCAGTGTACTCCACGTAAGCACAGCCCACACAGTTATGGAGTCACCACCAGCTTGCACAGTGACTTGTTGACAGCTTAGCTCCATTGCTACGTGGTTCGCGCACCACACTGGAACTCTAACCATCAACTGTTACCAACTGAAATCTGGACTCGTCTCACCAGGTCACGGGTTTCCAGTCGTGTGACGTTCAACCGATATTGTCACAGAGCTAGGAGAGGCGCAGCAGGCGATGTTAGAACTGTTAGCGAAGGCACTCGCGTCGGTCGTCAGCTTCCATAGCCCATTTACACCAATTTTCGCGGCTCTTTCCTAAATGATACGTTCGTTGTACCTTCCACATTGATTTCTGCGGCTATTGAACGCAATATTACTTATCTGTTATCACTGACAACTGTACGCAAACGTCGCTGTTGTTGCTCGTCGACCAACCACTACTTTCTCCATGGTGAGAGGTAATACCTGAAACTTACAAGAATGCAGATGTGTGCCGGACCCGGCCTTGGACAATATTTTCCCGCTTATCGCGACCGGTCGCCTTACCTTAGGCTATCCGAGCAGAACTCATAGGCAGACCCAAACATCGATATGTCGTCAACCGTGTGTACTTTCATTATGTATATTTCCGTACAGAGGAGGCATCTCATTTGAAAGTCGCTTGCTGGTGTCGGCGGAGAAAATACGAATTGCATGATCTGTGTTGATCAAAAACATGATGCGATATTTCTTCGGACACGCATCCAAGTCTGAAGGAAAATTGCATCGTATTTCTGAACAACACAGGCATTCCAATATCGTATTCATTTAGCGTGGTTCTGTTTTATTTCCGAAGTGACACCGACTCCAGCTGCAAACGGGCATTGGAGTAACTTGGTGGCGAAAGTTGAAAATTTGTTTTGAGCTGGAGCCGGCCGAAGTGGCCGTGCGGTTAAAGGCGCTGCAGTCTGGAACCGCAAGACCGCTACGGTCGCAGGTTCGAATCCTGCCTCGGGCATGGATGTTTGTGATGTCCTTAGGTTAGGTTTAACTAGTTCTAAGTTCTAGGGGACTAATGACCTCAGCAGTTGAGTCCGATAGTGCTCAGAGCCATTTTTTTTGTTTAGAGCTGGGACTCGAACCCGTATCTCCCACTTAATGCAAGCGGTTGCCTTAACCGTCCCTTCCACCTGGACACATTTCCCGTTTGACCCAAATTCTCAAGTTCTCTCATGCTGTCGATGCACGTACCTCCTCGTATCGAGTCTAGTATTGCTGCAAAAGACAGGGACGCTGTTTCGCATTCACAATGAAGTGATCGAGGCGGTCATTACTGCAGATATAATGCATATAGGTTTTGTGCCTGTTGTGTCAGTATTCGAAGTAATTGTGACAGTTGAAAATTTGTGCGAGATGGAGACTAGAAATCGGATCTCCTGTTGAATTGAAGAGATCTGACAGAAGAGGCACCACACGTATTGATGTGTGCAAGGTCATCTGGGTAGCCGGCCGAAGTGGCCGTGCGGTTAAAGGCGCTGCAGTCTGGAACCGCAGGACCGCTACGGTCGCAGGTTCGAATCCTGCCTCGGGCATGGATGTTTGTGATGTCCTTAGGTTAGTTAGGTTTAACTAGTTCTAAGTTCTAGGGGACTAATGACCTCAGCAGTTGAGTCCCATAGTGCTCAGAGCCATTTTAACCATTTCATCTGGGTAGAGAAACTCGCACACGTCATATTAGGTTTAGGTGCTCCGAGGTGGCACTGGGGCAGCGCGAACAGATTAGTGACACACAACTATACACTTTATGACACATACCTAACTAAAGTTTTATAGCAACCCATTTGATGTGCCTGTGGACAGATACAACTAAGTAGTGGCGTGTGTTACTAAACACAATATCAACCAAACTATGTTCACCCTGGGCGCGACACTGTCAATCACCGTAACAAACACTTCTCCCTATGCAAAGCTTATAAGCGACTCCACTTGTAGACTAAGTCTGACAACCTGATCTCCTCCCCTCCTAATACGAACAGCAACCCGTCGCAGAACTGGCGTACGCCTACGCCGGACGTGAACCGTCGCTGTCTGTGGTCGGGCGCTTATCACAACGCAGAAGTTCATCCCATTGGCGGCGATACAGAGATTGCTGATAGCGCCGAGTTTGTGATGGCGGTGAACTTCACAACGCCACCCGTGGCGCCAGTCAGAAACTGTCTCAGTGCGCCTGCTCCGACTGCGTCCATTGGCGAGGAAACAACACATACATACATTACTGCCTTTATAACTTCAGTAGCAGTGCATAACAGGATACGTGCCTCTTGTGGGAACAAAGAACTAGCTGCAAGCAAATAGGTGAATGGACAGAAGACGTTACAAGCGTGTGACAACTTCAAAATTGAGGTCGGATGGGAAGTATGTGTTGATGGGGCAGTTGGGATTCGAGCATCGAGCGGGAAGGTTCTTGTTTATCTCACTTGCCGTAGCGTCACTTGTGTGATGTTTTGCTCATTAGTGTTTTTCTGTTTGTCGAGTGAATTGTAGCGCATCCGCTACACCTTACTGTTTGTTTGTGTTCGTATGCTTGCAGCGGCGTCGACCATTCCGCTATGGCTACCATGGTTTCAACGTGTGTTCCATGAAAACGTACTGTCATCACTGTTAGCTTTTCGATAAAACAACGTGGCTCGTGCAGTCCGATTGGCTTCTCCATGCAATTCATGTGAACTCTGATCAGGTCCACATCGCTTACTTTGCTGCAGACGAATGCGTGTTTTAGCTGAAATTTATGGAATCCCTTCATGTGGAAAGATTACTATCACAACATGGTTCTCAAGTTCCGTCCAAACATCGCGATAATGTAGTTAGTACGGCGTAACCTGCAGATGCTGAAACTGCCTATACCGATGTTCAAGTGTACAAACGCCAGCTGGAGATAGATGACAACTTTCTAAAGGATACGTTGATGCCTTATGCTAATATGAAAAACGTCCGTCGTGAACGTTGGTCTACTCAACAGAAATTACAGTATTTTAGTGGAATTCGTTCCGTGGAAATGCATGTCAAACGTAATACTTCATCACATTTATACGTGTGTGGTTACCGCGTTCGTGTCGTGTATACTGGTCAACAGGGAATCTGCTTCAAATGTAATGAAAGTGACCACGTCCGGTATAATTTCCCGTGAAGCGTGTTTGTATTAAAGCCGTCAAATGGCTCTAAGCACAATGGGTGTTAACGGCTGAAGTCATTAGTTCCCTTCAGTTAGAACTACTTAGACCTAACCAACCGACTGATGACCTTAGAAGTCCCATAGTGCTCAGAGCCATTTGAACCTAACCAACCTAAGGACATCACACTTCCAAGCCCGAGGCAGGATTCGAACCTGCGACCGTAGCAGCAGCGCGGTTGCGGACTGAAGCGACTGAAGCGCCGTCATTAGTGCAGCGTCGCAAATTAACGTTTGCTAATCTTGTTCCTTCCATTTCCGAAGTCGGACCTACTTTCAGATCATGATGACCGAAAAGACAGTTTTGATAATCGTGTAAATGAATTTCCGTCTTTACCTCCGCTACGGGATCCGAATCTTACTGCTCCAATTATAGAATCTGTAGCAGTGACACACAAGCGACGTTGTACTCACGATGTGAGGGTGAGGATTTGGCTGCGCCTTCTTCTGGCCCAACCTCCTCCCCATCGATTTTGTCCACTGCTCGTCCTGATGATACAATATCTTCCGTTCGTTGTACGATGAGTGGCAAAGAAGTTATCTCCAGCATCCCTCCTGGTCGCGAATTGGCTTTTTCCGAGCTGCCTCTGTGTGGAGACGGAGCGGGGTTCCCCTCCTCGTCTTTGTGTCCCCCGTTACAGTCTGAGACGTGGCAATGTCCTCCTAATCCATCGTCCTCAGCCGCCGACGCTTTCCTGAATTTGCTGCCTGCAGTAGGAGTTACTGTAGGCGGCACATTCAGGGAACCGTCGGCGACAGAAGACAATGGACCAGGAGAAAAAAATTAGCGACAAAGTGTCACCTGTAGCGTTGATGGTTCCACAGAATGCTTCCTCCTTAGTGGCAGGACCTGCATTACATGTCCCTTGTTCTGAGAGGCAGGTATTTGTGCCTCCGTCTGCAGAAGCCGCCACGCCACGTAGCCGACAGAAACAGCGTATACAAACAAATCTAAGAAAAATGACTGCGATGACGGGGGTTCAGGTCCCCTTGTGGCTGTTACATCTGTGGACTCCGCAACGGACCCTGACGCCCAGCTGTATGCATAATTTTGCTCGGTACGTTCCGTACAGCCCTGTCTAGCTGTGGTCAGTGACGTAAGCCTAGATGTTCCTTTCCTTAAACGTTAATCGTTTGGAATCAGAATTTATGATTCATTTACGGACATAGTACTCTTACAGGAGGTGTTATTTGGGCATTCCTCCTTACCTGGTTTTCGTAAGATCTTTATTATAGCACCAGAATATTCTGCGGGGACTGCTTCATTCTTTCAGGGAGGCGTTCCTATTGCTGAGGTGGAAATGTTGGATTTTGGCAGAGGCATTGGTTGTTAACTTTATAATCTTACGTTGGTTCTTTTATATTCCCCCTCTGGCACTGGTTCCACAGTGGATCGTTCCAATTTTATAAAGAGGAAAATGGTTCAAATGGCTCTGAGCACTATGCGACTTAACTTCTGAGGTCATCAGTCGCCTAGAACTTAGAAGTAATTAAACCTAACTAACCTAATGACATCACAGACATCCATGCCCGAGGCAGGATTCGAACCTGCGACCGTAGCGGTCGCTTAGCTCCAGACTTCAGCGCCTAGAAGCGCACGGCCACTCCGGCCGGCTTATAAAGAGGAAATTATTTATCTGTTGCATAATAATCCTCCGGTTACTCTATTGGATGGCGATTTTAACTAAGTGTTGCGTCCTGCACATCCAAATTTTAATTTCTGTGGTGGATTACATAAGTTGGTCTGCTCCATACGCCTGAAAGAGGTCTGGATATTTAAATATCCGGCGTTAATTAAATTTACCCACTTAACTGAGACTCTTAGCAGCAGATTAAATAGGTTTTATTTAACGGCCTGCCTAAGCGATAGTATTATTGACGTTGAAATCATCGCTGGTTCCTTTGCGGATCACTGCGCTATGGTTGCAACTCTCAGTCTTTTTCGGCAACCAGTCAAATTGTTTCGCACTCCGTGGATGGTAAACGTCGCTCACCTAGCTTACCACTCTCTCGATGACGTAATGTGAGCCGTGTGGGAGCGTGCTATCCGGTCCGCTGGGAAATACTCTTCCATCCTTAATTGGTGGACCCAACTGTCAAAAACGAGGCTCAGGCAAGATTTGATACTTTTTGTGCTGCAAAGCCAGAGACATTTAGAGAACTTACGAATCTTGCTATTCCATCCTGCGTAAACTTCATGATGCTGCGGATCACGTCCCTCTGCGAATTGCGGATGTTCAGCGTGATGTTGGAAGGTTGGAAACTGCGATCCAAGGCACGGAAGAACTGACTTCCTTATAGCATTTGCTTCGCCATCAGGCCCGTCGCCGGCGCGCTTGTATTCTCTCAAGACAAATAATGGTCGTATCGTAATGGCGCAAGCTGATATAGTGCGTATCTTCAATCAGTACTATCTGCGACGTCGATAAGTCCAGTGATACCTTTTACGACCCACTACTCAGCACCTTAGATATGACAATTACACTTGAACATAATGAAATGCTTTTAGCTGCGTTTCAACCTGAAGAAGTTTATAAACTTATTGCAGGATCGCCTTCTCAAAAGTCCCTGGGTCTGGATGGACTTCCCAAGGAATTTTACGTGCGATTTTGATCACTGTTGGGTGCTACCTTTACGTCCCTTTTGAATGGAGTGTTACAGGGGGGAGTAGTACCAACATCGTCCAAAGTGGGGAAAATTGTTTATATCCCGAAACGCCTTGGACCGGCTGCACTGATAGCCTTCACCCAATTGCTTAGTTAAACTTTGATTGTAAGACCGTGGCGAGGGCAATTCTTAGTGGGATGTGGGCTCTGATGGAGGCAAAAGATCGCACCTGGTCGTAGCATTCTTACCCCAATCCCAATAGTCGAGTGTCGTGAGATGATTCTGTTCTCTGCTGTAACCTCCATCCCCTGTGCCCTTGCTTTCCTAAACTTTGAGAAGGCATTTGACCGTGTTAATCACAACTTTTTGCTTAGGATTCTGGAGACCGTTGGTCTTACAGTTGCCACAAGGCGAGTGCTCTCAAGTCTGTTTATAGGTATTTGAGCTTCGGTGGCTGTTAATGGCCAACTGACTCCCTCGATAAATATCTGTCGGGAAGTGCCTCAAGGAAGACCGCTGTCAGTGACTCAGTTCACGTTGTTCCTGGAGCCACTACTTCGGACACTGACATCCCAGCTGAAAGGTTGAACGTTTTCCGGAGAAACAACTGTTCTTGCATACGCGTATGACGTGACGGTTCCACACCCCAATCTTGCTGAAATACCTCGACTGAGGGCTGTAGTCGAAAATTGTCAGAGTTCTGGTGTACTAGTTAATGAAGGTAAATGCAGGCTTCTTACTCTGACAGGCTTTGATGACGTCGTTGTTCCATGGGCTGCTGCAATGGACCGGCATGCGTCTCTCGGTATCATCATTGATCGTTGTCCACTCAAAATGGCGACGCTCAACTGGAAATCTGTTACTGACAAATTCAGGGACCGATACTATAATATGAAAGGCGTTCTCATACTCTGCTCCACAAAGTCCGGATACTCGATACATATGTACACTCCTGGAAATGGAAAAAAGAACACATTGACACCGGTGTGTCAGACCCACCATACTTGCTCCGGACACTGCGAGAGGGCTGTACAAGCAATGATCACACGCACGGCACAGCGGACACACCAGGAACCGCGGTGTTGGCCGTCGAATGGCGCTAGCTGCGCAGCATTTGTGCACCGCCGCCGTCAGTGTCAGCCAGTTTGCCGTGGCATACGGAGCTCCACCGCAGTCTTTAACACTGGTAGCATGCCGCTACAGTGTGGACGTGAACCGTATGTGCAGTTGACGGACTTTGAGCGAGGGCGTATAGTGGGCATGCGGGAGGCCGGGTGGACGTACCGCCGAATTGCTCAACACGTGGGGCGTGAGGTCTCCACAGTACATCGATGTTGTCGCCAGTGGTCGGCGGAAGGTGCACGTGCCCGTCGACCTGGGACCGGACCGCAGCGACGCACGGATGCACGCCAAGACCGTAGGATCCTACGCAGTGCCGTAGGGGACCGCACCGCCACTTCCCAGCAAATTAGGGACACTGTTGCTCCTGGGGTATCGGCGAGGACCATTCGCAACCGTCTCCATGAAGCTGGGCTACGGTCCTGCACACCGTTAGGACGTCTTCCGCTCACGCCCCAACATCGTGCAGCCCGCCTCCAGTGGTGTCGCGACAGGCGTGAATGGAGGGACGAATGGAGACGTGTCGTCTTCAGCGATGAGAGTCGCTTCTGCCTTGGTGCCAATGATGGTCGTATGCGTGTTTGGCGCCGTGCAGGTGAGCGCCACAATCAGGACTGCATACGACCGAGGCACACAGGGCCAACACCCGGCATCATGGTGTGGGGAGCGATCTCCTACACTGGCCGTACACCACTGGTGATCGTCGAGGGGACACTGAATAGTGCACGGTACATCCAAACCGTCATCGAACCCATCGTTCTACCATTCCTAGACCGGCAAGGGAACTTGCTGTTCCAACAGGACAATGCACGTCCGCATGTATCCCGTGCCACCCAACGTGCTCTAGAAGGTGTAAGTCAACTACCCTGGCCAGCAAGATCTCCGGATCTGTCCCCCTTTGAGCATGTTTGGGACTGGATGAAGCGTCGTCTCACGCGGTCTGCACGTCCAGCACGAACGCTGGTCTAACTGAGGCGCCAGGTGGAAATGGCATGGCAAGCCGTTCCACAGGACTACATCCAGCATCTCTACGATCGTCTCCATGGGAGAATAGCAGCCTGCATTGCTGCGAAAGGTGGATATACACTGTACTAGTGCCGACATTGTGCATGCTCTGTTGCCTGTGTCTATGTGCCTGTGGTTCTGTCAGTGTGATCATGTGATGTATCTGACCCCGGGAATGTGTCAATAAAGTTTCCCCTTCCTGGGACAATGAATTCACGGTGTTCTTATTTCAATTTCCAGGAGTGTATTATGCAAAGCTTATTACGTCGCCCAAGTTTATCGGCTTGCCTCGATGATGGCAAGAAACTAAAACAGTACTCTGGTCATTATGGAAACGACATACTGAAAGGTGGCTACACTGAGCTACAGCGCCAGAGATCGCTAGAGAGCATTGTTCCGCCGCTTCTACTGGCAGTGATTATTGAGATGTCGTAGTGGGCAGTGCTTGTCGAGGACTCGTAGTAGTCAGTTCGTGTTGAGATGTGCTAGTAGGGAGTGCTTGCTGAGATGTGATACTGAAAAGTTCTTGTTGAGATGTGGTAATAGCGAGTCGGTGTGGAGATATATTGTAATGATTAGAGTGATTTTGGTCAATATATAAAGGTAACGAAACTTGATTTATTTTTCATTATTTCCATGTTTTAAATAATGCTTCATTACAGGTTCAGTCAACAAAGCATCTGGCTTGTGTTCTTGGATTAGAGTGTAATTGTGGTTCTCTTGAGTAATTATGGTATTTTTATTTTCTTTAATTAATTCAGTATAAATGATATTTAAAATTTCTTGTGTTGTTGAAGAAGAACCGTGACAGATGCGTACGTTGAGTCATACTTCCACACACAGAACAGTTACACTTGTGCTTGGTTTCGTAGGTTTTTATAGTTGCTGGGGACTTAATTAATTAATTGTGTTAATGAAAATTTCCATTTCATTCTTTGTTATTGTTCTAAGCAGTCAGATTGCGTAATAATAACAGTCAGGGCCAACCGTTTACGAGACTCGTAACCGGACAGACAGCTACGAAAATTAAAAAATTAAAATTATTTTAATTTCAATAATTAAGCCCCCATGCACGTGGCGACCGCTGCTTCGGATCGTCCCTTGGAATTCTTCTGATTGTAAAAATAGTAGACAGTAGCATTGTTGTAGTAATTTGTAGTTTAGTAATTAGAGTCTGTTTTGCATGTGTAGATTTGGTAATTGTCATTCTTATAATGGTATTTTTTCTCTGAAATTGATTTGTTGTCTTGTATACGCGTTTGACGATTTAGTGCAATTATTTCAATTGTTCGTTAATCGTGTTTGAGGGAAACATTTCGAGTGAATGGTATTGTTGATGTGTAATTGTGTGTAATTTGATGTGCAATTGTGTGTAATTTCCGTACAGTGACGAGTTTTGTATGTTTTGTAAATGATTACGCGATCAATGAAAAAGACAAAAATGATGAATAGTGAGAAAGACGAAATTGTTAACATGGCGAACTCGCCAACAGAGGAAAACAGTGTGATGAATAATGAAGTGGAAAACAATGTATAAGTCGGGAAAATAGTCCGGAACCATTTCAAAATTTTTCTCAATCAGAAAATTCACAGAATACGAGATTAACGATAGAAGATTCTGAAATAGTATCGAACACAGACAGCTTTACAGCTATGACGAAGGAAACTGGTTTTGCGGGAAATTTTAGGGGCGAAAGGAGTTTCGAATCAGTTACTATGGGGCAGCTGATGAGTGCTATATTAAAAATGGAAACACGGTTTGGATCTGAATTAAAAACACAGATGGGAACAATGGAAACACGGATGGGAACAATGGAATCACGGTTAGACTCAGTGGGATCACAGTTACGATCTGAATTAAAAACAGATAGGGGAACAATGGAAACACGGTTAGACTCACTGGGATCACAGTTAGGATCTGAATTAAAAACAGTGGGATCACAGTTACGATATGAAATTAAAACAGAGATGGAAACAATGGAAACACGGTTAGATTCACGAATAGGCACGTGTTTCAAAAATATGAAAGATGAATTAAAGAAAGAAATCAGAGAAGAAGTACAACCGATTTTGAATTCTCACAATAATAGGTTAATTGCAGTAGAGATTAGACAAAGGGAACAGGATAGAGAACAGGAGGAGAGAGATCGCGTGATAGTACAAAAATTTTCAGAGTTAAATTTACAACGTGCACACGATAAGGAAGAAATATTTGAGAGAATCGAGGAATCCGTACCAAATGACAGAATAAATAATCTAACACAACAATATGAACAGTTAACTACCAAATGTGTTAATACTGAAACCCGAGTCGCGACACTTACGGAAGACGTAAATAGACAGAAAGAACAAATAGGTGATTTATCGGAAAGAGTTGAGGAGATTTCAGATAAATTGACAAGTCTTAGTTTAAATGGGGATAGAGATTCAGATGATACAGCTCCATTACCATTTGCAGAAACCGAAGAGTACCAGAACATAAATAAGCATGTTGAAAATCAGGGAAAGTTTAATGAACGCGTTAAAAGGGAAGTAGAGGCATTACGAAAGCAAGTCAAACAAATCGAAGGTGAAATTGTAGGAAAAGACAGCAAAAGAAATTTAGAATCACAGGTAGCAGAGGGGTTTGAAGAAAGTAATTTGTTTCATTTACGGGACGCAACAAGAGAGCGCCAGGCGCGCGAACTTGACAATAATCGACATTCAAACTGGGACAGACGCGGTAGGTCTTTGTCGCCACGAGGCGAAAACTTTGACTATAAACACTTTTTGACTGTTCGGAAATTTAAGATCTTCCGCAATTCTAAAAATGACATACATCCATGTGCATGGTTAGATCAATTTATGTATGCACTCCCACCAAATTGGCCACTAAGTCACAAACTGGAATTTATGTGTGGATATTTAGAAAACGAACCGGCGACGCGGATGCGTGCACTCATTAGAGATTGTAATAATCTGAATGATTTTTATCATGCATTTCTATCGGCATATTGGTCCGAAAACACACAAGACAGAGTCAAACATAGTCTGATTATGCAGCGTAATTTTAAACAGTCTGAGTTCCGCACGCCAGCAGAATACTTTGAAGACATGATTCGAAAGAATCAGTTCCTGTCCAACCCTTATAGCCCGACTGAATTAATTCGCATTTGTTTAACTAAGCTGCCACAATCCATAAGACAAATTGCTTTAGCTGGAAGATGTAAAGACGACATTGAGACTTTTAAGACTTTGTTGCAAGAACTTGAGTATGACAACGACGACGGGACTTCTTGTAACTTTTTCAGTAACAGTAATTACAATAGATTTTCAGAGAAAAGGGATAGTGATCGGAACGGGCGTTATATGGGTAATTTTGAGAATGACAGACGTAACAGACAGGACAATAGATACCAGCCTTATGACAATAACAGACGTTCTAACAGAGATTACACAGACAATTATAATAACGGTAATTCTTACCGGAATGATCTATCATATGGAAACAGTAATCGGTATCATCAAGGCAGAAATTATTCATACAGTAATAGAAACTCTTACTACAGAAATAACCAGGGTAGTAGGTCTAACAATAATTTCAGAAGTGACAGTCGAAATTATGCAAGAAGTAGTTATGCAGACAGACAGGAAAACAGAAATTTTAATAACAGACACAACCAAGAATTTGCCTCTAACAGACAGGAAGGACCTAATTGGCATCCTCCGCGTGACAGAAATTCAGAGAGACAAGTGGAAATAGTAGAAATTGATCCGCGAAATGTCGGGAATAATCAAAGACGTGACGCAAACAATCGACAATGACTAGCAGCTTCGGCCTCTGGCAGCAATATAGACGGTTCAGAAAGTAATGACACTACAACTTTACACTACGTACGCCTGGAAGATATGAGAGACATTTTGCTAGGCGAAAAGGAAAATAATGTAGGCGCATTTTTACATCCTGTTATTGAAGTATGTGTGGGTAAGAATAGGTTCACTGCAGTTTTAGATTCTGGAAGCCCATTGAACGTCATTAGTGAATCAGTTTTTCGTATATGTGAAAGAACTATTGCCTGTCCTGTGTTACCTATTTCTAAAACTACAATTCGAGGAGCGATTTCTGGAAAAGGTGTGGAAGTTAAACAACAGACCAACCTAAATTTCATTTGTCAAGGATACGAATTTTCGGCTAATTTTATTATTGTTCCATTACTCAGTACACAGATTATATTAGGTATTGAGTTTCTTAACACACATAAGGCAATTTTGAACTTTAAAGAAGGAAGTGTGAATTTGACTGTTGCCGGAATGCCGAAATGTTGGAAATTTTTCGAGTGTTTAGCAAGATCTGAATCAGATACAAAATGTTTAAGGTTTCTTACTTCTGATGTTTTCGTTGAGCATTATGACGACAGTGTGTTTATTCATGACAATGACAATAGATACAGAGACGCGATGGAGGATATAATTAGTAGCGAAGAATTAATTAATGAAAAGGTTAAAAAAGCTGAAGTGCCAGATGACGTTGCAAGAGAAGAGCTGCACCATATTTTGACTTCACATGCTACAGTGTTTAGTCATCACACAGGAACTATACAAGGCTTACAATATTTATTTAAAGTAAAAGAACACACACCATTTCGCGGGAAAACGTACGCTTTCCTTTGGCTTACAGAGACAAGGTTAAGAATGAACTTCAATACATGTTAGATCAGGGCATTATTGAGCCAGCAGTCAGTCCTTATACCAGCCCATTACATGTCGTTCTTAAAAAGGATGGGTCAATTCGTTTGGTTCTGGACTCCAGACAGATAAATAAAATTATTATTCCTGAAACTGACCGTCCACAAAATTTAGATGAACTTCTTCAACATTTCCATGGAATTAAAGTTTTATCCACGATTGACATGCGCGCAAGTTTTTGGCAAATAGAACTCCACCCTGATTGTAGAAAATATACTTTAATAACTGTTACCAGTTTCGGAAATTACCGTTTGGACTTACTGTATCTTCAGCAGCATTCATTCGTAGCTTAAATGAAATTTTACCTGTTTATCGTCGTGACAATATTACTTCTTATGTTGACGACATTCTTATTGCTAAACGTTCTTGGAGTGAGCACAACAAAATTTTGGATTCATTATTACGTATTTTTGCACGAGTTGGCATGACAGTGAACTTGGAAAAATCAGAATTTGGTCGTTCTCAGGTGAAATTTCTCGGTCACATTATTTCTACAGAAGGTATTCTCCCTGATCCAGAGAAACTAGACGCTATTCGTAATTATGCTGTTCCTACCACAAAACGTGATGTTCGTAGTTTCCTTGGTGTCTGTAATTTTCTTAGACGCTTTGTTAGATTGGACAATTTGGCCACACCTCGTTTATGTGAACTATCTGGAAAGAATTCTAATTGGAGTTGGGATGAGGAAGCTCAATTAGAATTTGAACAACTTCGTGATGCTCTAGTTGCTGCTCCACTTCTTTCACATCCGATCTAAAGATTTTTGTTTGGCGACGGACTCATCATACAAAGGCCTAGGTGCACATTTATTTCAAGAGATAGAAGAAAACGGCGTTGTAGTACAGAAGACTATTGCACTTGGAAGTCGTGTTCTCTCTAAATCCGAAAAGAATTATTCGATTACGGAACTTGAAGCTTTGGCTGTTGTTTGGGCTTTCACAAAATTTCGCACATTTTTGTTCGGTAGACATACTAAGGTTTACACCGATCATCGAGCTCTGGAATTTCTTATGTCGACAAAATTAACTCATGGCAGATTGTCACGATGGGCGTTGTACCTACAGGAATTTGATTTTAGCATTGTTTACATACAGGGATCTTCAAATATTGTTGCTGATGCTTTATCACGCGCACCTATGGGTTTGAAACAAAGTGCTGAAGAGGACTGCAAAGAAAACCATTATTGTTTGATGTACATTCAAGGTGTTGCGTTTGAGAATTTTATTTCGTCTTCGCTCCAGGACATCGCTAAGGAGCAAAACAAGGATCCAATCTGGAAGGACATTAAGGAGAAGTGGAGGAGAAAGGAAAGCGTAGCGATCAGACAGTATTATTTAGTTCGCAATGACATTGTTTTCAAACGAAAATCGGTCGACAACTCTGTTTGGTTAGTTTGTATTCCTGATGAGTGGGTCAATAAATTGATTTGGTACACACATTTCAGTTATGCGCACTTTGGTCCCAGAAAATGCTTTCATAAATTGCGAGAAAATTGCTACTTCAGTAATATGGAAAAACGTATTCGATCTGTTCTTGCCAAATGCAAATTATGTCAAAAGGCTAAGCCGCCAACAATTTCTCACAGAGCACCGTTGTTTCCTATCATTCCAGCGAAATTAAAGGAGATGGCTGCAGTTGATTTGTTCGGTCCAGTGGTTCGATCTACTAATGGTTTTGCGTACATTTTTGTAGCAGTGGAATTGACATCAAAATATGTGTGTTTTACACCGTTACGCAAAGCAACAGCTCGTTCAGTATCTAACGCTTTCATCAAACATTTTCTTAAAGAAGTCGGTCATGTTGATAAGGTTATATCAGATAATGGATCACAGTTTCGCTCTAAAATTTGGCTTCGTACTCTACGGCGTAGTAAAATAAACCAATCTTCATTTCACTTTTTCACCCTCAATCTAATGCTTCAGAGAGATGGATGAAGGAAATTAATAAATTGTGTCGTCTTTATTGTCATCAGAATCACAGAACGTGGGATCAGTATCTTCATATTTTTCAAAACATTCTGAATGAACTTCCTAATGATTCAACTTCTTTACCGCCTCTATTGATATTAAAAAATAAAGTACCAACAAATCGCATTTCTGAAATCGTTCCTTTTCCGCCTTCACGGAAACTGCGGCATTCTGAAGTTGTCAACCTGGCTCTGCAAAATATTACATCGGCGGCTGCAAGAAGAGAGAAATCAGCTAAACATCCTGGTCGTTTAAAAATCTTGTCAGTTGGTCAAAAGGTGTTAATTAAGTCTTATCGTTTGTCTCATAAAGGAAAAGGCTTATGTCGCAAATTTTTTCTGCTTTATAACGGTCCATACTGAATTCGCAAAATTATCCATGATATCACTGTTGAAGTAGAAACTCTTAAATCTCGACGCTCTAAGGGAATACATCACATATCTAACGTTAAAATTTTTGTGGAATGACATACTTTTGAGAAACCAATAGTTATACGTAAACATGCGGAGGGGACAAGGATACCGCGCCGTGTTCCGGCGGCGGCAGATACTCAAAGCAACAGTGAAGTCTGCGCGCCGCACAAGGCAGTCATTGACCGCAAACAATCACTTCCTACGTCACGCGCCTACAGCTGATCGAGCGCTCAGTGCGAATGCACTGACAGCCGTAAACAAATACACAGTTTAATTTCTCCGACTAAATTCTGTATAAAGCTATGGTGACTTCAAAAATTATGTTATTAACGTTCAGTATTTTTCAGGATACGGTTGTGTAAAATATTTAAGACCTTCAGGTAAATTCTGTGCATGTCCGACGTTAAGACGACTTACTATGGAGAAAATTTCAGGAAGAATGTAATTTCGAAAAAAAAAGTAATAAACTAAAAAGGGTAACTATTAATTGAGTTTATTTTTCAGGTAACATATTTCCACTTAGGTACGTACTTTAGACATAATTTGCTGCTCGCGATTACGTGATTCATACTTTGTGCTAATTTCATGTTCTATGAATTTACTTGTGAAGCGACGTGCTTGCGCACATTTGCTGATTTTTGTCAATGTTTTATTAATGAACAGGGTTGTTATTTGTATATATTATGCATCGCTTGGCTGCACCGCTTTTTCACTGATGTCATATTTTTTTATTATGTGCCTGTTGTGCTTATTTATTTAAATTATAATTGTCACCTGATTAATTGTGCCGATATGGTTATGTATGTAAGTTATACTTTGTGATTTATCTGCTTGCGCCTTCATGTTTACTTATTAAGATTACACACGAACATTTATTTGCTTATGCTGATATGATGCTAATGACTTGTTTATCACGTAAGATATATGTTTGCTGCTTTTTGTATGGATTGCATATTTACACATTTCTGTTTTGTTGTCATAACTACTCTTCAATTTAGAATATAGCAATGCTGATGTACAGTGTACGAACATAGAGTTTAGGTTACACTGTGGTATTAATTATAGATTGTTCGCTTGGCAGAGCCTCGTTGTAGGAATTGTGGTGCATCCTTTTGTTGACATTCTGTTCTCTACTGGTATATTTACTCGCGATTGCATGTTTTGCTTACGCTCAGTGCCTTATATTTTTAAGATAAGAAAATGAACTGCACTAATTCGACGTAAACGACATTAGTACAAGAAACTTCATAGAAGTCACATGAGCTGGAGGTTTTATGAAAGCTGTATAAATGTATGCTAATAGGAAGGAAGCTAACGACATGACATACCAAAACTAGGTTTAGACCATTGACAGTTATTACACTGCGTTTTTCGTGAGCAATTGAAATAGGAAGTGACATTTAACACAAGAAATACTCCACATGTTTGCTTCTGTTTGCCATAAGTCTTGAAGTGGTGTACACACTGTGAAATATTATGATCATTCACACTCCGTAATCGTACTTAATTACTGAGAGTTATTCGAACTAAGTCTGTTAGAGGTCATGTATGCATTTCTTTTATTTAATGATGGACAAGGAACCAAAATGTATCTTATAATTTATAATGAGTAGAAAATTTGGGTCAGATGGATTACACAGAGGTTGTGTGTAGACACTGTGTCTTCGGATTGTATGGGATGATGAATTGAAGTTGCACTAGGATTTTGTCTGTACTTGTTCGAGGAGACTGACTAGAGGAAAGAGTTGTTATGGAAGTGAAATGATATTGGTGCTGAGGTTTATATATATCGACGTAGTGAAGAGGTATTATTAAAGTATTAAGATTAAGTGATGATTATTGGAGTTTTCGTGGACAAGAGGTAAGGTAAATGATATTGATGATAAGGTTTATATGTATCGACGTATTGAAGAGGTATTAGTGAAGTATTGAGATTATGCTGATGATTATTGGAGTTTTGATGGATAAGAGGTAAAGTAAGTGAGGAGCATATTTTTTTTGTTGGTCCATATGGAACAAGGAGGATGAAGATGGCAGACTAGAACACTCAAGTAGAAGGAAGATTGTCTACACACACACTTTGTCAAATCACTAAGCAGTATATACTTTTTTTTGAGAGAGGAAGCATTTGCATATCTTGGTACACTGACAGTTGTTCAGCAACCGTACATTTTGATCTGGCTTGGCAAACATTGGTCTTGACATGATGACTATGACGTTGACTTAACTATTATTGACTGTTATACATTGCTGCCACTACTACTTGGTACACATGATGAACATCAAATCTTGGACAGAGCTACATTTACACAGTTAACACTATTCAATTACACAGTAGTACTTAATGTGGATGAAAGATGAGTGAGTGTGTTTTGTGTGTTTTCCTTTCCTAATCCTACCCACCTATCTCCTAAATATTATTTTATTTGTTGGTAGTGGCTTGCACTGACACCCATAAATGTTATAGGTTTACTGGTATTTGTGTATTGTAATAGTTAATAGGAAAATTATCTGATATCATTTGTGTGTTTGTTATGATTTGTATGTTTAGTGTAAAAGCATTGTATGTGTATTCAAACTATTGTTCATGCCTGAACTGTCTGATTAGTGATGGTGCTGCACTTTTCAACATGATGTGTGACATTTAGTCATGTTTAATTTCTGCTGATGAACTGTGTGATCAGTGATTGTAAAAATTATGGACTGTTACTTGTACATTTTCTACATGATTGGTGCCACTAGGACATGTTTAATTTCTGCTTATAAACTCTGATGAACAGTGTGATCAGTGAAAGTGAATTTAATGGAACTGCTTCTGCTGAGAAATGTGACTTGTTGCTGTGTGTACCTGCTCAACATTGCTGGGTACCACTGATGGACTGCTTCTACTGAATTGGTGTTACTTGCTGATGTCTGCACCTGCTCAACATTGCTGGGTGCCACTGATGGACTGTTTCTACCGAAAAGATGTCACCTGTCGCTGTCTGCACCTGCTCAACATTGCTGGGTGCCACTGATGGACTGCTTCTACTGAAAAGATGTCACCTGTTGCTGTGAGCACCTGCTCAACATTGCTGGTGCCACTAATGGAACTGCTTATACTGAAATGGTGTTACTTGTTGGTGTCTGCACCTATTCAACATTACTGGGTGCCACTGATGGACTGCTTCTACTGAAATGGTGTTACTTATTGATGTCTGCACCTGCCCAACATTGCTGGGTGCCACTGATGGACTGTTTCTACTGAAAAGATGTCACCTGTTGGTGTCTGCACCTGTTTAACATTGCTGGGTGCCACTGATAGATTGCTTCTACTGAAAAGATGTCACCTGTTGCTGTGTGCACCTGCTCAACATTGCTGGTGCCACTAATGGAACTGCTTATACTGAAATGGTGTTACTTGTTGGTGTCTGCACCTATTCAACATTACTGGGTGCCACTGATGGACTGTTTCTACTGAAAAAATGTCATTTGTTGGTTTTTCCACCTGTTGACCATTGCTGGGTGCTACTGCTGGAACTGTCAACTACTTGTTTCTTGGGCTATGGAAAGCGTTTATGTGAATATTTGTAGAAACTGATTCTTTGTGTATTACTGTTTGTGAAAAGTTATGAGACTCTTACCTGCACATATTCGTCATTGCTGACGCTATTGATTGAACTGTTTAACCACATAATACTTGTGTAAACAGTTATGTAAAGTCACATGTATGAAAGAATTTGTATTGCTTACTGTATTTTATATATTAGGTTATTGAAAGGTCAGTGCAAAGCCAAAATTTTATCTAGTTATATGATATTTACGTATTAATATTATCTTTTATTTTTGTCTGTATTTTTTTGACGAATTTGGTGGTATTTTCACCACCAATGCTGGCAAAAATACCATCAAATTCTAGCCGTGGAGGAAGGGCATATGAAAGGTGGCTACACTGAGCTACAGCGCCAGAGATCGCTAGAGAGCATTGTTCCGCCGCCTCCACTGGCAGTGATTATTGAGATGTCGTAGTGGGCAGTGCTTGTCGAGGACTCGTAGTAGTCAGTTCGTGTTGAGATGTGCTAGTAGGGAGTGCTTGCTGAGATGTGATACTGAAAAGTTCTTGTTGAGATTTGGTAACAGCGAGTCGGTGGGGAGATATATTGTAATGATTAGAGTGATTTTGGTCAATATATGAAGGTAACGAAACTTGATTTATTTTTCATTATTTCCATGTTTTAAATAATGCGTCATTACAGATTCAGTCAACAAAGCATCTGGCTTGTGTTCTTGGATTAGAGTGTAATTGTGGTTCTCTTGAGTAATTATGGTATTTTTATTTTCTTTAATTAATTCAGTATAAATGATATTTAAAATTTCTTGTGTTGTTGAAGCAGAACCGTGCCAGATGCGTACGTTGAGTCATACTTCCACACACAGAACAGTTACACTTGTGCTTGGTTTCGTAGATTTTTATAGTTGCTGGGGACTTAATTAATTAATTGTGTTAATGAAAATTTCCATTTCATTCTTTGTTATTGTTCTAAGCAGTCAGATTGCGTAATAATAACAGTCAGGGCCAACCGTTACGAGACTTCGTAACCGAACAGACAGCTACTAAAACAAAAAATTAAAATTATTTGCATTCTATTTTAATTAAGCCCCCATGCAATATCTTTCTCTTACGGTATGAGGTGGTGTCGAAGCGTCGTTCATTTGGGTGTGTGGGCGTGGCTGATATATGAAAGAAGACGCAGATTCTGTATGTGCGACGTACTGTCTTGACGATAGCTCAAGGAACCCACCGTTAACGTCCATTTTATTTCTCTGCGTCTGTTTGCTGTTCTAGACCCCCTATTGGTCACATAAATTACAAGTTAAAACTCATTCGCTACCTCTATCTTGGGGTGAGCTATTTAGGGGCTGACATTTTACGGGAGACCCGTTCTCAACATGAAGGGAGGAAGTACCTTGCTCGAATCTCGTTGGAAGAAAATCGCCGCAAACGCGCTGGACGACAGTTTGGTCCAACATTAGTCTTCCGGTCTTGCCGAAGTGCGTAGCGTCCTCGAGGTGTAAGGCAGTAAATAACTTGATACCAATGAACGAGCGACTTTTTCGTATTGGGTTTAGCGACACGGTTTTATGTAGTCGATGTACGTATACAGACAGATACGATACTACATCGCTTTACTTATGGAGGTCAAATGGCAAACTGGTCTTGGATAAGAACATAATTGGCCTTCCTCACTCGATCTTATGGGACTGTATATACTACGGACGTCATATAGCGTCCAGCTTCTCTCCACGGTCAAAAAGCCATACCGTAATGTGGTTACTGGTACACTTCGTTCATTATATCGTAGAAGGCCACGGGAAATATCCCATGGCCTTTAGGCAGTATATGATCAAGACTTATTGGACTTGCTTACGACTGCCTCTATACCGAGGCCTCTTCGCCATGTTGAATCTTGGTTCTCGTTGGCAAAGGGTTGGTTAATTTCATTTTCCTGTTGACAGTTATTTTCCCTGGTATGTATGTTCCCATCTGTTTTGCTCCGGCTTGTTCTCTCCTAGTTTCCCTGCTCGTTTTGTTTTGTGTTTTGCCCCAGTATCGCTCATGTTATATTGTAATATGTGTATAGATGAAACACACATATCTATGAGCCTATCTAATCCTTGATATCAAACTGGAATTTTTCTCTAGGCTGAAGGCTTAGTATGCGATTTAGAATACAATATGATTTCTTTGTTTTCCTTCTTTTTGATTCAATATAAAAAAAATCAGAAAATAAAAATTTTGAAGATATTAATAAAATATAAGAAAATTGTTGATACATAGCATAAGAGCTGCTTAATGGTTTGTTGTGTATGTTCTCGTCTCTTTTCCTTTCTGTATTTATTTATTATTGTATTATCATAATTTTTCCCCATCTGCAGCTTATGTTATATGATAATTTGACTGTAGTCTTCTGAAGTATCGTGATAGTATCAGGCCACACTGATTTAAAAAATGGCCGTGGCAGGTAAGGCAACCGCTCGCGTTAAGCAGGACGTTTGGGTTCCGGGATCGAGTCCCGGCCCTGAACAAATTTTCACCTTTCACCGTTGACTCATTTCGAAATCCGATGCGGGAAAAAATTTCGAAATTTGACATTGCGGCTGCTGTATCAAATAACAGTGTGATTCTGTTTGTTACAATTGGGCTCCTTTGTGTGTTGTTCGGCTGTGATGGCCGTGTCTCAGCTGCAAAGATCAGGAATTAGTTATTGGTGAGACGTTTGACTGTCGGTATGCACTGGCGTAATATTTTGTTTACATGATTGTCAGCTCAGATAAAAGCTTTGTTCTATCTACATGGATAATATTAGGTGTTTCATTACGTCACCTGTGATTGTAGTTTGTAGCTCATGTTACTTTTCCACTTATTTAATACTATCTCTGTGCCCGCTGCTTCACTCGCGTAGACGGCTTCGTCTGCATAGAACTTTTTCTTTATTTTTCGAGTTTTTATGTTGTTCAAAAACTGACAACATCATCTAAACTTTTCACGTTAATTAAAACAACGCAAGCAAGATCTTCTCTGAATGCACTTCGGACCAAAGCGCGATTCTGGTAGCTGGAGTCGGAGACCTTTGTTAGTCCTGGCTTCTGAGTTCTCGTGGTGATATTTCCATAGAAACTTTCATTCCCAGACAGATGCTTCTTTAGAAGTCAAATACCAGTTCTCATAGACTTAGCTTTAAAAATGTTCCATTATAATGAAATATTTTCATAAAAATTTCTTTACGAAGGTTGTATACCTGGAAGAATCCTGGAGATACTAATAGGTATCAGATAGATTATACGTGGGCAGTTCAATAAGTAACACAACACATTTTTTTCTGAAACAGGGGTTGTTTTATTCAGCATTGAAATACACCAGGTTATTCCCCAATCTTTTAGCTACACAACACTATTTTTCAACGTAATCTCCATTCAATGCTACGGCCTTACGCCACCTTGAAATGAGGGCCTGTATGCCTGCACGGTACCATTCCGCTGGTCGATGTCGGAGCCAACGTCGTACTGCATCAATAACTTCTTCATCATCCGCGTAGTGCCTCCCACGGATTGCGTCCTTCATTGGGCCAAACATATGGAAATCCGACGGTGCGAGATCGGGGCTGTAGGGTGCATGAGGAAGAACAGTCCACTGAAGTTTTGTGAGCTCCTCTCGGGTGCGAAGACTTGTGTGAGGTCTTGCGTTGTCATGAAGAAGGAGAAGTTCGTTCTGATTTTTGTGCCTACGAACACGCTGAAGTCGTTTCTTCAATTTCTGAAGAGTAGCACAATACACTTCAGAGTTGATCGTTTGACCATGGGGAAGGACATCGAACAGAATAACCCCTTCAGCGTCCCAGAAGACTGTAACCATGACTTTACCGGCTGAGGGTATGGCTTTAAACTTTTTCTTGGTAGGGGAGTGGGTGTGGCGCCACTCCATTGATTGCCGTTTTGTTTCAGGTTCGAAGTGATGAACCCATGTTTCATCGCCTGTAACAATCTTTGACAAGAAATTACCACCCTCAGCCACTTGACGAGCAAGCAATTCCGCACAGATGGTTCTCCTTTGCTCTTTATGGTGTTCGGTTAGACAACGAGGGACCCAGCGGGAATAAACCTTTGAATATCCCAACTGGTGAACAATTGTGACAGCACTACCAACAGAGATGTCAAGTTGAGCACTGAGTTGTTTGATGGTGATCCGTCGATCATCAAGAACGAGTGGGTTCGCACGCTCCGCCATTGCAGGAGTCACAGCTGTGCACGGCCGGCCCGCACGCGGGAGATCAGACAGTCTTGCTTGACCTTGCGGCGATGATGACACACGCTTTGCCCAACGACTCACCGTGCTTTTGTCCACTGCCAGATCACCGTAGACATTCTGCAAGCGCCTATGGATATCTGAGATGCCCTGGTTTTCCGCCAAAAGAAACTCGATCACTGCCCATTGTTTGCAACGCACATTCGTTACAGACGCCATTTTAACAGCTCCGTACAGCGCTGCCACCTGTCGGAAGTCAATGAAACTATACTAGACGAAGCGGGAATGTTTGAAAATATTCCACAAGAAATTTCCGGTTTTTTCAACCAAAATTGGCCAAGAAAAATAAAGTGTTGCATTACTTATTGAACTGCCCTCGTATAATGGTAAGACAGAGATTTAGGAACCGGGTTTTAAATTGTAAGACATTTCCAGGGGCAGATGTGGATTCTGACCACAATCTATTGGTTATGAACTGCAGATTGAAACTGAAGAAACTGCAAAAAGGTGGGAATTTAAGGAGATGGGACCTGGATAAACTGAAAGAACCAGAGGTTGTAGAGAGTTTCAGGGAGAGCATAAGGGAACAATTGACAGGAATGGGGGAAAGAGATACAGTAGAAGAAGAATGGGTAGCTCTGAGGGATGAAGTAGTGAAGGCAGCAGAGGATCAAGTAGGTAAAAAGACGAGGGCTAATAGAAATCCTTGGGTAACAGAAGAAATATTGAATTTAATTGATGAAAGGAGAAAATATAAAAATGCAGTAAATGAAGCAGGCAAAAGGGAATACAAACGTCTCAAAAATGAGATCGACAGAAAGTGCAAAATGGCTAAGCAGGGATGGCTAGAAGACAAATGTAAGGATGTAGAGGCTTGTCTCACTAAGGGTAAGATAGATACTGCCTACAGGAAAATTAAAGAGACCTTTGGAGAGAAGAGAACCACTTGTATGAATATCAAGAGCTCAGATGGAAACCCAGTTCTAAGCAAAGAAGGGAAGGCAGAAAGGTGGAAGGAGTGTATAGAGGGTTTATACAAGGGCGATGTACTTGAGGACAATATTATGGAAATGGAAGAGGATGTAGATGAAGATGAAATGGGAGATAAGATACTGCGTGAAGGGTTTGACAGAGCACTGAAAGACCTGAGTCGAAACAAGGCCCCGGGAGTAGACAACATTCCATTAGAACTACTGATGGCCTTGGGAGAGCCAGTCCTGACAAAACTCTACCATCTGGTGAGCAAGATGTATGAGACAGGTGAAATACCCACAGACTTCAAGAAGAATATAATAATTCCAATACCAAAGAAAGCAGGTTTTGACAGATGTGAAAATTACCGAACTATCAGTTTAATAAGTCACATCTGCAAAATACTAACGCGAATTCTTTACAGACAAATGGAAAACCTGGTAGAAGCGGACCTCGGGGAAGATCAGTTTGGATTCCGTAGAAATGTTGGAACACGTGAGGCAATACTAACCTTACGACTTATCTTAGAAGAAAGATTAAGAAAAGGCAAACCTACGTTTCTAGCATTTAGAGAAAGCTTTTGACAACGTTAACTGGAATACTCTCTTTCAAACTCTGAAGGTGGCAGGGGTAAAATACAGAGAGCGAAAGGCTATTTACAATTTGTACAGAAACCAGATGGCAGTTATAAGAGTCGAGGGGCATGAAAGGGAAGCAGTGGATGGGAAAGGAGTGAGACAGGGTTGTAGTCTCTCCCCGATGTTATTCAATCTGTATATTGAGCAAGCAGTAAAGGAAACAAAAGAAAAATTCGGAGTAGGTATTAAAATTCATGGAGAAGAAGTAAAAACTTTGAGGTTCGCCGATAACATTGTAATTCTGTCAGAGACAGCAAAAGACTTGGAAGAGCAGTTGAACGGAGTGGACAGTGTCTTGAAAGGAGGATATAAGATGAACATCTACAAAAGCAAAAAGAGGATAATGGAATGTAGTCAAATTAAATCGGGTGATGCTGAGGGGATTAGATTAGGAAATGAGACACTTAAAGTAGTAAAGGAGTTTTGCTATTTAGGGAGCAAAATAACTGATGATGGTCGAAGTAGAGAGGATATAAAATGTAGACTGGCAATGGCAAGGAAAGCGTTTCTGAAGAAGAGAAATTTGTTAACATCGAGTATAGATTTAAGTGTCAGGAAGTCGTTTCTGAAAGTATTTGTATGGAGTATATCCATGTATGGAAGTGAAACATGGACGATAACCAGTTTGGACAAGAAGAGCATAGAAGCTTTCTAAATGTGGTGCTACAGAAGAATGCTGAAGATAAGGTGGGTAGATCACGTAACTAATGAGGAGGTATTGAATATAATTGGGGAGAAGAGAAGTTTGTGGCACAACTTGACTAGAAGAAGGGACCGGTTGGTAGGACATGTTCTAAGGCATCAAGGGATCACAAATTTAGCATTGGAGGGCAGCGTGGAGGGTAAAAATCGTACAGGGAGGCCAAGAGATGAACACACTAAGCAGATTCAGAAGGATGTAGGTTGCAGTAGGTACTGGGAGATGAAGAAGCTTGCACAGGATAGAGTAGCATGGAGAGCTGCATCAAACCAGTCTCAGGAGTGAAGACCACAACAACAACAACCCTATATTACCGCGCTTCTTTAGAAGTCAAATACCAGCCCTCATGGACTTAGCTTTAAATGTGCTTCAATATAATGAAATATGCTCATAAAATTTCTTTCCCTATTTCACCTCGCTTCTTTAGAAGTTAAATACCAGTTCTCATACATTTAGCTTTAAAAATTTTTCACTATAATGAAATTGTTTCATAAAACTTTCACCGCCTTAGAGGTTGATTTTCTGACAACACTGAAACAGGTATTTTTTTTTTCATTTCCAATTGAGAAACCAAATACTAATATTCATAGATGTAACTTTAAAATGCCTTAGTTGCTTTCAAATAATGATTTATTTAGAAAAATAGGGGCTGCATTTCCAAAAGCTCAGGGACATGTATATCTTTTCATTTCTACCCGAGAAATCATATACTAATTTTCGTAGCACTAGCTTGAAAATTACCTTAATACCGATATATCTTCGAACAACCTTTCTTCCTTTATTTGATCCCCTAAGGGTGCAATTTCGAACAGTCTCTTACTAAACGATGACTACACTGTAAGAGAAAAACCCAGTTAGTTTCAATATTGACGAAATACTTTCATAAAATTTTTCATCCCCTGTTCACTTCATCGGGGGCTGAAATTCCAAAAACAGTGAACCCGGTATTTTTCTATGTCTCACTGAGAAGCCAAATAGAAAATTTTCATAGATTTAGCTTGAAAAATGATTTCATGATGGAATATTTCCATAATAAATTTCATCGACTATTTAACGCCCTTAGGGGTTGCGTTTCCAAAACCACTGAAACCCAGGATCTTTTATTTCCTACTGAGAAGTTAAATGTAAATATTTATAGATTTAGCTTTAAAAATTCTGTCATGATGGAATAATTTTTTTGTTTCACCCCCATTGGGGCTCAGTTTCCAGCAACACTGGAACCTTATTTTTTTAGTGTGTGACAGGGAATTCAAGTAGCAATTTTCATGGTTGTAGATGTAAAAGTCGTTAGGAGTTCTTTAACAACGAATATTTCACCTGCTATTTATCCCAATAAGGGTTAAATATCCAGAAAACGTTGAAACACTTGTTTCCTCGCTTCCGACCGAGAAATAAACCAGTTTTCGTGGTTCTAGCTTAGAAATTGTCTTAATAGCGACATATTTTGAAAAAACCTTTCATCTCCTATTACACAACTTTGGGGTGGAATTTCGAAAAATTCCTTCTTAAATAATGTCAACAGTATAAGATAAACACCATTTCCGTATTTCAAGACTCTATCCTTAGCGGTTCGTGCTGGACGATAATCTGTTAGACAGACAGCAGGTTCCGTTTTGTGTACAAAGATTATCATGGCGATTTAAGATTGTACGAGTACAGTTGTACGTTTTGTTCCGCTTTTTATGATTTTTGCTGCTGTATTCCAGATGATCCATTGGTGGATACATGTAGCTTCATAAGTAGATTTTCTTTCTTGTTTTTTGACTGTTTCTTCCTAAATACAAGTAACCTGAAGCCTTTTATAATTTATGACGATTTTCGTGGTTATTTCCCTTTATCTAAGTTAGCAGTTCATTGGAGCACAATTTCCTGAATACATTCTGGATTTAGTAGAATCGTTTTTCTGATAAACTTCCATGGGCAGAACATATATTGATTTCTTTGCATGCATATTACAGCAAGTGAAAATCAGGTCTGCGCTGCTGAGGACATCGAAACACGTGCTGATCTTGAATAAGTTAAGAGTGGATATTGTGTTCATGGTTTTAACGAACTGGTGCTAGTCTGTACTAAGTTGTCTCAGCAGCTCCGTAGAACCCTTTTTCTTTACAAGAGAGTACGCGTTACACTATAATACTGTGTTAGTATATTTGAACATCTTGGTTTTAAATCTAAGTAAGTTTAACAAATGTTCGAGATCCCCTATTTTTATCGTTGAGCTATGAAAGCTATGGCTACTTCCGAATATTTCATAGGTAGAATTTAGATCACATTGTTCATTCATGAGTCAACATTTTCTATAATTTGGAAATTGGACATTGATACTGAAAGCAGGAGGTGTGAACATCTTGACTGTAAAACTGGGTTACATTCATAAGTCAAAGTCATAAGTCAAAATTACCTATAAGAGGGCAATATTTTTAGGGCGTTGATACTGAAGTCATACCAATTATGAACCGAGATGAAATTTAAGAGAAAGGAGAATGCTTTCAGAGTGCATTATTCATTTATTGGACTGCCTGTTTGAGTGACTTCCTGTACGTCCTCAATGACGTGGCTCCTGAGGGCTCAGAACCGCTCTGCCAAGTAAAGCCCTGCCACGTGGCTGAAAGCGGCTTGTTGTGGGTGTCTTTAGGTAGGCGCTCCTCTCATTAGACCTCCCCCGCCTCCTTCTCCCCCACCCCTGCCCACCCTCTCCCGTGCCTGTAGCGCCATCGGACGCCCACCGCGAATTCCACCGGCGACCGGCCGGCGAGTGCATTCGCCTGCCATAAACAGCGCCCCTGTAAGAGGATGCGGGGGCGAGCGCCCATTAACCGCGATCCTAGCGGCGGCCACCGTAAGCTCCTTACGCAGGACCACAGCCCAACCGACAAGTTGCCGCGTCTGGTGCACTGACGGAAGAATACTTTTCTGCGGTCCTCTTTAGTCATTTAAAATTTTGTTGCGTTCCTCGAGTGGCGCTCCGGAATACGAGGCAACCTGAGAAGCAGACGTATCAGTAACCCGTACTTTATAGAAGCTGCGTCAGTAAATTGTTCCGCAATACTTCTAAGCCTCGAACCACGAAGTAATAATAATACTAACCCATGCACGGCAGTTAGAAATTTGGTGACCATTGAAAATATATGCTTTAGAAAAGCGTGACATGATATATACGAGGCCTATCCACAAAGTACATTACGTTTTGGAATTAAAAATAAATAAAGTATTGGAATTTTTTTTTATTATATACAGATGAAAGCCACACTTAAATACTACTTTTCTACATAGTTGCCATTTAAATTACGGCACTGCGCCTTCTACCACGTGGTTACCTCTTCTTGAAGCTGTGGGTCGTCATCAAAACGCTGCATAGCCAACCACTTCTTCATTGCTGGGAATAAGTGGAAGTCGCTCGGTGCCAGGTCGGGACTGTACGGCGGATGAGGAAACAACTCCCACTTAAAACATTCGAGAACTTCACGAATGGCATTTGTCGTGTGGGCCCGGGCGTTGTCGTGAATCAGCAAGATCTTTGAGCCCAACTTTCCCCTGCGCTTGTTTTGTATTGCTCTTCTGAGGTTGTGCAGAGTTTGGCAATACCTTTGAGAGTTTATTGTAGTGCCTCTTTCCAGGAAATCCAAAAAATCACACCTCTTCTGTCCCAAAAGAGGTAACCGCGTGGTTGAAGGCGCAGGCGGCCGAATTTTACGACGAAGGAATTTCCAAGCTCGTCCTTCGCTACGATAAGTGCCTTAATTTAAATGGCAACTATGTAGAAAAGTAGTATTTAAGTGTGCCTTTCATCTGTATATAATAAAAAAAATTTCCAATACTTTATTTATTTTTAATTCCAAAACGTAATGCATTTTGTGGATAGCCCTCGTATATATATATATATATATTGCTGAAGTGGCTTCACAAAGTGTATTTCAGCTACCGTTTGCATTTCCTAGAATACTTCCATTGACGAATGGTATGCAGGATGAACGATTGTCGTAAAGCACGATATAAGCCTGTTTTTGTACATTCACTGTCATGATCATTTCTCGAGGTCGAGATTTTGTTAGTAATCCTGTAAGTAAACTACGACGTCTCCCTTGTAGTATCTGCCACTCACTAACGCTCTCTTGTGCACCGATGACGGAACATACTATTCTTCTTAGGATATTCTTTCATCACATTCATTGATCCCATTGTAATGAGAACGCTCAGAAATCGGTATAACGGATGTTTCATAAGTTATTACTTTTATCAGTGGCTTTGAAACTTTCTGCGTCTTATAAGTGCTACTGGGCAGCATCGTTCTACTTAAACTGAGCCGGCCGTTTTGGCCGAGCGGTTCTAGGCGTTTCAGTCCGGAACCGCACTGCTGCCACGGTCGCAGGTTAGAAAACTGCCTCGGGCATGGATGTGTGTGATGTCCTTAGGTTACTTAGGTTTAAGTAGTTCTAAGTCTAGGGGGCAGATGACCTCAGATGTTAAGTCCCATAGTGCTTAGAGCCATTTGAACCATTAGAACTTAAACTGAGCATATACAATAGTCATGGCTTTCTCAAAATAATAGTTTAATTATCCTTCCACTTGGGCACTTTATCGATATGTATCAACAGGGAAAATAAAACACGAAGAATAACCGATACTCCAGCTGCGACAGCATTCGCTAATTGCTACCGCTAAGCACGTAGCATTACTCAATCACTGCTAGATTGCTGTTTATTCTTCGTGTTTTACTGTCCCTGTTAATACAAATGGATAAAACACATGTCTGGCTATAATAATCTGGGACCGCTGTATCGAATGAGTATAAAATACCATTTTAGTGATAATTTTGTGTATAATAGGAAACAAACCACCGATTTCTGTTGGCCGTGAGCGTCACATGACATGATCAGGAGTAATTGTTTGGACTGACTCCGACCACACATTACAAAAACGAGATGGGAAATATCAGTCAAAACACGAGAGACAATACACCTGAGAGCTCGTTTGGAGACACACACACACACACACACACACACACATACACACATAATACACACACAAACCTGTACAACCTTTTAGGGGCTTCCCAATCAGTCTATATTTACTGTTGCACACACACACACACACACACACACACACACACACACACATACGCACACGAACACACACAAACCTGTACAAACTTTTAGGGGCTTCCCAGTCACTCTAGATTTACTGTTGCAATAGTACGTAAAAAGTACACGAAATTATTATATTTACAGTGCAATACCATAAGGAGTCCTGAGGTACCAGGTATCGACATAAACTGAAACACCCATTTAAGGCAATACAGGCGCGGCTCTGGCATCCAATCGATCGTACAGATGGCGAATACTGTCCTGGGATACGTTATGCCACACCTGCTCGATCTGTTCACATAATTACGTAAAAGTTGTTGGCTGACGAGTTGCACGAAAATGGTTCAGATGGCTCTGAGCACTATGTGACTTAACATCTGAGGTCATCAGTCGCCTACATTTAGAACTACTTAAACCTAACTAGCCTGAGGGCATCACACACATCCATGCCCCCGGCAGCATTCGAACCTGCGACCGTAGAGGTCGCGCGCTTCCAGACTGAAGCGCCCAGAACCGCTCCGCCACAGCGGCTGGCTATCGAGTCGCACGAGTCACGTCTCGTCCCATCATACCCCACACGTACTCCACTGGAGATACGTCCATCGATCGTGTTGGCCAAGAAAGTTGTTGCATGTCTCGCAGAACGTGTTGAGTTTCACATGCGATGAGTGGATTATCATTATCCTATTCGAACAACACATTATATTCCTGATGAAAGATCAGCAAATGAACGTATGTAACGATATTCGGCACTTACGCACGTACTATGCGCCGGTTAGCGGCCTCTATACAAACACCATATGTGTAAGAGTTTTGTAGCTTATCGCGACCCAGACCATAAGCCCAGGGTGGGACCAGTGTGTCTGGGACGAATGCAGTCTACGAGACAGCGCTCACCAGGTCTACGTCGTATGCACAAACGACCACCACTTGCGTACAGAAAGAATCTGCTTCCATCGCTGAAGGCAACGGGAGACTATTCTTTCTTCCAAGCGTTCCTCTGACCCGTCGAACTAAGCGCGTCGATACTGTGGTATGAGTGGAATACGGACTAGAATTATGCGTGCACATAGACCACTTGCTAATAACCGGTTCGCAACAGTTCTTGATGACACATCTGGGCTCTCAAGTTCTCTTATCAGTGCTGTTGTCACTGTACGAGCTACCAACGTTGACCTCACGATACTTCCATATTGGCAGGCGTCTGTTCTGCGTGGATCTCGTCCAGAAACTCGCCTACGGGTGTGAGAATGTACACGTGACCACTGATACCAGCATCGTCGCACAAATGACGCAGAACTTCCAATTTGGATGGCAGTTTTCCGAAAGGAGCATCCCGTCATTCGGAAGGTCACAATTTGACCTCTTTCACCCAGTTGGTTGTAGGAAGTACAAGTGAGTCTCCGTGGTATGGTTATCCGCTTCACGCGTCTGCACCACGCTGATGCTTCTGGCTGTGAGCATTCCCTATCAAAGGATAGACACAGATGGCACTCTGGTAGCTATGCCACTTCGTTGTCTGTTGGCGGACGACGTTCAAACCATTTTTAGTAAATCTATTTTTTTGGAGCGTGAGTTCTGTCAGATCCAGAATGAGATTTTCATTCTGCAGCGGAGTGTGCGCTGATATAAAACTTCCTGGCAGATTAAAACTGTGTTCCAGGCCGAGACTCGAACTCCGGACCTTCACCTTTCGCGGGCAAGTGCTCCACCAACGTGCTCTACCAAATGAGCTACCCAAGCGCGACTCAGGCTCGGTCCTCACAGCTTTACCTCTGGCAGTACCTCGTCTCCTACCTTCCAAACTTTGCAGAAGCTCTCCTGCGAACCTTGCAGAACTAGAACTCCTGAAGGATAAGATATTGCGGAGACATGACTTAGCCACAGCCAGGGGAATGTTTCCAGAATGAGATTTTCACTCTGCAGCGGAGTGTGCGCTCATATGAAACTTCCTGGCAGAGGCCGAGACTCGAACTCGGGATGTTTCAGTTCCGTAAGAGGTAACAACTCTTTTATTTCGTGAACGGTTACATACATCGAAACGCAGTTTTCGGCGAATGTTAGAGCGCCGAGAGGCACGTATTTTTTGTTTTTGGTTTTTTTTTGTTTGGTTAATGTTTTCAGCGCTGGTATCAACTGAGATACCGAAATTAGTACTTTTTTTAAATGGAATCATATAGTATTTATAACTGCATTCGATAGCTTTTGAAAAGACAGTTACAGTGATATAGAGTTTATTAATACTGACGTTGAAACCTATCGTTAAAAAATTCGAGAACCATCCTAGAATTGGAGAACACAGAAGCTGGAATCGGTATTTGCGGTGCAGACACCGCCAAGCAAAGCTCTCGTGCTACGCTGTGTCAGAATGTCAACACAATTGCCTGTTTACTTGTCTGCACTGCAGGCCACCCATTCCTGCTTCAACATTCGTTGCGTGCAGTCATGTATACCAATGAGGAGAAGTTCGATATACTTCCTTTATAGTGAATGTAACAGAACTGCCTTAAAAACGGTACAGCGGTATAGGGTTATCTATCGGATCGCTATTGTCGCACACATCAGGCAATTGCATAAATTATTAAGACACTAGTGCAGACAGGGTGCTTGAACGTCAGAAATAGGACAAGAAAGAAGACTGCAACTGACAGAGAACACGGAATATCTATTCTGGATACGACGTACAGTGGTACGAGACTTATTGCCAGGGAATGTGGAATCAGCCATACGAGTGTCATTCGCATAATGCGTTTACAAACTTTCCATTCCTGCCATCTGTCATTACATCGGGCATGCCCCTTCCCGACGAAGTAATTTTACTGACCACGCTAACGTAAATTTGCAAAATATGCACTACTGGGCAGCCGAAAATCCACATTGGCTTCGTCAGGTGCAGCATCAACGGCCATATAGCGTAAACGAATGGTTCAAATGGTTCAAATGGCTCTGAGCACTATGGGACTTAACATCTGACGTCATCAGTCCCCTAGAACTTAGAACGACTTAAACCTAACTAACCTAAGGACATAACACACATCCATGCCCGATGCAGGATTCGAACCAGAGACCGTACCGGTCGCGTGGTTCCAGACTGAGGCGCCTAGAACCACACGGCCACACCGGCCGGCCGTAAACGAATAGCGCGGCATCGTAGGAAATTAGTTTGTGGGACCTCACTTCATTTCAGAGGCGTTGTAAATGTGCATTCTTACGCATACCTTTTGACGAACATTCTCCCGGCTCTTCTAGTATAGGTATCACTGGATATTCAACAGTGTATGTGGCTGCATCACGATGGTTGTCCAGTTAATTCGTCCCATGTTACAATGAAATACTGAAAAAAAAAACTTGTCTGGACGTAGGATAGGACGAAATTCCTTTGCCAGATGGCCTGCGAGGTCCTCCGATTCGACTACTCTTGATTTTTTTTCTGTTGGGATCACTCAACGACGCAGTCTAAGACGAAGTCCCAGTACGCCAGACGATATGTGTCGCCGAATTGCCAGTGCATGTTCTACCATATAATGCACTGTATTTACATCTGATTACCGTTCTTTCGAACTGTGATTGGAAATGTGCCTTTCACTTTATGGTCAACAGTTTTAACACATGCGTTGCTAAAAAATAAAGTTTTTTTTTTGGGAGACAAAATTTGTTATGTGATTTGAGGGGTTACCAATGCACTGCAATGTTAAACAATTCGACAGGGTGCATTGCACGTGGCTGGTGACACTTTCATTACAGATTTACGTTCAGCATGAAACGACATTTCGTTAAGAAGAATATTTATTCTGCAGTGTACAGGTGCCCACCAAATTATTCTAGGACATTTCTCGAATTTTTTTACGAAAGGTTTCAATGTCAGCATTAACAAACGCTTTATCACTGTAGCTGTCTTTTCAAAAGCTATCGAATGCAGTTATAAAAATTATGCGATACCATTTAAAACAACGTACTTGTCTTAATATCTCCGCTGATAACTGCGCTAAACACATTAAGCGAACAGCAAAATAGCTGCTGCTCGACTCTCTAACATTTGCCGAAAACTGCGTTACGATATGTGTAACTGTTCACAAAATAAAAGGTGTGTCACGTCTTACGTGACTCACCCTGTACATATGTATAGCCTTTAATGGGTCACCTATCCTAGGAAGCTACTGTTCAGTTTTATAATTTTGATAAATCAAAGCTGCAGTTAACAGAATTTTATGTACTCTTAAGTCGCACAAAAGATTCTCAAAAGTCATCAAAGAAACAAGATTAACAGAATTATGAAGTAGGTTGAGAGAACAGTGAAGCTAACACTGTCGGAGGAATCATATGAAAAGAAGAATGCTAGAGGATTATAGCACCAAGATGTCCTTATCTGGACACCTCGCAAATACAACATTACCAAAACAGAATTCAGATTGAAATTAAATCAATAACAGATGATGCGTACCAGAGATGTGAGCTGTTCAGATTACCTATTGCACTACTGCAGATAACGAAAAATTACATCTCCCCAAGATCAGTAAAGTATGCTATGTAGCAACAGATAGATAGCCTTCAGCTTCCATCTCCTCCAAAGTACCCCAGAATGTCATCAAACACCTTCTCCGTTCATCCCCTAATGCCGTCAAAATTTTCCTTCCTACTGCCCAGCTTTCCCCTTTCAAAAATTCAATGTGGAAGAGATGACTCCAAGCTACTGCCAATGTGACTTACGAAAAATGTAACAAAATATACGAAAAATCGGGGAAAGGACAGCAAACGTACCACCTTTTCCGTACAAGACCCACATTTCATTGTAACGATGTTGGCTCTGGACGGAAGCAATGTTATTCTGATTGGTCGGCCTCTACGGATCTTGCGCTCAGTGACATGACACAATCACATTGGATAAACCAAATTTTTAGAGTGAACCGGAAACGAAACCACTCTAACCAAGTGGCACGGCTGTGTCTGGAGCTTCCAAGTTTGTACATAAAAGGGAGAATGTCAAGGCAGCCGCAACATTGACGAACAGGCACGAGGGCTGGCGCAGGCTGTGTACATTGGCAGTTGAGCAACCCACAGCTGGCTTCCACGGAAGTTGACCAACAACCCACGAAGGCGTGCTTGCCCTAATGAGACTCTGAGACTGCCCTCTGCCTACAAGGGAGACCAGAGACTCTACAGGGGCCTAGCTGCACCACTAGAAGGCCACTAAGCACTTGAAGAGTCACAAGTTTGACAGCAAAATAATTGCCAAAAAAAGAATTGATATCGCATAGTGACGTATGACAGTAACGTTACAAATTAAATATCCATAGGCATATACACTCCTGGAAATGGAAAAAAGAACACATTGACACCGGCGTGTCAGACCCACCATACTTGCTCCGGACACTGCGAGAGGGCTGTACAAGCAATGATCACACGCACGGCACAGCGGACACACCAGGAACCGCGGTGTTGGCCGTCGAATGGCGCTAGCTGCGCAGCATTTGTGCACCGCCGCCGTCAGTGTCAGCCAGTTTGCCGTGGCATACGGAGCTCCATCGCAGTCTTTAACACTGGTAGCATGCCGCGACAGCGTGGACGTGAACCGTATGTGCAGTTGACGGACTTTGAGCGAGGGCGTATAGTGGGCATGCGGGAGGCCGGGTGGACTTACCGCCGAATTGCTCAACACGTGGGGCGTGATGTCTCCACAGTACATCGATGTTGTCGCCAGTGGTCGGCGGAAGGTGCACGTGCCCGTCGACCTGGGACCGGACCGCAGCGACGCACGGATGCACGCCAAGACCGTAGGATCCTACGCAGTGCCGTAGGGGACCGCACCGCCACTTCCCAGCAAATTAGGGACACTGTTGCTCCTGGGGTATCGGCGAGGACCATTCGCAACCGTCTCCATGTAGCTGGGCTACGGTCCCGCACACCGTTAGGCCGTCTTCTGCTCACGCCCCAACATCGTGCAGCCCGCCTCCAGTGGTGTCGCGACAGGCGTGAATGGAGGGACGAATGGAGACGTGTCGTCTTCAGCGATGAGAGTCGCTTCTGCCTTGGTGCCAATGATGGTCGTATGCGTGTTTGGCGCCGTGCAGGTGAGCGCCACAATCAGGACTGCATACGACCGAGGCACACAGGGCCAACACCCGGCATCATGGTGTGGGGAGCGATCTCCTACACTGGCCGTACACCACTGGTGATCGTCGAGGGGACACTGAATAGTGCACGGTACATCCAAACCGTCATCGAACCCATCGTTCTACCATTCCTAGACCGGCAAGGGAACTTGCTGTTCCAAAAGGACAATGCACGTCCGCATGTATCCCGTGCCACCCAACGTGCTCTAGAAGGTGTAAGTCAACTACCCTGGGCAGCAAGATCTCCGGATCTGTCCCCCATTGAGCATGTTTGGGACTGGATGAAGCGTCGTCTCACGCGGTCTGCACGTCCAGCACGAACGCTGGTCCAACTGAGGCGCCAGGTGGAAATGGCATGGCAAGCCGTTCCACAGGACTACATCCAGCATCTCTACGATCGTCTCCATGGGAGAATAGCAGCCTGCATTGCTGCGAAAGGTGGATATACACTGTACTAGTGCCGACATTGTGCATGCTCTGTTGCCTGTGTCTATGTGCCTGTGGTTCTGTCAGTGTGATCATGTGATGTATCTGACCCCAGGAATGTGTCAATAAAGTTTTCCCTTCCTGGAACAATGAATTCACGGTGTTCTTATTTCAATTTCCAGGAGTGTATAATAAAATTCAGTTGGCATTGGGTTTTCTCGCAACTAATGTACCGTGTTAGTGTGCCTTTGTGGTTTATTCCTCAGCGCGTCTTACTGCTATGGAGAAGACTTGGGTTCAATACTTAGTACGGTCTCGAAATTTTACCATGGTGGGAGGACTGGAACACGTCCCACTCAGCCTCGTGGTGCCGACTGAGAAACCGTGTGATTAAGCAGAAGTGGTTCCAAGATCTGAGGAAAGCTGGAAACGACCGGGAGGCGTGGCCCCACCATATTGCGTCTGAATGAGAGCTGTTGTCAGAGGATGAGATGGCGGCAAGGCGGCAAAGCATAGTCGTCTGGGCGAGATCTTGGAGGTTAGTTTTGTTCTGTGTACTGTAAGTTCGTTTGCATCTTAGGTGATTTCACACCAGTATTCCTAGTTATTTGGCGCTACAGCGCTTTACAGTGTTATTGGATAATATTAAGTCTTCGGTGTCTTTACAAACCAGTACAGTACATTTCCTAATGTTGAGGGTCAACCGCCAGTCGCTGCGCCGTGTGTCCTCCGTACTTTAACTGCATTGGGCTACAGTTCGCTAGAGTTGTGACTTTTTCTACATGCAATAGCATCATTTGTGAACAGCCATAGCGAGACGTCGAAGTTATTTACCACAGTAACAGGAACAGCCCATTAACTCATCCAAAGTTACTGACATGCTGATTCCTGTCTGTAAGGGAACGTAAATACAAACGTAAGGATTGTCCTATATTTCGTAAGCTCCTGTTCAATGAGCACCAGAACGATACTGTACCGAATGCCTTCTGGAAGTGAACGAACAGAACGTACACCGAGGTCCAGCAGCTACCTTCTGGATTTTGGTCATAAACGGAGCAAACTGATTTCGACCTTTAATTTTTGGAAACGATGTAGATACCAATTTAGGAGACCTTAAGGTTCAAAATAGGTCATATCGCTGGCATCAAAGACTTCAGTATATCCACAAAGGACTCGTATCAGTGATATAGGCCTATACTACATCTACGTCGACATTTACACCCCGCAAGCCACCCAACGGTGTGTGGCGGAGGGCACTTTACGTGCCACTGTCATTACCTCCCTTTTCTCTTCCAGTCGCGTATGGTTCGCAGGAAGAACTACTGCCGGAAAGCCACCGTGCGCGCTCGAATCCCTCTCATTTTACATTCGTGATCACCTCGGGAGGCATAAGTAGGGGGAAGCAATATATTCAATACCTCATCCAGAAACGCACCCTCTCGAAACCTGGACAGCAAGCTACACCGCGATGCAAAGCGCCTCTCTTGCAGAGTCTGCTACTTGAGTTTGCTAAACATCTCCGTAAAGCTATCACGCTCACCAAATAACCCTGTGACAAAACGCGCCGCTCTTCTTTGGATCTTCTCTATCTCCTCTGTCAAACCCGATCTGGTACGGATCCCACACAGATGAGCAATACTCAAGTATAGGTCGAACGAGTTTTTTGTAAGCCACCTCCTTTTTTGATGGACTACATTTTCTAAGGACTCTCCCAATGAATCTCAACCTGGCATCCGCCTTACCAGCAATCAATTTTATACGATCATTCCACTTCAAATCGTTCCGTACGCATACTCCCAGGTATTTTACAGAAGTAACTGCTACCAGTGTTTGTTCCGCTATCATATAATCATACAATAAAGGACGTTAAGGGTCCGTTGCCACTCCCCGCTTCAACTGCCTATCCGCTGCAGATCTTCCTGCATTTCGCTGCAATTTTCTAATGCTGCAACTTCTTACTTACGCGCAACCGTGCGAGTAGCTTTGTTAACAACAGGAATGAGCTCTGCCTGTTGCCAATCGCTTGCAACGCATGGTTGGTTAGCGACTTACAATAAACTCCTGAAGTGAAGCAAAAATAGTTACTTCGTATGACCTTTACGCATTGTTTAGGAATACCATCGGGGCCAGTTCACCTATCATGAAGTGCGTGAGTGAAGTTTACGTCCTGTAGCATCTTAACGTAATGTTGATAATATCTACATTCGTACAACAGTTGAAAGAACGAACTGCAACACCATCGTACATAGTGAATTTCGAAATACCTAAATACCTTCTCCGTATTATGGTCAATTTCGGTGCATGACCGCTGTAGGAAGTTATAAAGAAACAATATTCCTGATCAGCAACCGTGCACCATTCTCGACAACAATGTTGAAATTTCAGTTTCATTCTAGGTTATTATTTTCGCAAATTTGAAATTGTTAATAGATTTCTGTTCTTCTTACATCAAAACTCAGGCACAACGAAAATGCAGGCAAATTTAGAAAAAAGAAAGAAAATACGCAGGGACCGCAAGAAGTATCTTGTACATGTCCCACGCAAGGAGTGACGCATTGCCAGAACGAGGCAGTGGCGGATACATATGGGGGGCACGGGGACGGTCCCCCCCCCCCCATCCTCCCTGCCGTGCGAGGCCGCCCGCATTGCCACCTGCACCTCCCTTTGACACTGATTGTCCTATTGACGATGTAATTGACCAATTTCCCTGGAATAATAGGCGTATAAAATTCATCATTTAGGGAAGAAAACCACAATTGTAACTTTTTTATATCAAAAGATGGGATTGTCTTGTATATGTGTATAATCAGTTTAAATAAAACTTTCTTAAGCTTTGCATGTGACTTGATTATTTTTAATAACTGGCAACCCATGCTGTACAATCGCAGTGAAGTCATGACATGTTCAATTGACTCTTTCATTAAAACATGCTACGCGTTTCGGAATTTCGGATGAAAATGTTCTTCCTATCACCATTAAACTTTTTTCCATGTGGTAGAGGGGTGTAAGTTGTTGTTTGAAGGCTTCTATTTGGACAATCATGGCCCATGAATATCACTTGGATGTAATTCGATAGGCGGATGGCTGCCAACGACGTGGTTGCCCTTGGCTTTAACAGATAGCGCCGAACTGATCACGGGGTTTTAGTTTATGATGGATAATCTTTATTATTTTTAATTTGGTGATATTGTTTTAGAGATTTGAGAGGTTGAAAGGTTTATTCATGAAGGAACTCTCTCCATATTGACATATGGTTTGACTACTGGCTATTGGTATAGTTTGGCATTGTAAAAATTTTGGAGTTAAAAAAATAAAGATAAAAAAAATTAAAAATTCTTTAGTGCTAACGTGTACAGAAGAACCATTCCGGTTGCTAGTCGTAATTACACCCTGTCAGATGTTATATGCTGAGTAAATTATTATTAAATTACATGTGAACGTATGGAGCACATGAGTATGCAGCGCCCCCTACTGAGGGTGCTTTGCTGCTAGTTGACTTGTTTAGCATCAGTATACGCTCTGATTCAAGACTTCTTGTGTCGCAGTTATAGTCATATTCTGGTGCGCGTACTGTAACACCTTCGGTACACACACCATCACATTGTGCGGTAGCGTTTTCGCTTCCGACGCTCGGGTTCCCGGGTTCGATTCCCGGCGGGGTCAGGGATTTTCTCTGCCTCGTGATGGCTGGGTGTTGTGTGATGTCCTTAGGTTAGTTAGGTTTAAGTAGTTCTAAGTTCTAGGGGACTGATGACCATAGATGTTTAGTCCCATAGTGCTCAGAGCCATTTTGAACCATCAGATTATTTGACTTGCCGCTCTAACGAAGTAGCTGAGTGTCAGCAATATGTCTCGTGGTCTTATCGTGGCGTGTTTATCTTCTGCCGTTAGATCAGACGATAGAAATGCCACTTGCACGCTTAGAGTAGCAGATTGATGGTGACCAACTTTAAACAAAACTTGATTAATTTTCACACACATTTATTAAAATAATAAAAAACATAGACATTACGTAACTTGATTCTTTATGCTGTTTACAATTGACAATCTGAAGTTCCTTTGGTCTTGGTACGTTAATCTTATTCTCACATATCTCTGATACTTGACAAAGTGTCTATACATTTATCTTCATGGCTATGTACAGGAATATGATAATCTTATTAAGTGCAGACTAAAACTTGACTATAGACTGGTACAGACTAATGCAGGATGGTACAGACTGGTGCAGACTAATGCAGACTAATGCAGACTGACTAATCGGAGGTCTGTACATTCGTTATAATACCTCGCACATTTAGGTATCATTGCGCGAGTGTGATCCGCGAGGAGAAAAGGTTCTACATTAGCAGCAATCTCATTGGCTGCGTTATATATTAATACGCGGATCGGCGGAAGCAGAATTTGGTCCATCTCTAAGGCAGTGCCATCTCGTAGTGCGGAGACGGACAAGCGCTGCGCCTGCGCTGTTGTTCTTAGCGGGGCGCGCTCTAGTGGGAAAGTTGTGTACGCGCTGACTACGCGGAACTATGTACACAACACATATGTTATTGGACACTTTCTTTGAGTTGTCAAGGCTGTACGCATGGTTGGTTAGGAAGGAGTTGAAGTTCGTGGTATGTAACTCACATGACCCGATCTCATTTTCTGTAAAGTTGAGACGTGTTGACTGTGCTGTTCACTTATGTTTTGTACTTTTTTTTGTAACAGATGTCTGAAGATGGATGAAATCCCGAAACACCTAACATGCTTTAATAAAATAGTCAGTTGAACATCTCATGACTTTATTGCGATTGTACAGCATTGGTTGTCAATTATTAACATAAAAATGATCGCAGACCTCAGGCAGGATTTTATGTCCTGTATATCATTCACTATTTTTTATTACGGTAACAGTAAAGGCAGCTCAAGATAGCTCTAGTGCCACCTCCTTGAGGTCTTTCTGTATCCGGCACTGGGAAGAGTAGAGTTTTGCTGTGGTACAAATAAAATGATTAATCACAGTGTGTGCTAGCCGTGGCGCGTCAGTTAAACTGGAAACGCACTCCAAAGTGGAAGTACGGGATCAGCACTATTATTGTGGACCGGTATTCCTAGTTATTTAGGGTTACAGCGGTTTACCGTGTTATCGGATAATATTAAGTCCTTCGATCTCTTTACAAACCAGTACAGTACATTTCCTAATGCAGATTCGCTGATAAATGCTGGCGGTATATGGATAATAATTTAACCGAGTGCGCAGGAACGTGAGTGATGCTGATAGGGAAGTCCAGATGTTACACCATTACATTTCCACAATTTCTTCGACCTGAAAGGACATCGCGGAGGACAGATATTTCACAACGATGAGGACGTTTATACAGCAGTTGTGTAATCGCTCTGTGACCAACGAGCGGAGATCTGTCGTCGAGGAACTGAAGGAATGGTAGTACGTCCCGACCGTTGCTTACGTCGACTTGGTGGCTAAGCGGAAAAATATTGTATCTGTCTCACTTTGACGTGTAGTTTAGCATTCAGTAAAGGTTTTTGTCCTGCCATAACAATGTGTAACTTAGTTTTGCATCCCTTTGCATGTAAGTCGCCTGAGGATCAAGATACGAAATTCGAATCAGAAGACAACTGACTATAAATGAAGTAATTTAAAAGTACACTGTGAATGTCATATGTTGTAAATATTCTACTCTGTATAACTAGCAGAAGAAGTAGGAAATACTGTACTGAAAATTTGTATATATATTTAAAAAAGGTGACATCCTGTAGACACACTGTACTAGCCCTGTCCAGAGACTAACAGATGTTTTAAAATTAAGAATTAACTATGTGGAACAATCAAGATTTATTATATACATCTAGATGATACACTCTAAAGCTAATTTTCTGCATAAACACCATTGAAAGTATGGCAATTATCATACCGCGATACAAGTTTTTCATTACCACCTCTGTAGAAATGTGCTGCCTTCGATTATAACCAATGGTTTATACGAGAATGCTATTCCGCGTTAGTATCAAAGCGCTCTGCAGCGAACCATGTCTTCATTGCTGCAAAGAGGTGGTAGTCGATCGGCGCCAAATCAAAGCTGTATGGTGGATGATCAAACACTTGTACCCCAAACCACGAAGGGGCTTCCTGGTACGATTGTCCATGTTTGGACTGCGTTGCCGTAAAAAAAAAAAAAAAAAGTTAATTGTTTTGCCACGTTCAAGGAAATCAACGAGAATCACTCCCTTAGAGTCCCAAAGCAAAGTAGCCTGATCTTTCTTGCTGATAGCGCTTGCAAACACTTCCTTGGTTGTTGTTGTTGTTGTGGTCTTCAGTCCTGACACTGGTTTGATGCAGCTCTCCATGGTACTCTATCCTTGCCACTGCCAGTCTACATTTTATATCCTCTCTACTTCGACCATCATCAGTTATTTTGCTCCCCAAATAGCAAAACTCCTTTACTACTTTAAGTGTCTCATTTCCTAATCTAATTCCCTCAGCATCACCCGACTTAATTCGACTACATTCCATTATCCTCGTTTTGCTTTTGTTGATGTTCATCTTTCAAGACACTATCCATTCCATTCAACTGCTCTTCCAAGTCCTTTGCTGTCTCTGACAAAATTACAATATCATCGGCGAATCTCAAAGTTTTTATTTCTTCTCCATGGATTTTAATACCTTCTCCGAATTTTTCTTTTGTTTCCTTCACTGCTTGCTCAATATACAGATTGAATAACATCGGGGAGAGACTACAACCCTGTCTCACTCCCTTTCCAACCACTGCTTCCCTTTCATGTCCCTCGACTCTTATAACTGCCATCTGGTTTCTGTACAAATTGTAAATAGCCTTTCGCTCTCTGTATTTTACCCTTGCCACCTTCAGAATCCTCCCCCCATGAACCATGCACCTTGCCGCTGGTGGGGAGCCTTGCGTGCCTCAGCGATACAGATAGCCGTACCGTAGGTGCAACCACAACGGAGGGGTATCTGTTGAGAGGCCAGACAAACGTGTGGTTTCTGAAGAGGGGCAGCAGCCTTTTCAGTACTTGCAAGGGCAACAGTCTGTATGATTGACTGATCTGGCCTTGTAACAATAACCAAAACGGCCTTGCTGTGCTGGTACTGCGAACGGCTGAAAGCAAGGGGAAACTACGGCCGAAATAGAAATACACCGTTTGTTGCAATATGCTTGGGACAACAGTACATTTTCAGGCGGACAAACTTTCGAAATTACGGTAGTTACAATTTTCAACAACAGATGGCGCTGCAAGTGATGTGAAAGATATAGAAGACAACGCAGTCTGTGGGTGCGCCATTCTGTACGTCGTCTTTCTGCTGTAAGCGTGTGCTGTTCACAACGTGCAAGTGTGCTGTAGACAAAATGGTTTATTCCTTAGAACAGAGGATTTTTCTGGTGTTGGAATTCCACCGCCTAGAACACAGTGTTGTTGCAACAAGACGAAGTTTTCAACGGAGGTTTAATGTAACCAAAGGACCGAAAAGCGATACAATAAAGGATCTGTTTGAAAAATTTCAACGGACTGGGAACGTGACGGATGAACATGCTGGAAAGGTAGGGCAACCGCGTACGGCAACCACAGAGGGCAACGCGCAGCTAGTGCAGCAGGTGATCCAACAGCGGCCTCGGGTTTCCGTTCGCCGTGTTGCAGCTGCGGTCCAAATGACGCCAACGTCCACGTATCGTCTCATGCGCCAGAGTTTACACCTCTATCCATACAAAATTCAAACGCGGCAACCCCTCAGCGCCGCTACCATTGCTGCACGAGAGACATTCGCTAACGATATAGTGCACAGAATTGATGACGGCGATATGCATGTGGGCAGCATTTGGTTTACTGACGAAACTTATTTTTACCTGGACGGCTTCGTCAATAAACAGAACTGGCGCATATGGGGAACCGAAAAGCCCCATGTTGCAGTCCCATCATCCCTGCATCCTCAAAAAGTACTGGTCTGGGCCGCCATGTCTTCCAGAGGAATCATTGGCCCATTTTTCAGATCCAAAACGATTACTGCATCACGCTATCTGGACATTCTTCGTGAATTTGTGGCGGTACAAACTGCCTTAGACGACACTGCGAACACCTCGTGGTTTATGCAAGATGGTGCCCGGCCACATCGAACGGCCGACGTCTTTAATTTCCTGAATGAATATTTCGATGATCGTGTGATTGCTTTGGGCTATCCGAAACATACAGGAGGCGGCGTGGATTGGCCTCCCTATTCGCCAGACATGAACCCCTGTGACTTCTTTCTGTGGGGACACTTGAAAGACCAGGTGTACCACCAGAATCCAGAAACAATTGAACAGCTGAAGCAGTACATCTCATCTGCATGTGAAGCCATTCCGCCAGACACGTTGTCAAAGGTTTCGGGTAATTTCATTCAGAGACTACGCCATATTATTGCTACGCATGGTGGATATGTGGAAAATATCGTACTATAGAGTTTCCCAGACCGTAGCGCCATCTGTTGTTGAGAATTGTAACTACTGTAATTTCGAACGTTTGTCTGCCTGAAAATGTACTGTTGTCCCAAGCATATTGCAACAAACGGTGTATTTCTATCGCTGCTCGTTTAGTTTTTATTGCCGTTTCAAATATACCGGTCATTTTTGAAACACCCTGTATATAAAGCCGCGGTGCGGACGGCTAAGGGAACGCCTGATCAAATCGGCTCTCCCGACTAGCCGCTGGGCTAGTAATGCACCACTTTAAGTTACCTAATAAATCCTTGCTTCTCGTGCTGATGGCCGATGAAGCTCTTAATTTAAATGTGCATTCAGCACGCAGGTAAGTATTGATAATAAAATTTTGACGTGGCTAAGTTAAATATTTTGGGCGAGAGAATTAATTTAATTACACTGCACGCAGTAGATGAGCTCTGAACTGGCCCTTTGGAGATACGCTATCGCTATAATTTTATAGGTATTCAAATGAAACTTTTCACATCTTCATAGCTATAGCGGATCTCCAACCTATTTAAATCTAAACATCCTAGCCATATCTATTAGCCTACTTAATCTATCTTGCTTCCTTAAGTTTTGAGATGAAAACCAGAAAATCATGAATTTCCACTAAAATCTTAATTTGTGAAATCTAAAGTACTGTTTTTATTAAATTATTATGAAAGATGAATCTAAATATAAATTTTGAAGTCTCTAGCTCTTTTCTGTTGCGCCAATGATTTTTACAGAAAAACGTCCAAATTTCGAAAATGGCTTAAGTTATCGAACTGATATTTAACACACATTAATTTAGTATTACTCCTGACATGCTAGAAAAGTTTTAGGTTATTTGCTTGATTTTTAAAGTATTGCGCAACATTTATGACGTCAGAGCTAGTTACAGCAGACTGGCTGGCACACAATGGAAAGACTGATGTGAATTTACTACAGCGTGAGTAGGCTGCTTCCCTACACAGTGTCAGGACTGAAGACAACAACAACAACAACCTTCAGAATTTGAAAGAGCGTATTCCAGTCAACATTGTCAAAAGTTTTCTCCAAGTCTACAAATGCTATAAACGTAGGTTTGCCTTTTCTTAATCTAGCTTCTAAGATAAGTCGTAGGGTCAGTATTGCCTCATGTGGTCCAACATTTCTACTGAATCCAAACTGATCTTCTACGAGGTCAGCTTCTACTAGTTTTTCCATTCGTCTGTAAAGAATCCGCGTTAGTATTTTGCAGCCGTGACTTATTAAACTGCTAGTTTGGTAATTTTCACATTTGTCAACACCTGCTTTCTTTGGGATTGGAATTATTATATTCTTCTTGAAGCCTGAGGTTATTTCGCCTGTTTCATACATCTTGCTCACCAGATGGTAGAGTTTGGTCAAGACTGGCTCTCCCAAGGCTGTCAGTAGTTCTAATGGAATGTTGTCTACTCCCGGGGCCCTGTTTCGACTCAGGTCTTTCAGTGCTCTGTCAAACTCTTCACGCAGTATTATATCTCCCATTTCATCTTCATCTACATCCTCTTCCATTTCCATAATATAGTCCTCAAGTACATCGCCCTTGTATAGACCCTCTATATACTTCTTCCACATCTGTGCTTTCCCTTCTCTGCTTAGAACTGGGTTTCCATCTGAGCTCTTGATATTCATGCAAGCGGTTCTCTTTTCTCCAAAGGTCTCTTTAATTTTTCTGTAGGCTGTATCTATCTTCCTTGGTATCTTCGAAGAGTTTGTGTGTCCCCATTCCGTCGACTGACTTTTTGCTTCATAGCTGGCATGATCAAGCCAAGTCTCGTCGCTAGTCATGATACGACGTATAACATTGATACCATTTTTAGTCTTCAAGGGAGGTCTGTCTGTTACTTTTTCTTTGTGGTCTTCCGTTAAGATTTTGGGAGCCTACCTAGTACATTATTTGCTGTAATCATGCTACCGCGACACATTTTCATACACCAAACGCAGAGAAATTTCGGTAAAATGTTGCGAAAGTTCCGTAATCGTGAGACGACGATTTTCACTTATTTTGTCGATTTTCATCACCAGTTGGTCATTCATAACGCTAGCCCTACTCCGCAGTACTCATTGCGATCACTGGTACGGTCATTTTTAAAATCAAGGCACCGTTGCCTCACGTAGCTTTCACTCATTATTCCTTTTCTGTACTCATCAGAAGGGTCGCGGTAAATTTCAACTGATTTTCAATTTTTTGCCAACGAAAACGTTATTACAGAACGCATCTCACAAGTGGCGGCATTTTATCTACATCTACATCTACATGATTACTCTGCAATTCACATTTAAGTGCTTGGCAGAGGGTTCATCGAACCACAATCATACTATCTCCCTACCGTTCCACTCCCGAAACGCGCGCGTGAAAAACGAACACCTAAACCTTTCTGTTCCAGCTCTGATTTCTCTTATATTATTTTGATGATCATTCCTACCTATGTAGGTTGGGCTCGAAAAAAATATTTTCGCATTCGGAAGAGAAACTTGGTGACCGAAATTTCGTAAATAGATCTCGCCGCGACGGAAAACGTCTTTGCTTCAATGACTTCCATCCCAACTCGCGTATCATATCGGCCACACTCTCTCCCCTATTACGTGATAATACAAAACGAGCTGCCCTTTTTCGCACCCTTTCGATGTCCTCCGTCAATCCCACCTGGTAAGGAACTCACACGGCGCAGCAATATTCTAACAGAGGACGAACGAGTGTAGTGTAAGCTGTCTCTTTAGTGGACTTGTTGCATCTTCTGTCCTGCCGTTGAAACGCAACCGTTGGCTCGCTTCCCCACAATATTATCTATGTGGTGTTTCCAACTGAAGTTGTTTGTAATTTTTACACCAAGTACTGAGTTGAATTGACAGCCTTGGGAATTGTACTATTTATCGAGTAATCGAATTTCAACTGATTTCTTTTGGAGCTCATGTGGATCACCTCACACTTATCGTTATTTAGCGTCAACTGCCACCTGCCACACCACACAGCAATCTTTTCTAAATCGCTGATACTGGTCTTCGGATGACCTTACCAGCCGGTAAATTACAGCATCATCTGCGAACAACCTAAGAGAACTGCTCAGATTGTCACCCAGGTCATTTATAGAGATCAGGAACAGCAGAGGTCTCAGGACGCTTCCCTGGGGAAGACCTGATATCACTTCAGTTTTACTCGATGATTTGCCGTCTATTACTACGAACTGCGACCTTCCTGACAGGAAATCACGAATCCAGTCGCACAACTGAGACGATACCCCATAGGCCCGCAGCTTGATTAGAAGTCACTTGTGAGGAACGGTGTCAAAAGCTTTCCGGAAATCTAGAAATACGGAATCAACTTGAGATCCCCTGTCGACAGCGGCCATTACTTCGTGCGAATAAAGAGCTAGCTGCGTTGCACAAGAACGATGTTTTCTGAAACCATGCTGATTACGTATCAATAGATCGTTCCCTTCGAGGTGATTCATAGTGTTTGAATACAGTATATGCTCCAAAACCCTACTGCAAACCGACGTCAATGATATAGGTCTGTAGTTCGATGGATTACTCCTACTACCCTTCTTAAACACTGGTGCGACCTGCGTAATTTTCTAATCTGTAGGTACAGATCTATCGGTGAGCGAGCGGTTGTATATGACTGCTAAGTAGGGAGCTATTGTATCAGCGTAATCTGAAAGGAACCTAATCGGTATACAATCTGGACCTGAAGACTTGCCCGTATCAAGTGCTTTGAGTTGCTTCGCAACCCCTAAGGTATCTACTTCTAAGAAACTCATGCTAGCAGCTGTTCGTGTTTCAAATTCTGGAATATTCCATTCGTCTTCCCTGGTGAAGGAATTTCGGAAAACTGCGTTCAATAACTCCGCTTTAGCGGCACAGTCATCGGTAACAGTACCATCGGCAGTGCGCAGCGAAGTTATTGACTGCGTCTTGCCGCTTGTATACTTTACATACGACCAGAATTTCTTCGGATTTTCTACCAAATTCCGAGACAATGTTTCGTTGTGGAACCTATTAAAGGCATCTCGCATTGAAGTCCGTGCCAAATTTCGCGCGTCTGTAAATTTTAGCCAGTCTTCGGGATTTCGCGTTCTTCTGAACTTCGCATGCTTTATCCGTTGCCTCTGCAACAGCGTTCGGACCTGTTTTGTGTACCATCGGGTATCAGTTCCATCTCTTACCAATTTATGAGGTATGAATCTCTCAATTGCTGTTGCTACTATGTATTTGAATTGGAGCCACACCTCGTCTACATTTGCATAGTCAGTTCGGAAGGAATGGAGATTCTGTCTAAGGAAAGCTTCTAGTGACACTTTATCCGCTTTTTTAAATAAAATTATTTTGCGTTTGTTTCTGGTGGATTTGGAAGAAACGGTATTGAGCCTAGCTACGACGACCTTGTGATCAATAATCCCTGTGTCAGTCATGATGCTCTCTATTAGCTCTGGATTGGTTGTGGCTAAGAGGTCAAGTGTGTTTTCGCAACCATTTACAAGTCGCGTGGGTTCGTGGGCTAACTGCTCGAAATAATTTTCGGAGAAAGCATTTAGGACAATCTCGGAAGATGTTTTCTGCCTACCACCGGTTTTGAACAAGTATTTTCGCCAACATATAGAGGGAAGGTTGAAGTCCCCACCAACTATAACCGTATGAGTGGGGTATTTATTTGTTACGAGACTCAAATTTTCTCTGAACTGTTCAGCAACTATATCATCGGAGTCTGGGGGTCGGTAGAAGGAGCCAATTATTAACTTAGTTCTGCTGTTAAGTATAACCACCACCCATACCAATTCCCAGGGAGTATTTACTTCGACTTCACTACAAGATAAACCACTACTGACAGAAACAAACACTCCACCACCAATTACGCCTAATCTATCTTTCCTGAACACCGTCTGAGACTTCGTAAAAATTTCTGCAGAACTTATTTCAGGCTTTAGCCAGCTTTCTGTACCTATAACGATTTCAGCTTCCGTGCTTTCTATTAGCGCTTGAAGCTGAGGGACTTTCCCAGCACAACTACAACAATTTACAACTACAATTCCGACTGTTCCTTGATCCAAGCACGTCCTGTATTTGCCATACACCCTTTGAGATTGCAGCCCACCCCGTACTTTACCGAGGCCTTCTAACCTAAAAAACCGCCCCGTCCACGCCACACAGCCTCCGCTACCCTTGTACCCGCCAGCTGTGTGTAGTGAACTCCTGACCTATTCAGCGGAACCCGAAACCCGACCACCCTATGGCGCAAGTCAAGGAATCTGCAGCCAACACGGTCGCGAAACCGTCTGAGCCTCTGATTCAGAGCCTCCACCCGGCTCTGCACCAAAGTTCCGCAGTCGGTTCTGTCAACGATGCTGCAGATGGTGAGCTCTGCCTTCATCTCGTAAGCAAGACCGGCAGCCTTCACCAAATCAGATAGCCGCTGGAATCCAGAGAGAACTTCCTCAGATCCAAAGCGACACACATTAGTGCCGACATGTGCCACCACCTGCAGCTGGTTGCACCCTGTGCTCTTCATGGCATTCGGAAGGACCCTTTCCACATCAGGAATGACTCCACCCGGAATGGTCCAAAATGGCTCTGAGCACTATGGGACTTAACATCTCTGGTCATCAGTCCCCTAGAACTTAGAACTACTTAAACCTAACTAACCTAAGGACATCACACACATCCATGCCGGAGGCGGGATTCGAACCTGCGACCGTAGCAGTCCCGCGGTTCCGGACTGCAGCGCCTAGAACCGCACGGCCACCTCGGCCGGCCACCCGGAATGCACACGGAGTGCACACTGGATTTCTTCCCCTCCTTATATTGCAACACACATTCTAACACGTCACAGAAAGCAAAGCGGAAGGGACTAAGGCCACTCACTACCAACGAGGGATGCGTACTGAGTGTAGAAACGTTATAGCAGCAAGATAGTGGCTGCAGCCCTGCCCATCCCCGTGACATACTATAAAGTATGTTACTTTCTGAATAGCCGTCATATTAACAAATATGGATGCAACACTCTCTGCAACAAACTTACACTAACTGGACCTCTCAGCCGTTGACAGGCGGTCAAGATTTGTTACTGTTACACCTGCAAATCATTCGCTGCGTTCCCATACTATAAAGCCTTCATGATATCCTGTAACTAGATACTTAAGTGATTAAGGTAGCAGAACGTCCATGCATAATACACTGTGTACGAAGCATTCTTCTTCACTATACATGATCATTGGCAATAAAAAGTTGCTGTTGTATGATTTATTTCTATATCTGTAACTCTTTACTTAACATACTCTGTGTACGAAATTTCGGTGCTTTTCGATCTGTAACGGAGTTATTTGGGAGTAATATTAAAAGCAATATGAGATTTTTTTTGCCGTACCCTTTCAAGTTGCAATGTGACTGTAATAGATTAATGTCAAAAAAGAAACATGTTAGAATGGTTTAGTGACCGGTGGTGCCTTCATATAGTTTAGTTTCTTGAAATTGTACCAAATGGATCAGTAAGCTTAACTGAAAGGCCACACAAGAGCCATCAGCCGCCGCACATGGACTCACTCTGAGGACAGGTTTAGAAAGAATTTAACCCAGTATAGCAGTAATTGTACATCACCCCTATTACTTCTCTTATCGATCAAACTGCAATGAATAATTCTTGTACAACAACTATTTACGATATATTCCTACTGAGTTTATAGATAACCTATTATTATTTTCCGTAACTTAAGCTTGTGGCTAAGTACAGAAATTATCATTACTGACTAATGGACTATCAGAAAACTCGTCCACAAACTTTAATCACATGCAACTTCAAATTTTGTGATCCCATAAGGAATATGTTAAAGACGTACTTTGGCACGGAAGCGTAGATGACCGAGACATATGACTAAATGTTCCTCAGTTTATATCACCACATTTCCCTGTTTTCCCAAATAATTTCGGGTAGCATCCAAAGAGAGATCCAATGTTGAGATTTTTTTTAAAGAGCTAATCTCTTGTACAGTTAGAGTACCATTATCACGTGAAATAAGGAACTACTCTTTATGTTAAATAAAAGATGACGTACTGAGTGAACTATATTACAGTTTTATGTTATTATTGTTATATCTAAAAAATAGAGTTGTTTCTCCAGTTTTGAACATAATTCAATGGAAAAAAATTATCTGACCTGAACAGAGGTATCTACTACCTTACAGAAATACAAACGGAATATTTACTGACTTTAACCTGTATGGCACATATCATTGACGCAAATGTATTCTTGGAATTCTTTTAATCATAAGAATCATACTTTTTTGTGTTTTAGAAACGTGAACTCTTAATTTGGTGGTTGCGATTCGTTTACACGGGTACTCTAATTCTGATGCATTAGGATAATAGGATATAAAACATGAAGATAATTTATTTCCTACTGTCAAGTTAGCATACATGAAACGAAATCATTTAAACCTCGAGCAAACATCTCATAAATGCTATCCGTCCGTCTCGGCGTAAGAGGGAATCAACGCAGAAAATTAGTGTGGAGGAGGTGTCGCGAATTTATTACGGATACACGTGGTGCAACCACTTCTGCAGAATAATTTCGCTCTGCAAGAGTAATTCACGACCTCGCGCTATCGCGTCGGGGATGATATGTTTGTTTTCGCCGCACCAAAGCGTGGGTCGCCGTATCGCGTTGCCAAAAAATGCCTTATAATTGCACCACGCGCGCTCATACGCCCAGACACGTACGCAGCGCCGCCGCTGCCTGTCCGCGGGTTTGATATACTGCGTCGCCGGAGAACAAAAAATGCGTTAGGCGAGGGAGCGCCTTCCAAATTGGCGATGTTATCTGCTGTTGATGAGACTCCTGGTGAGAATAAAATGGATTGCATGCCATTTCTCAGCTCAGCAGCGTGCTCGAATTTGTCATCCCATAAGAGGTGCCAGGCGAAGGTCGTGGTGATGAAGACAAAGGCTTCTTGTTGGGAAGGATTGTGGCCGTAGTTCCTCCCACACCTGTCGCCTCACTATCCTAGTACAAGTTCGCCGAGGGTTCCCAGAAACGCTTAATGTTATTGACGGCACATTCCCTCCAAAATGTCTTCATCTTCAACATTGTGTCCCAGTTCCGGCAGGACTGCTTGTGCGAAATGCCAAACTGCAGTGCTATATCGTGGCGAGCTGGGGCGTTACGATGATTCAAGTTTCAACAACAGCCGCGTAGTGGGTCAAAGAGCTTCCATCGCTGCCGCAGCCATCCTGATCGCGAATGTAACAGTACGTGTCTGACACTCTTCCACAAATGGCGGTGGAACAGCGACGCAACATCAAGTTTTGTGTTATGTCTTGTGTTTGTGGACAAGATGTAGTCATATTTAACCCATTTACCTTGAGGCTTGTTTCTAGTAATCCTACACCACAACACTCCAGCCCACAGAGTGAAGATCGTTTGAAAGTTTTTGTCCGGCAAATGGATCACAGTCCTGGACCACCACGTGTATTCTTCGGATTTGACCCCACCCAACTTCTGCTTATTCCGCAAATTGAAGTTGCCAATGAAAGGACACCGTTACGACGTAGTTAAGAATACGAAAAAATTGTACTACAGTACTAAATGCAATTCCAAAATAGGGCTATAGTGTCTGTTTCAAAACACTTTTGAAACTATTTCAGAAGTGAATTAATTCAGGAGTATATTATTCTGAATTAATACAGTGGTTTTGTGAACATAATTCATGCCTTATATTTTCATAGCTACTGACCTAAGTAAGCTTGGCACCGTTTATGGGTTACACCACCACTATACGAAAGAATCTTACTTCTGCGACGAATACCAGGAGATTGTAATTTACCCTTCCCTCCTGTCACAATTGTCCCAGGTCCTGGCAGTAAATAAATGTAGGGTATTACTCATAATAGGCGGAGATATCCGCTACTTTCCGATTACACTTAGACAAAAAACATCATTTATTTATTTAACCTGTTTTGATTAGGATCAACAGCCTCTCTCTTATATTGGGACAGGGTTTCATATATAAAGCACCTTTTTTACATCGTAGTTACGTAGTAAATAACAATTTTAATATGACAAATAGTATTAAATGATACAAGTAAGGGAGTAATACTGACTATTAACTAATAAAATTAATACTCGTACTACCTGTACTACTGCTGCTGTCAGTAATACTGATAATGTAGTTATAGCAGTAGTAGTAGTAGCAGCAGTAGTAGTAGGTTTCTGAGGGACTCGAAGCTCCCGCGCCAATCTCAAATGATTCCTCCAGATGCTCCTGCCTTGTGCTGCCTCTTGCCGGTTGTTTATTCCCAATATTTCGCGTATGCAATCAATTTCATTGCGCCAAGTACTCCTGGGTCTCCCCCTTGGTCTTTTGCAATATGACTTCTCCCTGAATGTTCTTGACACATCTTCTTTCATTCTCATCAGATGTCCAACCCATTGCAGACTTCTAGCATTGTTGTTTACTATCGTTGGTTGTTGTGATAGCTCGTGGATTTCTATGTTGTGTCTTCTCTTCCAGCAATGTTATTCATTGCCATAATATGGACCAAAGATTTTTCTATAAACTTTATCCTCAAACACTAGTCAATTGTGGTTTTCTGTTTTCGTTAGGCTCCATGTTTCTGCCGTATAGATTAGAATTAGTCTGATGATGGTATTATGTAACTTTATTTTAGTTTTCCTAGTCAGCAATTTGGACCCTAAGAGATTTTGTATTGCATAATAGGCTCGGTTAGCATTTTGCAGATTCTCGCTTTTATTTCTACCTGTCTCTGATTTTGTTCATCTGTCACTGATCCCAGAAATTTGAACTGTTCTATACGCTCGAATTTCTGTTCACCAATTACTAGATGTGACTGGTTATTCCACTCATTTCTACATTTTTGAACTTTCGTGTATTTCATCTTCTCATCATTTACTGTCAGGCCAAGTCTTGATGCTTCTGTTGCAAGCTCGACAAATAATTGCCTAATATCTATTTCACTGTTTACAATGAGCACTATCTCACCTGCGTATGCTTCTTGGAGGATCCCAACAGGCACCAGTTTGTTTCCTCACAACTCTTTCTAAACCTATATTGAAGAGAAGAGGGAACAAAGCATCTCCTTGTCTTAACCCAGTTTTATTTTTAAAATAATCAGACTTCAATCCATTTAGTAAAACCCTGCTTGTATTTTCATCCATGCATACCTCCCAGATATTTATCAATTTAATTGGGAAACCAAATTCAGTCGTTGCATTCCACAAGCTTTGTCTATGGGTGGAGTCATAAGCTTTTATGAAATCGACGAACGGATAATGTACTTTTTGTTTGTATTCCCAAACTTTTTCATTTATTGATTTTATTGCAAATAGGGTGTCATTGATGGATCTGTTTTTGCGGAAGCCATTTTGATAACCCTCAATTACATTTTCTGCATATGGTTTTAAGCGGCATAGCAATAAACAAGATAAGATCTTATTAGCTCTACTGACTAATGATATTCCTCTATAGTTTCTGAGATCTTCCCTGTCTCCTTTTTTATGTATTGGGACTATTAAAGATTCTCTCCACTCTGTTGGAATGTGCTCTGTTTTACAGATTATCTGTACAAGATGAAAAAAACGTCTGTGCAATGCTTCTCCTACATATTTTAGTATCTCTGCTGGGATTCTGTCACTGACAGTTGCTTTACCACTTTTAGGCGTTTGATACACTCTATCACCTCCTCATATGTGGGTTCTGGAATTTCCTCACAGTTGTGACTGTTGCTGGAACTAGTAATTGGTGCTTCTGGATTACAACAATTCAGTAGGTTGTCAAAATACTCCTTGCTTGTCGCTAAATTTTTTCTTGGTTCAATCATCATATTGCCATTTAAATCCTTCATCACCTTGGTTTTGTAATTAACACCTTTTCTAATTTTGTTGATTGTAGCATCTTAGAATCGGGTCCAAGTGGCTCAACTTGTAACTAATAAACTAGCATGCACCAACTAATGACAAAGATGATGTAACAAAGGACAACTTCTATGAAATCTTATTAGACTAATACTGATAATAATAATAGCAATAGTAGTAATAATGACCATAATAAGAATAATGATAATGGCAGATATTGACTTGGAAAGAATTTATAGCAGACGAAACATTTCGGAAAGGAGGATATACAAATGTAGCGAGCGCGTACAGTGACAATGGTGGTCATTACTGTTGCTTCAGTAGATACGTCATTAACTGTCTTCCAACGCTGGAGGTGTTATTGAGTTCTCTAACAGAATTCGAAAAAGGAGCTGAACAATGGAGTAAGACAGAAAGGATATCGATCTATTGGGAACAGGTGTTTCTGTCATGTTGATCAGATAAGAGCGTTAAGGTCGAGGGAGATACGAGAGACTGTGTGCGTTGATGAGACAGTAGAAACAGAGGGTATGGAAATCTCTACGCTTGTCTGAATGCAGCCAGGACAGATGTGTATCGATGGTGAAATATGATCAAAGAGTCAAACATCACACATATAACGAACACAGGCATTCATAACCAGTTCCAGGTGTCGTGATCTTTCCTGAGAGGCCTTGCAGGATAACATTGTTGTGATAAATAAATCGAAGTGAAAGTGTTTGTAGAAGTTCCCTTTTCAGGTCAAGAGGCGAGAGCTTTTTCTATTTTCGTAGGGCATAGCCAGGTGCTGATGCCTTCTTGCACATTGGAGTTACGTGCTCAGTCCAATTTAGATTTTCATCTGCTACTGTTCCTGGGCACTTTGCTGAAGGAGAGAAGTTGATATTTGTCCCATTTAGGGTTAAAGATTGTAGGGCAAATGATCCTAGAGTGGCCAACCAATACTGCTTGGGTTTTTGATGAGCTTTAATGTTAATTTCTGTAACCCTGTTGATAGTTCACACAGCTTAGTATTGAGATTCTCGATAGCTGTCTATAGCTTTATTTGTTTCGCATTTCGATACAACTGGAGGTCATCAGTACGCATGTGGTGTTTGCAGTTGGACAAAACTGTTGACTGGTCATTGACATACACTGATCAGTCAGAATATTATGACCCTCTACCTAACAGACGGTGTGTCCAGCTTTGGCATGGATAACAGCGGTGACGCACCGTGGCATGGAAGCAATGAGGCCTTGTTATGTCGATGGAGGGAGTGGGCACCACATCTACACACACAAGTCAGCTAATTCACATAAAGTTCAGGGAGGCGGGGAGAGGGGAGGGTGCAGTAGCGGATACAGAAAAACCCAATTTGGGGGGGGGGGGGGGCTAAAGATTTCTTGAGCTACCTTTATTTTTACCGTAATAAAAAATAATCGAAGTCACATGCAAATTTAAGAAAGCTTTGTTTAAAATGATTATACACATATACAAGACAAAGCCATCTTAAGATATAAAAATCTTACAATTGTGGTTCTATTCCTTAAACGATGGATTTTATGCGCCTATTCACCCTGGCAAACTGGTTGGTTACATTGTTAATAGGTCAATCAACATCAGGGTGAGTGTTCAACAGAGCTAAGCCATTAAGTCGATCCTCGTCCATTATCGACTTTAGCCATGTCTTTGTACGTCACAGTGTCGAAAAAGTTCTTTCTACTGTAGCAATAGGTGTAGGTAGACAAGCAAATATTTTGTACAGCCTGTGCAACGTAGGATAGTCAGATCCAGATCTAGAACAAACAGACAACGCTTGCATAGCAGAATCACTTGTATTGTATCTGACGCGCGTACTACATAGGAAATTGCAACTACTCGATAACTCGTTTCAGTCGAGTCGACTGACGAAAGAAACGTACCAATAGCGTGCGGGCTGGCTGACTGGGGAGGGGGGGGGGGGGGTGATATAAGCTCTGTCACTATGTTCAATGAAATCACAGATGTGTTCGATAGGATTGAGATCTGGCTAGTCGGGGAGCCAGCACATCAATTGGAACTCGCTACTGTGATCCTAAAACCAGTCCGTTACACTCACTGTCTTATGCTGGGCGCATTATCTTGTTGAGAAATGCCACTGCCGTCGGGAAACTTGACCGCCATGAAGGGGCATACATACTCTGCAATCGGTGTACGCTACTCAAATGGTTCAATTGGCTCTGAGCACTATGGGACTTAACATCTGAGGTCATCAGTCCCCTAGAATTTAGAACTACTTAAACCTAAATAACCTAAGGACATCACACACACCCATGACCGAGGCAGGATTCGAACCTGGGACCGTAACGGTATCGCGGTTCCAGACTGAAGCGCCTAGAACGGCTCGGCCACAACGGCTGGCTGTACGATACTCCTTGGCCGTCATGGTGCCTCGCACTAGCTCCTGTGGACCCATGGATACACACGTGAATGTTCGCCAGAGCATAATGGAGCCGCCACCATCTTGTCTCCGTCACTCAGCACAGGTGTCAAGCAGCGGTTCCTCTGGAAGACGACGATTCGCGCCCTCCCAGCAGCATGATGAAGGTGTTTGGATTCGCATGATGAAGATGTTTGGATTCGTCAGAGCGTGAAAAGCTCTGCCATTGCGCCAACTTCTAGTGCTGATGTTCACGTGCCTACGTCAGTCGTAGATGCCGATATCGTGGTGTTAACACTGGCACATGCATGGGTCTTCGGCTGCGCAGGTCCGTCGTTAGTTGTGTTCGATGCACTTTGTGTCCAGACACGCTTCTACTTCGCCCAGCATTAAAGACTGATTTTAGTTGCGCCACCGTTTGCCACATGTCCTGTTTTACCAGTCTGCCCAGCCCACGGCGTCCGACACATGTAACAAAGGGTGACCACCCAACCCCACGACGTCAGGACGTGGTTTCACCTTGGTTTTTCCACGAGTTGAAGACACTCACCACAGCACTCCTCGAACAGCCGACACGTCGTCCAGTTCCCGAAATGCTCTTGCCGAGCCTCCGGGCCATCACAATCTGTCCTCGGTCAAACTCAGATAAATCGCTAGCCTTCCCCATTCTAAACACGGACAGCATGTTGACTGGAAACACATTCACCGTCAGTGAGTGTAACTAACAGTCATTCTTCGCCAAGCAACGCTGCTATCTTCTGGACCGGCTTATATCGACAGGAGATCGGTGATCAATAATGGTTAAAATGGCTCTAAGCACTATGGGACTTAACATCTGATTTCATCAGAACTACTTAAAACTAACTAACCTAAGGACATCACACACATCCATGCCCGAGGCAGGATTCGAACCTGCGGCCGTAGCAGCAGCGCGGTTCCGGACTGAAGCGCCTAGAACCGCTCGGTCACAGCTGCCGGCCCGGGGTCGGTGATCATAGTGGTCTGCCTGATCAGTGTACAATGAAAAGAAAAAATTACTGGAAACAATGAGTCCTCTAAAATACCTGGGAATAACCCTCTGAAATGGCTGCATAAAACAAACTGTAGAAAAAGCAGATACCTGGCTGAGAATTATTAGAAGAATATTACGGTAATTCATCGATGAAGAAGAGGTCTTACAAAACACTCGTCCGATTGGTCCTTCAAAACAAGTTGAATAAATTGAAGGCACAGAGAAGATAAAACGTAGAGTGACGCGTATCCTCACGGGATCGTGTAGTCGAGGCGAGGGCTTTACAGAGATGATCAGCCTCTCCATCACGGTGAGGTTTACTGGTGAAATGGCGAGGACATACATTTCGCGAAGGTTATTCAGTGTATTGCTTCTTCGAATGTGTGTTACATGAAGTGGCCACGACGAGAAAATCGGATAAATTAGTGCTTGTATGGCAGCCGTTGCCGAAAACCATTCTTCCCACGCACCTTGTCTCAAATGGTGAGGTGTAGCGGGTAGGGGGTGGGAACGATTTTGGTAGCAGAGATACTCTTTACCAGTCAGCATAGCTGTCTGGAGTAATTTAGATGTAGTTGTAGACGTCATTCTGTGGATTCTGAGATCTCATTCACCTCCGTGGATCCAAGTACTGATTTCCTGACATGTAAAGATAGCATGCAGTCTCCCAATGGTTATCGTACAGTCGCTTCACGCATTGTCACGGCTATGCTTCTCTGTGTTCACATTGGAAATTAAATTATATTTATTCCCAATTTATTTACATTAGCGGGATTTTTTGCTTTTCTCTTTAATTTCTGTCTATGTAGAAGCCGAAAATATCTTCTTGAAGGACTGTAATGAAGAAATGGATGGTGCGGTGGATCGTCTAATGAAGAAATGGATGGTGCGGTGGATCGTCATAACGAGGCTCATACATCCATAAACAGGTGTCAGGTATTGTCATATATGTGGGAAGATGCGTGAGGTACCTCATGTTCAGGTGACAGGTATATTATGTCACACTGATTGGAGCATTGTATGTCCGAAGATGCAGCGTTGAATCGTCGATATCTATTGGATTTCAGATGAAAAGCTATAAATACAACTGTCTGGACAAACAAATAAAAAGCAAATAAGTAGTATGTACTGCCAGCCATAAGAATGTTAGCAGCTGTCGTCCTGCCATGTTCCATCACTATGGAAGATGCAAAGATTTTTGTGTATTTCAGCTCACAATAATCCTTACCTGTCGATAATTTTACCACGGTTCAGGGCCAAAGAGACTTTCTAAATGAAGTTCCGCCATTTGACTATATAGTTCGTTTATTCTACTGTACAGTGATGATATTGGCCTTGGGTCATTTTGAAATACGATAAAGTTGGGCATGATCAGATTTCTAAAAACGACAATATATTCACAAAGCGCCTTGCAGAAATGAAACACTCATGTGTGACACATAATGTATAATTGTGCCATTTCCATAAAATGTTCACCAAAACATTTGTTACATCTTAGCGGCAGCTGTCTCTCCCCACCCCCTCCGCAAGAGGAGGGATTTGGCAAAACATGACGGGGTGACGCGGAGGGACGCCGAGTACCGACCGCCGTCCGATTCTACGTGCAAGCAAATGAAAGATTTTCTTGGCAGCATCTCATAACCCTACATGGAATAAATTAGCTTTGTGTGTCTAGGGCATAAAGATATTCAGCAGTGGCATTAAAGACACTCAACGAAACGAATTTCAGAAAATAAAAACTGTTATGCCGAGCTAGTAACTTGTGGGAGAGCATCATCAAAGAATTGAGGTAAGGCTCTATGAGAACCTTTTCCAACAGGAACGAGATCTGGGAGCTAAGTTGGAGATGGAACGCTGCACTAGCATCTATATGCAAGAACGTTCCTACCAGTTAACTATTCCTCGAGTCTGGGCATTGAGAGTCGAACCATCAACAGAATGGGTCGGTCAGGGGAGCTCAGTCACTTCAAGCATAGACTAATGTTTGGATATCGACTCAGCAACAGAACCAACACGGACATTCCAACCTCCTTAAGCTGCCCACTTCACTTGTTGTTAATATGACTGAGAAGCGGAAACACGAAATAACAACCGAACCGCAGGCAGCTACACTGTGACCAAGGAGACATCACATACTCACGGACAGGGACTTAAGTTACAGAAAATCGTATGTAATCAGCAGAAGATTTCACTTGTGAGTTCCAAAATGCTACCAGCGGCCTAGCTATCAGAACAACGGCATATATGGAGTTAAAATGAATGGGGTACAGTAGTATAACACCTCCACATAGGCCACACTTTTCCTAAGTAAATGCTAAGCAACATTTTAGGTGGTGTAAAGAGAGGTGGCACTGGACCGTGAATGACTGGAAACAAATGTTTTGTAGTGATGAATCACGCTATTCCTTCCGCTGTCCGACAGAATTGGAGAATGCCTGGGGAACGTTTCCTGCTGTCATGTGTTGTGCCAACGCTGAAATACAGAGGTGGTTATGTTACGGTAGGGGTTCTCATTCGTTGTTAGTTCATGGTACTCTTATTGTGCTTAAGGAACCGCTAAATGTGGGATCATATAAACACATTTCACAGTATTGGGCACGGCGTGCAGTGGAGGAACTCCGAGTCGATGATGGACTTTATCAGCATGGTTTGTGAACAGCAATAAACCTGAAATGAACTGGACTGCCCAGAGTCCAGGCCGTAATCCAGTGGAACACCTTTAGGATAAGCTAGAACGTCGGCGTTGGTCCAGACTGCAGCTACTGACATCACTACGTTCTGTGATTTAGGCTCTTGAGAATAAATGGGTTGCTATTCCTCCGATACGTTCAGACACTTTATGGAAAGTCTTCGAAGCAGAGCTCTAAGCATCATAAAAGTGATAGTGGGGGCACCCGATACTGATGTTCGCTAGTACGTGTTCGGATACTTTCGATCAGATTATGTAAAGCATATCTATTTCTCCAAACACATCCGAACGCGGCACCACTTTGGAAATAAATACACTTTCTGTTATTCTGATTCCTTGTCGACGAGCAAACGTGACGTCAGTTCAGTTGAACCTCAGAACGCTCCATGCAGTAGTCTGGCCAGTGCGGTATGTTATGGGCATCACTACAGATAATGTAATGCATATAGCTATTTTAGATGTTTTGGCTTCTATCGCATTCTGCTACGAGCAGATGAACATAATCGCAGCTTGTTGTCATTGGCTTTGATGCAGCTCTCCACACAATCCACTGCGTTCGTCTCTGCATTACCAATGCAACATACGCTCACTAAAACCTGCTCACTGCGTTGAAGCGTTGCCTCCCCCGCCCCCCTTTTGCAAATATTTACCCCACCCCCCTCCACTACTTGCACTACCAAAGAAAGTAGATTCATTCTATAAACCTACACCTTCTTTCGGAAAAACTTTTCAATGGGGACATTTTATTCCGAACCATATTGTGGTCTACCAGTCTTCGAGGCATTATTCTGTGTGGCTACATTTCAAATGCTTACATTCTATTGATCCCTGTACCGCTTACCATCAACGTTTCGCTTGCACATATAGCTACGCTCGAAGTAATATCAGAAAAGACTACCTAATACTTAGTTTTAAATGTTCGATGTCAGCATAATTCTGTGTTTTAAAACATATTTTCTTATTATTGCCAGACTGTAGTTAATATTCACACTAGCTAACCTGGCAACGAAATTCCTAAATATGTTAGGGAAATGTATGTACGTCTAAATTTTATCCCCCCCCCCCTTTCTCACTCTCTCTCTCTCTGTCCCTTCCCATGCTCGCTTTTTCACAGCCCATTTCCTCCTCCCCCCCCCCCCCCCCCCCGAAATCTCTCGGCCACTGTTCCTAACCCCTCTCTCTGTGAATGAATGGGCAAATCGGTTGAGATCATTAATATAAGGCGTACGGGAGCTACCTCTCCAGCTGCTGGACCTCTGAGGACAGTAACTTCAGTGACAGTATTTCTCTTAGTTTTAATCTGTGAATAGGTAGGAGTGCAAAGTTTCGCATGATTCAGAGTCAATAGCAGTATTCGAATCATAACCCGATGAGTCATATATACAACATTTCCCTTTTGCCTTAAAATTGACTGCGACAAAGCGAACATAACAGCACGCCATTTTGTATACAATTTTTGTTTGAAAATATATTTAAGATGATAATGATGAGGTCCCATACTCCGAGGAGCGTAGGGAACGATGCGTGGGACCCGCACCTCCGACGAGGCAAGGTCGTAGATAAGGTGGTTTGCCATGGCCGTCCTCCGACCGTGATGGGGATGAATGATAATGATGCAGACAACACAACAACACCCAGTCATCTCGAAGCAGGGAAAATCCCTAACCCCACCGGAAATCGAACGCGGGACCCGATGCGCGGGAAGCGAGAACGCTGCCGCAAGACCACGAGCTGCGGACATATATTTAAGAAGAAATGATATATGTGGGAGAACAATTCCTCTATTGGTATAAATTCCCTGATATCTAAGTTAAAACTGACTCCGATAAAGAAAATGAAACTACACATTTTCACAGCATAGTATTTTCTTTCTTACAGTCAGTTTTAACAGAAAGTCAGTACAGAGTTGGCCGGCCGTGGTGGCCGAGCGGTGCTAGGCGCAAAAGTCTGAAACCGCGCGACCGCGACCCCTACGGTCGCAGGCTCGAATCCTGCCTCAGGCGTGGAAGTGTGTGATGTCCTTAGGTTCGTTAGGTTTAACTAGTTCTAAGTTCTAGAGGACTGATGACCTCAGAAGTCCCATAGTGCTCAGAGCCATTTGAACCATCCATCAGAATGTGTGTTAGTGAAGTGTCGTGTGACAATCTGAAGTAAAACGGTCGAGAAACTTTGCTAGCAACGTTTCCCCTTTATACATACTATATACAGGGTAGTCCATTGATCGTGACCGGGCCAAATATCTCACGAAATAAGCATCAAACGAAAAAAATACGAAGTACGAAACTTGTTTAGCTTGAAGGGGGAACCCAAATGGCGCTATGGTTGGCCCGCTAGATGGCGCTGCCATAGGTCAAACGGATAACAACTGCGTTTTTTAAAATAGGAACCCCCATTTTTATTACATATTCGTGTAGTACGTAAATAAATATGAATGTTTTAGTTGGACCACTTTTTTCGCTTTGTGACAGATGGCACTGTAATAGTCACAAACATATGGCTCACATAGCGCCATCTGGGTTCCATATAGAAATTAAAACAGTACAGTACAGGTGAGTTTCGAATTCACGACACTCCATGCAAAAGTTTGGTATCATAACCACTACACCACGGTGCTACTCAGCTTCTTCTTCGACAATATTTATAAATTCTTTATATTTACAAAATATATAGCCAAAGTCTGTTTCAATGTATGTTATAGGACTGTGCAAAGATTTAAAATGGTCAATAACTTTCCTAGTGTGTTGGGAACAATTTGACCCTTTATCTATTACATACTCGTTATGTAGCATATATATTTCAAAAATATGCAGCCTCTGCCCCTCTGAAAGTTTATTACGGTATCGTGCAAAAATTTTAATTAAATTGGTCAAGAAATTTTCGAGATTTTTGGTAACAACGTTAAACTACTAATTGCATTTATATAACAGTATAAATTATTCTCCAATCGTAATTTATTTATTTCACTGCTTTAGCGTTTCATTTACTAATCAAAGTGTCTCATCATAGCATTCCTTAACATAACTACATTCCACTATTGTTTTCCTTTTGTTGACGTCTATAACCTCTTTTCAAGACACTATTCATTCCGTTTCATCCCCTTGGACATCTCTGTCAAAATTATAATTTTTTCAGCTAACTTCATACTTTTATTTCTCCCTGAGCTTTAATCATAGTTCCAAAAAGTTCTTCATTTCCTTTACTAACTAATGTAAAGATTGAATAACACCGGGGCTAGGCTACAACCCGTTATCATCCCCGAATCAAATTCTGCTCCGCTTTTCATCCTATTCTAGAACTGCGCTCGTCTTTCTGCGCAAGTTGTATGTAGCCTTTCATTCTTCCTATTTTATACATGATACCTTCAGAATTTCGAAGAGCGTATACCATTGCCAAAAGATGTACCTAAATTTACAAATTCTATAAATTTAGATTTCCTTTTTGTCAATCTACCTTCTAAGAGAAGTGGTATAGTCAGTACTGCCACGCGTGTTCCTTCATTTGTTCTGAAGCCGCATTGATCTTCCCTTTCGTAATCTCCTATCGTTCCATTCTTCTTTAAGTACTTGTACTTACTGTCTCGTAAAGGTAACTAATAAATATGACTCAGTAAAACTGTGACTGTAAACTTTTTAAAAGAGTTTAGATTGATACGTAGTAGAACACTTTTTTTACCTTTTGAGAAAATTCAGTTTTACGTTGTGGGTAGTTGCCTCTAACTTCTTTTTTACAAATTGATCCATGTACTAATTGGATGCACACAGAATTATGGAATGTGAAGTATATAAGTAAAATGAGTGATATTGTAACAAACTTTCGAAGAACATAAAGATTTCATTGGAATCTTCGGCATCTCTATGTCAGGATAAAACGATGCAGTTCCACGTAGTGTACGATTACAGTGGGCTAGCAGATTCGCATTTCATTTTGCAGGGGAAGAAAATCCACAATGCAGCTAAAACTTTGGTGAAATTTATTACCAGGGTAACAACTTTTCACCTTTCTCTCGGTAGCAGGAGAGCATACCGTTGTAATTTTCAATTAAGGGCGGTTGTGTACGGACAGTGCCGACTCAATGAACTCTGGAAACGAATCTCTGCAGGGGGAACTTCTGATGTTATTACAAATACGGAACGCACTATTGTTAACATGTTCGTCACGAGAGATTCTCCTTTCAGTTAGCATCTCAGTAGCATATATATTTTTTATTTGTTTTATTTATGAGGAGTTTCGATCAATATTTGATCATTGTAAGATCTATGTAGTTGCGTAATTTATCTGTCGTATCCATATGTAATTAGAGTACTCTCCATATGGAGACACTTCTGTGACAGGAAGAAGATGTGGAACTTTACGTCAGGAAAAATAGTCTCATTGCACTGATCTCTTTACCTCTGTAACCATACCATTACAGACGTGTGGCATGCATCACCATGTACAATGAATACCACGTTTAGACAAATTGTTTAACAGTATGGAATATGTGAAGAGACATGCAGTCTGTTGGGGGTATAAGAGCAGATATTGTAATCATTAGTGCCTGAAAGTGTATCCACTTCAGTATGACAGTTGTTTTTTCTCTACTACTAATAGTCGTTCAGTAAACACATCGCAGAATTTACTACCTTTTCTGCATGGCTGTAACTGCACCACTAAATAGACTACAACTCTCTGTATAGATTATCCGTTTTGGGGCCACACATCCAAACTTCAACACCTGACCTGTTGCGCAGAGGAAGCTAAGCGTTAATAGCTTCCTCTTTCCACATGTACTAGGAGGTACTAACCTGCCTATCAGCATACTACTTCTAATAGCTATACTGATTATTCTGCTAATGAAGTAAATGGCTCTGAGCACTATCGGACCGAACATCTGAGGTCATCAGTCCGCTAGCCTTAGAACTACTTTAACCTAATTAACCTAAGTACATCACACACACCCATGCCCGAGGCAGGATTCGAAGCGCCTAGAACCACTCGGCCGCAGCGGCCGGCATGAAGTAAATACTCACGTAATGTTGTTCAATACTCTTTCCAGAGTCACTAACAAAAGTCTCTGCACTTATACCAGTTAAATCCTTTATAGTGATGCCAACTCTTACGAACAACACACTGAGCTAGACAGGAATGTGTAACGTTCAAGCTATCACGAACATGAACCGGGGTGTTTATTTCAACAAGCTCGATGATAAAAAGTTGCCCGCGGTTCTACCTTTTCATGATCAGCATGGTGTGAACACTACCACCTTCCAAGACGACAAAAGCCGTGTCCACAGGTATAAGACATACGTTCCGGGTCTGACCAACACTCAGACAACAAGCAGTCTACCGCATACTGTAATTCTTTCCTCATTCTTACACGGCTTGGACATAACACAGTCCGTTACGATTTGTGGTTATGATGTAGCGTTCGCACTATTACTTTCTCCGTTACTACGTCTTCTAATGTTGACTAAGCACTCACTGAGCTAGTATATCTGTGCTGACGTCACAGTTTCACTCGTCATCTGAAAGCAGTCGTAGGGAGTGGTACATTCTGGTACAACATTGATATGTGTGGAAGGAATCTGCGAAATGTGTTGCGTATAAAACTGTAGAGGAGTAATCAATTAAAAATTCATATACCAGACTGCATTTTTACTGCCTGAACAGCAAAAGTGAGGAAAGGAAGCAACCTTTTACTATTAATAATTTAGGGGGGCTCACAGCTAGAAAAGTTTCAAGATGGTTTAAAATTATAAATGTACGAGAAGTGCGCTCGATTTTTCCATCAGTTTTTGCTTAATATTGTGGGGATTTCATTAAAAAAAATATAATGTCACTTATACGATTTCGAACGTATTTGTACTACTAAATAGCTGGAACGATCGACCAGTCATGCACAAGTTAGTCACCCAGTCCCATCCAGCAGCTTCCAGCCACTATAAGACTTTGATGTACAACATTTGATGCAATTTATGACCGAATTTAAATAGCTGAAATACTATCAAAGTTCACTCATTATGAGGTCAAAGGATTAACACAATGAAGCAAGTCCGAAAGTAAGAAACTGTGTATATCCCTGGAGGCACCGTAATTACAGCGCGCATATTACTCGGATTAAATTCATCCAGCATCTGAAAACGATAGAGCATGCTGCCTTTCAGCAAACTTAACACAAAACTTGAAACAAAAATGTTCAAATGTGTGTGAAATCTTATGGGACTTAACTGCTAAGGTCATCAGTCCCTAAGCTTACACACTACTTAACCTAAATTATCCTAAGGACAAACACACACACACACCCATGCCCGAGGGAGGACTCGAACCTCCGGTGGGACCGGCCGCACAGTCCATGACTGCAGCGCCCGTAGACCGCTCTGCTAATCCCACGCGGCTCACTTCAAACCTTTTGAACTTTTATAGCTGCGAATTCCACAAAATTATGAATGGGAAAAATCCTAACAGTGTTTTCGCTGTTCAGCCAGTAAAATTTCATCACCAGGCAGGACGTTTTGATTTATTACTTTTTTACAACTATTTTCGCAATACATTTTGTAGACAGTACCCACGTAAACTAGCGTTTTTTCAGCTTCTGTCTGTTTATCCTGTCGTACTATGGAAGTTATTCCCTCATGCCTTAGCACATGTCCTGTCGTCTTATCCCTTCTTCCTGTCGGTGTTTTCCATACCTATCTTACCTCGCCAGTTGAGCGGAGAACCTCCGCGTTTCTTATCTTATCAGTCCACTTAATTTTCTATATTCTTTTGTGGTATCACATCTGAAATTTGCAACCTACGTCTTCAATTATTTGCTGGACGTATTCTAGTCCCTGTCTTCCTACAAAGGTTTTGCGCTCTACAGCTCCCTCTTGTACCAATGAAGTCATGTCCTCTCCTATTTTCGCAGAACCTTCTCATCCCTTACCTTATCAGTCCATCTAATTTTCAACATTCGTCTGTAGCACCGCGTCTCAATTGCTTCCATTCTCTTCTGTTCTGTTTTTCCCACATTCCATGTTTCACTACCATATGATGCTGTATTCCAAACGTACATTCTCATAAATTTCTTCTTCGACTTAAGTCCTATGTCTGATAGCAGTACTCTTCTATAGCCCAGGAATGCCCTCTTTGCCTATGCTAGTTTGCTTTATATGCCCTCCTTGCTTCGTTCGTCATGGGAATTTTGCTTCCAGGGTTGCAGGATTCTTGAACTTCTTCTACTTCGTGACAGCCAATTCTGATGTTACGTTTCTTGCTGGTCTCATTTCTGCTACGTCTCAGTACCTTTTTCTTTTTCAGGTTTACTCTCAATCCGTATTCTTTACTCATCAGACTAATCATTCCAGTCAGCAGATCCTGTAATTCTTGTTCACATTCGCAGCACTTAACAATGTAATCAGGGAAACTCTTAAGTGACATCCTTTCACCCTTAAGTTTCATCCCACTGTTTCTTCGATGTATAGATTCAACAATGCGTACGGAGGAATGCATCTCACTCTTACACACTCCTTAACCAAGCACTTCGCTCTTGGTCTCCTAATACTATTGTTCCCTCTTCGTTGTTGTGCATGTTGCATATTACCCGTCCTTCCCTACAGTTTACTGATATTTTTCTAAGAATGTCTAACATCTCCCACCACTTTACATTGTGGAATGCATACCCAACGAACTTGTCTTGATTTTTCTTCAGCCTTACTTCCAGGATCAAGCACAACGTCTGGACTGCCTCTCTCCTGCCTTTACCTTTCTTAAAACCAAACTGATCGTGATCAGACAGATACTCTATTTTCATTCGCATTCTTCTGTACATTAAACTTTCCATGACGCATGAGCTATTAAGATAATTGCGTGTTAGTTCCAGAATTTACCTGCCCTTTCTATCTTCGGAACTGCGTGGATATTTTACCGAAACTCTGACGGTACATTTCCACATGCTGAATTAGTTCTCCCGACGATCATTTCTTTTTCGATTTACTCCCATCTTTGGAAATTTGGAAATTTGTGGTAAGGTCTTATGGGACCAAACTGCTGAGGTCGTCGGTCCCTAAGCTTACACACTACTTAAGCTAAGAAACTAACTTACAATAGGGACGACACACACATCCATGCCCAAGGGAGGACAACAACCTCCGACGCCGCGCGGTTGGTGACAAGACGCCTCAGACCGCACGGCTACCCCTCGGGGCACTCCCATCTTTCCTGCAGCCAGTTTTCTTGGTTACCTTGCGCTATATATTTATTTCATTCTTAAGGGATTTTTATTGCTGTATTCCTGTCCTTCTCGGAAAATTTTATTCTTACTTCTTCTATCGATCAGTTTAAGTATTTCCTCTGTTACCCGAGGTTTGTTCGCAGTTACCTTCCATGAGATCTCATAAACATCGAGGTTCATAAAAAGCTAGCGTAACAAATTTGTTCATTTGTAATGTAATCATACATTTGAAGCTGTTTTTGATATGGGAGTTCGACTGTTTAAATTTTAGGATTGGGAGATGGGGGTGAGGGTAGGGTCACATGTGTCACCTAACATGTAATAACATTTACGTTAAAAGCTTATCCATAAACTAGAAATGAAGAATGGGGAGCAGATTGCAGATCCACAAACGTTGGAGACTTGAGATGTTAAAAGAAAAAAGATTTCCTTTTATAGTTAAGATCTCGATAGGGCTGTTAATAAACACATTTTCAACGGATCGGAAATGTCTGAGGCTATTTTGAGCAGCGGGTGAATCCCACCAATCAACATTCACGCAGTTTAATAGCTTTACGCGATCTTCAGCTTTACACCGTACACGGTTATGCTGCTTTGGGCAGACGTTATTTATGCTTATACGGATATGGTGTCTGTTCTTTCTTACATGTACGAAAGAACAGACACCATTGATGACATGAAACCGTCTAGAACGAAATTAGAATTGTATTAATACCTTCAGCTGCTAACAGGCCTTGATATATATCAACGGGGACAGGTGGAAGTGAGTGCCCTGACCGGGACTCGAACCCAGGATCTCCAGCTTTACATGGCAGACGCTCTAGCCATCTGAGCCACCGAGGGCACTGAGGATAACGCGACTGCAGCGATTTATCCCTTGCACGCTCCCCAGACCCACATTCTCACCTTTTTTGTCCATACACTACATTCGTAGTGTCTGTGCTTTCGGACATGTCCGAAAGAACAGACACCATATCCATATAAGTATATAGTTCTGGCAATACCAACCATGACCTTCGCCTTCTGTGCGGATGCGCACATATTCCCCGAACTCTTACAGGACCTGGTAAGAGTGTCTTCCACGAGTAATGAGTGTGTTGGGATGGGACACTATGAATGTAGTGTGTCGACATACAAGGAGAGAATGTGAGTCTCGCGGGAGGCGTGCGCGAGATAGTCCCTGCAGTCGCGCTATCCTCTGTGCCCTCGGTGACTCAGATGGATAGAGCGTCTGCCAGGTAAACAGGAGATCCCAGGTTCGAGTCACGGTTGGGTCACACATTTTCACATGTCCCTGTTGATATATACTAAAGCCCGTTAGCACCTGAATTTATTAATATAATTCTCATTTCGATTATTTATGCTCTGGGCTAGTAATAACAACGGCTCTCTCTCCCTTTCTCTCTGTACGCTGGTCGATGTGGCCGAGAGGTTCTAGGCGCTTCAGTCCGGAGCCGCGCGCCTGCTACGGTCGCAGGTTCTAATCCTGCCTCGGGCGTCGATGTGTGTGATGTCCTTAGGTTAGTTAGGTTTAAGTAGTTCTACGTCTAAGGGACTGATAACCTCAGATGTTCAGTCCCATAGTGCTTAGGGCGTTTGGTAAGTGATACAGACCTCTCTTTCTGAGAGTATATTAGTTTTATTCGTATTACAATACACTATTTTATTCCACACTCTTTTGGCTACAAAATCCTATTTTGCAATCTAATCTCTGTTCAATGCGACTGTCTTACGCCACCTTACTGGCATGGCCTGTGTGCTTGTCAACGTCTGAAACAACGTCTTGCTGCAACAGTAACCTCCACATCGTCACTGTGTCGCTTCCCGCGGAGTGCATCGTACATTGGGAGAAAAGTATCCTCTTTAAGGTCTTCTGTTAGGTGGTGAGGACCCAGCGGGCTCACTCCCTTGTGTACCACAAGTGGTGAACGAGCCTGTCAGCACTAACAACAGAGAGTGCAGTTAAGCAGCAAGGTGATGCGTCGATTACTTCGAATGAGAACGTCCACACGTTCCTACATTGCAGGAGTCATGGCTGTACTGCGGTCGGCCGGCCTACAGGAGATCGGGCAGCTTTGCGCGACCTTCTTTGGACGATGATAGACGTCTCGCCCAACGTCTCATCGTGCTTTTGTTCACTACCAGGTCTGCCTGGACACTCTGCAAGTGCTTTTGAATATCTGCGATGCGCTAGCGCTCCGCCAAAAGAAACTCAGTGACAGCTGTTTGCTTGGAACAGACGTCCGTTACAGACGCCATCTTGAAGGCTACTTATAGCACAGACGCGTCTCGGAACTTCATTAAACTTTAAGGCTTCAAGTTCGAATATTCCACGATGTCTCACAATAAATACCACATTCTTTTTCAACTGAAATTGGCCGAGAACATTACTTTTTGTATTAATTATTGATCGTGACATCTCACTGCATTGATACACTCCTGGAAATTGAAATAAGAACACCGTGAATTCATTGTCCCAGGAAGGGGAAACTTTATTGACACATTCCTGGGGTCAGATACATCACATGATCACACTGACAGAACCACAGGCACATAGACACAGGCAACAGAGCATGCACAATGTCGGCACTAGTACAGTGTATATCCACCTTTCGCAGCAATGCAGGCTGCTATTCTCCCATGGAGACGATCGTAGAGATGCTGGATGTAGTCCTGTGGAACGGCTTGCCATGCCATTTCCACCTGGCGCCTCAGTTGGACCAGCGTTCGTGCTGGACGTGCAGACCGCGTGAGACGACGCTTCATCCAGTCCCAAACATGCTCAATGGGGGACAGATCCGGAGATCTTGCTGGCCAGGGTAGTTGACTTACACCTTCTAGAGCACGTTGGGTGGCACGGGATACATGCGGACGTGCATTGTCCTGTTGGAACAGCAAGTTCCCTTGCCGGTCTAGGAATGGTAGAACGATGGGTTCGATGACGGTTTGGATGTACCGTGCACTATTCAGTGACCCCTCGACGATCACCAGTGGTGTACGGCCAGTGTAGGAGATCGCTCCCCACACCATGATGCCGGGTGTTGGCCCTGTGTGCCTCGGTCGTATGCAGTCCTGATTGTGGCGCTCACCTGCACGGCGCCAAACACGCATACGACCATCATTGGCACCAAGGCAGAAGCGACTCTCATCGCTGAAGACGACACGTCTCCATTCGTCCCTCCATTCACGCCTGTCGCGACACCACTGGAGGCGGGCTGCACGATGTTGGGGCGTGAGCGGAAGACGGCCTAACGGTGTGCGGGACCGTAGCCCAGCTTCATGGAGACGGTTGCGAATGGTCCTCGCCGATACCCCAGGAGCAACAGTGTCCCTAATTTGCTGGGAAGTGGCGGTGCGGTCCCCTACGGCACTGCGTAGGATCCTACGGTCTTGGCGTGCATCCGTGCGTCGCTGCGGTCCGGTCCCAGGTCGACGGGCACGTGCACCTTCCGCCGACCACTGGCGACAACATCGATGTACTGTGGAGACCTCCCGCCCCACGTGTTGAGCAATTCGACGGTACGTCCACCCGGCCTCCCGCATGCCCACTATACGCCCTCACTCAAAGTCCGTCAACTGCACATACGGTTCACGTCCACGCTGTCGCGGCATGCTACCAGTGTTAAAGACTGCGATGGAGCTCCGTATGCCACGGCAAACTGGCTGACACTGACGGCGGCGGTGCACAAATGCTGCGCAGCTAGCGCCATTCGACGGCCAACACCGCGGTTCCTGGTGTGTACGCTGTGCCGTGCGTGTGATCATTGCTTGTACAGCCCTCTCGCAGTGTCCGGAGCAAGTATGGTGGGTCTGACACACCGGTGTCAATGTGTTCTTTTTTCCATTTCCAGGAGTGTATTTTGTTTCTTGGCGTTACCGAAGTTCCGGTCTTTGACCTTGAATAGGTGAAAATTAAGATATATGTCCTGTTAAAAGCTACATTTTGCATGTGCATGGAACTTAATACTGCTTTAGGGGTAAGCAATTCACATTCCAAGCACCAAGTACATTTTCCTGCGGTTCGAAGTGTTTATTGTCATACACACTGAGGTGACGGAGTTTAGCGATATGCACAAGTACAGATGGCGTTAGTATCCCGAAACAAAGTATAAAAGAGCAGTGCATTGGCGGAGCTGTCATTGTACTTAGGCGATTAACGTGAAAATATTGCCGACGTGGTTATGGCCTCACAACGTGAATTAATAGAATAGTAATTGGAGCTAAGCGCATAGCACATTCCACTTCACACATTTCAATATTCTGATATCAGAGTGTGACTAGAAAATACCAAATCTCAGGCAGTTAGGCTCACAACATGCAACGGAGAGGCCGAAGACCGTCACTTAACGACCGAGAGTAGTGTCATTTAGCCGGCCGAAGTGGCCGTGCGGTTAAAGGCGCTGCAGTCTGGAACCGCAAGACCGCTACGGTCGCAGGTTCGAATCCTGCCTCGGGCATGGATGTTTGTGATGTCCTTAGGTTAGTTAGGTTTAACTAGTTCTAAGTTCTAGGGGACTAATGACCTCGGCAGTTGAGTCCCATAGTGCTCAGAGCCATTTGAACCATTTTTTAGTAGTGTCATTTGCATAGGGTTGTCAGTACTAACAGACAAGCAGCACTGCATGAAATAACAGCAGAAATCGATAAGGGACGTACGACGAAATTATCCGTTAGGACAACGCTACGAAATGTGGCGTTAATGGACTACGGAAGCAGACGACCGGCGCGACTGCCTTTGTTAACAGCACGACATCGCCTGCAGCGCTTCTCCTGGGCTCATGACTGTTGTATCTCGGTTGGCCACAACACTAATTCGTAGACAAGACAGCCGGAGACCAATCGTGGTAGCTACGTACACTACAGAATATCAGTAGACAGTGTTATAATTTAATAAACACATTTAGTTACCTTTTGAGAAGCAGTCATGTAGAACTTACAGAGAGTAGGACGTCAAACGGGACGATCTGGAGCGGGAGAGGTACCAGAGGACATTTTAATTTCCACTGTATATACTTTTACGAGTAAATTCATAAAATTTTTTTTCAATATGGCCAGAAAGGATTCAGGATTTACACTCATAGCAGTGGGAGTTCAAAAATATAAGAAAATAATTTTATTTTACTTTTAAAAGTTTACATTTTTTCACTTACCATTGGCCTCATTTGTTGCTATAGGTACACTTTTCTTCATAAGTAAGGGAGATTCTTCGATGGATTTTGCACAGCATACAAACCATACTTGCAGGTGTATGAAACTCTAGAATTTTCCAAATGTATTGGAAATTGTGGTAATAATTGAGATAATTAACTACAAAGTTTGAGTTTTTTCAAAACACGAAGTTTAAAATGTAGCAGCACATTCATTTTTTCATAAATTAAATAATTTCTTGAGTTTCATGCAGCTGTAAGTATGCTTTGTATGCTGTGCAAAGTTCATCGAAGAATCTCTCTTACTTATGAAGGAACGTGTGCCTGTAGCAACAAACGCAGCCAATAGTAAGTGGAAAAAATGATGTAAATTCACATGTAAAAAAATTATTTTTTAATGTTTTTGAGCTTCCACTGCTATGAGTGTGAATCCTGAATCCTTCCTGGTCATGCTGACAAAGTTTTATGAATTTATTCGTAAAAGTATAGACAGTGGGAATTAAAATTCCCTGTGGTGTCTCTCCTGCTCCAAGACGACCCGTTTGACGTCGTACCCCCGTTAACAAGTGTTTCCAATCTCTGAATAAAGTCTTGTCAAGTCAACAGTGACTTTTAGCTTCACTGGTTCTTGCAGACAAAACTAACTTTGACTTCGTCAGCCGCTGTCCCGTGAAGCTGAGCAGTCAAGTTGAGGTGCCGATCTGCGCTGACGAATTGGCCTCCGAGCGCTATCGTCGGCGTCCTTTATGTCAGCACCCGAGGAGGCGCTGTCGCTGTGCTGTATTCCCAGAGAGGGGAGTTGCGGAGCCTGATTTGCCTCAACTGCCACGATGGCGCCACCGCTCGGGGTCCTCAGATACTGACGTTCGCGCTGGCGAGCTTTTGAAGGCCAGCACATGAGTGATGCCTTACCATGACACCGCGGGGACGATATTAGTTGGATCCTAGACTTCTGGGAAACCGCAGCCTGGTCAGATGAGTCCTGAGTTTGGTTAGTAAGAGCTGCTGGTAGGGTTCGAGTGTGGCACAGACTCCACAAAGCCGTGGACTCAAGTTGTCAAGAAGGCACTGTGCAAGCTGGGGGTGGCTCCATAATGGTGTGGGCTGTGTTTACGTGGTATGGATTGGGTTCTCTGGTCCAACTGAACCGATCATTGAGTGGAAATGCTTATGCTCGGGTACTTGGAGACCATTTGCAGCCATTCACGGTCATCATGTTCCCAAAAAACGATGGAATTTTTATGAATGACAGTGCACCATGTCGCCAGCCCACAACTGTTCACGATTGGTTTGATGAATATTTTGATCAATTCGAGCGCATGATGTGTCCACCCACAGCGCCCAACATCCATCGAAGTTTTACTGGACATAATCGAGCTTTAGTTAGTGCACAAAATCCTACACAGGCTACACCAATGCACTTATGGACGGCTCTAAATGCAGAATGAATCAGTATTTCTGCAGTTGACTTCCAACGCCTTATTGAGCCCGTGCCACGTCGAGTTGCTGCACTACACCGGGCTAAAGGAGATATCCCACACCTGTTGTCATCATACTCTTTCATACATGGCGGCCTTGGCGGGATGCGTATTAGATTAGTTTGGAGGAAAACGTATTTTACGACGGGCTTTCTTGTTTTTGGATGGAGGCGACTTTCTCCCTCTGCTCCTGCACAGGGCTGTGGTATAGAGACGCCGCTCAGCTGTCGGCGCCAGCTCGCCTCTGAGGCCGGGTCCCGGCTTTTACCGCGGTGCACTCCGACTGCGGCTAATTGCGCGGTAATTTAACGAGCGCCCTCGGGGCGGCGCGCTCGCGAAAGCACAAACACCGGCCCACTCACACGGCGCCGAAGTGCGCGCCGGCGCCCCCGTGATTCGCAGCACTCTGGCGCGCTAGCGCGTCCGGCTCCCCTCCCCCCCCCCCCTCTCTCCCGACCCTTCCGTGCTGAGCGGAGTGGAGTGGAGGCGCCGCGACGCCACCGACGCCGACGTCGACGCCGCGGCTCGGTTCGGCTTGGCTCGGCGGCCGCGTTATCTCGCTAATGGGTTATGGCAGTTGGCAACTTGCGTTAGCCGCAGCCGGCGCCTTATCGCGCTGGCGGTGCCGGTAGCTGCAACCAGCCAGCTATCCTCCACCTCCAACCCCCTCCTTCGTCCCTCCGCAGCCGCTCCCCACGCCTCACACGGGGCTGGCAGTGTGCCCTGCATCCTGGCCATTCCTATACCTCATTGCCTGCGCCTTCCTCCTCCGCACGTCTTCACACATATACTCAGGGATCAGTGCAGAGCGATCACAAGGTCACAGCCGTACAGGGTGTCCGGACTAGTGGAATATATAAACAGACCCTTATAACGAAAGAATTCGACATTTTATGTTGTTAGGTAGGTACGCAGTCGATAGAGACACTCTCCAACATGCGTGCCTCACCATTACATGAACAGCGTTGAGTCGCGTGGCACATGCGCGCCAGTAACAGAGAATACCTAGCTCGACATGTTGACGAACTACGAGGGTAATCCCAAAAGTAAGGTCTCCTATTGTTTTATATGTACATAGACCTGTTTATTTCTACAATGGTTTACATTAGTTTATTGGGGACCATGAAGCAGATCTGTCGTCTGCAACAGTTAACGTAATTTACTTATAAAAGCTACGACTGCTATCTTGGCGTCTGGCTTATTTTATTATCAAACAGTGAATATGTCAAGTACTTTCCAGTGGTTTTACAAATGATGCCTAAAACGATTAATAAGCTGTCGTTGAAGATGGACCATGTGTCGACAAACTATACATTTAGTGGTATCCAAAAATTTTGACAATTAGTAAAGCACGAAGTGTTCAGTGTTCATCCAGAAAATGACCAGTGACAGGCAGTACCTTTCATCGTCTTCTTGAACTGAAGAGAGTCGGGAGAAGGTGGCTGATGACCTCAGATGTCCTTTCCTCCGCATTGTAGCCACAAGCCGGCCGCTTCAGTCTGGAACCGCTCGACCACAACGGTCGCAGGTTCGAATCCTGCCTCGGGCATGGATGTGTGTGACGTCTTTAGGTTAGTTAGGTTTAAGTAGCTCTAAGTGCTAGGGGACTGATGACCTGAGATGTTAGTGCTCAGAGCCATTTGAACCAATGAATTCTGTCTGCGGTATCTAGAGATTAAATGGATTGATCTGGCACTCAATAAATTGCGCCATATGGGGAGAGAGTTTAGGTTAGAGCTTGACTGAGAGATGATAGAAAGCATAGTGGGGCTTTAAAGCATTTGAGCAAAGTTGGGATGATAAGTATTGTAAAAGGAGACCTAGGGTAAAATGTGATAAGGAACCTGAAATGGATGGAATGTGTTGTAGTTGTGAAAGATATTCCTCAAGACAGACTAATGTGGACAGTTGCATAAAATCAGTCTTCGAACAACAATAACATGATTGTATTTCACACTTGTTCTACATTCTACAGAATCCACTAAGAATGGGTCGAATTTACGTTAAGTCGAGGAATATTAAATTTTTATGTTATTTTACCTATCCCAGATCTCGTAAATTTCGCGGCCGTTAATGATTGTTGATGAATAACGCAACCAGAAACAAATATTTGAACTTGGTTTATTTCAATGCTATAACCGGTTTCGAGCTATCATGCCCATCATCAGATGGCTAAAGTTTCCTATTAAAGTGACGGTATAAGGCGCTGCAATCATGGACTGTGCGGCTGGTCCCGGCGGAGGTTCGAGTCCACCCTCCGGCATGGGTGTGGGTGTTTGTCCTTAGGATAGTTTAGGTTAAGTAGTGTGTAACCTTAGGGACTGATGACCTTAGCAGTTAAGTCCCATAAGATTTCACACACACTTGAACATTTATTAAACTGACGTTGTGCTCAGCATCATGACGTCCGCTCCTGCACTGTACAAGAGTACTTGAATATTTATCGCTACTTTGCACGTTTCTTCGATAGTAAAAATATGCTAATGTACCTGCAACTGGTATCAGGATGGCAGTCAGAATGTGAATGGTGGTCCAGGACGATACAGAACGTTTCAGCCCCACAATGAGGCAGAGAAGATCGTCCACGGAGTGAGTCGTCTAAGGCGTCCGCCTTCCCATCCCTGCGGCCACCCCTCCCCGTGACAGAAGCGGGCGGGGCGTGGTCGGTCGCGCGCCCTAAGGGTACATGAACCCTGAGGACGGCTGCCCATCCGCTCGCTTCTAATAATTTCCCCTGGGAGCTGGGAGCGGAGAGCCGACTTACCGCCGCGCCTAACGGAAACCAAACACCTTCTGACTGGGGCCCGCTGCAGATTAGGGTAGCGAGACGACCGCGCCAAGAGCCAATCGATGGGCGCCGCCGCAATGGTAACGCGAAACCCCGGGACATCCTCGTGGCGGCCACCGTGAGACACCGTGGATTCCGCTCCGTCTTGGCCGACGTCGATAATACACGCCAGTGCCATGTTATGGTACTCAGAGCATGGCGAGAATTTGATGGTAAAATAATACTTTCGCAGCAATATACATTTAGTAGTGGTAAAAGAAGAGAATCGAAGAATTTGAGACAGGCATTCAACAGCTGTATTGGAAATTAAGTGGACTGTGTAGTGTTTATACGATGATCGTGGTAAACACTGATATGTTCCGTTGAGCGGCACCAGGCTTTTAAATGAATAGTTGTATTACACATGCTATGTTTATTTGTTTGATGTTCTACGATCGGCCGGCCGGGGTGGCCGAGCGGTTCTAGACGCTAAAGTCTGAAACCGCGCGACCGCTACGGTCGCAGGTTCTAATCCTGCTTCGGGCATGGGTGTTGTGTAATGTCCTTAGGTTAGTTGGGTTTAAGTAGTTCTAAGTTCTAGTCTAAGTCCCATAGTGCTCAGAGCCATTTGAACCATTCTACGAACGAGTACAGGGGATGTGTTCCACCGCTGTGCTGACGCCGCCGCAGCGAGTATACCGATTACTATTCGAGCCCAGCCAACGGCCAGTGGCCGGCAGCCGATCTGGAACGTATTATCGAGATCTATACATCGATAATTAAAATGTCTTGCTAATACAATGAGACGATGAGTTTGTATTCACTACTCTATCTGATACCAGACCATAAACATAAAAATTTGTGGTCTGATATGTACGTGTGTGTAATGGTGATTCTTGTTATCCAACAAACAATATTAAGTATTTAGACAGCTCAGAAGCTATTCTTAATTTAAGTCTCAGAGTTATATAATATTTAGGAAGTATATTCAAAGGATGATTTGCTATCCAATTTCATGCAATTTGCTATAGCCCAGATGAAATTCAGGAAAGTTTTAAATGAATGATACGGGCGTTAGAAGTTTTAATTGCGTTCGATCTGAAGTAACAATATCTCTGATCACGATTACTGAATGAACTTGGAAGATTATGTGGCATATCAGTGTTAAATCGCGTATTGGACTTTCTGTAAAATGTTAGGAACTGTCGAACCTAGTTAATAGTCGTTTGCTATTTCAAGGGCAACCACGAGAATTAACTTTCAAATTCAATTCACCGGGAATTTTGGGCCGAGTGCTTCAGGTTCATCTATTACCGGCATTTAACTTGAAAAGGGTTTTATAGAACCTAACTGTAAACACTACAAGTTTAATGCAGTTAATTTAATCTGTCAGCGACAAATAGTGAAGTGAACTCTGTGTACGCTCACTTACGATTAGTGGTGTGCGTGTTATCTCCGATCGTGTTTCGTACTCGGTTTGATCATTGACGATTGACATAATTAAAGGAATTTTCAGTGTGAAAGTTAGCAGAGGCAGTTATTCAAAAAATGGTTCAAATGGCTCTGAGCACTATGGGACTCAACTGCTGTGGTCATCAGTCCCCTAGAACTTAGAACTACTTAAACCTAACTAACCTAAGGACATCACACACATCCATGCCCGAGGCAGGATTCGAACCTGCGACCGCAGCAGTCGCACGGTTCCGGACTGCGCGCCTAGAACCGCGAGACCACCGCGGCCGGCCCAGTTATTCAAACGCTTGTGTACTCTGGAACGGCTTATCGGAAAAAATTATCTTTATATACCTATATGAAAAAAACAAATTGCAACAAACTCTTTGAGCATCGATTTACTGCGACGTTCTTTGTTTCATAAAATCGCTATCTTTTTACCCACGAACAGAATTCAGCATTCCACGCCACAAACATTTATGCTTCTATTTATGGTTAGCGAAAAGGATGAGCTATTGAAAAATTGGACTTAAAAGAAAGAATATTAATTGCATGAATATTAAGACGGGTTCGTTTTATTTCCGGTTGGACTGCAAATGCGCAGCTGCGGCATGGCGAACTAGGTCACGACATCAACTATATAAGAAATAAAAGGTTCTTACCCATTCAAGAATTCGTAGGAAGCTTGTAGTACACATCACAAGTGTATTGGCTCAGAGCAATTGATAAGGTAACAAATGAGATCCTTCGCAATATCACGTAATAAAGAAAGTTATAAAAAAGGTTAGCAGAAGGGACAGCACTATAGGATATGTACTGAGACAACTTCAGAGCCATAGGGAGCATCAGCTGTAGGGGAGGACAGAGAATGGAGTATATACAGAGATAAATTGAAGACGTAGTGTATAAGTGATGCCTTAGAATGAAGACACTGAAAGACGGCAGGAAATTGTGGCGGCCGATCAAACCAGTCCCAAGATACACTCCTGGAAATGGAAAAAAGAACACATTGACACCGGTGTGTCAGACCCACCAAACTTGCTCCGGACACTGCGAGAGGGCTGTACAAGCAATGATCACACGCACGGCACAGCGGACACACCAGGAACCGCGGTGTTGGCCGTCGAATGGCGCTAGCTGCGCAGCATTTGTGCACCGCCGCCGTCAGTGTCAGCCAGTTTGCCGTGGCATACGGAGCTCCATCGCAGTCTTTAACACTGGTAGCATGCCGCGACAGCGTGGACGTGAACCGTATGTGCAGTTGACGGACTTTGAGCGAGGGCGTATAGTGGGCATGCGGGAGGCCGGGTGGACGTACCGCCGAATTGCTCAACACGTGGGGCGTGAGGTCTCCACAGTACATCGATGTTGTCGCCAGTGGTCGGCGGAAGGTGCACGTGCCCGTCGACCTGGGACCGGACGGGAGCGACGCACGGATGCACGCCAAGACCGTAGGATCCTACGCAGTGCCGTAGGGGACCGCAACGCCACTTCACAGCAAATTAGGGACACTGTTGCTCCTGGGGTATCGGCGAGGACCATTCGCAACCGTCTCCATGAAGCTGGGCTACGGTCCCGCACACCGTTAGGCCGTCTTCCGCTCACGCCCCAACATCGTGCAGCCCGCCTCCAGTGGTGTCGCGACAGGCGTGAATGGAGGGACTAATGGAGACGTGTCGTTTTCAGCGATGAGAGTCGCTTCTGCCTTGGTGCCAATGATGGTCGTATGCGTGTTTGGCGCCGTGCAGGTGAGCGCCACAATCAGGACTGCATACGACCGAGGCACACAGGGCCAACACCCGGCATCATGGTGTGGGGAGCGATCTCCTACACTGGCCGTACACCACTGGTGATCGTCGAGGGGACACTGAATAGTGCACGGTACATCCAAACCGTCATCGAACCCATCGTTCTACCATTCCTAGACCGGCAAGGGAACTTGCTGTTCCAACAGGACAATGCACGTCCGCATGTATCCCGTGCCACCCAACGTGCTCTAGAAGGTGTAAGTCAACTACCCTGGCCAGCAAGATCTCCGGATCTGTCCCCCATTGAGCATGTTTGGGACTGGATGAAGCGTCGTCTCACGCGGTCTGCACGTCCAGCACGAACGCTGGTCCAACTGAGGCGCCAGGTGGCAATGGCATGGCAAGCCGTTCCACAGGACTACATCCAGCATCTCTACGATCGTCTCCATGGGAGAATAGCAGCCTGCATTGCTGCGAAAGGTGGATATACACTGTACTAGTGCCGACATTGTGCATGCTCTGTTGCCTGTGTCTATGTGCCTGTGGTTCTGTCAGTGTGATCATGTGATGTATCTGACCACAGGAATGTGTCAATAAAGTTTCCCCTTCCTGGGACAATGAATTCACGGTGTTCTTATTTCAATTTCCAGGAGTGTAGATGATTACAATGAAAATATGGTCCAAAAGACGTGTAGTGCATGTAGCAATGAAAACTTGGGAAGCAGAGTATCAAAAGTTACGACAGCATTTCACATCAAAATTGTTACATAGTTGCTATCGGTTTTAAAGTGAGAAAGATTTTTTTGAGAATGTACGTCTATGTCATAGAATTGCACTGAAATAAATCACATAGAGTTGGAACCGAAGACAATCGAAGAACTTGGAGTATGGATTCATTGAAGGATGTGCCTTTGTCCCGCATCGTCTCAAGGTCTGCATGGCATTGACGAATTTGGCATGGCCAGGTCATGTTTTGGCCACCAGGTGCAAATCTGACGCTGTGCACCGTTTGCATGGCGGTATGACATCCACTTGACAAGTTATAACGTAAGTGAACAGTATGGCTATCGCGAACAGAGCCCGTGGATGAACAGAGACCGTGCACTGTTAGTGAACTGTTTTATGTGAATGGTAACTGTTACAGTGCTGCACTAGAGGAGTATAGCTGACTGAAACGTTTGAGGAGAAGTCCGATGTCATTAAGTGGCTTAAAGAAGATGATAATGCAATTCGAAAACTCGGCTGAGTTTGGTGTGGCCCCTGGAATAAGGAGGCTTTCCTTCCCGCTGGAAGTTGTAACAACAACAACGCTGTACTATTGTACATATAATTTTTTTCTTCTGATTTTCGATAAATTAGTGTAATCGATATTCTGATTTCATTTCTTTTCTTTTCATGTCATTATGTTAAGGAAACTATAAACAACTTACAATGTAAATATTAATATTTATTTCAAATTTCAAGCAATGTTATAACAGAATTGAAATGTAAGAAACGTTGAAACTATTGTAAAATATCGAAGTTGTAATTGTGCGTCTGGTCCATACGTAGGCAATGTATTGGGATATGTATAATGCAAAACCTCTGGTGAATACCCTGTCTGTAGGGGAGCGGTAAAAGGTGGATGGCAGGCGAGCGCGGGAAAATGCACACGGGCGCTGCACGGCATAACGGGCTCAGCAGTAGTAGTCGGAGTTGGGCATCGGTCTAAGTAACACGTTCTGGACCGAAGAGGCTCTCCTGGAAAACGTGATTTCATTGAGCCTCGGATGTGCCGTTTCCGACGACTATACAGCATGGCTATATTCCATAGGCACTAAAGGGAAAAGTATTGCGACGCTAAGAAGAAGCAAAGTGCCGATACGTCAAGAGCCATAGCTGTGATTGTATGTGTGCTTTGCGCCTCGCCATCTCGCCGCCCGCCAACCGCCGCATCGACACGAACAGGTTGAAACTTTTAGTACTGTATTCGTGTGGACCAGTGTTACTTTTGTTCCTGACTGTTCAATAACAACTTAACTTTTACCAGAACTGTCCTATCATTTAATTATCCTCATCACTAACCTAGACAGGGTCCTTTCCACATGTTGTGCAATCCGAGTGTCCCGAAATGAATATTTAAAGTTTATGTTAATAATACTTACCTGCAGACCTATCTATGTTAGAATGATGCTTAAAGAACTTCGTTGTTAATGAATATATAGGTCTGGCAAAGTTGGAAGAGAACGTTGAAATTGGTTTAGTAATGAAGTTTAATTAATTTGAGACAAAAATAATGATAGTTAAATAAGCAAGAAATAAGACAAAAAGAGTAGTAACTCATGTATTGGAAATCTTGAGTGCTTAACGATTTCGATAAACTAAAATCTCAGTGCAGTGATCATAACAGTTTCATGCCCCCCCCCCTTCTTTCTTTTCTATTCATTTAAATTCTGAAGTGTACTGAACTGATTTGACTAGCAAAGTTAAAATCAATATAAAACCAAAATTTATTAGTGTTTTACCTTTTTCAAAATTGACATTGTATGTATGTTCCGAAAGTGCTATTTCTAGGGTAACCTATGCCCGATTTTAATCAGATCAATAGACAGTACGAAGTTTGTAGTAAACATTATAGTGTATTGTTGTGTATTTATGGCTTGTTCACATTAGTACAGAAAGTGAAATCATTAGTTTAGTAGATTTTCTGGTTCTAAAATTTACCACATTATGCAGTGCTATTACGTGTTGTTTTGTATGAACATACATCAACTTGTACTGGGAAGAAACTCAGTTAATGCCTAATTAGGCTGGCGACCATATTATTACCAATTTGGTAGCATCTGCTGTGTCGTTTCTTGTCCGTCCTAACGTGTAGTTGCACTTCAGACTTGCTTGACGCATCATTGTTGTTACTGAGTGGGTGAAAGTCTGATTTTGCCTCCATTCGGGTACACGCGGTCAATATCTACCCCAAAATCCTTTCTTATAAGGTGAAGCCCGTCAACGTACCATAGTACAGGCTTTAATAAGTATCGTACGCAGTAGCGTAGTGTTACAAAGTTATTGACGAAGTTGGTGTTGCTACACCTGACCATACAGCACGCGAACCCGGATAGTGGCAGTGCTTGTGCAGTGCCACGAGAATTGTCCATCTCATGGAAAACAGTACGGAAAGTTTTGCAGTCTGTGCTATGCTGGACCCTTACAACTGAAATCTCATAGTAGGCAGTAACGTCCTGAATCCGTTTTTGACACGGATGGAAGTTGATGGCATGTGGCCATGTAATACTTTATGGAGTGACGACTTACTGTTAAACCGCATGTTGTGCACTCGCCGTATGTGATTGCGTGATGTATTTATAAGAGCCTTCATTGTCTGTCCGTCCTTCTTTGAAGAGAAAACACCTACAGGGCCTGTCAAGTGTACCGTGACGTTTGCACATTATCGAGACCATCTTGTATAGCATGTTATTCCTGCTATGGAAGAGTGCAATTGTGTGGAATATTTATTACTGGGAGAGATGGTTCGTAATAAAATCGACATCAGGACCATAACTTTTTCTGCTCACGTCCCGTTCCTAATCCACTACATATAGAATCATTTCTATACGTCTTTCTTGGATTCACAGCACCAGATTTGAACCTGGTGGTCAAAACTGGAACTAATTTTTCCCAGCGCAATTCTGTTTCTCATTAACGCATTGGCATATCAATCGAGTTTCGCTGCCATACTACACTCCTGGAAATGCAAAAAAGGACACATTGACACCGGTGTGTCAGACCCACCATACTTGCTCCGGACACTGCGAGAGGGCTGTACAAGCAATGATCACACGCACGGCACAGCGGACACACCAGGAACCGCGGTGTTGGCCGTCGAATGGCGCTAGCTGCGCAGCATTTGTGCACCGCCGCCGTCAGTGTCAGCCAGTTTGCCGTGGCATACGGAGCTCCATCGCAGTTTTTAACACTGGTAGCATGCCGCGACAGCGTGGACGTGAACCGTATGTGCAGTTGACGGACTTTGAGCGAGGGCGTATAGTGGGCATGCGGGAGGCCGGGTGGACGTACCGCCGAATTGCTCAACACGTGGGGCGTGAGGTCTCCACAGTACATCGATGTTGTCGCCAGTGGTCGGCGGAAGGTGCACGTGCCCGTCGACCTGGGACCGGACCGCAGCGACGCACGGATGCACGCCAAGACCGTAGGATCCTACGCAGTGCCGTAGGGGACCGCACCGCCACTTCCCAGCAAATTAGGGACACTGTTGCTCCTGGGGTATCGGCGAGGACCATTCGCAACCGTCTCCATGAAGCTGGGCTACGGTCCCGCACACCGTTAGGCCGTCTTCCGCTCACGCCCCAACATCGTGCAGCCCGCCTCCAGTAGTGTCGCGACAGGCGTGATTGGAGGGACGAATGGAGACGTGTCGTCTTCAGCGATGAGAGTCGCTTCTGCCTTGGTGCCAATGATGGTCGTATGCGTGTTTGACGCCGTGCAGGTGAGCGCCACAATCAGGACTGCATACGACCGAGGCACACAGGGCCAACACCCGGCATCATGGTGTGGGGAGCGATCTCCTACACTGGCCGTACACCACTGGTGATCGTCGAGGGGACACTGAATAGTGCACGGTACATCCAAACCGTCATCGAACCCATCGTTCTACCATTCCTAGACCGGCAAGGGAACTTGCTGTTCCAACAGGACAATGCACGTCCGCATGTATCCCGTGCCACCCAACGTGCTCTAGAAGGTGTAAGTCAACTACCCTGGCCAGTAAGATCTCCGGATCTGTCCCCCATTGAGCATGTTTGGGACTGGATGAAGCGTCGTCTCACGCGGTCTGCACGTCCAGCACGAACGCTGGTCCAACTGAGGCGCCAGGTGGAAATGGCATGGCAAGCCGTTCCACAGGACTGCATCCAGCATCTCTACGATCGTCTCCATGGGAGAATAGCAGCCTGCATTGCTGCGAAAGGTGGATATACACTGTACTAGTGCCGACATTGTGCATGCTCTGTTGCCTGTGTCTATATGCCTGTGGTTCTGTCAGTTTGATCATGTGATGTATCTGATCCCAGGAATGTGTCAATAAAGTTTCCCCTTCCTGGGACAATGAATTCACGGTGTTCTTATTTCAATTTCCAGGAGTGTATAATTACAGCCCGCACAAGACCTCCGTAAGTCGCGGCACTTTAATTGTTAACACCCCGTACGTGTGTTAAAAGGACAGCAATACTTAATAGGTAAATGTATTTTCCCGCTCATTTTTTTCTCCACAGGCTCGTTATAAAAGTAAAAGAGTCGAATGCAGTGTGTCTAACGTAATAATAACACGCTAGGAGAAACTCAAGACAAATCTTATGGGATTTAGCTGACAGTCAGTACCGTTTAAATATGACTTCCACGGGACGCACTACAAACACCACGATAATAATCTAACTCGGAACCATTCCCAAATCTTCGCAAAATAAATAAATAAATAAATACCATAAATTAGCGCGACCTTAGAGGTCAAATGCGCAATGTCTTATTGCTTCGGCCTTTACAGCTGGAGATGCAAAACCGTACACTTGCCTAAAATCACGCCACACAGCTGTCACTGAATTTTCAGCGCTGAAATGGATAACGCAAGACGTCTTTTGTTGCTTTGTTAATTCTCGGTCCGTCGCACACAGTGTAATGAACGAGCGTGGCAGCAGCGCTAGGTGGATCTCCACCAACAACAGTATGAAATAAAAACTTTGAACTGGCACCAAGGTAATTTTTCATTTGCGATGTATCAGTTAAAATGTTCACCAAGTTCCTGTCTTCATTCATATTGAACATGTAGTCTTCTGAAATCGGATGACTGTTTCTGATACACATCGTACAATCGCCAACAGAACCAGCATTAATGCATTAGCTGTGGGCGCCCACAAAGAAAACTTACAAATTTAAGTAACTGCATGATCAACTAGAGATTGATTGATGTAAGTCGTCCTGTTATTGGCAGGCGTATCACTTCCTCGAGCGTAGGTCAACAGAACGGACGGACTTGTTTCTCGTCTTGGGCTAACTAAGATCAGAATTAACAGATCTGCCTAATGCTATTCATCGTAAATCATCCGATGAATTACCACGCTACCTACTACATGTATATAGTAAATGTCGTTTGAAAAAGTTGCAATCAAATTCGAGAGATTTAATTAACTAAAGGTTAAAACAGCGGTTCTTTCCTTACTATCTCTGCTACAGTTCCTGTTGTTGCACCTTTAGCCCCGACCAGTCTTCCGTTCTATTTTGCTGTGGAGGATCCATGATCTCTGAGGTTAAAGGAGGAAGATTAAGCTAACCGAGCTTTTATATATAGCTACCATCTAACATGTTAGGATATCAGCACTACTAATGTTGCTATACGATATACCCTGCCCTATCTGGTAAATGAGAAAGCTAACGCTTTATGAATCCTTATCAACTTTGCACGTTTTCGCACTGGCTGTAAACCGTTAAGATAACGAATAATATAACGCCACGATACTCCAGTTCCTCTCTTTGACCGAAACAGGCACAACGTGATAACCTTCGTTTATTTTACATTGAAAACTATTTTGCAGAGTCATCAAGATGACACTTCAGTAATGCTACATCGTCCAGTAACGTTATCGTAACCACCTGTCGAAATCCCGAATACCCACCTTTTGCAGCGTGAACCTCTGCGAGACGTGCTGAAAGAGAGCCAGGAAGGTTCTGGAAGTTACCGATAGACATGTGGAGTCATGCATGACCAGCTGCAGTATGTTTCTCGGTTGAGGAGCCATGGCGCGTATCCCCGATCGACGTGGCCCCACAAATTCTCGATTCTCTGGTGGTCAGGATAGTACGGTAGACTAATCCTGGAGCTCTTCGAACCACGCACGTAAACTGCGAGCTGAATGCCACGTTGCATTCTCCTACTTGTAAATGGCATCATGCCGAGGAAAAACAAAGTACGTGTAGGGGTGGACAAATGCACAGTTGTATTAATCCATTATGCCTTCTAGAATGACGAGATAGCCCAGGGAATATGACGAAAACATTCCCCAAACTCTAACGCTTCTTCTTCCTACTTGGACGCTTGCAGTGTGTCTGTTTTCACACGTTTCACGCCGTACATTCAACGGTAATTTGTCCGACGGAAGTCATAAGAAGTAATTGAATTTAAAAGGCCATCTGTACCCGTTCAGTTGCAATACTGCCGGATGGACAGCTATCAGCATGGGTGCATGAACCATGCGCCTGCAGCAGAGGCCCATACGCTTCTGCGTCCGCTGAACGGTCGTTGAGGAGACAGTGTTGATAGCCCTTGGTTCATCTGGACAGCCAGCTGCTCAACACTTGCTGGACTATTAGCCCGTGCAGACCTCCGCAGCCGTCATTCACCCCTGTCATCTACGGCCCGTGGTGCAGCACTGTAGCATTGGCGACGGATTTGGACAGCGCCGTTTTGTCGTGCACGGCGTAGCTTAACCACGGCCGCACGCAAACAGTTATCAAACTTAGCCGTTTCGGAATGCTTGTATCCCTGACCCGAAAGCCAATGATCTTGCCATTGTAGATGTCGGATGAACCGCAAAGTTCCCGCGTTACTATAACAACTGCACTTTTTTCCCCGTTCCCCAACAACGCTTTGTATACCCCCCACTGATTGTGCTGCCACCTGCCGTCTGCGAGTGGTTATTGTACGTTAACGTCGAATACAGGCGGTGATCACATTAATGTGACTGGACTGTGTATTTTGAAACACATGGAACAAAATTCCATTGAGATCAAGCCCTCTCTCTGCCAGACTGACCACTTTTCACTTACCCCTCGTATCTACTTGAACCTACGGTTTTTTATTTTTCCACAATTTCTGACACATACGGTATATCGATTTCACTTTATGTGCCTCAATGGTTAGTTCAAAAATGTTCAAATGTGTGTGAAAACTTACGGGACTTAACTGCTGAGGTCATCAGTTCCTAAGCTTACACACTACTTAACCTAAATTATCCTAAGGACAAACACACATACACCCATGCCCGAGGGAGGACTCGAACCTCCGCCGGGACCAGCTGCACAGTCCATGACTGCTGCGCCAGTGGTTAGGTAGGGTAATTTCGGAAAAAGTGCATCACCTTTTCTTGTAATGAATTCCAGAACAACCCAGCCGTATTATAATAATTAAAATGATAGACATTTTTATAATACCAAACATATTTGCAATATTCACAGGAAAAAATCTTGAAAATTGTCTACTAGTACGCTAGGGTAAAAAAATTTGAAATTGGTTACTGGTCCATCTAAACCGGACCATCCAGATGAGAGGGACTGACAATCACCAGGTAATAAATTCAGAACAATCTGCGAACTTGTCCAATGTATTACTGACTACAACACGAGATAAATCTTACGAGACATTCAAAGTAAAGGAATAAGCGTAAGTAAAAGAATCTGGCCAACATCGGCTTCGTTAACCTCAGTTGGCCTGATGTACTCGACGATGCCATTTAGCTCTACACTGTCTAAAGGATCGTCCTAACAAATACCGAATTAAGATCACCCTTAAGATGCCTAAATAAGGTAAAACGCTTAGTTGATAAATAAAAGAAAACTAAAATTGGAACCAAGGCTGTTTTCAGCGAATACTACTACACACTGGTTTGCTGATTCATGCCACAGATGGACTGGAAGAATTTCTGTAGGAATGATTGTGATGGGTGCTTGTGCAGTGTAGATTTTTTATGCACGATTTGGAGGGAGAGGGTAAAACATGATGTCGGCACACTATATGCTGTGCTTCAATAGCACCAGAGGGGCATCCAAGCTGAATGTCCGCATCCGACGAACGGTTCACCATCAACACTTCATGAGGCACTGCGGAAAGGAAATTTGAAAATTATTGGTAAGGTCTTATGGGACCAAACCGCTGAGGTCATCGGTCCATAAGCTTACCCACTACTTAAAATAACTTACGCTAAGGACAACACACACCCATGCCCGAGGGAGGACTAGAATCTCCGACGGGGGGAGCCGCGTGGGCCGTGCAAGACGCATTGACCGCGCGGCTACCCCGCGCGGCATTGTTAAAAGGTTTGAACTTCGACACATCTCCCTCTTGTCGCGTCTCTGGTTAAATACCACCTTTGAAAACTGCGATCAATAGGATTCGAAATAGCTACGTACCAGCGGCGCGTCACATCATTAGCGTCCGGCAGGAATTACGGCTATGGAAGCTGGTGTATATGAATTAGAAAAGGCAAATATTGGAAGCGTTTAAAGTACCTGGGAGCCAGCTTCACATTGCCTGCGTGAGGTAATAAACCCTTACATAACTAAAAAATTCCGCATAACGGTTGCAACAATTTGGTTGCTGTATGAACGTGTGAGTGAGTAACAAAGTACTTTCTGAGTTTCTACGACTGAAACACTAGTGTATAAGAAATTGGAGCGTAGTTAATAGTACTGGGACTACATGATTACCATACGTCTTTTGTCTCAATTACTAATCAGACATTTAGGAAACTACACCTGATTTTTTTAATAATACGCAGTTAATTTGAAGAATAGTAATTTCTCCATTGGTTCTTTCTGTTACTAGCCAAAAATGAAATCCTTCATCAGTCTGCAAATGTATTAAGTCACCTCGTGTAACACAAGGTAGATATTAACAGCTGTCTTCTCATATTAGTTTACTTCTTATGACAGAAGATGTAGGTTGAACGAATGTATTAACTTTTAAGACTTGAAACTGAAATCGAAATTAGAGAAAGTTGTTCACGTAATACGTTTTTAAAATATTACGACACTGAAAGTGAAAAGGGATCTAATTCGAGTGATCTACGAAGTATTCGGAAATTGTAGTTTTAAGTATCCGCTTTCACTTACTTCTACCCTGAAAACTGATACAGAAAACATTTGAATGGTAACGCTCACTAATGGATAGCAAAACGTACTCATCATAGAACTGGGGCTGCAAACCACACCAGGAAATAAGCAAGATCCGTTTAATTTTCCTTTGATATAGCAGTCCCCAAATTACTCTAAAACTTGGGCTGCCCAAGACGACTTTTACTTTACCGCACGGAGAACTCTTAATTAAAACTGGTCTGCCTGATCAAAGCGCTTCTGTGGATGACAGATGAAAACTATCAACGATACGGTCGCTTCAGTATTTGACAGTCAATGAAACAGTGAGAAATATTCGTACCAGCCGTTCCATCCTCCTTCGCCCTAGTAGCGCAACGATTTCCATTTTAAATATCCTCCGGAATTTACGAAATGCTCTTCTGCGTAGTTTTAATTGAGGTCTGCCACTGACATTCTCAAACAGAATTAAAACGCTAATAAAGAAGAACGTTATATGCAATAATACATTCATAACATACGTATCACGTCTTGTATTCCCCATATGAATATCTCAGAAGTTGAACAGGGCTCGAGGTGTAAATTGACTTAGACATTGGAGCCAATATCAAACTGCCACGGGACAATGTTTGGAACATCGTACCAATGTCAACCATTCCCAGTGGTGCGCTGGTCGCATATTGAGAAACTTTTATCTCTGCATCCGTCCTGACGATATTCGAGAGGACCAGACTAAGCGCAGGTTCTCGGGAAGCTTTCCCTTCCTGGCAAAGCATTCATGTTCAAGTAACATCATGTCATTACTGAAGTAGTTATTTATTTATTCATGTGCTCCGTACATCAGTGGCTCAATTTTTGGCTAAATGATGTGGTACGAATCAGTTTACAGGCTGCATATACATTGTTTTAAATGTAAATAAGGCCACATTATGGCCAGTTACAGGTTACTAAGAAACACAACGTCTGAAATTTAATAAGACGATTCACGTTAGACGTTATTCATGTAAAGTTGATGCACTTTACATTTCTTTAGCAACACGTGCTACCAGGAGGTTTATAATTGAAATTGCAACCAGCCACAAGTGCTACCTTTTATCAAATACGCATAAAACTTAATTTATGGAATAGAGGGACTTATCTAGAAGAAACGATTTTAGACCACATTTATCTTTGCATTTTTGTCGCTTAGCAGTTAACACCAATATGAGCCACTGACAGCTTTGATAATGAGTAATTTATTCTTCTAGTGTCGCAGCTTAAGTCTTCTCAAATTGTGGTGGGTTACAGATGTATTTCGTTACCGGAGATAAATGTTGCGAAGGACATGGCAACACAATACACCTAATATGAAAAACGTATGTTTTCGGGGGTGCAGGATACTTTTGATCACATAGTGTATATCGGGGTGTGGTTTGCGCCATGTTATAGCGGAAAAAGTCGTGCATGCACACCACGAATCTCTAACGTTTATAGCTATCATATTGTGACAGTATCTATAGTTTTTAGATGAAACTAAATTAATGAACTAATTCATTGGGAGCATAATTGGAGATGAGTCGAATGAGAAATGGATCTGGTGTCTATACGGGGCGAGAAAGGGGAAGTGCACAGACGTAATCGACTTTGTCAAAGGGCTGATGGTTACGTCTGGGAACGGCGGAGCTGGTCAGCTCTTCGTGTGCTGCTGTCGTGAGTATCTATGAAAAGTAGATGGAAGATTGTGAAAGAACGAGAAGTCGGCAAGGTGTTGGACGTCCACCCCTTATCACGGAACGAGGGTGTTGGAAGTTTATCGCTCTGTAATGTGGGATAGGTGGCAGATCTGACGACTGATTATATTCACAGAATGAAGGCCTATACATAGCTGCTGGTAAACCTTTCTGGATGTGAGGTCGTGGTCTCAGAAACTCTTCTGTTCCTGACGTTTCGTCCAGGATTGCGCTGGACATCCTCAGAGGCGCTCCTGCGCTGAGTCTTGCCGACTGACCGTTCGGACGTCCGAGAGCTACGTAAGTACTGTGCGAGAGGGGGCGTGGTCAAAGCAAAACGTGAGGAGCAGAGATAATCCTTGTCAGAGATAAAACTTAGCTATCAATTGTCTTGTCAAAGATAAAATTGTCCAGCGATTCTGCAGAGCTACTGCCCATATGTCGCTAAGTTTCATTGCCTCCTCTTTCCTATTAAAATTATCCTGATCCTTATAAATTTCAATAGCCTGTCTACATAGTCGTGGATAATAATTTGACGTTGTGGATAAAATTTGTGTTTCAGGAAACTTTACTTCGAGGCTTCCTGACAGAAGAGCATGCCCAACTACTGCTGATTTTTCTTTATTTCCGAGTCGACAAAGACTTAAGTGCTCTTTTAGCCGTGTATTGACGCACCTCTTGGTGGCAACCTTCAGCAGAGGAGAGCCTCTGAGGATATCCAGCGCAATCCTGGACGTAACGTCAGCAACATAAGAGTTTCCTGGACCACGACCTCACATCCAGAAAGGTTTACCAGCAGACTGATTACATTGCTGCTGACGACATCAGTGTTTCGGAGTACCGCATTCAGCGTACTTTGTTGAATGTAGATCTCCACGCTACTTATATGTGTCTCCAATTGTACCCAACGACATTGTTAACTATGATTGCATTGTGGCTCATTATCATAGAGAGAGAACCACGGATCACTGGAAGCGTGTTGCTTACAAGGGAACCTCCCCATCGCACCCCCTCGGATTTAGTTATAAGTTGGCACAGTGGATAGGCCTTGAAAAACTGAACACATATCAATCGAGAAAACAGGAAGAAGTTGTGTGGAACTATGATAAAAATAAGCAAAATATACAAACTGGGTAATCCATGCGCAAGATAAGCAACATCAAGGAGAATGAGAGGTAGGAGGGCCGTGGTCCCGCGGTTAGCGTGAGTAGTTGCGAAACGAGAGGTCCTTGGTTCAAGTCTTCCCTCGGACTGAAAATTTTACTTTCTTTATTTTCGCAAAGTTATGATTTGTCCGTTGGTTCATTGACGTCTCTGTTCACTGAAATAAGTTTAGTGTCTGTGTTTTGCGACCGCACCGCAAAACCGTGCGATTAGTAGACGAAAGGACGTGCCTCTCCAATGGGAACCGAAAACATTTGATCGCAAGGTCATAGGTCAACCGATTCCTCCACAGGAAAACACGTCTGATATATTCTATACGACACTGGTGACGGCATGTGCGTCACATGTCAGGAATATGTTGTCGACCCACCTAACTTGTACACTTAGCGAATGGGTAAAAAGATTCTTCTACCTTGCCCGATTTAGGTTTTCTTGTGGATGTGATAATCACTCCCAAAAAAGTGATGAAAACATAAGAGTTTGTCGCATAAACTGAAAACAAAAAATTAAACTTTTTACTCGAGGGAAGACTTGAACTTAACACCTCTCGTTCCGCAGCTACTCAAGCTAACCACGGGACCACGGACCCCCTCAGCTCATACTCTCCTTGATGTTGCCTATCTTTCGCATGGGCTACTCAGTTTGTATATTTTGCTTATTTTTTTCATAGTTTCTCGATTGATCTGTGTTCAGTTTTTCAAGGCCTATCCACTGTGCCAACTTATAACTAAATCTGAGGGGGGTGCGATGGGGAGGTTTCCTTGTTAGTAGGATGAAACCACGTTTCATATGACACTAGGTCGATGGTCGCGTCTGGTTTAGTTGTCATCAAGGCTACCTGTAAATACACCGCACCACGGATGCAGCAACATTATTTCGGACGAGCAGTCTCTTTATCCTTCGCATATTCCCCGACGCTGAGGGCGTCTTCCAGAAGGACAACTGTCCGTTTCACAAAGCCACAACCTTTCTGCAATGGTCTGGGAAGCATGATACTGAACTCACATCGATGTCTCCCTGGTCCTGTTTATCCTAATAAGGTTAGCAATAAATTCCCAGCAATCATATTTGCTGCTAGTCATACTGGCCGCCATACTCGTCTGATATGAATGTGATGGAACTTTTTTGGGATACTATCGGGTGTCAGCTATGTTAGCATGAATCATCTATCAGTAGAAGATTGGGATTTGCGTTACCTGTGCGTAGACATGTGGTACCACATACCTACCAAGTACTCGTGGAATCCGTTCCACGTAGTCACTGCTATGTTATGTTCTGAAAGTGGACAAACATGCTATTTAAACAGGTGGGTGTAATGATTTGCCTCATCAGTGTAGATACGTTTTCTGTGACAAACGTTTATGTTACCTCTTCTGCTGGCGACGGAACTGTGTTTTGATGACGCTATTGTCCCGAAGCTATTTGATTATTTTGTGTATATCGCTGAGCTCTCTCCGAAAGCGCTTTTTAATCAGTCAGAAAAGGCTCAGATAAACATTTGTGCAAGAAAAAAGCCGCTGTAACTTAGCAAAACAGCAGTTTGGTGTATTTCCTTGTTTTGAACATATTTAGAGTGTCCTGCTATAGCTTCCTGGTACTGTGTACAGAAAGTAAGAGCAGGCTGCAAAGTGTGCCTTTAGCACTACGACGCCCAGCCTTTCGCTGCCATCTAGAAGTCATTTTGACAATTACTGTACAACAAAAATGTTCTCAATTATTATCTCAAAATTGAGTGGAGTTAGTATATTTTAATGTTTCTACCTAAGTTATCTTACATTTAAGGTACATAATTGTGAATAAAATGCAACAGAACACCAGCAACATCCGTTATTTAAAAATAAACTAATTTTATTGGAAAACGTAAAACCCAAACAAGAGTAAGCAAATGAGGGAGTTTACTTGGTTTTAAATTCACTGAAAAACTGAATTATTCATGTTTACAGCGATGTAATTAGTTCATAGTTCTACACAACTGACGTCTTTGTATTCAGTTTTCTTTGTGCATTTTCCACAAACCGTCTTCTTAGAAACACAGAAGTTTAGTAACTTGCAGAATTTAAGAACTTGACATTTATGACCTGAAAACTGAAAGGTTGGCCGAATGAAGTTAGTAGGATCAGGAAAATGTAATACACGTCGGTACTGCAAGAAAGTAAAAGTGGTTTAGTGGTGCATGAATATTTACAGAGCATACATAACTTTGTTCGTAGGTGCAAAGCCTTTCCTCATTTTCATTTCCATTGTTTTCATAATATTCTGTGAGTCTACGACATAGTGGCTTCACATACTCAGAGCGTAGTTCCTTTGCAAGTTCGTGAGCAAAAGTTTATGTTCATCTTCTTCCCGGTAACACTCCTGAGTACTACATATCCATTTATTCCTGATACGTCAAGCATATTGTACTGTACTGGGACATCTAGTTGAGGAGACTTTGACTGAATATTGCCTGCCCATTTTGTCTACCATATCAACATCAGACTTTGTCCTGTTGTAATATCTTTGAGTTTTTTCAGTCTTTCCTCATTTATATTCACAATAACACTAGGCAGAAGAGAACTCATAACTGGCACGTTTTTTTTTACTTTCTTTCCTTGATAGACCAACAGTGAAATATCATCACGTTTTCAAGTTTTTGTCGAATATAGAGTGGCCTTCAGGGCCTTCAGAGCATACGGTATTTCTATTCTTGCTCTATTCACTGTTACTATGATAGACATTGATTCTTTCTTCAATATTTTGGAAAGTTTGAGGGATGCGAAGTAATTGTCTGTAGTGACATTCCTCCCTTTGGACAAAAATAGTACCATAAGTCGCATCACTACAAAATGTGACCCCTTTTGTCTTGAGATTTTGAAATATCCTTACCAAGATAAATAATTGAGAATACATTTGCTGTCAACATATACACCTAACCATTGCTTTTGTCCATACATGTCGGGCTTCGAAGTGAGGCACCTAGTTATACTCAGGAAGAGTTATTCGTCAGTTATGTCGGATCAGGATTTGTAACACAGGGTGCATTTTTCTATTAATTTGTTCTAAGCAGCGGAAACCGATACAAGTTTGCCAACGGTGAGAGCGTGTAGACTTCTCGTTGAACCTCAGGAATCTCAGTTCATTACCTTCACTTTTCTGCCCTTAATGCCTCTGAAATTAATTATCCAAACAAACAATAAGGAAGGTTCATCTCTAGCAAGAACCTTGAATATTTCTGGTGTCTCAACTGCAGATTTTTCAGCGCTCGTTTAACTTTAGGACTGTATCTCAAAATGAACAAAAATGGACCTGTACCACTATTGAAATAAGCCCTTCATTTCTATTCATGTTTCCCACGCAAAAAGGCAGGCCTCAGGATTCTGACGTTAATCTGCGGATGTCTGTACGTCCGCAACCACTTACACCATGAGCATAAATAATTGCGATTAATGTTTCTATTTCTTCCGTGTTTACTGACCAGCTGTCATTTTCTAGCACTCTGTGTGCCTCTATTGTACTACGTTTCCAAAATATTTGATTAGCAGTTATCTTCGAATAATTGCCGAACACTTCATACATGTTCATCACTTACATTTCTTTTTGCGTGTGGTGCAGGTCCAGGAGTTATCTCACAATATTATGGTTAGAACGACATCCACCTTCTGAATTACTACTGCTTCTATGCAGCCTGAGCCATCAAGAGCAACTTCTTTGTTGTGATAATAACAACACATTTACTAGACAGTATATTCAAATTTTCAGTATTTGAAGAATCAGTATCATTATTAGTAGACGATTCATATTATGTAGTTGTTTGCGACACAGACTCTTGTAAGTAGTCAGAAAAAAGTCCACCATCATCTGAAACATCGCCTTGAACGCTTTGTAACTCTGAAAGCAGCTCATCATTATGCAAATTAGATTTTCGATGCATTTCAAGATTCATCTCACTATCAGTTTCGTTATACAGATTCCTGTAAGGGGTCAGCAACAAAATTACGTCGTATAATGAATATTGTTGTTAATTTATACTTTTGTATTCCGCCTGAATGGCGGCACGTGGGTCTGCTCCTGAAAACGAAAGGTTGGCCGAATGAAGGAAGTGAGTAGGAGCAGGGAAAGGTAATACACGTCGGTACTGCAAGAAAGTAAAAGTGGTTTATTGGTGCATGAATATTAACAGAGGCATACATAACTTTGTACGTAGGTGCGAAGCCTTTGACCCGTCGTAAGTAGAGTAAAGTCTCTATATGAAGTGAAGCTGAAGCGAAGTGTCCCTGCCGTCTGCTCTTGATCAAACGGGGAGAATCCGGAGCGGAGCTCATACAGCACAGCGCCGGGTAGAGGGCGCTGTCGTCGGGGTCTCGTAGTGCCAATTTACGAACTTGCCGTGGCATCGTTGCTATCGATACCACATATACCACAATAATATGAATAAAAGTAATTCATTACATCATTAAATAAAGTGGCTTTAGTAAGGAAGTGCAGAAAATAAAGCGATTTTTGCGACTGAATGACAAACAGAGATAAAGTTTCTTGAGTCCATATTTGTCTGTTCACTGCATGGTAACACAAACAAAACTTAATAATTGCATCACAAAGTAAAGTAGATGAAATCTGGGAGTGTATGAAATAAATCTAAGGCATAACAGTAAACAAAATTACAATTCTTTCTATTAGGGCGCAACATGATCGCTCTGGGCTTTAAAGATGAAACCTAGAAAATCATCTTCGAAAATGCGTATTTTTCACTATAATAAAACTCATAATAGGAAATGTTGCTCCAATGAGTCTATGAAACATAACTGTCAATTAAAAACTAAAACAGGGTCATTTTGACCACTTTGGTAATTCTAGTGGTAGCACTCTATCGTATTGACTATGCTTGATACTGTTATCATTCATGTTCACTTAGCAGTGTATTGCCATTAAAACTATACTGCCTACCTTAACATCAAACCCTGTTCTTAGAAAATAAAGAAAAGGAAATACAACGATGGTTGTTTGTGAGAAGGTGTCATGCCTCGTGTAACAAGGCAACTGTGTGTCAGCACGTGTCAAAACACGACAGCGCCACTTATGTGGCCCACTGAGAGGTTTTATCTCCCCGAGGTATTAGAGCTAACGTTGGTCAAGGTTTCACGAAGATCATGGGAATACAGAATCAGTCAGCTCATGACGGTCACACCCGACGCAAAAGAGGATCTGATCGCGCACGATTAGCCCGAAGATGCCAGTTTCTTCTTGCAGAATCGTGGAACATGAATTGGGAAATGCGCCTGCTTGCAGCAAGTGAGTATCAACACAACTGTACGACATAGTCGGTTACCCCTGCTAGCGACCACTGTTGCAGCTTTCCTTGATGAGGCTGCATAGAAAATCGCCCCTATAGAGGTGCGACCAAAGACAATACCAGGTACAGAAGAGGCATTATGTCGTCCTTTCAGGTGGATCCCAGTTCTCATGTGGAGGCTTTTACAAGGATGACCGTATCGTCATACGGGCACAGCACCTGGCATGATGGTGCGGAGTGCTATTTCACACATTAAAAAAAAAGTTTTGGATCACCTCGATACCGAGAGTTCCGGAAGCTGTACAGGAAATTGGAATAGAGATAAACAACATTTCCGACATTTTATTGTTCATGAAAACCACACATTTCATGTTGTATCACCATACAGCAAGACCTTCAGAGGTGGTGGTCCAGACTGCTACACACACCGGTACCTCTAATACCCAGTAGCACATCTTTTTGCAATGATGCATGCCTGTATTCTTCGTGGGATATTATCCACAAATTCGTCAAGGCACTGTTGGTCCAGATTGCCCCATTGCTCAACGGCAATTTGGGCCAGATCCTTCAGAGTGGTTGATGTGTCACGTAGTCCATAAACACCCCTTATGAGTCTATTCCAGGCATGTGCGATAGGGTTCATAACTGGAGAACATGCTAACCACTCTAGTCGAGCGATGTCGTGATCCTGAAGGAAGTCATTCACAAGATACGCCCAGTGGGGACGCGAATTGTCGTCCATGAAGACGAATGCCTCTCCAATATGCGGCCGATATGGTTGCACTATCGGTCGGAGAATGGCATTCACGTTTCGTACAGCCGTTACGGCGCCTCCCATGACCACCAGTGGCGTACGTCGGCCCCACATAATGCCACCCCAAAACAGCAGGGAACCACCACCTCGCTGCACTCGCTGGACAGTGTGTGTAGGGTGTTCAACCTCATCGGGTTGCCTCAAAACACGTCTGCGACGATTGTCTGGTTTAAGGCATATGCACCATTTGTCAGTTTATCAGTGAAAAGAACGTAATGCCAAACCTAAGCGGTCCATTCGGCATGATGTTTGGTCCATCTGTACGGCACTGCATGGTGTCGTGGTTGCAAAGATGGACCTCGCCATGGGTGTCGAGAGTAAAGCTGCACACCATGCAGCCTACTGCGCACAGTCTGAGTCATAACACGACATCCCGTGGCTGCACGAAAAGCATTATTCATCATGGTAGCGTTGCTGTCCGGATTCCTCCGAGCCATATTCCGTAGGTAGCGGCCTGAGCGAGGCAGTTGATCGACAGTTCCTGCCTCTCTCCGAACAACATGGCTTTGGTTCACTCCGAGACGCTTACACCTACGCTGGACACTTACCTTGCTGGCACAAGGTAACAATGCGGACGCTATCGAACCGCGGTATTGACCGTCCAGGCATGGTTGAACTACAGACAGCACGAGCCGTGTACCTCCTTCCTGGTGGAATGACTGGAACTCATCGACTGTCGGACCCCCTTCGTGTAATAGGCGCTGCTCGTGCATGGTTTAGTGACACCTCTGAACAGTCAAAGGGACTGTGTCTGTGACACAATATTCACAGTCAACGTCTACGTTCAGGAGTTCTGGGAACCGGGGTGATGCAAAACATTCTTTGATGTGTGTAGTTGCACAACACTCCTAACTCTGGTTCACGCAGATAATACAGACGGCAGGCGACGTATTGTGACCAGTAGCTGTTCCCCGATCTTAGAGGTCTCCACGACTTTATATTTCTTCAAGATAATGCAACACAGTGTGTTGCCTATGCTGAACTGGCGTACCACGGTAAAGCGTATATTCAACGGTTGGTCTGGCCAGCACGATTTGCAGATCTCTCACCCACTGACTATGGCACTGATTTGGAGCAGCATGTACTGACCTACCCGTTTCCAACACCCACACGTAGTTCAATTCGTTACACAGCTCTGCATACCAAATTTTGAAAGCAGTATATCGCAAGAACACAGCTTCGAATTTAATCTTGTGTTCTTCGCGCTACATATTATACGAACAAAAAGTAAAGTATCGCTCTCTGACATATTCCCTAGTGCTGAAATTTTGTCGTTTGGAGAGGTATCATGCAAACCGAGTACTGTTCCAGATGTTACAGGGGACGATTCACCTCTCACCCATCCACTAGCAGGGTCCTAGACACGCGTATAGTACTTATCTGCGTCCCCTGGAACGAGTGGTGCTCGCCAGACTAATTGTGGGAAAAGCGCGTTTAAGTTGGGCGGCGCTGCCTGTCGCCCTCGCCGCCCAAGCGACTCGAGACGGCGCGCGACGTCGGGCTGGGCCGCCGCCCCTGCCCCGAGCAGTTTGAAGAGCCACCAGAATTTCATTACTCGCAAACTGCTACTTCCGCGCGCAGCGCCCTCGTCCGGACATAAGAAACGCATTAGCAGCGGCAGCATTGCGTCATCAGCGTCGCGGCCGCGAGGGAGGGGGCAAAGTGTTCCGGGCGTCTCTTCTGTCCTCACGCCTACGGCCCACTACCGCGGGTTTAGTCTTCCACACTGTGGTAATCGCTTCAGAATGTTTATCTTCGCTCGGATATCTACTACTACCAACCCCTCTGTCGTTCTCTGCCCTTTTAAAAGTTATTCTGCCATTGCTCTCTCTCTCTCTCTCTCTCTAATGGACGTACCTGATGGACAATAAGCCAAGGAGAGAATCAAGGTAGTATTGCTAGACAAGTCTGATTTAAATATAGAGGTGTCTTGCAAGGTAATAGTTTATCGCCAAGCTTGTGCAATGCAAACTGAGTGGCCGAAAGTAATGTTGGGAGGTAGCGTCATACAAGCTGATCATCGGCTCCTGAGGCCTAGGGGATGCATTTATTTCATTACAGTCCTTTCTGAAATTGATTCCTGACGCTTCTCGTTCATACAGGCAAGGATCTAATTCATAATTGACAACATGACATCTGTGGATATCGTGACCACTTTGAACATAGCGAAGAAAGACCCACGCCACCTCGGCCACTTTTTAAATATTTTGTTATAAATGCAGTCACGGAGCACAATGTTTATTAATCAGGCTCTTATTTTCGGTCAACGATAGCCATCTTAAGACGTGAGATGGTCATCGTTGGCCGAAATTAAAAACCTGGTAGGTAAACATTGTGATCTGTGACTGGATATACATAAAAAAAAATAACTCCTGGATGGCTGGAGAATTATACTGCGATTATGTAGCAATTGGTCACTTTCTATGTTTATTCGGATTAGTGGTTTTGGCATTTATTACAAGACATTTTCGGATCGATAGCAAATTGGTAACAGAATCTCTACCATGATGACCGACTATAGTTCACAGTAATTAAATATGGATCACGTAACACGCCCTAATAATATTTATACCTTTTACTATTTTATATATTTTACTTACTATCCTTTCTATGTAACATGGATTCCGATAATAATTTGAACTGTGTATACTGTTAGAATGAGCAATTATTTTTATTTAATTTACTGATTTGTTTATACAGCCGACTAATAAGGTTTTTAAAATAAATTTATATCAGCAATAAAATCACGTACTTGCAATATATCCCCACTATCCCACAGTATCTAACAAGCTATCCAATGAAACAGTTTAAGTGTTTCTTCTTTTTTTACTTTAGAAACTCTGTACTGGAATGCTGAAGGTGTTTCGAATCTGAAAGATGAATTTTCTTATTTAAATTTGAGAATGCAGAACCACTCCACGAACTATCAGTATAGATCGCAAAACATTAATCGTAACTATTCGAACTGATTCCTTGTACTTCACTAAATTCAACTAAAATGTTAATGATTTATTTTTCCAGTGAGCACAATAATTATTAACAAGTTCAGCAATTCACACAAATCCTTAGCGTTGTGAAGCAGCACTGATAATTTTCCATCTCTCTGTAATGCTAATGAAACACATACTTTATGAAATTTATTCACATGCTATAGGATACAAATTACGACTTCTACAACAGAGTAATTTGGAGTGAGCTAAACGCTTAATTTTTTACATAATACGTTATCAAATTCTAGGAAAACACTAATCGTCACCTTGTATTAAAAATAAATTGAAACAAGTAACAGCTCTTTCTCATTGTGGTCGATGATGGTGAGATTTCAGCACAGTTCGTTGGCAATCAGACAGGTTTCCCCATCCTGTACAGCTCACATACCATTTGCACGTTCTTCTTTCTTGCATACCTCTCGTTCGCGAAGACTGTACGTACTGAAGAGATTTTCGTCTTTTACTTAATCGAATTTTTATGTTGTTCACATGTTGCAACACCTTCTAATCTTTTGACGCTAAGACCATATAAGCATGGTCTTTTCCGAATGTACTTCTGACGAATAAACGATTGTCGTAGCTGGTTACCAAATTTTTGGTAACCATGCTTTTTGCGTTCTTGTGGAGGTATTTTCGTAGCACATTTCATCCCGTAATAATTATTTCCTTATATCTAAAAGAGAAGAGAAATACTAATTTTCACAAATTTACCTTTAATTTCTTTTAATGTAACGAAATACTTTCTTATAAGTTTTCACTCCTTACTGCAATCCGTTAGGGGTTGAATTTCTAAAAACACTGAAACACATATTTTTTATTTATAACCAAGATGTCAAATAGAAATTGTCATAGATATATGTTTTTTATATTTTCTAACTGAGAAACCAAATACAAATTTTTATAGATTTAACTTGGAAAATGTTTGCAGAGTGAAACATTTCCAGGAAAACTTTCATCCCTCGTTTCTCCTCCATGGCGGTTGAATTTCCAGAAACTGTGAAACACGTTTCTTTTTTTTTTATTTCTAACACAGAAGACAAATTTAAATGTTTTTAGATTTAGTTTCAAAAATGCTTTCTTAACAAACTATATTCATAAAAGATCTCGTCTACTGTTTCATCCCCATAGGTGTTTATTCCTAAAACACTGAAACTCTTTTTTTTGTAACCGAAAAGTCAAATACTAACGTTCATACACGTAGCTTTAAAATTACTTTAGTAGTTCTTAATAATGATATATTTTCAGTGAAAGCTTTCACTATATCACTCCTATAAGGTTAAATTTCGAAAAATGTTGAAACACATTTTTCTTTATCCCAGACGGAGGAAACAAATACCGATTTTCATTGGTCTGGATTCAAAATTGCCTTAACATAGACATTAAAAAAATGATTTATCCCCTATTTCACCTTCACCCTCGCTTCCGCACACCCAAGAAGTGGAATTCCTTACAATCCGTTCGTAAACGACGTCTAAAGTACCACACTTCCAAATTTGAAGTTTCTGTCCATAGCGGTTTGGGCTGGGCAATAATGAGTCAATCAGCCAGTGACAGCATTGCCTTTCATATATCAAGATTGCCCTGCCTGGCAAAAATAGTGAATCACACAGAATTACAGGAGAAAAGAAAACGAAACTTCATGGATTCTCAGGATATTTGATGTCAAAGCAGTGATTAGGAAATTGATTCAGATTTATACAGAACTCGGCACAATGAGTGCACTTACCAGGGGTCCGCGATTACCCGTCATCACCGATTTCGCCGAGATTTGTTGTGTATCCAGGGCTTGGTCACAAATGAAAGTAACAGAAGTGGTAGGCGAGACTTTTGGAAAAAAATGGCATGATAAGTGCCGGTCGTGCAGATATGAGCCATTTATATTAGGGGAGTTTCCAGGTAGCTATTGGTGCAGCGGAAATAATACGGAACGGTAATCCGATGGTCGTGGGATTGAGTCCCTACCTTGTCAATCACTTCTACAGTTGGTGAATTACATTTTCTTAAGATTCATTCTGCGAATTTCCGTCTGGCATCTGTTGCTTCTGCTCTTTTTTTTATGTGGTCATTCCACTCCTAGGTATTTTTCAGTGGATACTGTTTCCAGCAATACGTCGTCAGTAATGTAGCCGTATAGTGGTGCATTTCTTCTCCACTGTATGCACGTTATCCTACATTTATTTACGTTCAGGATCAACTGCCGGTCCGTGCACCACTACCTAGCGAGGTGGCGGTGTGTACGGTACACTGGACTCCCATTCGGGAGGACGACGGTTCAAACACACTTCCGGCCATCCTGATTTAGGTTTACCGTGATTTCCCTAAATCAGGAAAATGCGGAATGGTTCCTTTGAAAGGAAACGGCCGATTTCCTTCCCCATGCTCGACACAATCCGAACTTTGCTCCGTCTCTAATGACCACGATGTCGACGAGACGTCAAATTTTCCATCCTTCATTCTTTCTGCACCATTCATCAATCCTCTGTAGTCCTTCTGCAAATCGTTACTGTCTTTTGGTGTTGCTGCCTTCTTTTAGGCAAGCGAATCATTTTCAAACAGTCTTGTAGAGCCTTCGACGCCCGTGCTATATAATGTATATACAATATAAACAGTAACGGTCCTATCACACTTGTCTTGGGTATTCCAGAAATTACCTTTACATCAGTCGATTTCGTTCCGTTTAGAGCGGCATGGCGACTTCTATCTGCAAGGCAGTCTCAAATCTGGTCTGATACTCAGAAGATCGTATTTTTTTTTTTCACAGAAACGTAACATGGGACAATGTCACACACCTGCCTGAAGTAGAGGAACAAGGCATGAACCTGAACCCCGATGTCTAGAGCGCTGTTGACACCATGAATGAACAGGGTGAGCTGAGTTTCGCAAGATCTCTGTTTGCAGTAATGATCGCCGGCCGCGGTGGCCGAGCGGTTCTACGCGCTCAGTCCGGAACCGCGCGACTGCTACGGTCGCAGGTTCGAATCCTGCCTCGGACATGGATGTGTGTGATGTCCTTAGGTTAGTTAGGTTTAAGTAGTTCTAAGTTCTAGGGGACTGATGACCAGAGATGTTAAGTCCCATAGTGCTCAGAGCCATTTGAACCATTTTTTGCAGTAATGACCGTTGGGGTGCAGGAGTTTACAGTAGGTTCTCAACGTAAAGAAATACATCGTACTGCGTATAAATAGTAGGAAAAGCCTATTATTGTATGATTACACTACTGCATAACAATCGCTTGAAGCATTTACATCTGTTAAACAACTGGACGTATTTGAAGTACATAACTAACCGTAAGAAATTCTTAAAACAGAAATTCGTTGCAAGAATGCTCAGAAAAGGTTACCCGTTCAAAGGTACACCACTGACGAAAGATACAGCTTATAAATCTATCGTCCGACAGGTACTTTACTACTACTCATACCAGTTAGGACTGACAGAGATTGTAGAGTATGTCTAACGAAGAAGAGTGCGTCTCGTTTAGAAAGCGTTATAGCGTCACGGTGATGCTCGTCCCCACCCCAACGTCACAACATAGACCCGGCGCATCACTACAGGGTTCATCTACATCTACATGGATACTCTGCAAATCACATTTCAGTGTCTCTCAGAGGGTTCATCGAACCACCTTCACAATTCTCTATTATTGCAATCTCGTATAGCGAGCGGAAGAAACGAACACCTATATCTTTCCGCGCGAGCTCTGATTTCATTTATTTTACTACGGTGATCGTTTCCCCCTGTGTAGGTCGATGTCAACAAGATATTTGCGCATTCGGTGGAGAAAGTTAGTGACTGAAAATTTGTGACAAGATTCTGCCGCAACTAAAAACGCGTTTGTTTTAATGATTTTAATGACCTACTCCCTAAATCCTATACCACTTCAGTGACATTTTATCCTCTATTTCGCGACAATACAAAACGTGCTGCCCTTCTTTGAACTTTTTCGATGTACTGCGTCAGTCCTATCTGGCAAGGATCCAACACCACGGAGAGATATTCTAACAGAGGCAGGACAAACGTAGTGTAGGCAGTCTCTTTAGCAGCACTGTTACATTTTCTAAGCGTCTTGCCAATAAAACGCAGTCTTTGGTTACCCTTCCCCACCACATTTTCTATGTGTTACTTCCAATTTAAATTGTACGTAATTGTAATTCCTAGGTATTTTGTTGAATTTACGGCCTTTAGATATTGACTGATTTATTGTATAAACCAAGTTTAACGGATACCTTTCAACACTCATGTGGATGATCTCAAACTTTCAGTTATCTAGGGTCAACTACCAATTTTCGCATGCAGTTACTTCTTCTAAATTGTTTTGCAATTGGTTTTGATCTTCTGATGGCTTTACTAGTCGATAAGAGACAGCGTCATCTGCGAACAACCTAAGACGGCTACTAAATTGTTTCCGGTTAGTTGATATAAATAAGGGACGGCAAAGGACCTATAACACTACCTTGGGGAACGCCAGAAATCATTTCTGTTTTACTCGATGACTTTCCGTCAGTTACTACGTACTTTGACCTCTCTGACAGGAGATCAGGAATCCAATCACATAACTCAGACGATATTCCATAAGCACGCAATTTCACAACAAGTCACTTATGTGGTACAGTGTCAAAAGCCCACCGGAAATCTGGAAATACAGAATCACTGAAATTATTTGTCGATAGCACTCAGCACTTCGTGCACGTAAAGAGATGGTTGTGTTTCACAAGAACGATGTCTCTAAATCCGTGTTGACTGTGTGTAAATAGAGCGTTGTCTTCGAGGTAATTCATAATTGCCGGCCGGTGTGGCCGAGCGGTTTTAGGCGCTTCAGTCTGGAACCGCGCGACCGCTACGGTCGTATGTTCGAATCATGCCTCGGGCATGGATGTGTGTGATGTCCTTAGGCTACTTTGGTTTAAGTAGTTTTAAGTTATAGGGGACTGATGACCTCAGATGTTAAGTCCCATAGTTCTCAGAGCCATCTGAACCATTTTTCTATTCATAATTTTCGAACAAAATATTTGTTCCAAAGTTCTGCTGCATATCGACGTTAATGATATGTGCCTGTAATTTTGTGGATTATTCCTACTACCTTTCTGTAATATTGGTGTAGCCTGTGCAACTTTCCAGTCTTTGGGTACGGATCTTTGGTCGAGTGAACGGTTATATGTGATTGTTAAGTATGGGGCTATTGTATCATCATACTCTGAAAGGAACCCAACTGGTATACAATCTGGACTGGAGGACTTGCTTTTGTTAAATAATTTAAGTTGCTTCACTACTCCGACGATATCTACTTGTATGTTACTCATGTTTGCAGCTGTTCTTGATTCGAATACTGGAATATTTACTTCGTTTTCCGTGGTGAAGCAATTTTGGAAGGTTGTGTTCAGTAAATCTGATTTGGCAGCACTGTCGTAGATAGTACTTGATTGTGTCTTGGCGCTAGGTTGCTTCACATACGACCGTAATGTCTCTGGATTATCTGTCGGGTTTCGAGACGAAGTCTCGTTGTGGGAACTATTATAAGTATATCGCATTGAAGTCCACGATAAATTTCGAGCTTCTGTAAAAGATCGTCAATCTTGAAGATTTAGCGTCCGTTTAAATTTGGTAGCCTATGTTTTTTTCGTTTCTTCTGCAGCAGTGTTCTGATCCATTTTGTGTATAAAGGAGGATCAGCTTCGTTGTTTGTTAATTTATTCGGTATAAATCTCTCAATTGCTGCCGACACTATTTCTTTGAATTCAATCCACATCTGGTCTACATTACCGTTGTTGATGTGGAAGGAGTGGTTACTGTCTCTTAGAAGGCGGCAAGTGAAATTTTAACTCCTTTTTTGAATAGGTATATATTTCGTTTATTTTTGGAGGATTTGGGGTTCACAATATTCAATCTCCCTATGACAACCCCCTGTGTTCACTAATCCCTGCGTCCGTTTTGATACTCGTTATTAGCACAGGATTATTTGTTGCTAAGAGGTCAAGTGTGTTTTCACAACTGTTTACTATTCGCATGGACTCATGAACTAAGTGCTCTAAACCATTTTTCGAGAATGCGTTGAACACAATTTCGGATGATGTTCCGTGCGTACCCCCGGAATTAAACATGTATTTTCGCCAACATACCGAGCGTAAATTACAGTCGGATACATGTTTGAACTCAACCTCAAGCTTTCTTTGAGCCTTTCAGCAATTGTATCATCTGAATTTGGAGGTCGGTCAAAGGATCCTATTATTATTGTATTCCGGTTGCCAAGAATAACCTCTGCCCATGCTAACTCAAGGGAATTATCTACTTCAATTTCACGACAGGGTAAACTACTTCTAACAGCAACAAACACGCCACCGCCAATTGTGTTTAGCAAATCCTTTCGGAACACCACTAGGTTCTTCGTAAAAATTTCGGCTGAAATTAACTGCGGATTTAGCCAGCTTTCAGTGCCTATAACGATTTGAGCATCAGCGCTTTCTATTAGTGCTTGGGGCTCTGACACTTTCCCAACGCAGCTACGACAATTTACAACTGTTATACCGATGGTTCCTGTATTTACATTCTTCCCGTGTTCAGCGTGAACTCTTTTTGACTAAAGCCCTTTTTGTGTTTTCCCGAGACCTTCTAACCTAAAAAACTGCCCAGTCCACGCCACACAGCCCCTGCTACCCGTGTAGCCCCCTCCTGCGCATAGTGGGCTCCTGACCTATTCAGCGGAACCAGAAACCCAACCATCTTCTGGGGCAAGTCAAGGAATCTGCAGCCTACACGGTCGCAGAACCGTCTGGGCCTCCGACTCAGCCCCTCCACTCGGCTCTGTACCAGAGGTCCGCAGTCGGACCTGTCGTCTATGATGCAGTTGGTCAGCTCATCTTTGATCTCGAAAGTAAGTCTGTCAGCTTTTACCGCGTGTGTTAGCCTGTCAAAACCAGAGAGAAACTCTTGTGATCCGAAGTGATAACACATCAGTGATACCGACGTGAGCCACCACCTGCAGCAGGCTGAACCCTGCGCTCTTCATGCATCCAGTAGGACCCGTTCCATTTCTGGAATGACTCCACCCGGTATGCACACCAAGTGCACATGGCTTTCTTCCCCGTCTTGGTAGCCATGTCCCTAAGGGCTCCCATAACGCGCCCAATGCTCGAACTGCCAACTATCAATAATCCCACACTCTCTGACAGCTCGGATCTTGCAGGCTGAGAGGTTTCCTCTGAAACAGGACGGACGACTGCATCTGGCTGAGCGGCACAGTCAGTCACAGACAGCACCTGGATGCTGTTTGTCAGACTAACAGGGGAGGCCTTACGTGTGGCCCCCTGGGAAGTTTATCGCCTTCCACGCCCGGCGACCTCACACCTCAGTGTGAGCGGTAACTGGGCCTGGCCACCGGTGAGGAACGATTGGAGGACTCTTTGGTGCTGGAAATCCGTTGGATCCCAACAGCCGGCCCAAAACAGTGGTGCCCATCCACTGCGTCTTGAAGCTGGAAACCGAAGCCATCAAAGCCTGGAGCTGAGATTGAAGTGTCACCAACTCGGCTCGCATCTGCACACAACAATTACAGTCCATAACCATACTAAAGACCGTGGTAAACTACAGTACCCAGACAAACGGACTGCGGATCTACTGTAAACGCTGACGTACACCCAAGTTCTTGTCTAATACATTAGATTAATACGTATCGTTTCAAAAAACGAACTACCGAAGCAGTCAGGTGAGGCTAAATACACTCCTGGAAATGGAAAAAAGAACACATTGACACCGGTGTGTCAGACCCACCATACTTGCTCCGGACACTGCGAGAGGGCTGTACAAGCAATGATCACACGCACGGCACAGCGGACACACCAGGACCCGCGGTGTTGGCCGTCGAATGGCGCTAGCTGCGCAGCATTTGTGCACCGTCGCCGTCAGTGTCAGCCAGTTTGCCGTGGCATACGGAGCTCCATCGCAGTCTTTAACACTGGTAGCATGCCGCGACAGCGTGGACGTGAACCGTATGTGCAGTTGACGGACTTTGAGCGAGGGCGTATAGTGGGCATGCGGGAGGCCGGGTGGACGTACCGCCGAATTGCTCAACACGTGGGGCGTGAGGTCTCCACAGTACATCGATGTTGTCGCCAGTGGTCGGCGGAAGGTGCACGTGCCCGTCGACCTGGGACCGGACCGCAGCGACGCACGGATGGACGCCAAGACCGTAGGATCCTACGCAGTGCCGTAGGGGACCGCACCGCCACTTCCCAGCAAATTAGGGACACTGTTGCTCCTGGGGTATCGGCGAGGACCATTCTCAACCGTCTCCATGAAGATGGGCTACGGTCCCGCACACCGTTAGGCCGTCTTCCGCTCACGCCCCAACATCGTGCAGCCCGCCTCCAGTGGTGTCGCGACAGGCGTGAATGGAGGGACGAATGGAGACGTGTCGTCTTCAGCGATGAGAGTCGCTTCTGCCTTGGTGCCAATGATGGTCGTATGCGTGTTTGGCGCCGTGCAGGTGAGCGCCACAATCAGGACTGCATACGACCGAGGCACACAGGGCCAACACCCGGCATCATGGTGTGGGGAGCGATCTCCTACACTGGCCGTACACCACTGGTGATCGTCGAGGGGACACTGAATAGTGCACGGTACATCCAAACCGTCATCGAACCCATCGTTCTACCATTCCTAGACCGGCAAGGGAACTTGCTGTTCCAACAGGACAATGCACGTCCGCATGTATCCCGTGCCACCCAACGTGCTCTAGAAGGTGTAAGTCAACTACCCTGGCCAGCAAGATCTCCGGATCTGTCCCCCATTGAGCATGTTTGGGACTGGATGAAGCGTCGTCTCACGCGGTCTGCACGTCCAGCACGAACGCTGGTCCAACTGAGGCGCCAGGTGGAAATGGCATGGCAAGCCGTTCCACAGGACTACATCCAGCATCTCTACGATCGTCTGCATGGGAGAATAGCAGCCTGCATTGCTGCGAAAGGTGGATATACACTGTACTAGTGCCGACATTGTGCATGCTCTGTTGCCTGTGTCTATGTGCCTGTGGTTCTGTGAGTGTGATCATGTGATGTATCTGACCCCAGGAATGTGTCAATAAAGTTTCCCCTTCCTGGGACAATGAATTCACGGTGTTCTTATTTCAATTTCCAGGAGTGTAATTCACCCCTGATCAGAAACTTGTAATGTGCCACAAAATCGGTTTACTTTCCGACGCTAACGAAAATGCGAGATTGTGGGTATTGTAAATTATATTAACAATCAGAAATTGAAGAAACTAAACTGCCAAGGCACACTGATCAAACTATACAATTCGCTCCCGACTAGGAACTCGTAAAAGTCACAAAATCGGTTACTTCCCTCTTGCTGCGTTTGTCACGACCGGCCGCTGCTGCCTGATTGGTTTACTGCCAAAATTCCTTTTCTAGGCGATTCGGAAAATGTAGTACTTCCACCTAAGTATATTTTACAAAGAAACCCAGAAACTGAAATTACGGAGATTCGAGCTTAAACAGAGACTTATCAAAATCAACAACTATTCTTCCCGCAACATGTTCGTGAGTGGTACACAATGTGTGAGGGATGTAGAACGCAGTTGCAGCGACTGTGGTACATAACATAAGATAGCTATCGGAGCAAAAATGGTTCAAATGGCTCTGAGCGCTATTGGACTTAACACCTGTGGTCATCAGTCCCCTAGAACTTAGAACTACTTAAACCTAAGTAACTTAAGGACATCACACACATCCATGCCCGAGGCAGGATTCGAACCTGCGACCGTAGCGGTCGCGCGGTTCCAGACTGAGCGCCTAGACCACCGCGGCGGCACTATCGGAGCGTAAGAGCCGATATAAATGGTTAACTTTGGCACTTATAATTTTCCCCTTTTGTACGCTGCTGGGAAAAGATTTGTGCTCCTGGAAAGACAACATCGATTTTGTGCCGATGACGACATATGCCACCTGGGCGAGAGTTTATGTACTGAAAGTGGTTTCAACGTCGTTCACCAACAGATAGCGTAGTGTCTTAGATACCAGAGCGCCGTCTGCCTTTTAATAGGGAATACTCACAGCCAGAAGGGTCAGTGTGGTGCGAACCGGTTATTAGCAGTTGGACTAGAGGCACCCACACCTCAAGTCCGTCTTGCACCCACGACGCAGCATCCCCTCACGTGCACGGCTCGACTGGTGCCGTCAGAGGATCTCTTGAAAGATGGAATGGCGCGCCGTGGTCTTCAGCGATGAAAGCAGATTCTGCCTGCTCTCAAGGGTTGGTCGTTTTCACATACGACGTAGACCTGGTGACCGCTGTCTCGTAGAGTGCATTCGTCCAAGACACACTGGTCGCACCGCAGCCTTATGGTCTGGGTCGCTACAAGCTACAGATCTCTTCCACATACGGTGTTTCTAGAGTGGACGCTATAACCAGCGCTCGGTACGTGCTGAATGTTGTTCCAACAGGATAATGCTCGCCCACACACTGCCCGTGAGAGTCAACGTGCTCTGCAATAAGTGCAGCAACTTCCCTTGCCAGCAAGATCCCTATACTTCTGTCTGATAGAGCATGTGTGGAATATGTTGGGACGAGAAGTGATTCACGCGACCTGTCAACCAACAAATCTTACAGATCTACGGGAGCAGACGAAGCATAACTTATCCCCAGACAGTATTCGCCATCGGTACGATCGACTGTATGCTAGAGCCAGCACATGCTTTGCCTCCCGTGAAGACTATACCAAATACTTATATAGCTGGAGCTCAAATGGTTCAAATGGCTCTAAGTTCTATGGGACTTAGCTTCTGAGGTCACCAGTCCCAATAGAACTTAGAACTATTTAAACCTAACGCACATCCATGCCCGAGGTAGGATTCGAACCTGCGACCGTAGCATCAGCGCGGTTCCGGGCTGAAGCGTGTAGAACCGCTCGGTCACAGCGACCGGCGTAGGTGGTGCCTCAGAACCGCTTGTCCTATTGATCTGTAAATATAATCATTTCATGTACTGCATATGGACTGTTGCAACAATAAATCTTCATTGTACTAACCAGCACTGTTACCTACGACTGAGGTCAACCGAACATTGAAGCTAAAAATCCTAGGTGAAGATAAAAATCGTAGATGGACAACGTAAACTTTTTTGTGCTGTCGAGGCGCTTGAATCTTGCGCACTAATCGATTAACGAAAAGAACGAATTTTTCGAGGACAGGACCGCACAGGGACTAGTATAACTACTTTAGTGGATGTTCTGAATTTGCAACTGAAACAGGAGCCTCAGTTTGATATGGACAGTTGAGCTACACTCGAAGCTGTACTGAGAGGTTCAAAAAGTCAGACCATAACAGAAGCGCCTGTTTGATGCTCCAGAATCAGCGAATGTAATTCTATATTAAGAGTACTTCTTTTATTTTTCAGAATTCGAAAACAATAGTACTTTTGCTGATAGAACATAATGCTTTTTGTGCTGAAGACCTGTGTGTAATACAACAGAATATAAGTTGAAGAAAGACAAATTTTCACGAAAGCGAATATTATGAGTAACTGAGGATTAACGGCAGAAATAACTGTGCTGCGTCGGAAAATAAAGTAAATTCTCCGCAGCATCAACATCAAAGTCCTACCCACGAGAGATCGTGGTGGCGTTTTAATTTCAATTTTACTGAGAAGATCAAAGGATTTGGCCCAGAAAAGACTAAAAAATGAATTTTCTCGGCTAATACCGTGCCAATTACGTCAGATAGCTATAATCCGAAAAATATGCCTTTCACTTTCTCGATGAATGGAAAACACTTAAATGGTCCATGCTTCTATTGCAGCCAAGTAAGTCAGGGCGTTAGATAAGGGTATAGTTTTTAACTTGCTCTTTTTCATAAATGTATAGTGGACGTCTTGCTTAGTTTCAGATATTCTATGAAACACAAATGACATTTGTTGACTCGCTAATGAGCTTTTAATCCTATATCATGAAGAGCGTAAATTACAAACTGCTGTTGAGTGTACTGTTCCAGGAATATAATACGAAGATCTCTACTAAAACTCAAAATTAATGGCATATACATCAGCTGAACGTGTAGTGGTCATTTATAAGATAATGTAATAAGTAATAATCACTGTAATCTGTAATTACCACATCAAAGGTGCCAACAAGTTTTACCTGTCTTGGAAATCAATTGAGTGATCCAGAACAACAAATAAATACAATTCTTGTAAAACTGGAATATACTATTTTGGAATCGGTGTAAAGAACTTAAAAAATAATGTGCTATAAGGAACCAAAATTAAATTTATAAAACTGTGAGAGTTCCTCTATGGCATTGGTACCTGAACCCTTAACAAGGAGACGGTGTTTGTAAGACTTGTGAAAGTATGTACAAGATTAGATCAAGTAAAATAAGAAGACATTACAATAGATTTAAAGTAGAACCAAAAATTATCGGATGTATGATTCAGGAGATAAATGTAACGACCATGTCGAACGGAGTTCAGAGCGGCTATTACCACTATCAGACATAAAATACGTACTGCATTGAAACAGAGGTCTAGGAAGGGTCAAGTAGAGAGGCCATGAATAAGGCTCATTCGTGAAAGACTAAACGCGGGTGACGTCAATATATCAAGCCGATGATGATAGTGTAATACGAATAGATGTAGGATACTTTTATTTCACTCGATTATGGCATTTATATCCCTTTCTGACGAATGCTCGATTTGAAGAGGAGAAAAAAAGAATTCGTTATTATTAGGACTGCTTTGAATCTATGTACTTCTCCTGCTACCCAAACCTGATAGGACAAAACGGTACACTCTGTATTCTCTAGTATCCTGTAGTAGAAACAGGATTTAACGAACCTATTTGATACATGAAAAAATTCTAAAAGCTTCTCGTCCTCACTGCAGAGGAATACGTAGTTGTCCATTTTCCACACATAATATTTACTAGCATTTGGTAATTTATTAAAGCCATAAAAAAAAGGATAGGAACCATTTTCAGACAGTCTGATTCGTATCAATTAGGTAAAGTTCAAACTTTCCGCCTTTTTTCTTCTTTCTATTTATACCCTTGAACTTACGATAGCACCAACAAAAGCTTAAGTACAACTGATGGAGTAAGCGTGCAATTTAATACTGCAATTTCTCAATGAATGACCTTTAGTCATATGAGTTTTTTTTTTTAATACGAATTCTGACGAAAAAATCGGTCAAAGTAAAGTAATTTTCGTTGTAGTTTGATATGTTACTTTTGCTATTATCTTTCATCTGTACTATAATAGAAGTTATTTCTGTCTTCTCGGATAAACTTAGAATTCTTTATCACGGTCCAGAAGAAAATTAAAGGATGAAATATTTTCTGTTTCGTTGATGAACAGTTTTTGTACACTGTTATCCTAAGGAAACAAAGCCGCATTTGAGTGTCTCTGATTTGTACAATGACATAATGGTTTCAAACAAGCGAACTGTGGAATGCGTGCAGCGAATCGGTCGATCGTTAATTGTATTAAAATGTGGATGGTGAAACGATTCTGAGTATTCGTTAAGGTAAAGCAAACTGAAAACTGGAGTCGATGAGAATTTTCAGAGCGCCGAGGGAAGGACATGGGGTCAATGCAACCCCAGTCGTAAGTTTCTTCATAAATATTTATCGCCTCGACTTGGATATCGCTGATATTCATGAGTTAATAAACTGCATCTGGGTATATTCTGCCCCCCCCCCCCCTCAGAATGCAAATGTGTGCATATCGTCTTCCTCTTTGTAGTGCCTTTCAACGTTACAGAGATGGCTAATTAACGACATCAACAAAACAATGCAAGATGGACACTGTCTAAAACGCTAGTATGATACGTGGAATCGTGAAACTAAATAAGAACGTGTGACTTGAAGTTTTTGACAGATAAAAGAGAGCTGTTAAAAAAAGCGGTGCGTAATGGCTTTGGCTTTAGAATCTGCTAAACAATAGAAACAAAATAACAGGAAAGCAGAAAGTTGTTTCAAAACATATAAATGTTGATCGTATAGTTTTATAGTTGTAGCACTCAGTGTGGTCATTAACTATTGTGCTAAAACTAGGCACTTGATACAGTTGTCCCAGCTGGTTAATTTTTCAAATAGAAGCCAGAGTCGGGAAACGGGCAATCCAAGTCCATCGTGATCAGCAGTGAATAAAAATATCGACGAGTCGCACAGTCGATGTATTGAAGTGCGTCACTTGACATCTGTGAGCGAAATGACTGCTCTTGATGATTGTCTTAACGCTTTCCCTGAACCTCTCTGTGATTAATGTGGGTGACGTTCGTGGAAATACTCTGCGATACTTATATTACTTCTTTCTTCTGATATTACGACGGGTTCTGCCTATGATAACGACATCACGCTTCACTAAACCTGTAAAGAAGAAACTTCAATTATAATTAGAGACTGAATAAAGCTATCCTCAAGTGAAAGACATCATGGCTTTCTCGTGTGATTATTCGTCACATGGAGACAATGTCATATGAAAATTACGGGTTAAGTCGAAGATTGAGGTTTCCAAAATGAGCACTATCTTGTTGACATATGCGCAAAAGTTTCCCTATCCCCTCTCGTACTACTCGAATTTAATTTTCTCTTTATCTGTCCGGTTTTGTTTTAGAAGGTGGTCCCACACCGATATAAGACCATGATTTTTGGAACACAAACTACGACCAGCTTAGAGACACGAGTGGTGACACTTTCTGCAGAACCTGGCCATCATTTTGCAGGACCATGCTCGAGCACGTATAGTGCAAGCTGTTACTGATTTGTCTGACTGATGGGGCTGCTAAGTGCTACACCACCTACTGCACTCGCCTGACTTAAGCCCTCGTGAGTTCAACTCGATTTCTAAACTGAAAGAAACGGCATTCACTTCAGAACTGCTACAAATTCGTCGGGCAATAGACCGCACCGCTCGAAGTGTCAATATAACGGGCACTTCTAGGAGTATCCTACGACTTCCACATAGCTGGCAACGGGCTATACACCATGCTGGTGACTACTTTGAAGGCCAGTAAAACTTTGAAACACGTATCTATTTTGTACGAGCTGTAAATAAATAGTTGCGACTATTAAAGTTCCAAACCTCTTACTAATTGCGCAACTACCTAACAGTTAATCCAATCGTCGCCATTAGTCTGACCTTCATCTACGTTTCCAACCTGTAACTATCGTTTGAACCACTTCGCAACGAATGTCTTTGACTTTTTAAGAATTTTAGCAGCAGCTGCATATGAAAACTATGGTCACTTTGGATCATTTACAAGAAACACTACCACGCGACGCTTCAGATATTTTGCGCTCGTTTTAAACTGCAATCGACAAAACAAACATTCAGCTCTTACATTGTTTATCTGTATATTGTGCAAAAGCTCACTGATTACAGATTGTATACCACCAGAGAATTCGCCGTGGACGTTACATTTAAAATTATGGCGTACACTTCCTTGTGGAACGGAGTGTAATTTCATATACGACGACTTAGATATCATGTTGACTGCCACCATTTAGGTTAGATACTTACAATACTGTGAAATGGAGTGTAATATTGCTGTTAGTGGTTCACTTTTACGTCTTATTACATTTACAAGGCACCCCAACAACATCCCGCCACTAAAGGGGAAATGACTTTGGGACATTCAGCGTTAATTTCTCTGTATGTATGGATTCAACAGTAGTATATGATGTGCTTTTTAACAAATCAACTATTTCGGACGCCATCAACTAACTACAGGGGTATTTAACCACTGCAGCAATTCAGACACTAACCCAAGTGTAAACGAATTTTGATTCCTATATTTTCAGGCATTTCTGAATTTTCAATGCCTTCTCCCAATTTCACTAACACCCCCATGAGGCTGTTAAAGATAGCTGGGTTTGAAGGAACGCTGTCACAGATAACACGTCACGCGTTTACCAACATGGCTGAAAGTGTTGAGCATTTAGAAAATACTGAAAACAAGTTTTTGTGAGGTATGAAACCGAAGTGTTTGTAAGCACTTTATGTATCAAACCACGTGGTGCGTGTTACAAATCTATTCTGTGACAAATCTGAAGTGTTCAGTGAGAAAAATATACGTGCACAACAATAAGAATGCAGTGGGAATGAATTCACATCTGTTGGACGAAAACTATGAAAACAAACACTCCGAACCGACATTTCGCTGTAAAAAAAAAAAAAAAAAAAAAAAAAAAAGACACCATATGTTGTAATGAAAGCATGAAAACTGTCTGAGGATGAATCGTAATGATTCGAAACCGGTAACGATACCTTTTGAATAAAGGAACTGAAAATACATTTGTGGCTGGTTGCTGTCTCAACACCATCAACATTTGTCTTCAAATAACAGTCACGGTCTCTATGTCATCATATGACAAAATTGCACAAAGAATTAACATGTTGTCGACGTCTGGGCCTGTAGAGAAAATGCCACAAATCATTTGACAGATTATATCTGGCAGTTAAGCCTGACGTTGTTAATTATTTGTTCTACTTACTAAAATTATCCCAAATACTTTTCTCCTTCTACGTCTCGCTCTAGAAGCATGGTAAGTATTCTTCGATGTGTTACGAAATGTCACGCCATCCTGTTCCGTCTCCTAGTTAGCATTTTCCTGATACTTCTTTCCTCATCCACTCACAGCAGCACTCCCTGATTTATTATCAGTACACCTAATCTTCAGTATTGCTCTTTAACAGCGCACACGCAACATTTTTCTTCTTTTCTCACTACATAATTCACATTCTTGCAATCCTGCACACTATAGGCACAGTTTCAGATAACTGGTCCTCAAATTAAGTCAAATTAAGTCTTAAGTTCACCACTAAGTGTTTTCTTTTCGCTGTCATTTCCTCATACAGAGCTAATCTGCTTTTTCAGTGTTTCTTGCTTCATCTGTGACCCGTTATTTTTTGAGGTATCAGACTCATTTACGCTACTTTGTTTTTTCTTCTTTTATGTTCTTTTAACCAATATTCGGCTTTTAGTGAACCATTCCATTCATTTTGTCTTGTAATCTTTGCCAGTCTCGCAGAGGACAGCAATGTCATCAGTAAATCTTGTTATGAATACCTTTTAATCCCGATTTTTAATCCAGCCTTTGCATTGGCAAACGATGACGGCTCAACTGCACAAGCTGTGCACAGTTTGTAACATATTGCTCTTAATCTAGTCTCTCTTACAGCGCCGCAACCTAGTCTTAAGCAAACTTTCTAAGAAGCTGCCATGGGGCGCTGTGTTAGCTACTGCTGGTCAGTATATGCAGTGGGACGACATGTATGTTATAGCAACGCTATACAAGGAATTGCGAGACGGGATAGCTATGCTGTGCAAAATCTGCACCATGCATTGGTAATAGCCAGAGAAGGCAGGATGGTGTCACCACACCAAGGCTAGAAATATGTTATGAGCTCTGTGACCTTGGGCTGGCCAATAGCGACACAAGCGCGTCCTGGAGCAGTATAAGCAAGTATGAATTTGAGACAAACGCGTTGGAGCCCATTGGTACCACCACAACTCCAGGACTATGCTGTCATCCGTTCACAATAAGAATAAACCTGATGTAAACATTGCACTATGTATTCTTCCACGTTTGGTGGAACCTCATACGGGACAACAGCTTTACCGTCGCATTTAACTTGGACACAACTGGTCGGTCAGCTGGTACAGCTAGTCTGCAGTGACGCGGTTCAAATGGTTCAAATGGCTCTAAGCGCTATGGGACTTAACATCTGAGGTCATCAGTCCCCTAGAACTTAGAGCTACTTAAACCTAACTAACCTAAGGACGTCACATACATCCATGCCCGAGGTAGGATTCGAACCTGCGACGGTAGCGGTCGCGAGGTTCCAGACTGAAGCGCCTAAAACCGCTCGGCTACAGCGGCCGGCTGAAGTGACGTGGCCAGCTGCAGTTCACACATAAAAAGAGAAGAGCAGAGGAGCAATACTGCTTCGAATGCCATTTAATTTTTAAGTAGAATGAAATAGTACACTGCAAATCTCCCACAATACGCTCCTTAGACGACTAGACAAAAACCGCAACACGATATCGTTTTTAGCTAACAGGCTATTGTATCTAAAATCAAGAAAGATGAAAATTCCTGACTTAACCACAGGATAATTTTTCTGCATAAGTGTATTGAAGGATTTCACCGTATAGTTAAATATTGAAGCCACTCAAGGTATTATTTACGGTCAGTCGTCTGGTAATCTCTTAGCTGCTTCCTTATCCGAAGCAGAGAAATACATTTCAGTTCTGGAAGTGTCACCTGCTACGTTGATAACGAGCATGTCGACAACAGAATCCACGAAGCCAACCATGCGCAGCATTTTCTCTTCTTCTTTTATGGCGAGCCGTTCTATATCCCGCCAGCGTTCGGCAGTGAGTGCGAAAACGCTTCGTGCGTTAGTTCCAGTGCATCTGGCAGTTTAACAGTCTTGTTACTTCTCGGTCCAAATCCCGCAGCTTGGCTCCTGATCAATGCTGTTAGGTTCATATTGTAATGGTACAGTAGCAAGTGTAAAAATACAGCATTAGTATGATGTGCTCGATGCTGGTTTCTACGTTACTTATCTACCTCTGTGGTATAAAACTATGGACATAGTCCAAATAAAGAGGATCTGATTTTTCAATTTTTCATTTTTGCATTAAACATTAAATTGTTATGTTTTCTTAAGTTAAACAACTTTTATGAACAGTCTTCCATAAAACATCGATAACTGAGAGTTTCTATTTGAAATGGAGACAGGAATTTCACGTGAAATATGTAATTACAAATAAGAAGACGTGCATTCTTCATAAAAAATGATGATGAGTGTTATAATTACGAGAGGTAGGTATTTCAAATTGAACGAGATAAAGAAAGTGAGCATGGAGAAATTTGAACCTACGCAAGAATAGTCGTACGTAGTTCACATTCCATTACGTTACCGACTGCGCTATAATATACGAGGTGTGGCTAGAAAAATACCGGACTAGTACTGGTGAAACAATAAAACGAATGCAATAAGGCTGAAAGTCGCGTGGCCTGTCACGTGACTTTCGCGCCGCCTAATGCTCGAGTTTCATCTGCCTCCTGCACTCAGTCTGCCCGTGGCCTCTGTTTTAAGTAGTTGACGTTTTGTCTGTGCGTCGGACAATGTTGAGTGTACAGATAGAACAGCGTATTAACATCAAATTTTGTTTCAAACTAGGAAAATCTGCAAGTGAAACGTTTACAAAATGTTATTACTTGCGATGAATCGTGGTTTTTTACTTACGATCCCGAAACTAAACACCAATCGATGCATTGGAAAACTCCTGGTTCTCCACGACAAAAAAAAGCACGAATGCCAAAATCGAAATTCAAGGCAATGATGATTGTTTTTTTTGACATCAAAGGGATTGTGCACATTGATTGGGTACCAGAGGGACAAACAGTTAATCAGCATTACTACATTAGCGTCCTGGCTACCCTACGTGAGCGAGTACGGAGAAAACGGAACGATTTGTGGAGAAAAAAGTCATGGATCCTTCACCAAGACAATGCCCCAGCTCACAGTGCGTTGTCAGTGAAGACGTTTTTGGCAAAACACAACATTCCCATCTTAGATCATCCACCCTACTCACCTGATTTGGCCCCCTGTGACTTTTTTCTTTTCCCTAAAGTCAAGTCAGCTTTGAAAGGAACTAGATTTGAGACTGTTGAAGCAGTAAAAGAAAAAGCGAGGGAAGTAATGTATGGACTTACCGAAAATGATCTGCAGCATTGCTATGAACAGTGGAAAATCCGTATGGAGCGGTGTAGAGACCGAGGAGGAGAGTACATTGAAGGAGATAACATGAAATAGTAAATAATTGTAAATAAATGTTTTTTCCAGCATCAGTCCGGTTTTTTCTAGCCGCAACTCGTACACAACGGTGATAGAGCTTCAAAGCCGATTATCTCTGTAAATTTATGAAAAATATTACGAACAGCCAATTTCTGGGCACTTTGTAATAGTGTTTCACTCGCATATATCGCTACGGGACAGAAAGTAGCCTCAGCGATTTTTATACCGCGCATTAACAGTGCGACTATCATAGCACAATGCTTCTTCAGTGGCTGTGACTACACACGATTTATGAAATAAAAACTACACTGCAAAAGCGTGATTAAGAAAAACGTTGATAGCTGTTAATACATTTAAATATCTTAAAGTTTCAATTAACGTAACTTAGTAATAAGATATCTAATACAAAAGTAGGAACTACTTCCAAGAGAGTAAGAACACCTGTGTACGTGTGCTACGGCTTCTGACCGTTTGCGTTTGTTTATATCAGGTTTATTCTTACGATGAACGACGAGGCGACTGTACGCTGTCAGCTGCACGCGGGATGGTGTAGCAACATCTCGCAATAAGTCCACCTAAGAGCACTTGGCGCCACTACACAGCCGAACCGTCGTTTGCACCAATCGTCACCAGACTCCTGGCATGAGGCAGCTGATCCTATTCCATGCACACTAGCCATCCTTCATGTCCGCAGAAGATGCGAGACATACTTGGGTCTCACGGGCTTGGGCATTTGATATCAGAGGGTCAATGCAGCAAGAAGAAGGAGCGCACCATAGACGCCGGAGCCTTGACATGGCATCCTGACGCACCATCATATATCTTCCCAGGTCTGCTGCCAGCATTGCTGGGTGCCGACGCAAGTACCGTCCATCTGGATCAGGGGCTTGCTGTCCGCTGACCATCGTCAGCCTGCTGCACCAGAGTGGGGCGTATCCACCTCTCGCTGACGATGGAGGAATGTTGTAATTAAAACAATAAAGTTTCTTTTCAGTCATCAGTCTTTCAACCACTCGGCCCCACCCTCAGCCAGCCCGGTTCAAATGGCTCTGAGCACTATGCGACTTAACTTCTGAGCTCATCAGTCCCCTGGAACTTAGAGCTACTTAAACCTAACTAACCTAAGGACATCACACACATCCATGCCCGAGGCAGGATTCGAACCTGCGACCGTAGCGGTCACGCGGTTCCAGACTGTAGCGCCTAGAACAGCTCAGCCATCCCGGCCGGCAGCCAGCCTGGCCCCAGCGCTATGTACCCCACCAGTAACGCTCAGCTTCTTGTCAGTCTGTGGCTCTACACCATACGTGACCGGATATAAGTGACAATGTGCCTGTTTTAAGAGTTATCCTTTTAATTTGACTGGCACCACAACATGCCGTCCAAGCGTAGTTGTCTTACACAACACACTGTTGTGTACAACAAACTACAGATACATGCCAAACATTTACACTCCATCTAAACGACTTGCGCTTTCTGCCACTCCTCATAGGTACAACCTGCTGTCCATTGTTATAACATCTACTAGCTTTATGAACTACTTCAAAATCAAACTCGTTCAGTTTGAACATCCAATCTGCGAGACAGACCCTCCAGGCCAACTTCAGTGCTGCATGGTCTGTTGTCACTTTCAACTTTTATACTTTTTTATGTTTTTTTAAAAGTCAAGTTGAACAGCTTAGGATCTAATGACTCTTGTCATAGGAGTACATTCCTGTTATCGATACAGTCCACTTGTTCCATCGTCGTTCTTGTACATACTACATAGTACCCGTCTTTCTCTGTAGCTTGTGTAATTCATCGTCATTAGTTCTTTCATGTTCTCAGTGTCAGCAGCTTTCTGTAGCAGTACAGTAGTGCCCGTGATCTAATATCTTCCATGATATAGTGATATGGTATGGAAATGTTTGTAGTTCATCAGAGCCTACTTGTGGACGGTATAATTGTTACTGCTGTTCATGTACTATGCGAAACCCCAGCACCAGCCACAGTATGAGTGCCCAGAAAGTACAGGAATTTCTGCAACTGTTCATTCAAGGTGAGACATTGTGTACGGCATTTTATGGTGTTGTGTTCTTCTGATAACTTAAAAAATCCTGTATTTTTTTCACGTTATTGTATGCTATTTCGAGGCTCAGATTCTATGACAGTTTTCTGATGTATCTTAAGTCTAGCTTCCAGTGTAAATCAAATTGTCAGAACTGTATCTTCCTGCCTTCAGCTTTCTTAAAGCCGAACCTAACATCTTCTAACATTTTTTCATTTAGTTTTCCGTTCTTCTTTACGTTATCTGTTCAGTTACTTGTATTCACGATCTGTTATCCTGACTCTAGAGTAGGTCCCATACTTACTTATTCATGCTGTATTAGGATTTGTATATCAATGGCTCAGATAGAAAACCAGTCCAAAGCAAAGAAGGGAAAGCTGACGCGTGGAAGCAATGTCTGGAATGTCTATACAAGACAGATGAATTTCAAGGCAGTGTTATAGAAATGGAAGAGGACGTATATGAAGATGAGCTGGTAGATACGGTACTGCAAGATGAATTTGCAGAATGTAAAAATTACAGTTCCCCAGAAAGTGGACGCTGATATGTGTGAATGTTACAAAATCACCAGTTTAAAAAGTCATGGTTGCAAAATACCAAAACGATTTCCCTAAAGAAGAATGGAAAACTGGTAGAAGCCGAAGTCTGTGAAGATCACTTTGGATTCCGGCGAAATGTAAGAACAAGCGAGGCAGTACTAACCGTACGACTTAAAGTATAAGATAGAGTAAGGAAAGGCAAACCTGCGTTTATAACATTAGAGAATGCTTTTGACAATATTGAGTCGACGACTCCCTTCGAAACTGTGAAGGTTGCAGGATACACTACAGGGATCGAAAGACTATTTACAACTTGTACAGCAATCAAACGCTAGTTTTACGACGCGCAAGGGGGGGGGGGGGGGAGACATGAAAGGGAAGCAGTCTCTGAGAAGCGAGTAAGACAGGGTTGTAGCCTATCGCCGACGTTATTGAATCTGTACAGTGCGCTAGCACGAAAGAACAGTAAACAAAAGAAAAATTTGGAGTAGTTCAGGGAGAAGAACTGAGAAATTTGAGGTTTGGCGATAACACTATAATTCTGTCACAACAAACGAGATGGGAGAGCAGCTGAACGGGATAGACAGTGTCTTGAAAAGAGGATGTAAGGTGAACATCAACAAAACCGAAACAAAGATAATAGCACGTAGTGGAATTAAATCAGATGATGATGAGGGAATTAGGAAATAAGGCACTAAAAGCAGTAGATGACTTTTACTATTTGGGCAGCAAACTAACTGATGATAGTCGAAGTAGAGCGGATATAAGTTTTAGATTGGTAATGGCAAGAAAAGCGTTTTTGATAAAGCGAAATTTATTAACATTGAATATAGATTTAAGTGTCAGGAAGTCTTTTCTGAAAGTACTTGTCTGGAGTGTAGCCATGTATGGAACTGAAATATGGATGATTACCAATTAAGACAAAAAGAGAATAATAACATTTCAGATGTATTGCTACAGAAGAATGCTGAAGATTAGATGGGTAGATTACGTAACTAATGAGGAGGTAGTGAATAGAATTGGTGAGAAGAGGAATCTGTGTCACAACTTGACTAGAAGAAGGGATCGGTTGGTGGGACACATTCTGAGGCATCAAGGAAACACCAGTAATGGAGGGAAATGTGGGGGGTAAAAACGTAGAAAGAGACCAGGAGATGAACACAGTAAGCATATTCAGAGGGTGTAGATTGTAGTAGTTAATCGGAGATGAAGAGGCTTGCTCAGGCTAGAGTAGCATCGAGAGTTGCATAAAACCAGTCTGCGGATTGAAGACCTTTCCAATTACAAGGATGACATGCTCCTAAAGATACAGTTGTATCCATTATATGTTACACACGCTAACATGAGAAACAGTTCCCTCTACAATTCACAAATGATTGTTAGAAGTTCTTCAGTAAATATTCCCTTCAGCCTTATTTGACCGTAGGTTTTCCGAAGATGTGCCAAACACTAATATAGGATCGACTACTCCCGAAATCGACGAATATTCCTTGTTGTGCCGCGTTGCCAGAGAGCTCCCACGATGTTGCCATTGCTGCACCATTAAATATTTGGTGGCAGGGTGACAGCGCCAGCACGCTCTGACGTCACGCTGCCCCGTGTAGCATCCTAGGGCACCGGCCGCAGCCGCAGACAGGCGGTGACGCGTCCTCTGCGCCGGCGCTGTTCTGTCCCGTCGTCAGCCACAATCTGCCTCGATGCGCCGTACCTCCCGCTGCTCACTGCGCACAGTGTGCGGCCAAGCGCGCCGGTACACCGAGCTACGTCACTGAAATGCGACGCCCGCTTCAGAACCTCGCCCAAATGGGAAAACCGATACTGCCAACTGCTGTACACCAGTGTGGTCTAACCTGGCGTGATATACACTGAGGAAAAAAAAAGGTCTAAAAAACAAAAAAATTACTATTACAGAGTTACGAAATTTCACGAATACATTTGTCTAGGTAACACATTTCAGTGATTAACGTTGCAAAACCACAGGTTAATGTACACGTGAGATTAACTATGTGAAATGCTGGTGCATGAATAATCGGTGTTGTGAAGATGCTCTGATGTCAGTTTGTGGTATAGAGTTCCATGCCTAATGCAATTGGTCTGTTAATAAAGGGACGGCTAATGCCGGTTGTGGATGACGCTGATCTTCTGAAGGTGTCCCATATGTTGTCGACTGGAGACAGATCTGGTGGCTGAGCTGGCCAGGGAAGTACGTTGACAATCTGTAAAGCACGATGGGCTCCAAGAACGGTACGTGGGTGAACGTTATCCTGTTGGAAATATCCCCCTGGGATTCTGTTCATGAATGGCAGCACAACAGCTCGAGTTGCCAGATTGAAATACAAATTTGCAATCAGAGTGCATCGGACAATCACGAGAGTGCTGCTTCTGTCATACGAAATCACATTCCTGACCATAACTCCAGGTGTAGATTTAGTGTTTATAGCATGCAGACAGGCACTCAACTGGCCTCTTTCAAACCAACGTACGGCCACCACGGGCACCGAGGTAGAACCAGATTTCATCAAAACACAACAGACGTCCACCCTGCGTTCAATAAGCTCTCGCTTGACACCACTGAAGTAGCAGTGGTTTGGGGTCGGTGGAATGCAGGCTACAGAGTGTCTGGCTCTTAGATGTACTTAAAGTGGGCGATTTTTAACAGTTAATTGTGTCACTGTGGTCCCAATTACTGTTAAGATTGCTGCTGCAGATGCAGTAGCATGCGTCAGAGCCGTAAGTCTAACCTGTAGTGCCACGTGACCGTCCATAGCCTTGTCTTATTGTGACAGTACATTTCGTGACCACCGCTGCCAGCAATCATCTACTGTGGAATACTACCCGTTCAAACTCAGTGAGGTACTGGTGATGGAGTCTTTGTCGCGTTACGGGTATTCCTGACTGAAATCAACTCATCATGTTCAGTCTCAAGGGTAACCAACGCCCAAGACCGCTATAGACTACATTTAAACCATAATAGCGCCACTTGCATGTGACGGGTGTGAAATTTGCATAGACATCATGTTTCACAATTAGAAACACTTTTTCCAACTTCCGTTTAAGACGTCCAATTCCTTCTTAGTGTTGTGGTTTCCTTTTCAGTCAGTGTATTTCGTCGAAATCACTTAAAAACCAAATTATTTTGTTAGATTAGTTCGGATGGTATGACTTAAAAAGTGGTGATGACGTAGACTGTGTTACCAGTTAGGCTGGGAGTTTTAAATGAAGCACATCTCGTCTGAGTGCTGAGAAAAGTGAAAAAAAAAGAAAAAGCTTATTGACGCCACGTTAAACATATAATTCAATCCCTAGCACCACGAAATAGTATTTCAATATCCAATGCGTCATCACTTACCTGGTCGCCCTCCTGATCCACCTTCCTCATTTTCAGACAAAAACATCCATAGAGTCTTCCTTTCTCATCATCCGTTGTTTACATTAACAATTCTCTATACTACAGGGAGTTTCACTTATTTGGGTTGTGTTTGACGGCCACCGGGGCCGAACAGGACGGTTGAATATGTCCTGCAACTTCCTGTTGATACCTCATCACATGTCATTGCGGACACTGTAGTTCGAACACTGAAACGTACACCACGAGCGTAACCAAGTCTGCAAACGGAACTGTGGCAAGCTCAAATTATTCCAGTCCAGAATGACTCGGATATACGTACAGAGTCGCCTCTTATTGTCTGAAGATTATTTGAACAGACTTTTTCATGTGTTACAATTCCGAATCGTGATGAGATTCACAAATTCGTGAATAAACTTCGTGGAACGCGAAGTGTTTGCGACAAGAAGCTTCAGAAACTCGTCTCGATGACATTGCATACCACCTGGAAAATTCCCATAGAAAGTCCCTTAAACGACTTTCACGGCAAACGCAAATTTCTTGCGCCTCTGTACAAAGAGCTGCTAAGTTACTTGGTTCCATTCACATGGGTATGCTAATCCCTAAAAATTTCTGAATTGGAGTGCCGATAGATCTATTCTGCTTCATAACGGACCCATTCACGATCAGAACATAGCAGTGATGTACGTAGTTAGTGGTGACAGAATAACAGGCACAATTTTTTAATGACGCAGTTAACAGTGAAAGATACGTGCAATACGTTTTGCTATCGTTTTTTAACGAATTCAGTGAAAGATAAAGAAGCTTCATGTATTTTTCAACACGATTTGGCAAGGGCACTTACGGCCAACGTTTGTTTGCACGCGGTTCACTATGTGTTCCATGACAGAGTCATTAGCTACAATGTCTGCCCCGCTAGAAGTCCCGATTTAACCCCGTGCGATTTCAGTTTGTGTGGAGCACGAAAGGACAAAAAGCACGCAACAAATACGTAAAAATTACTAGAACTCACGGACAATATCCATGCGTCAATTAATTCAGTTTCTCACAGAAAATTGCATTATATGATGAATAATTTATTGAGTGGATGTTAGAAAGGCATTGAAAACAATGTCACACGGTTCCAGCATCTCCCCACATGACGTGGGTGAGTACGAAATGTATTTAAATTTTTTAAATTTAGTACTGCTGTAGCAGACTTGCGACACGTAGCTCACACTGCCCGCCACCTAATGCGCCGTGATTCGGGTCACCATATAAATGGAACACCCTGTGTTATATACGAGCGTGTTGACTCTCAAACACACACACACACACACACACACACACACACACACACGGATAGAGAGAGAGAGAGAGAGAGAGAGAGAGAGAGAAATGGAAGAAAATCTACAAACTATGACTGTGTCAGGTAATTAAAACGTTCTTTCAGAACACTTAAATGGTTCCAGCTGTAGTACTTTAAATATCGATTATCAGTATATGCAGTATTTGTCGTAATGAGCGATGCTTAATAGTGAATTACACACACGCACGCACACACATACACATACCTTTTAAGTGAGATGGGACTTGTGACCACTCATAGGAACATTGCCCATTTAACGAATTTGAAGGGAACAACATTCATAAACTTTAGGAACCTACAGCTCTGAGTCAGGATAAACACTCACAGATATTGAAGCCACCATTGGTTTCCAAACAACTGCCTGGGGGATATAAGAAATTCCAAGAAAGCAGGAGTACCAGGAAAATTGAAAACAGAAGCAAATGATAACCGAAACACCAACTATATATAGCACGAACAATTTCCAAAGACTCCAGTTGTCTTTCGATACAAACTATTTAGTCAATAAATACAGCAATCCTGCCCAGTTACGCCAGTCGGTGTAATTTTGCTATTGCTGAGTCTGAGAGTTCTATTCCGGGTTCAGGTCCCCTTTTTCTTATTTTGCAATTTTGATATGCCCAATATTGCTATTGCATACAGTGTTTATTAGACCATACATGAGCTACCAATACACTCTTATTTGTCACCCATCTCAGAAATATTAATATAAAAGTTGTAATCAAAAATATATTATCTGTCGCAACAGGAAACTAATTATATCTACCAACAAGTGAGTGTTATACATACGATATTTAGCAAAAGGGGCAACATTTACAACACGAAACATTGTAAAACAGCTTTTCCACGATGTTGAGATAACGTACTTCCTGCCTCTCCATTTACATTGCAAAACTTGTCTGGAGAGAATCCAGCGACAGATCACACATTGAGCGAGAACCATCAGGTGGCAAGAAAACATATTTCGTAGTTCCTAGTTGGCTCTCTTTTAACGTTGAAAATTAGTTTCATTTGTAAGTGATAAATTTTTTTGCTTGTATTGACACTTCCCCCGTGCTCATGTGTACATGTCAACAAATGATCTGTATAGTACTTATTATTAAGTGGCTAGGAAAGCTATTTCAGTGGAATTCTTGGATAAATGATTGTGGTTCAACTGGCGCAATCAAATTCATATAAAATGTGATAGCTTTCGATGTCTCCTCCATCATCGTCGTCTAAAAAGTCTGACCGTCTGTTCACTATAAATTGTTTTGCGTAATCTAATTTTGCTCTGTCTATAGTTTTCCACACTACTTTCCAACTGGCTGTCAAATTAACTATAGATAGGTACATCAGGATCCCGTACCGCATTTATTTTCCTTATTCTTGTAATACTGTCTGAAAGACCACATTGTTGACTTGCTTTTTATGGTATTCACTGCGTAATTACATTACCTAAGAAGAAAGTCATGAATGACGACTACTCAGTATAAATACAGGATCAATGACTGTTATGAAATGTCTTGGAAGGTTTATTATTTCAAAAAAGAATAAAAAAAATTACTTTGTAAGTCGATAAGCCATTCTCCGTCGTACTCTACACAACAGTTGCTTGTGAGCAGTTCTGACTGCATGAGAAAGAGGCTGATACGTTGAAGCTGTCGGGTGCGGAATCAGGTGAACCCATATTGCTCAGCCGGTACAAAATTTCGCATGGAAGGCAGGAGTCCAGACAGGAATGCTTGTGCGAGGTTCGGCATAGTATCTTTATCTCCCAGGAAACTGAATTTGTCGACATGCATCAGTATTTGCCACTGCATTATCGGTACAACGTTAAAAACAAATTAAAAAACATGATTCCTCACAAATTTATCATTTTTATAAAAATTTATAGGAAAAACTTTATAATTTCCTGAGATTCTTTTTATAAGTCAGACATTCACTGTGCTCCGAATAATATTTTCCTCTTAAGGCGAGAGAAAACTGTTTCCAAAACCTCATAAATTTATTTGTAAAATGTCTGTTCTCTCAGATACTCATGCGTATCCAAAGGAAGAGTCATTGGTAACGATCTGCAGCTTTAGTTTTTGAGTCGGTCCTGGAAGCGTGCGCAGACAGCCGAGAATGTAAAGGTAATCACTCACCGTAAATGGCAAATTCGGGTACGACTTCCGAACTAGCACAAATTTTCATGTGTCACCAGTAGGTATTATTTCCGTACCTAAAACAGCTGTTGTCACAAATAATCGCAGTTTTGACGAAGTTTGGTAGCTTTAAAACTGTTTTCTGCATTGCGATTCGAACGTAGTTCTCCACTCTCCAAACTAGCCAAGTACTGCACAAGCCTCCATAACTCCATTTCAGCACGTCTCCTACTTTCAACGCTTAACAGAAACTCCGCTGCGTATCTTGTTTAACGAACGTTCCCAGCAGAATGTATACTGTGGAAAATATGCTTTGCTTCAGCCTAGGCTTTGTTCTCATAAATACTTCAATATACGATGAGACGAGCGATGTTTTGAAACTCCTGTGAAGAATTCCGCCTCAAAAACCCTATGCACTGCATTTTGTTGCAGTTAAGGGTTCATCTCTGAAAGCCGTGTGCTGCTGTCACTGGTTATCATATTAGTCATATCATGTACGTCACATTCCGTGTCATACACTTCAGTAATCAACAAAGTGATAATTTCTTTAACCTTCTATCAAGTTTCAAGGTATTGGACCCTCCCCACTCGACATTAAGGGTTCCCATAACCTTTTTTTGTTTTAGCTCCTCGCCTGTGCCAACCTCTTCATCTCAGAGCAAAACTAGCAGGCTACGATCACAACTGTTTGGTTGATGTATCCCAGTCTCTGTCTTCCTCTACAGATTTTATCCACTACAATTCCCTCTAGCAGCGCTGCGGTTGTTCTATGATGTCTTGATAGATGTTCCACCATCCTCTCCCTTCTTCTTGTCAGTGTTTTATATGTATTCCTTCCCTCGCCTATTATGCGGAAGACCTCATCATTCCTTACCTTATCGGTCTCCTTAATTTTCAAAATTCTTTCATGGCAGCACATCTCGAATGCTCCAATTCTCTTCCGTTCCGGTTTCCCCATAGTCCGAGTTTCACTATCGCACAATGCTGTGCTCCAGACATTCATTCCCAGAAATTTCATCCTCCACTTAAGTCCTGTGTTTGACACTAGTCGACTTTTTTTGACCAGGGATCCCCTTTTTGCCAGCGCAAGTTTGCTTTTGATGTCCTCCTTGATCCGATCGCCATGGGTTGTTTGGTTATCTAAATAGCAGCATTTATTAACTACACGTACTTCGTGATCACCAATCCTATTCTTAAGTTTCTCGCTGTTTTCACTTCTGCTATGCTCGTTACTTTCGCCTTTCTTCGATTTACTTTCAGTCAGTGTTCTGTACTCGTTCGACAGTGCATTCTGTTCAGCATATCCTGTCATTCTTCGTCACTTTCACTAAGGATAGTAATACAATTACCGATTCTTGTCATTCACATTCATTCATTCGTGAGCCGGCCGAAAGTGGCCGTGCGGTTCTAGGAGCTGCAGTCTGGAACCGCGAGACCGCTACGGTCGCAGGTTAGAATCCTGCCTCGGGCATGGATGTGTGTGATATCCTTAGGGTAGTTAGGTTTAACTAGTTCCAAGTTCTAGGGGACTAATGACCTCAGATGTTACGTCCCATAGTACTCAGAGCCATTTGAACCTTTTGAACCATTCACTCGTGAACTTTTCTTTTATTTCCGTCATTGTTTCTTCGATGTATAGATTGAACAATAGTGGAGAAAGACTACATCCCTGCCTTACACAATTTTTAATTCGAGGGCTTCGTTTTTTGGTCTCCCACACTTATTACTCCCTTTTGGTTCTTGTACATATTGAGTATTACCCGTTTCCCACTATAGTTTACCCTATTTCCTCAAAATTTCGAACACCCTGCACCATCTGACATTGTCGAACGCTTTTTCCAGGTCAACAAATCCTATGAGCGTATCTTGATTTCACTTTTGTCTTGCTTCTATTATCAATTATAACGTCAGAACTGCCTCTCTGGTGACTTTACCTTTCCTAAAGTCAAACTAATTGCCATCTAACCCATCCTCAATTTTCTTTTCCATTCTTCTTTATATTATTCTTGTCAACAACTTTGACCCATGAGCTGTTAATCTGATTGTGCGACAATTATCACACTTGTCAGCTCTTGCAGTCTTCCGAATTGTGTGAATAGTATTTTTCCGAAAGTCGGATAATTATCGCCAGACACACACGTTCTACAAACCAGTGTGAATAATCTTCTTGTTGCCACTTGCCCCATTGATTTTAGAAATTATGATGGAACGCTATCTCCGCTGCCTTATTTGATCTTAAGTGTTCCAAAACTGTTTTAAGTTTTGCTTCTGATAGTGGAATTCCCTGTCTCTATCGACTCCGTTTTCTTCTCCTATACAGTCATCAGGAGATCTTCAATGTACTCTTTCCATATATCAGCTCTCTTCTATGAATTTAACATTGGAATCCCCATTGCAATCTTAATGTTACTACCCTTGCTTTCAGTGCCACCGAAAACTGTTTTGACCTTTTTGTATGCTCAGTGTGTCCTTCCCGCAGTCATTTCTTTTTCGATTTCCTCACGGTTTTCATGCAATCATTTCGCCTGAACTTCCCCGCACTTCCTATTAATTTCATTACGAAGTGACTTATGTTTCTGTATTTCTGAACTTCCCCGAAATTTTATACTTCCTTCTTTCATCGATCAACGGAAGTATTTCTTTTCTTATCCATTGTTTCCATCGCAGTTACCTTCCTTGTACTTACATGTTTCTTTACAAATTCTGTGATTGCCCTTTTTAGAGGTATCCATTCCTCTCCAACTGAATTTCCTACTGACCTATTCCGTCACGCAGTATCTATAGCCTTGGAGAGCTTCAAAGGTACCTCTTCATTCCTTAGTACTTCCGTATCCCAGTTCTTTGTACACTGATTCTTCCTGACTACTCTCTCAATCTTCAGCCTACTCTTAATCACTACTAAATAGTGATCTGAGTCTATATCCGCTTCTAGTTACGCTTTGCAATCCAGTATCTGACTACGGAATCTCTGCCTGACCATGATGTAATCTAACTGAAATCTTTCCGTATCACCCGGCCTTTTCCAAATATACCTCCTCCTCTTTTGATTCTTGAGCAGAATATTTGCTATTACTAGCTGAATTTTATTACAGAACTCCATTAGTCTTTCTCCTCTCTCATTCCTAGTACCAACCACATATTTTTTCTGAACCCTTTGTTATATTGCTTCCCCTACAACTCCATTCCAATCCCCCATGACTATTATATTTTCGTCCACCTTTATGTACTGAACTACCGATTCAGTACCTTCATATACTTTCTCTATCTCTTCATCTTCAGCTTCTGATGTCGGCATGTATTTCTGTACTGTCGTTGTTGGTGTTTTTTGCTGTAGATTCTGATGAGAGGGACTGAAGTGTTCACAGTAACTCACTCTGTGCCCTCTCTTCATATTCATAATGAATCCTACACAAATTATACCATTTGCTGCTACTGTTGATATTTCCTTATACTCTTCTGACAAGAAATATCTATCTTCTTTCCAGTTCACTTCACTTATCCCTACTATATCTAGATTGAGCCTTAGTAGTTCACTTTTCATATTGTCTACCTTTCCTATCACGTTCAAACTTTTCACACTCCACGCCTCTACACGTAGAACGTTGTCATTTCGTTCGTTATTCAATCTTGTTCTCATGGTCACCTCCTCCTTGGCTGCCCCTTCCCGGAAATCATGGGGATGTTCCTTAACCTTTGCCAGTGGAGAGAACGTGGTGACACTTCATCAGTTACTGCCCCTTGTCCTGTGGATATACATCATGAGTCTTTAATGCAGTGGTTTCTAGTACCTTCTGCATCCTGATTCCGTTGATCACTGATGATTCTTCCGCCTTTAGGAGCAGTTTCCAATCCCAAGGAGAAGAGAGTGCCTTGAAAATCTGTCAACTCCTCCGCCATCATTGAGTGTGAAAGTGACTTTTTATGTCGGAAGACTTAGGCCACCATTACGATGACCTGTATTCACTATTTAAGCAGTGATGTGCTTCGAGTCCTAGACCGAAGATTCAAGTCTTATTGCTTTTTTCCCCTTCTCTGGAGGTCTGCCTTGTGTTTCCTACTTCCCAGATATGAAGCCAGCCATAGTTGAGCGTTTTCCCTGATCAGTAGTGTTAGAAGTTACACAAAGTACTGCATGGTCCTCACGTACAAGTCGTTTTATCAAATCAAATAAAATCCCTTCTGTTCGGATATCGTCGGTTAGTCTTGCTAATACCTCACACACATTACAATAAATATCATTTTCTGTAAATAACACTTTTGTGATGCAAAACATTGAATTTAACTACTGTATGTGTGTACTGCGATATGCCATAGTATTGTTACACATAGTTTTCTCAAACATTTTAGAAAACACTGGAAGTAAAGAATCCGGTCAGTAATTCTTCATCTACTTCTTCTTCTTGCGTTACGGCCTCTGTAGGACCACGGGTAGCCCCTTCGTGGACTACATTTTCCTCTTCTTCTCCCAGAAACTCTTCATTCTTTCTCTTCTTCTCTACCGCTCTTCTTACGAGATCTACAGTGTCCTTTCCTCCTGTCGGCTCCACTGGTGACACTCCAATCTTTTCTTGTATTCATCTTTGTCGTTGATCTCCGGCATATTGGTCGGTGTACATTTGTTCCTACAATTTTTCTTTCCTTCGACCTTGATTCACAATTCCAACCAGTCCTTCCCAATTTCAACAACCCACTTGATTCCTGTCTTTCCCTTGTCCTCCCTGTTGTTTCCCAAACTCTTTTCGTCATTATGTCCGTACTCATCCTAACTACATGTCCAGCAAACCTTGCTCAATTGAGTCTGATTTCCCCGGATACTGTTCTCATGTTCCGGTACAATTCTTCCTTAGGTCTTCGCATCCACCTCTCCCCACCTCTTTTCAGACCTAGTATTTTTCTCACTTCTTTCTCTAGTTGTTCTGCCCCATTTCTTCCTAGTGTCCTCGTCTCAGCAGCATATAATACCGCGTTCCTCGCCGTTGCCTTGTAGTGGCTTATATTTGCCTCTGTGAATGTATTCTTTTTATTGTAGATCTCTCTCGTCATACAAAAGGCTGACCTCATCTTCTTTATCCTCGCTATTATTCCCTCCTTGCTCCTGTTCCCTCCTGTTATAAATTCTCCCAGGTATTTAAATTTGTCCACCATTTGCACAGTGCCTTCTGGTGTTTCCCAGTTTGCCGTTTTATTTAATGTGATTGTCTTGTTGTAGGCGATCCTCAAATCCACCTTTCTGATTACCTTACTTAAGTTGTCGAATTGAGGCTTTGCGTCTTCTTCTATTTCAGTTACTGGTCATCAATTATCTACATTACATTATTTTTTTTTATAAAGTGATATAAATCAGTGCCAATTGACTCTGTCAGCAAATGGTCTACGGATGAATCCCACATAACACTGGAAGTCGTCTGATCTTTATAGTTCCATTTGAGATTTCATGATAACCACGGGAATGTTTATTCTGTACTGATTTAATAACTCATTCTATTTCGTTTCTTGCTTTTTACCTGTAGGTGGTTTTGACATAAATGTCTCGGAACTACAACTTTAGATATTTACCTGTCCAAATGGAGCGTTTGATTTACGTTGCCGGTTATTGACGTTAAGTGATTATTAAATATTTGGACATTCTGGTGGATGACTATTCCATTCCCCAACAGGAGTGGTGTAATGTTTTGTGCACCGACTTTATGTACTGCGCCCATATAGTTTTAATTCTGTTTTGGTAGTTATCTTTTCTCTTAGTGCACTGTATTGTTTCAGACTCCCCGACAAAATTCATAGACACTTTACGGTATTCTCTGTAGAGAAACTCTGAAACTTGGTGCTGAGTTACCTTGGCTTTTTGATATGGCTTCTGTTTCCTGCTATATGGTTTGCTGATGCCGTTAGGTATCCCAACTGGCTGCATATTAGTACGGCATGAATACCGGAATATCAAATAGTTGTGTTTAGAAATAACCCATTTATTTTCTTGCCGCTTGTGTAGAAAAACTAAAAAAGATATTTTGTGTTTTCCAATATGTGTAGGAGACCATGAATTCTAAGAAACTATGAAACGAAATTACGTAAGAAAAAAATTTAAAAATTAATAAAATTTTATTCTCTAAGACTAAATCAAATGCGTAAAACGCACTTTCAGTACCACTGTGACAAAGTAAACAGTCTCCCCGGGCTTCGTGTTACGTAGTGTCATCTTCCCAAACACTATCCATTTGGTTTAAAATCCCGCGGAAGCAGACAACGGGTTGCAGCTCAGGAGCAGGGCACGCAGCGAACTAATTATTCATGCGGCAGCGTCGGCCGGCAAGCGGAGCTAGCGGACGGCTGGTAGCCTTGCAAGACGTGGCCGCCCCCGCTGCCACCGCCGCCGCCGCCTCCGCCGCCCCCAGCACAGCCCCCTGATTTATGGGGGGCGGCAGCGTGCGGGCGCGCCTGCCGAGATAAGTTTTTCTTGCGGCGCAGTTTGCTGCACTGCACTCTCTCCTTGGGACGTTGTCGGGGCGGGGCCGATTCGTCGGCCGGGCCTGCTGGTTCCTCGGGAGACCGGCGCGGCGTGCGCCCGGTGGCTTGCATATTCATCGTCGTCAGGGCCGACGAGCCGCGCTGCGCTTCATTTATCAAGTCGCGGGCCTCCGCCGGCAACGGGCTGGCGCGGCCGCCCGCCCGGCGCAGTCACTCAAACGGGAATGAATGGCGCGGAATTCGACTGCTCCGGCTGCCGACGCGTTCCCGCATAGTAACTTAATACCATCGCATACACTCGTGGCCATTGAAACTGTAGCGTCATGATTAGCGTATCAGCGAAAATACTCTACTGGCCATTAAAATTGCTACACCAAGAAGAAATGCAGATGATAAACGGTTATTCATTGGACAAATATACTATACTAGAACTGACATGTGATTACATTTTCACGCAATTTGGGTGCATAGATCCTGAGAAATCAGTACCCAGAACAACCACCTCTGGCAGCAATAACGGCCTTGATACGCCTGGCCATTAAGTCAAACAGAGCTTGGATGCCGTGTACAGGTACAGCTGCCCATGCAGCTTCAACACGATACCACAGTTCATCCAGAGTAGTGACTCGCTTATTGTGACGAGCCAGTTGCTCGGACACCATTGACCAGAAGTTTTCAGTTGTGAGAGATCTGGAGAATGTGCTGACCAGGGCAGCAGTCGAACATTTCCTGTATAATGAAATTCCAGTACAGAACCTGCAACATGCGATCGTGCATTATCCTGCTGAAATGTAAGGTTTCACAGGGATCGAATGAAGGGTAGAGCCACGGGTCGTAACACATCTGAAATGTAACGTCCAGTGTTCAAAGTGCTGTCAATGTGAACACGAGGTGACCGAGACGTGTAACCCCATACCATCACGCCGGGTGATACGCCAGTATGGTCATGACGAATACACGCTTCCAGTGTGCGTTCACCGCGATGTCGCCAAACACGGATGCGACCATCATGATGCTGTAAACAGATTCATCCGAAAAAATGACGTTTTGCCATTCGTGCACCCAGGTTCGTCGCAGGTGATCCTGTCTGTGATGCAGCGTCAAGGGTAACCGCAGCCATGGTCTCCAAGCTGACAGTCCATGCTGCTGCAAACGTCGTCGAACTGTTGGTACAGATGATTGTTGTCTAGCAATCGTCCCCATCTTTTGACTAAGGGATCGAGACGTGGCTGCACGATCCGTTACGGCCATGCGGATAAGATGCTTGTCATCTCGACTGCTAGAGATACGAGGCCGTTGGGATCTTGCACGGCGTTCCGTATTACGCTCCTGAACCCACCGATTCTGTATTCTGCTAAAAGCAGCAATGTCGCCATACGATAAACGGCAAACGCGAAAGGCTACAATCTGACCTTTATCAAAGTCGGAAACGTGATGTTACGCATTTCTCCTCCTTACACGAGGCATCGCAACAACGTCTCACCAGGCAACGCCGGTCAACTGCTGTTTGTGTATGAGAAATCGTTTGGAAACTTTGCTCATGTCAGCACGTTGTAGGTGTCGCCACCGACGCCAACCTTGTGTGAATGCTCTGAAAAGCTAATCATTTCCATATCACAGCATCTTCTTCGCGTCGGTTAAATTTCGCGTCTGTAGCACGTCATGTTCGTGGTGTAGAAATTTTAATGGTCAGTAGTGTACGTAAGGTACGGTGAAGTAACGCTATTTATACACTGCATATAATGAAAGTCTAGACATCTGGTTTCTTATTCGGAAATTGAATGTTTGTCGTTTGTGAGAAGATTGTATTACACGTCGTGTTGGGAGGAACTCTGACACAAACGAGAGTAGGCTGCACGGAAGAAAAGTGGTATAGAATAGTCTTACACCACAGAATAAGAAAGGGTAAAAATGAAATATTTTTCTTAGTATTTGCTCTTTTCTTAGTATTGAGGGATCCGCATCAGATTGATTGAGAACATCCAAAAACATGAAATACGGCAGGTCGTTTTCTATTATAGCGAAATAGGGAAGATAGTGACACGGATATGATACACGATTTGGTGTGACAGTCGTTAAAACAAATGCGTTTTCACTGCAGCAGGCCGTTCTCATGAAGTTTAAATTGCCAACTTTCTCCTCAGGGTGTAAAAATATTTTGTTGTCGTCCACGTACATACGGAGAAATGCTCGTCAAAATAAAATAAGAGAAATCAAAGTTCGCACGGAGAGAGTTAAATGTTCATTTTCCCGCGCTGTGTTCGAGAGTGGAACGGTAGAGAAGTTGCTTAATTCTGAACTGCAGAGCAATCAGGTCGATGTAGATGTAGACTAGATGTAAGTCCACACTAGCACAGCCGCTGTCGGGACCACGCAGAGCTGATGACACAGCTATATAACGGAAAGAAACAGTCAGTAATACGTCAGTTGCGTAAACCAGCATAGGTTGCTACATCGGCACCAACTGCCAGACACAAGCTACACATTCAGCGAAACGTCCACTGAGCAAGTGAAACAGGGCAATGTTTGTAAGCTTTAGTTACGTTAAGTGACAAGCAATACGTCGGACGCAAAGCACCTGCCCGAGGTTTGACCGTGCAAATAAGATACTATAAAAATTATTAAGCAAACGCAACATAACAAGGACAGCCGATGGCTAGTAAAGAAGAAGGCCACTTGTGGTCATAACGAACAGAACCTCACGGCGCAGCCTCCCGCCCGTCCGCAAACGGGAATGAAAGCCTGTCATTCGACTGCTCCGGCAGCAGACAGCTTCCCGGAAAGTAACTTAATTCCATCACTTACGCCATTGGCCGTTAAAATAGCATAATATCTTGAAGACAAGTACGAAAATCCATACGATTAGCATTTGATGGAGAATATTCAAGATTTTGAGAAGTAACTCTAATTACAATGTAATAGTCCCTACAGTACCAATAGATGGCGGCGCTTTAATTAGGCTTCTAAATTGCGTTTGTAACGAAGTGCAGTCCATGGAGTGAGTTATCATTAAGTGTCTCGGGTCTCTAATTTAGAAATCGTATTTGAAAGTCGTTTGTGTGTCAGAAGATACATTTTTCTTCATGCTGTCACAGGCAAGTGTGACACCAGGCAGTAGTTGTAACATAGCTGTGCAACAGAAAGAAGGAATCAGCGCTGTAAGTCGGTTACATAAACGAGTTCAGTTTGCTACATCGGCACCAACTGCCAGGCGCTAGTTACACAGTCAGTGAAATGTCCACTGTGAGAGAGAGGCGGAGATATATTCGCTACTGCTTATGTAGCACGCAGCAACACATACCAGAAACTTCTTAATGCTGATAATAGCCTGTATGAAATTGTTAACCAAACGCGGAGAAGGAGGACAACGAGGTCATTAGGGATGGAGCACAAGCTCAGAGTAGGGAAGGTCGCAGAAGGAGATAAGCCCAGCCCATTCAAAGGAACCATCCCGGCCGTGAGAGATTTAGTGAAATCACGAAAAATCTAAAACTGGATGGCCGATCGCGGATCTGAACCGTCATCCTCCCAAATGGTAGTCCAGCGTGCTAACCACTGGTCTACCTCGCTCGGCTTAGGTAAACACAGCGGAACAAGGAACGCTGACCACTAGTAAAGAAGAGGGCCTTATTCGGCCATAAGGAATACAGCCTCGTATCATAGCCTCCTGCCAGTACCCGTAAATAACCCATTCTCCAAATCTGAATTCAGTTGCCCATTAGGATCGATGGCGTTCGTACCAAAGCACTCGATTCGATGATTATTACTGTGTAGTGGCATCTATGGACGGAGTGCGCTCAGTAAAAATACAACACATTTTTACTCGGCCGGTTTCGGTTGAAATAATGTGGAATTTGTCGCACTACATGGCGGAATATTCTCGCTTAAGCCCCTGTAGTTCTAATAGATAGCGGCGCTATAATTAGGCTTCAAAATGGCGTTTGTAACGGAGTGCATTCCATGCAGCGAGTTGTTATTAAGTTTCTTATGGCGGAAAACCAGCGCATCGCACATATTTGTAGACGCTTGAAGAATGTTTCCGGAAAACGGACAGTGAACAAAAGCACGGCAAGCCTTTGGGCGAGGCGCCTATCATCGTCCCAATAAGGTCGCACAAATCTTTCCGATCAACCGTGTGCTGCCCGGCCGCGCACAGCTGTTAAGGGGAACAGTCTAGGAATGTGCGGATACTCTCATTCTTCATTGATCGAAGGATCACTCTGAAACACGTCGGTGCATGAATGGACGTCTCTGTTGGTTGAGCTTACACATTCGTCCATCACTTGGGAAGCTCAAAGTTGTGTGCCCACCGGGCTACCCACCTCCTAACAGAATATCACAAAGAGCAACGAAGGACCATTTGTGTGTAAGATTATATGCTGAAACAGATCACGGTTTCAGTACTGTGCCATACTACCAATCTCTTCCCCATATATGAACATATTGATGGGGGACAGAACCAGCAACTTGTGTTATTAAAAATACTTAAATGCACAAGTACTCTATGGACTACAAGTCATGACAACGAAAAAGGAAGTAATCTAAGGTATAAATGGAGAATGGACTACTGGTCAGGTAGCTGGTTACCACACATATGAAACGTATGAGGAGTAACTGGATTGGCATGTGGGACACAGAATACGTCTCGAGAATAATATAATAGAACGCCTAGGACTATCAATTAAAGGGTGCAGTGTTATCGCGCTGGCCGCTGTGGCCGAGCAGTTCCTTGGCGCTTCAGTCCGGAACCGCGCGACTGCTACGGTCGCAGGTTCGAATCCTGCCTCGGGCATGGATGTGCGTGATGTCCTTAGGTTAGTTAGTTTTAAGTAGTTCTAACCTCAGATGTTAAGTCCCAAAATGCTCAGAGCCATTTGAACTTCCTTTTTTTGGTAGTGTTATCATTAATATTTCCTTAATGTGCAAAAAATTACGTGCAATTATAGTATAATTATAGCCACTCGCTATAAGCAAGAACCACTCGTCTTCAAACCAGTTAATATGTGAAAGTAATATACCGTAAGGAAGATATTATAGAAGTGTGACAGTCCTTAAAAATTTCACCTGGACGATTATTTTAATCGAACTTCCTTAAGAAAAAGTTCAGTTGCAGCTTATTGTAACGGTCATGACTGAGAGGTATTAAATTTTGGGCACGTCGTATTGTGGCCCTGATTTAGGTTTACTAGAACAAGTGACGTGTCACAATCTTGTATTTAAAATAAATGTAAATGGATGTAATTGATTGTAACAAGTGTAATGAAGGTTTGTGTTGTTAAGAGTAGTATGTTACCATTGTCGCCGGCCGCGGTGGTCTCGCGGTTCTAGGCGCGCAGTCTGGAACCATGCGACTGCTAAGGTCGCAGGTTCGAATCCTGCCTCGGGCATGGATGTGTGTGCTGTCCTTAGGTTAGTTAGGTTTAAGTAGTTCTAATTTCTAGGGGACTGATGACCACAGCAGTTGAGTCCCATAGTGCTCAGAGCCATTTGAACCATTTTACCATTGTCTGAAAGTACATATGTTGTTCCAGTTGCGTGTGAGGCTGACGCAAATGACTGCTAGCGACCTGTACCCATGTTACAACGCGACTGGGGTAGCGCAGCAGTTCAGTCTGCTGTGTGCTGACAAGAGGTTTATCGTGTTGTATCTATGTCATGGCTGATGGTGAGAAATAATGCATATTTGGTTATTCACATGTACACTGGTGGGAAATATATGGTTACTCTTACGCCTAAAATATGTGAAACATATATCGCACAGATGTAAAGTTTTTGTAATGCTTTATATAAGGTTCAAATTTTATGAACAGTCATTGAGATACATTGAAAGTTTGCCTTTGTTAACACCATAAAATCTTTTGTAGGCCGTCGTTTAAAAATGGACTTGACTGTCCGTAACTAGTCACCAGAGAGAAAGTACTGTTACTGTAACTGTGGCGGATATTGAGGGAAAATAATGATCTACTAATTTGGTTAAATGTTCGACTGCAGGAGAGACCTAGAGTTTTTCTTTTGATCGATTTTTTTTTCTTTTTGCCCAGTTAACACTCAAAATACCGTTAATCTTCTTTTTTTCTCACCCGTCAGCTAATCATGATAGTATTTTCGGCAATTGTAACGGACGATTTGCGAGAACCGTCAAAATGAACCTCAGGTGGTGACACTAAGAACTTTCTTAAATAACACACTTCATGAATGAAACGCCATTAGCAAGCAAGGAATCTGGTAGAAAGCGAAAGGTAAGACATCTACTTTGTGCCAATTGTGAAACGCTTACCATTACAGCAGTGCATAGAATTTCTAATATCAGAAACAAAGAAGTATCTTCAATTATCATCAAAACTTTAGTACTCAACGTCGATAGCGAGATATCAAAGAGATGGGTATCCGAGAGTTAAGGTTGTGTCAGCGTGTTGATACCACTAGATTGTAAATAGCGGAACAAAATAATCATGTGGAAGCTGGTAAGACTTGATCGTTCTAGAAGCCAACTAGATCAGGCGCTTTGTCGAAGCCACACCCGGAAAACTTTGCTATTTTGAGGTACCGCTAACCGCCATTTCAAGGCGTATCCTTAAGATTGGTTATTACATGTTTGAAAAACATCACTCGGCACCAACTGATCTAAAAAAAAAGTCAACTGTATTGGTTTAAATATATGCGGAAAATATTAGAAATGCTTCCTGACGGGTTTCGTTGTGTAATGGATGTTCAAATATGTGTGACTTTCTAAAGGACCAAACTGCTGAGTACTTCGTTCCCTAGACTTACACCCTACTTAAACTAACGTGTGCTAAGAACAAGACACACACCCATGCCTGAGGGAGGACTCGAACCTTCGGCAGGAGGGCTTGTGTAATAGACGACTTAAAAACTTTATTTTATACATCTTTAACGGAGGCTCTGAACCATTGTCTTTACTTATGTGTCTGTTTGGAATATTTTAGCCGGTATTATACTGTGCATTTTGGCTTATCGTGAATAAATACTTACCTACGAGCATAAATATACAAATTACTTGAAGTGTGTGACCCACCCATTTGCGCACTCCTGCTGCAAGAGATGGCATAGTATTTCACAGGTTCTAGGTGCTACATTTGACTTTGCTGTTGCTTTTGTTTTCTGTGAAATTTCATGCAGGTATGATGTGTCGGCAGATCAGGGTAGCGTTCAGTGCTACTAAAGACCAATTATTTGTGCACTCTCTGTGAAAATTTGCTTTATATTACTTTTATCTGAATAAACATAGTGTCTTATTCTTCAATATTTAAAGTTAAGAATAGCTTTAACATAAAGAATGGACAACGACATCTGAGAAGAAGCAACACGTGGATATAATCGAGAGAAGAGGTTAAACGGATCACCTTTCAGTCGGCCATGTCAGATCACGGTGTCACCACCATCGGTCCATATTAGTTTGATTCCCTTGATATGCATGTTATTTCGAACCTCTTGTATTTTAGTACATTGGTTAACGCATTTTCGTGATCAAGAAATCCACTGAATGGGTCCTGATTTTCCTTTTAAATCTTCTTTATATTTTCAAGCACGATGTCGTAACCACCTCTCTGATGCTTCTGCCTTTAAGAAACACATTCTCAATTTTTTTTCCTTTATTTTGTGTATAATTTTTGTCAGCAACTTGAATAAATTAACTTTTTAGCTAATTTTGCGATAGTTCTCGCAGTTACCTCTCTTGCTGTCTTATTGCATCTCCAGTCTTCCAAAGCGGCCGCGCGGGATTAGCCGAGCGGTCTTAGGCGCTGCAGTCATGGACTGTGCGGCTGGTCCCGGCGGAGGTTCGAATCCTCCCTCGGGCATGGGTGTGTGTGTTTGTCCTTTGGATAATTTAGGTTAAGCAGTGTGTAAGCTTAGGGACTGATGACCTTAGCAGTTAAGTCCAATAAGATTTCACACAGATTTGAACTTTTATTATTCTTCCATAGCTATGTTCAATTCTGACTGTATTAGTAATTTTTCTTTGTCTTCCGTATTGGCTTCCATTTCTTTTTCTATAACGTAATCAGGTAGTGTCTCACTTTTCTGAGGCTTTCGATGTACCCTTTCCACCTGTCCACTCTCTCCTATGACTTTAGCGGTGGAATTCTCTTGTACTCTTAGTTTTGCCGCCCTTGCTTTTAATTTCACCGACATTTTCTGGTACCATTTCTGTTTTGATGTCTTTTCATTTCTCTTGCAGTCATTTTGCCTTAGCATTCCTGCACTACCTGTTTGCTCCTTCCCAAGTAACTTTTATCCCTTTATTCCTTCCTGTCCCTGAATATTTTCGTACTTCCATCTTTCTCTGATCAGTTGAAGAATTTCTTATGACACCCAAAGTTTCTTCGGAGCTGCCTTCGTTATACCTATGTTTATCTGTCAGACTTTTGTGGATTCACATTTTAGAGATGTCCATTCCTCTTTAACAGATCTGCCTGGTGTAGTACTGACTGTCGCAGAGTCTAGATCCTTAGAGAACTTTAAACACACCTGTTCATCCTTCAGTACTTCAGCCTTCCACTCCTTTCCACACAGATTATTCTGGACCGGTCTCTTAAACTTTACTTTTCATCGTTACTTAACTGTGATCTGAGCTAGATCTGCTCCTGGGTGTGCCTTAAAATCCAATATTCGATTTCGGAGTCTGTGGCTCAGCATGTTGTATTTCATGTTGAATCTTCTCGTATCTTTGAGCCGTCTCTACGTGTAGCTCCTCCTCTTGTGATTTTTGAACAGTGTAATCTCTATTGTTATTTTAAAGTTATTGCTAAATCAATTAGCATTCCTTTTCTCTCATTCTTATTACCTCATTCCAATCCCCTTTGATTATTGAATTATCATCTTCCTTTTCCTACAGAATTTGCTGCAGTGGGGCGTTCAGTTCCCAGTGCACATTTTCTTGGAAGTCCATAAGCAATGTTGCGTTTGATCAAAGCTCTTCTTTAGGGATATATTTCCTTTTATGTCCATACAGGTCAAACACGTCTTGCACTGAGCGTTTCTTGTTTTGATTGACCGTCCTTTTCATTTAGTACTGCCAATAAAATCTTTTTAATATAACATGTCTTCACGCCAGACGACTTACAATACAAGCCGTAAATTAATTTAGGGACAATCTACTTACTTTTATAACACCTTGAGTCATAACTCCTTCACAAATTAAAAGAAAGACATGACAGTCAATTCTTCTCTTAGATGAATTTTCCAGGTAACTGTTGTCTGCAGTCTGTACACTCGGTAAAAGTGAAGTAGAGAATAAATATTACACAATGGATAAAAGACTTGATTCCTGTTGAGATTATACAGCGAACTAGTGATACATAAGGAAGGTAAAGCACTTCGTCTTTGGCCGCGAAAGTCACTCCCAAGTATAGGACAGAAAAGGTTAGCGACCCTTTTATCCCTACATCACACTGTTACGGAGACTAAGAATAAAGAATGTTGAGAATTAAAGCACTATAAATATGTTGAAGGCTCTAGCTGTGGTAAATCTGCATTACATGTTGGAATATGTTCACAAATCTGAACTGGTTACGGTCAAATAACCTGCCAGTACAAAGCACAAAATTAAAATAGTGTACCTCTTTTGTGAAACTCAGAAAGTTGAGTGTACATTAGGAGTCCGTCGTACACATTGGCATCGTAAACCACTACCTTCCACCTACATTATGAACTAATGAGAATAGTTCGTATCTCAAAACAATTTCACGACAAAAGCACAAATTGCTGCATATTTACACGTCAAGAACTTGATATTTTTGGAAGTTTAAACACTCAAAAATGCAGCTGTTTATTTCAAACTTTGATTCATAATACGAAGAGCATTAACATGAAAATACTAAATTTCTGGAATATTTTCGTTATTTTTCTAGTGGTTCCTTGTGGAAGAAAACACGTGTATTGTGCAGCATACTTAATACATAAAGGACATAGGTAGTGCCTAACTATTAGCGCTCTACACGCATAACTTAAGAGTTCCTTTTTGTTTTACTACCGAGATATGTCTGATCCTCCTCGATCTGACAACTTTTGTCCATTTCGAGCAATAATTGTTAAACGTGGTAGTTACCATACGTGGCGGTCAATGTATTTATTAACTGTAGCAGCTGTTTCGGACACTTTAAATTGAAACTGCTGTTTGGAACATTACAATTAGAATACTTATTGTTGCATTGTAGTGCTTCCTTTTTCTATAAACTATATGAAAATGGATAAAAACAATATATAGGTAGACAGTAGCGTTTAAAAATGCCTCCATTTATCTTTGAATGGCAAGGCAGGCAAGAAATGTGACCAGTACTTACGGATCATAGGCACCAGACATACATGTCATTAGCTCTGATGTTAGACTATTACACCCAAAAAATAATTTTATAATAACGTAAATATAGCAACATGAGATATGAGGCAGTCTTTCTACAGTTCTCTTTATTACAGTGACATTAACTCAATTTTACACTAAGCTTACATGTAGCACTTCTATGCAGTGAATCAATAACAGTGAAATAAACTACTTATTTGGTATTTTCACGTCATTATGCTGCTCATCGTTTTAGTACCTGATGTGTGACGAAGCTAGGCTTTTGTAGGACAAAAGAAGATACTCCTATCATTGAAGCCACTGAAGGAGATTGAGTTGGGCATCTTGTGGTCGACAATGCTCCTGATGCAGTCACCCTGATGACGGCTGCTTGCAGTAGTAGCCTAAACATAAGAATGTTGTGGATCATAAAAAGACCGCTTACAGAGAGAGAGGTATATTGATTTTAAATTCTGTCAGTGATTGTGCTTTACTGATCTTCAGTAAGACATCGTTCTTCAAGGTTTCAGCGAAGCATCATCCTTCGCTGCTTGCTGTCGACCCTGCCTGGATTTAAGTTTCCTCTCCAGCACCTCTGTAGCCAGAGAACGGTAACCGCCTGTGTGCTGTTCCCACAGTCGCACCCGATATCCTTGGGCCGATACAGGGAGCAGACGCGAGGACAAAGCTGCTTTGCGAGGGACAAATTTAATCAAGTGCGTCGGCTTTGTCACATTTATCAGCTCCAGTGCGCGTGTTTCGTCGAATGCGGCTGGAATGGCAAGGAGGAGACGCAGAGAGGACGGAAGCTTTCTTTTCCCTCCTTTTTAGGGCCCACAGACGTAGTTGATTGAAAGACAGCGGAAGAGATGAGATGTTTGAGGAAGGGAGCCAGGGTCGTTTCGGCCGGGCCATTTCATTTCCTTATCAGGAGCCCGTTCCCCTCGGGCCTGTGACAAGTATTCCGGTCACGCGCCGGTCGTCCCCTGCAGCCGCGCGCGCGGGCGCCCGCAACACAAGCCGCAGCTGCTGCGCAGAGCGCGTGCGCACAAGCCAGATAACGCGACGCGACACCGTTCTGATTTATACGGCCGAGCTGCGGTACATTTTCATGAGCGGCCCGGTTCGCTTCTCATCTCGCGCCTGAGATCGTCCGCCGCGCACCTACCGCGCACTTCCCCCTGAGCGATCACCCGAATATTAGCGCCTCGAGAGAGATCCAGATACTATTCGTGATGGACCCTTTCAAACAGGAAGCAATCCGAATAGAAGAATGGTTTCTAGGTTGTGTGTGCAGTAAGTCATCATGAAAACTTCCATTCTTCATTCTGAGAGAAGTGGGTGAGTTCTTTCGAATGTAAAGGATACAAAAATCAAAGTCTGGCAATCTCGTCACACAGTGCACTGACACACGTAGGAATAAAACATAGCACATGGCATTTGCCAAATCAGGAATAGCTAGAGGATGAATATAAATCTGCAGACGTGTAAGGCTGTAGGAGACCAAATACGTTCGCTGGAGAGACACAATTTCATCTGAGTTATTGAGATACCTGAGAGGTATTACTGCGACACAATAATCCCTCTTGATTTGAAAAGTATAAGGAAGGTATAAGAGAAAGGCGAAATACCTTCAATCTTCAAAGGAGTGTAATAATTCCAATTACAAAGAAGGTAAGTGTTTAAAGGTGTGAATGTTATGGAAACATCAGTATGATAAGTTACTGCTACGAAATACTGACTCCAATGCTTTACGGATGAATGCATATAAAGTGGGAGAAACCTACCACTGCGAACACTGAATGATTGGTAAACTTTGAACACCACACTATCCTGAAGAAGACCCCAGCAGAGGGGCCGAAATGTCGATCGTATATGTGAGATATAACGCTGCCTAACAACACAGAAGTTTTTATCTTCAGTGACAGTGGCCAAAGTTGTTGTTGTTGTTGTTGTTGTGGACGGTCAACATCGTGGTTATCAGCTCCCTACTTACAATTACTGCAAAAAATAGGAGGAAGTGTGAATCTTAAATGAAACTGTTTCCACCACGAAACGCAAGCTGTTATTTTTGCGTCCCCTAATTTGGTTTCTTTCTTACTTGCTTTCCAGAACTGCAGAATTCAGTCAACCACAGCTTTTAAGTCTACATTAGATCCTCACTCACTTCAATGAAAGATTCTTAAGGCTTCTCTTATACTGATGTCGGTTATGCATGCCATTCCGACCACTTCTGATGGAGAGATTCTGCTTGGAAGTTCTTCTATGGGTATTTTGATGAAGACATATGCTATGGAACGGTGCGAAACTGAGGCCACGCGTTCGTCCATGGCGACGACTTCACTTGCTTCACTTCGGTGCTGCCGCTCAACGTACAGTAAACGACACCTTCCTTGTTCCGAATGTGTCATTGGGAACAGATATAACGTGACTACGCAAAGAGATCCTGAAAAGGTATGGTGACGGGTTGTGATTCAGTTGTAGATCTCGTTACATTAACACAAATAAAATATTTAATTTAACCACCGCTGCAATTAGACAGAAACATTGTGATTGTACCATTTTTTCATCTGTCTGGTTGTTATTACCCAAAATCGTTTATCTACATCATTGCGGTTACTACATCCTATAATATATCGCATTTAGTTCCTTAACTAATAATGATACTGAGTACTGTGTCACTACCACAGTGAATGAGTGAATACCCTAAAACGCTAAAACCTAAAGTATGTGCCCTTAGAGCGCTTCTCCCGGATCTATTTTGCACCTCTCATGACTGTTATCGCGGGAGAATGAAGTATCAGGAAACACCTGACGTGGCATGGTCTACTGATGCACTGATTGTTATAAAGCAAGCGAAGCCTGCTGTCGCTTCTAATACTTGTCATTCAAACCTCTGGTGTCTGATCGTTGTGGAATTTGAGATAGCCTGTCATGATGGCAGTGAGTTGGTGACAATAGCATCTGATTTTCATAATAACTCTTGGAGTAAGACTTTCTACTCCTTTGTTGGATGGTTTCTGAGATACATCCTTTGGTTTTATATTTCTCAAGTGATGAGTTTCTTGCCTTACGAATGCACTCGGAGGAATAAACTTATGAGGCTATGTTTGAAGTATTAAACCACATTAGTGAAGTAATTCTGTCTATTTCTCAGTATATACTCGTTGGATATAACATTATCGACTGAAAAAGATTGCTGGTAGAGGCGAAGAGCCAAAAAAGGATTGCTTCTCTTCTCCCAAATATCCAACATCAAGGTGCATGGTGGGGCTCCAATGCATCTAAAGCAGTTTGAAGTCGTGCAGAGAAGCAAAATTACCAAATGCAAAACAGACAGACCTTCTACAATAAGAGCTTCAGTTAAGTAAAATTACTAAATAGAAAACACGCAGTCCGCAGCTCGTGGTCGTGCGGTAGCGTTCTCGCTTTCCACGCCCGGGTTCCCGGGTTCGATTCCCGGCAGGGTCAGGGATTTTCTCTGCCTCGTGATGACTGGGTGTAGTGTGATGTCCTTAGGTTAGTTAGGTTTAAGTAGTTCTAAGTTCTAGGGGACTTATGACCATAGATGTTAAGTCCCATAGTGCTCAGAGCCAGCCAGAAACCACGCAAGCCTTCCTTAATAACAGCTTCAGTTAAATAAAATGACCAAATAGAAAACAGGGAGGCCTCCAATGGTAACAGCATCAGTTAAGTAAAATTACCAAATAGAAAAGAGGCAGGAATTCAATGATAACAGCTCCAGTTAAGTAAAATTACAAAATACTAACAGGCAGGACATCCATAATAACAGCTTCGTTTAAGTAAACTTACCGAAACAGAAAACAGTAGGCCTTCTTTAACAACAGCTTCAGTTAAGTAAAATTATCAAATAGAAAACACTCAGGCCTTCTTTAATAGGACACAGTAGGCCTTCATGACTAACTGCTTCACTTATGTAACCAAGAATTTGAACTGCCTCCTCACAAGGGGTGCAACAGAATGCTTATGTGCAAGGAACACAAAAATACACCAAACATTAAGGCCAAGGAAGATAACAACGAGAGAACCGTCCTTGCAAGGCCCTATCCGTTGGATACAGACCGGTAAAGGAAATATTAACACAGCAAGGCTAATTACGTGAAAGCTACAATTACTAGCCAAACGGCATGCCAGCGCCACTTCAAGATACCGCCTCTACAAAGACATCTAAGCGCTCGAAAGAAAACTAGGCTGCCAAACCCAATTACATAGCTTCAGCAATTGCAAATTTTTAGACCCAGGCACCTCCTAAGCCGATACAAGTAACAGAGCGACGAGGTCTGCAGTGCCCCAAGGTGTCTCGGAAGAGGCACCCGGCCATATCACAAGAGACATGTACTTACCAGGCGTTCGATAAGATATCCTATTAACTAACAACCAATGCCAGTACCGACAAAGGAACAGCAAACTGCAGCCACAATTCAAGGCACCAACTGCTGGTGAGATCAGCTAAGAAGTCGAAGTGACCGCAACAGACCTATAGGTATCAATAAGATAATAACAGGTAGGCCTCGAAATACAAAATCCTACAGGAATCGAAGCTGAAGCTCACCGATTCCAAAGGGGTCCAGAATACAGCACAGTGAAACTGGCTTCTACTCTCTCGTCGGTGTCCCACGTTCCAGGCCCGGCTGACGAATCTACGCACTCGGATTAAAATCGGCACACAAATATACCCAGCAACCAATCGCCGGACTCCCTGCCCGAGATGCTTGGGCAAGTGCTCACCTTACTCGCCGCGTGGACCTCTCACACCGTTCTCCTCGCCCTATTATCACTCTCCAGCTCCCACACCACAGCACGCCCCGTCCCCATCAACAACCATGACGAAAGATCTTAGTGCCCTCAAAGCAGAAGGGCATCACACGACAGATCGAGCTAGCGGTGCCAGGAGTTCGAAACGCGACGCCAGCAGCCCACGGCTCAATGGAAACGACGGAATTACAGAAATGTGTTTCATTTATTTATTTCTAGAAACAGCCGTTTCACTCGCAGTATAGTGGTACTTCTAAGAAATTACCAGATACAGAGCATAATTAATAGCCTAGTGAACATAATCTCCAATGTGACAGGTCACGGATGCGGAACAGGGAATGGGTCCCTCCAATTAGAGCAAAGAGCAAACCAAAGAAGGGCTATGGTCGCAGCAGTGATGATGTCATTAGAGATGGTGCACGAGTTGCAAAAGAAACACCGCTTCATAAGCCTTATGTAGTTTAGGGAAAGCACAGAATACCTAAATCAGGATGGTTGGACAGGGATCTGAGCCGAATCGGAGTCCATTGTTTTGAACACTGCCATACCTTTGCTCAGTTATAAAGCAGCGGAATCGCCACGATGATTTTATGTCAAAATACCATCAATCGTATCTACCACTTCTTCGTAAGATTCAACAATTAGGTGTCTGGAATTTGCCACACCTGTAATCGTTGCACGACCACTTTCCTAATTATGAGCCCAGTAATTGAAAGGCAGTTATTGGCAGCAGTAGAATAGGCAATTCGTGTATCACATGTGGCCTACTCTGATTGACATCACTGTAGCCCACTTATACGAACTACTATGGCAACAGAAATGTTACTATGGCAACAAACCTACTGTGCTCATAGGAGCCTGAAGGGGTTATCATGAAAAATATTCGAAGACGTTATTTGTTTCAAATCTACAGTTTTCGTGGCTTGCCGAGCTGTTCTGATGACATTTCAGCGCTGGGAGACTCTGTAGTACTTCGAAGAAAAGCACCACGTAATTGTAAACAAAAAGAACTGAAATTAGTATCATATCCTCACTTTTCGTTCTCACTAGGGTGATTGGGAACGGCTCAGAACTAACTTCACCTTCGGAAGTGTGGTGCGGATAGCGGATGGGGACAGGGGTGGAACCAGGTTTCGGAAAAATAAACGAAACCCCGATTTTATGTGTCGAGTGAATAATATTCGGAGCTGCTATCCTCAGTTCGATCGATTTTTCCATTTAATACTGCGATATGTAGCCGTGTAGTTCTATGTAATATCCTTGCATATTGCAACAATATCGAATAAGACAAGATATAAATCATGTTAGCAAATTTGTGCGTCTTATTCGTATTCGAAATTCCTTGACAATGATGAAAGAAAAGACCTGTAAACATAGGTAACAGGCTTTATTACAGTGCAGAATAACTTAGCCTTACTTAGGCAACTTACAAAATAATATTTGTTTATGAAACTTCCTGGCAGATTAAAACTGTGTGGCGGACCGAGATTCGAACTCGGGACCTTTGCCTTTCGTGGGCAAATTGGTAGAGCACTTTCCCGCGAAAGGCAAAGGTCCCGAGTTCGAGTCCCGGTCCGGCACACAGTTTTAATCTGCCAGGAAGTTTCATATCAGCGCACACTCCGCTGCACAGTGAAAATCTCATTCTGGAAACATCCCCCAGGCTGTGGCTGAGCCATGTTTCCGCAATATCCTTTCTTTCAGGAGTGCTAGTTCTGCAAGGTTCGCAGGAGAGCTTCTGTAAAGTTTGGAAGGTGGAAGCCGAGACACTAGCAGAAGTAAAAGGTGTGAGGACGGGGCGTGAGTCGTGCTTGGGTAGCTCAGTTGGTAGAGCACTTGCCCGCGAAAGGCAAAGGTCCCGAATTCGAGTCTCGGTCCGGCACACAGATTTAGTATCCTAGGAATCAGCGCACATTCCGCTGCAGAGTGAAAATCTAATTCTGGAATATTTGTTTACTCTGAAAGTTCCAGAATTGAGTACAGAATGGATGAAACTCCACCAACCTCTGTACAGTTTTGATCTATGTTACAAAATTTTAGAAAAAAATTGTTGTTTCACCACTTCACACGTGGTGTTCTGTGTTTTGTTCCAGGAGCAGCCTTCCAGCCAGAGTTCGCGGCGCCCCTGGCCAACCTGACGGTGGCAGTGGGCCGGGACGCCACCTTCACGTGCCAGGTTCGACACCTGGGGGGCTACAGGGTAAGTGCTTCTCACTGCTATACGAATTCCGTCTGACGATAACCATTCAGATGTTGTCGATTACACTGCGGAAACTGCTGCGACTGGATGAATAAAAATCGTCCAAACATGTCCAAAGTCGCAGGGAATGTCTACTACGACGGCAGAGATCACTGTTTTATCAGTCTAATTAAATGCAGGGCCTTACACGAGTGTGGTAATTTACATATACCATGAACAGTTAACAGCACTAGCAGTACCATGCAGAAAGTGTGCACAATTGATCGTACTGTGCAGCTCTCACAGCCAGCATTTGCGCCACTGATAATTTTTTGCTTTATGAGCGTGATGCCATCGTCCCAGTCATTTTTCTCAGCATATAAATTGACACTTTTTAATAAATCAGTTTTTAAGAGGAGAAATATGGCTTGGACCAGATCATTTTATGGAAAATTGAAAATACTTAGAGTTCGGAGTAAGATGTACTACGGTCAGTTTTAATGTTGTATGGTTCCCCTTAATGGGTATCACACTTCCAAAGTATTTTCGTAAAAGATATGGCATCCCTCCCCTCATAAAAAATGGGTGGACATTGCCAACGTGGGGTCCTGCATGACTGAACAATACAGATATCATAGTTGAAGTTACCACGGAATAATATTTGTGGCTAGGCCTTTTCCTTGGTTAGTGGGGCAAATGTCTGGATTGCAGATCGATCTGACCTTGTAACATTAGTTTTTGAAATGTGTTGCATACAAATGTTTAATGATCTTCAATTGCAATTTCTATTTGTACTATCATCTCGGTATCGATACGGATTGTAATACCGAAATATTGATAAACATTTAGGTCATGAATTTAAAAAAATACGTTACTGATGCTCGAAATCACCTGCAAAAAATGTGCGATTTCTTAACATAAGCCAACAATGTCTTGCTGTTCTGGTGTTGCTAACGGATAAAAGCCAGGGAAACAGCAGCTGTTATTCTTCCAGAGAGCATACACCTCTGTTGTATGGTCAAACTATGATGACATATCTTGGGTAAAATATTCAGGAGGCAAAACAACCCCCACTAGAGCGTGGACTACTCATGACTATGTCGTAATCCAGAAAAACAAAACTAGCATTTCATCAGGGGAGAGAATTTAAAAAGGGAAATGGACAGGATGAATTAAATATAGTTTTCAGGAAGAATAGGACTTCTAGTCTAGTGAATACTGCGTTACAAGCTCTGGTGCAGGAGTGGCTTACTAATATATAATAAAATAGGAACGTAGGTAAGTTGCTGTAGGCAGCATTGTGAATGCTTCATAGTAGCCAGGATGAACAAGAAGCTAACAAAAAAATGGTTCAAATGGCTCTGAGCACTATGGGACTTAACGTCTGAGGTCATCAGTAAGGACAGCACACACATCCATTCCCGAGGCAGGATTCGAACCTGCAACCGTAGCGGTCGCTCGGTTCCAGACTGTAGCGCCTAGAACCGCTCGTCCACTCTGGCCGGCCAAGAAGCTAACACACACCAAAATAGTACAAATATGTATTCCAACTAGTTACGCAGATGATAAAGAGATTAAAAGAATGTATGACATGGTAAAAATAAATAATGAAGACAGTTAAGCAAAGCACAGTGGATAATAAATTTAATCAAAGGAAGGAATAAATGCAGAAATGCAACAAATTCATCAGACTCAATGGAATACAGATTGACAGAAGACGCAAAATATCTAAGCAGAAATGGCTAGAAGAAAAAGGCAAAGCTACAGATGCATGCAAAAGTGGGGAAAGACAGAGCATGCTTATAGAAAAATTAAAGAGAACTTGGAAGAAAAGAGAAGCAGGTATATCAAAACCTCAGTACTAAGCAAAGAAGGAAAAGCTGAGAAATGGAAGGAATATACAGAAAGGCTGTGCAGGGTGTACCGTTACAAGACGTCATTTGGGCACAGGAGATTTAACAACTGTGCTGACAGAGTTGCAGCTGCGGCAGCACGACTCCATGACGGCACTGTCAGGGAGTGGGCAACGACACCAGCGCTGACACGAGGCCAGCGGGACACATCGGCCATAACTCGGAGTGTGACCGACTGAGTAACATGAGATGGAACTCTGGAGTATCACTACAGGACGGATCTGAATGGACACCTCGGTAGCCACGGGCTACTCCGTTGCGGAAAAGAAGAGTTTGCTGTCGGACCAGTGGAAGTACGGCATGCCCTGTGCCGTCTGCTACAGGACAGTGTGTTCCTGGTGGTTCGTGATAAACCCATATTGGGGCAGCGTCTTGACCAATTTGAATGTACCACCAACTGCGACATAGTCGCGTATACAAAGGGTGATCCGATACTGTCAAATGTTTTTTATTCCAGTCTATGATCACAATATCAATTCTTTAGGCGATGAACGGTTTCAGTCCGTAATGACCATCATCAGATCTTTTTTACACCCTGCCTTATCACTTTAGGACATGGTGTTAAAAAGATCTGAGGATGGCCATTGCGGATTGAAACCGGTCATCGTCTAAAGAGTTGATATTGTGCTCAAAGACTGAAATATAAAACCTTTAATTTGAACGTTTACCACATTTGGTAAACATTGTTCAAAAATGGCTCTGAGCACTATTGGACTCAACATCTTAGGTCGTAAGTCCCCTAGAACTTAGAACTACTTAAACCTAACTAACCTAAGGACATCACAGACACCCATGCCTGAGGCAGGATTCGAACCTGCGACCGTAGCATTCCCGCGGTTCCGGACTGCAGCGCCAGAACCGCACGGCCACCGCGGCCGGCGGTAAACATTGCTAACTCTTTCTCTTGTATGACCAGTCTCACGCTTATAGGAAACAGCTGTCAGCACTATTACATTATTCATGGGTAAATAGGTTCTTAGTATGTGCTACAATTGTCACTTGACAATGGCTTCTTTTTATAGATTACCCGGTATTCTGAGTACTTGCAATCATTTTCGCAATTCATGCAGTAGTACTCAGTGAACCACCGAGTTATATTATTTTACCATTGCCACGTGACGTAAGCATGGTTAAATACAGCAAACCCTGCCACATTTCGATGTGTTTGATCTAATGTAGTAAATACCGCTCTGTTCCCTATTGCTATTATTGCGTTATGAACCTTGCATATCCTTGTTGTTGCCCATGACGTCCATTTTGAGCACAAGGCCTTCTTTGGGAACTTCATTGTAAAAGTTCTCTCATCCTATTGCAATTTTGAACTGCAACAAAATTCCTTACGCCTCATTGTTATAATGTTATGTAGCAGAGACTGTGGGTATGATTATTCAAAGCACCTTAGTATACGTAAGTTCTCAGTGTTATAGTAAGATTATATTTGGTGCTCTGGCCTGTGTACAGTCAGTTCATTTTCCAATCAGCCAGGTCACAATTAAAGCTCATTTTGTTATTGTTTTTGATATTATGGTTAATATCTCTGAGGCTTGTTAGCTAGTTTTGGATTTAAATTAATAGTTTACTGTTATTCAGGCACTGGTGTTACAGGCTGTAATAAAAATCCTCTGCCATCTTGTTAAATAAAAGATTTAAAGTTATGGTTACCCACCGTGCCACCCAGCCATTCTGCTTCTTGTTACATCACAGGAGGGGTATTAGGGGGATGAGATGAGAGACACGATACTGCAACATAGAATTTTCACAGCACTGAGACAAAGCTCCCGGAGGAGACGATATGCACTGAGAGTTACTGAAATTCTTGGAAGAGCCAGCCAAGACAAAACTGTTCCGCCTGCTGTGAAAGATATAGGCGAAATACCGTCGCAGTTCAAGTAGAATATTATAATTCCAGTTCAAAAGGTGGCAGGTACCGACACGTGTGGGTATTACAGGACTATCAGTCATGCTTATGATATATTATCGCGAACTATTTACAGACGAATGGGAAAAGTGGTAGAAATCGACCCGATAGAGGATCAGTTTGTGTTCTGGAGAAATGTAGGAACACGCAGGTCACTACTGACCCTGTGACTTACCTTAGAAGAAGTCTGAAGAAATGCAAGCCAATCTTTATAGCATTTCTAGATTTGGAGAAAGCTTTTGAACATATTGACAGGAATCCATTATATAGGTAACAAAGGTAAAATGCTGGGAGCAAAAGGTTATCTACAACTTCTACATAGAACCTATTACCAATTACAACAGTCGAAGGACATGAGATGGTAAACAGTGTTCGTGAAGGAAATCAGACAAGTCTGAGCTCAGTCCTAATGTTATTTACTTTTGAATACATTACGGGAAAGGCAGTGATCAATGTCTTACAAATATTTATTATTAAAAACAGTCTTGATCACGATTTATTTATCAAGGTGACCGGTTTCGACCACTACTGTGGTCATCGTCAGACCATTGAGTAGGAACCTCTTTCTGTTGGAGAATCACTACTCAACAACAGAAAGAGGTTCCTACTCAATGGTCTGTAGATGACCACAGTAGTGGTCGAAACCGGTCACTTTGATAAATTGATCGTGATCAAGACTGTTTTTAATAATAAATACTAATGTTATTTAATCTGTGCGTTTAGCAAGAAGTGAAGAAAACTAAGGAGAAAATTGGAAAGGATGTTAACCATGGAGAAGAATGTATTTGTGTGAGATATGGTGTTGCGCGGAAGTGAAACGTGGACTACTGACGCAACCGAGGCAAGAAGAGAGTATGTGACTCGAAATGTGGTGCTGCAGATGAATGCTGAATGGTAGACGGGTAGATCGAGTAGCTAATGAGGTGCTACTTTACTGAAAAAGAGAAAAACGGAATTAACTCGACTAAAACAAGGGACCTGTTGAAAGGAGATATCCTGTAGCACGATGGAATAGTCTATTTTGGTAAGGAAGGAAGTGTGATACGGTAAAAATTGTAGGAGGCCAACAGATGAATACAGTAAGCAGGTTAATATGGATTATGTGGCAGCAGTTACAAAGAGATGAAGAGGCTTGCACAGGGTAGACTAGCGTGGAGAGGAGCATCAAAATAATTTCCGAGAACTTTGAACATTATATTACATCAACTTATTTTCTTTGGGACAACAAATTCTATGAGCAGTCCGTTGGCGTGGCTATTGCAAACCAACTTATCGAAGTTGGAGTGAATTTTTGTATGGAAAAAATTGATGAAGCAACCCTTCTGACGAAGGAGAAGAAGTTCTAAAGTTGATTTCGGTTAGTTGATGAACTGATCAAACTTTCGTTATATGGACTAGTCGAGAGACAGAACTCCCAAAATTTCAAAATTTTCTAGGTGATGCTGATTTTAATAGTAATTTCAGTACAACGAAAGTGAAAAAGGGTCAGATTTACAGTTACTTAGGAAACAGTCGGAACATTAGTGCACAAGGTCTACAAAAATCCCATTATCACAGATAAAAATAAATGTAAATGTCGTGTGATCAGGGTCTCCCGTTGGGGAGACCGTTCACCGGGTGCAAGTCTTTCGATTTGACGCCACTTCAGCGACATGTGCGTCGATGGGGATGAAATGATGATGATCAGGAAAACACAACACCCAGACCCTGAGCGGAGAAAATATCCGACCCAGCCGGCAATCGAACCCGGGCCCTTAGGATTGACATTCTGTCGCGCTGACCACTCAGCTACCAGGGGTGGACACTACCACAGTTAGATACCTTCAGATAAATTCCAGTCACCATCCCATGCAGAATAGTCAAAGCATTGGCAGACCAAGCTAAGACAGTCCCTGAACCGCAGCTCTTAGCCGACGACCTGAGACATTTAAGAACTGAACCAGAGGAAATCGCTACTCTGATAAAGAACCAACTAAAGGGAAATTTATCCTCACATTCTTAAAAACAGCCCCAGAACGTATCCGTTGCGTACTAAGACGACACGTCACTGAGATAGCGTCTGAAGCAACAAGAAAGGTGCGCGAGTATTTGAACATTGCAAGAGAGTTACGACCGCTACTTGGTACCGCAGAGTATTAAAATGTCTCGTACATGCCATCAAGTGTACATAGAAACTATAAAAAGAAGCATTAGCATACATTTTAATGAACACATGAGCAATTGTCACCTGGGAACATTAAGATCATGCACGGGGACCAGAGAACTACCGAATTTGTTTCTATAACACTATGGATTTACCAGCATCAATATACCAGGTGGTTAAAAAGTCAGTATAACTTTGAAAACTTAATAAACCGCGGAGTAATGTAGATAGAGGGGTAAAAATTCACACACATGCTTGGAATGACATGCGTTTTTATTAGAACCGAAAAAAGGTTCACAAAATGTCAGATAGATGGCGCTGGACACCAAAAACGTCAGTGACTGCGCATGACAATCGTGTATAAAAGGAGGTGTAATGAGAGAGAGAATCCTCATCGCTACACTCCGCACGAAACGCAACACCGCTCCTGGTCACGATCGTGTCACCTATCGCCACCTTCGTGAAGCTCCTGCTTCTTTCCTCTCCACCCTGGCCGGGCTCTACAATGTAGTCCTGTCCACTGGGTACTACCCCGACCTGTGGAAAACCTCCCGTATCCTGATGTTCCTTAAACCCGGTAAACCGCCTTCCGCTGTCTCCTCCTACCGTCCCATCAGCCTTACCTCGGTCTTCAGCAAGGTCCTGGAATCCATCCTCACCCGACGCTTCCACCAGCATCTCCGCCAGCACTGCCTCCTTCCCGCTACCCAGTGTGGCTTTCGGCCGTCCTTCTCTTCCTATGACCTTCTCCTACACCTCACTCATCTCCTCTCCAAACAGATTAATTCCTGTCGCTCCGCTAACTTCCTCTCCCTTGACCTTGAACGAGCCTATGACCGTGTGTGGCATTCCGGTCTCCTCTTCAAGCTCCAAACCTTCGCCCTTCCTGTTAACTACGTCCATCTGATCGGCTCCTTTCTTTCCCAACGTCCTTCCTATGTCACCATCCACAACATGGGTTCCTACACCTTTTTCGCCTCTGCCGGTGTGCCCCAAGGTTCCGTCCTCTCCCCTCTTCTGTACCTTTTGTATGCGGCGGACATACCGCCGCCTTCACCCCCCATCCATCTTCTCCAGTACGCCGATGACACCGCCTTCCTTGCCCTTGCCCCCACCCTGCAGCACTCCCAACACCTTCTCCAATCCCATCTTGACCAGTTCACCACTTGGTGTAACCAGTGGTTACTTAAGATCAATCATTCCAAAACCCAGGCGATCATTGTAGGTAAAACCACCCCTTCCTTTTGCCTCCTCGATTTCTACATCACCATCCTGTACGACCTTATTCCGTTCCCCCACCTCCTCCTTTTCCTTGAACGGATACGGATCCTCAACATCTCCCGTAAACTCGATCCTCCTCACCTGCTGGTCTCTCCAATCCTCTCCCGCCCCCATCTGCTGCCGCGCCTGTATTTCCAAATCCCACCTGCTCTCCATCTCTCCACTCTCCATACCCTCTCCCAAGGTGGCTTCCGCCAGCTCCCCCTTCCTGATGATGCCCTCCTCCCCTTCATCTACCCCTCCTACCAACTTTGATCCTCCCTCCCTCTTCCTGTGTTTGTTCCTATGGGCACCCTCTCTCCCCTTCTCTCCCCCCTTCCCTCCCTCCTCCCCTTTTCCCCACTCCTCCCCCGGGCTTCCCCAACCCCCATACCTCCTTTCCTCCTACCATCTCCTCTGCCATTGGCATCTTTGCTCTCCCCTCTCCCTCCCTCTCCCCCTTCTTCCCTTCTTGGCAGGTCCGTTGACTCGCACACGTTACGTGGACATTCGCGCGCCGGAGGTCATCACCATCAGTTTCTCGTGTGTGTGCCATCGTGTTTGTTTTTGGTGTTCGCCGTCACGCTCCTACGTTCACCTGTGCCGTCGAACTCGTCAGTTTTTGTGCGCCGTGCCGACAGTTTTTAGTGTGTTTTTCGTCGAGTTTGACCAGCTTCGTGTTTTTTTTGTATTCTGTGTCTACTGTCTTTTGCCCGCCAATTTGTTCCGTCTTTTCTGTGCCTTCTTTATATTTTTTCATTGTTAACCTGTGGCTGGAGAGCGGCGTAGGATGCTGCTGACAGCCCACCTTTTGTAGAGGTGTTCAAATCACAATAAAGGAAAAGAAAAAAGAGAGAGAGGATCAGATGCACCAGCAGTCGCATCACGTTGACGTTACCTGAAAAGGCGCTTTTAGTGAAGCTCTATTATCAGAATGGGGAATGTTCTAGTTCAGCGTTACGATCCTATCGCCGTAGGAAGGGGATTCGAACGGGTAAAGGTCCGCTGACAAATGCAGCTGTGGCGTGAATGATTTCGAAGTTCGAAGCCACGGGTTGTTTAGACGATAGACCCCGTAGTGGCCGACAGAGCACAAGGCGTAATGCTGCAGAGACAGTTCAGGAAGAAATGGAGACTGTAGCGGGTTCGTCTATGCACGGGGAAGTCAGCGCTCGTGCAGTCGCACGTCGCACCGGCATTCCGTACGCTACTGTTCGATTGGCACTGAGGCGTACCCTTCGATGCTATCCGTACAAAATCCATCGGCAACTTGAACTGTTACCTGGCGATTTAGTGAAGCGGAAGGCATTTGCGGTGTGAGCTTTCAAAAGATGGCGGAAGATGACGATTGGATGAGTAACGTGTTGTGGACCGACGAAGCTCATTTCACGCTCCGAGGGTCTGTCAACGCCCACAACTGCAGAATTTGGGCTACCGAAAATCCTAGAACTGTCGTGGAAAACTCTATTGCACGACTAGAATGTCACGGTATGGGTTGGATTTACCACATCTACCGTTATCTGGCCTTTTTTCTCCGAGGAAATGCGTGATTCTGGTTTTGACACTGCTACCGTGACGGGTGAGAGGTACGCCGATATGTTACAGAATCGCATGAACCACAGCCTGGCTGATAAACACGTGCTGGAACGTACGATGTTTACGCAGGATGGCGCTTCACCCCACATTGCTAGACGCGTCAAAGATCTCTTGCGCGCGTCGTTTGGTGATGATCGTGTGCTGAGCCGCCACTTTAGTCATGCTTCTCCCAGGTCCCCAGACCTCAGTCCGTGTGATTATTGGCTTTGGGGTTACCTGAAGTCGCAAGTGTATCATGATCGACCGACATCTCTCGGGATGCTGAAAGACAACATCCAACGCCAATGCCTCACCATAACTCCGGACATGCTTTACACTGCTGTTAACAACATTATTCCTCGACTACAGCTATTGTTGAGGAATGATGGTGGACATATTGAGCATTTCCTGTAAAGAACACCATTTTTGCTTTGTCTTACTTTGTTTTGCTAATTATTGCTATTCTGGTCAGATGAAGCCCCATCTGTCGGACATTTCTTGAACTTTTGTATTTTTTTGGTTCTAATAAAACCCTATGTCATTCCAAGCATGTGTGTCAATTTGTACCTGTCTATCTACATTATTCCGTGATTTATTCAGTTTTCAAATTCATACTGACTTTTTGATCACCTGTTATTTCTATGATAGGACAAAAACAATTAAAAAGCTAAAATCGCACAAAATATTTTTTATCTTGGCTTTTGATGGTTTTTAACAGTTAAAACGTTCATCCTTCAGTAGCCTCATAACGAGAAAATTCTGTGCTAGGATCTACATAGAGCCCTAGAAATTCGAAATCACAAATACAAAAAACAAAAAACAAAAAATGTTCAAATGTGTGTGAAATCTTATGGGACTTAACTGCCAAGATCATCAGTCCCTAAGCTTACACGCTACTTAACCTAAATTATCCTAAGGACAAACACACACCCATGCCTGAGGGAGGATTCGAACCTCCGCCGGGACCAGCCGCACAGTCCATGACTGTAGCGCCCTAGGCCACTCGGCTAATCCCGCGCGGCCACAAATACAACTTCAACCGAAGAAAAGAAGGATTGAAACTGATGTGACCTTTAGCGGTGAAGCAAACAGCGGCAAAACGTAACCTCCACAGGCTTCGTAATAGATGTAGCTACGACTCGTGTGACAGCAGTGTGATGACGTCATGTCTGGACCCTTGTAAGGATGCGTATAAATATTTTGACTGGTTGAGGACGTTTAAGTTAGAAATTGCCATTTTTCTCGCCCTTGATTATGTCTCTAGCATTGAAAGATAGAACTTTAGGCATAGAAATATGCACTGGACCACGGCCTAATGCCCATAAACGTGGATACAGTTTTTTGTGGATGATGTGTTGTTCGCCGGGTCGCTCTTTCTCCTACGGGCACGGATTTTTCAAGAAGTACAGGGGTGTCCGGTGCTTGTTAAGCAGCAGCGCCTGCAGCCTCTCATACATGCTAGGCGGCGCTGATGAACTGCGAGGACGCGGCTGAATGCAGAAGGCCCGGGGGCGGTGGGAGCGTCCGGCGGCCGGCACCGGCCCCACCGCAGCTAATTGGATTCTTCTGTCGTCCCAGGCAGTGCCGACAAATTGATTGAGCCGTAAAAATGCAGGGGGCCCTCCCTTGTTTGTCGCTATGCAGTCCAATTTCTGGGCGCTCGCTGAGGAGCACAGTCTATTTGTTTCAGCGGAATTGGAATCGGCTGCACGAACTGTGAGGCTCGCTTAGTGCGGCCAGATTTCACGCGTGGGTTCCGAAAGCTGCGCTGTGCACCTGCCTTCCACTGGCACGAACGGATTTTTAGCGAATTGTGCTCGTGGGCAGGTGACGCACAAAAGTTCCGCCGCACCTTGACGTCTGCGGATATCCAACTTCTTCAAGTCAATTCACCAGAAACTTGAATGTAACGATGAAAATTCGTCCTTGTAGGCACCAAACTGTATGGTTCTTCTGGAAGTAAAGCAGACCTATTTAGGAATCACATAATAGCAGGTAAAAGCTACTTCTACATCGTCTACTTCAACATAAACACCGTGCGATTCCCACGTAAGTGTTTGGCTGATTATGCAGCGTACCACACTCGAATAGAACATGAAAAAGTACAATCTAAGTCTTTCTCTGGTATCTCCGATTTCTCTCACTTTTTTATGATGGTCGTTTTTCCTTGTGCAAGTCCGTCTTCAGGCCACGAGTGGCCTACCGGGACCATCCGACCGTCGTGTCATCCTCAGTGGAGGATGCGAATAGGAGGGGCGCGGGGTCAGCACACCGCTCTCCCGGTCGTTATGATGGCATTCTTGACCGAAGCCGCTACTATTCGGTATAGTAGCTCCTCAATTGGCATCAAGAGGCTGAGTGCACCCCGAAAAATGGCAACAGCGCATGGCGGCCTGCATGGTCACCCATCCAAGTGACGACCACGCCCGACAGCGCTTAATTGTGGTGATCTCACAGGAGCCGGTGTATTCATTGCGGCAAGGCCGTTGCCTGTGCAAGTGGAAGCCAACAAAATAAACCCGAAGACAAAAATTCTACACACCACTAACGAATTTTCCGAATGGGACTGAAATCGATATACACTCCTGGAAATGGAAAAAAGAACACATTGACACCGGTGTGTCAGACCCACAATACTTGCTCCGGACACTGCGAGAGGGCTGTACAAGCAATGATCACACGCACGGCACAGCGGACACACCAGGAACCGCGGTGTTGGCCGTCGAATGGCGCTAGCTGCGCAGCATTTGTGCACCGCCGCCGTCAGTGTCAGCCAGTTTGCCGTGGCATACGGAGCTCCATCGCAGTCTTTAACACTGGTAGCATGCCGCGACAGCGTGGACGTGAATCGTATGTGCGGTTGACGGACTTTGAGCGAGGGCGTATAGTGGGCATGCGGGAGGCCGGGTGGACGTACCGCCGAATTGCTCAACACGTGGGGCGTGAGGTCTCCACAGTACATCGATGTTGTCGCCAGTGGTCGGCGGAAGGTGCACGTGCCCGTCGACCTGGGACCGGACCGCAGCGACGCACGGATGCACGCCAAGACCGTAGGATCCTACGCAGTGCCGTAGGGGACCGCACCGCCACTTCCCAGCAAATTAGGGACACTGTTGCTCCTGGGGTATCGGCGAGGACCATTCGCAACCGTCTCCATGAAGCTGGGCTACGGTCCCGCACACCGTTAGGCCGTCTTCCGCTCACGCCCCAACATCGTGCAGCCCGCCTCCAGTGGTGTCGCGACAGGCGTGATTGGAGGGACGAATGGAGACGTGTCGTCTTCAGCGATGAGAGTCGCTTCTGCCTTGGTGCCAATGATGGGCGTATGCGTGTTTGGCGCCGTGCAGGTGAGCGCCACAATCAGGACTGCATACGACCGAGGCACACAGGGCCAACACCCAGCATCATGGTGTGGGGAGCGATCTCCTACACTGGCCGTACACCACTGGTGATCGTCGAGGGGTCACTGAATAGTGCACGGTACATCCAAACCGTCATCGAACCCATCGTTCTACCATTCCTAGACCGGCAAGGGAACTTGCTGTTCCAACAGGACAATGCACGTCCGCATGTATCCCGTGCCACCCAACGTGCTCTAGAAGGTGTAAGTCAACTACCCTGGCCAGCAAGATCTCCGGATCTGTCCCCCATTGAGCATGTTTGGGACTGGATGAAGCGTCGTCTCACGCGGTCTGCACGTCCAGCACGAACGCTGGTCCAACTGAGGCGCCAGGTGGAAATGGCATGGCAAGCCGTTCCACAGGACTACATCCAGCATCTCTACGATCGTCTCCATGGGAGAATAGCAGCCTGCATTGCTGCGAAAGGTGGATATACACTGTACTAGTGCCGACATTGTGCATGCTCTGTTGCCTGTGTCTATGTGCCTGTGGTCCTGTCAGTGTGATCATGTGATGTATCTGACCCCAGGAATGTGTCAATAAAGTTTCCCCTTCCTGGGACAATGAATTCACGGTGTTCTTATTTCAATTTCCAGGGGTGTATGATGTACATGTAGAAACAAATTTACTCATTTATTCAACAGAAAGTGCTACATAAATGGAACAAGTCTTGACTTGCACTCTTTGAGTCTGAAGCTCTCTCTGTGCTTCCCTGAGATCGTCTAATCAAAAAAGCAGCCAATCTATTGTACTGAGCCCCCGGTACCCTTGTAGAAGCCTCCTGTGCGTAATTGACTCTTGACCTATTAAAAGGAATCCGTTATCCTCCACCCAACGGAGCAATTCAAGGTATATATAGTCTATACATTTGCAGAACCTTTGCTTCCCATCAATTAAATTCGAAGCTAACCGCTAAGTCATTAGGCTATGAAATCCGTGAATTTTAAGAAGAATCGGGATAGAAGTGGGCTATGCATGTCACTAAGCAGATGCGTCTGCAACAGTTGCTCTCTATTGTCTTCATAAGGGTATCTAACATCTTAAAATATCTGGCTCACGGTGGTACCTGTGTGACACTTGTCTTCCTGCTCTCTTTTCTGTACCCTGCTTCCGTCGCTACAAATACCTCCCTCATAGAGGGTGAGCATAACATCAGTCGGTAATGTTTAAAGGTGATATAGAACAGTGCACTAAGTTTCTCACAAAACACTCTCCATTACAGTATCATCGATAGGTTTTTGGAGTTTATGTAGTCCACGACTGGTATTATTAGCGCTGGGACTCTCGATAACCTCTTTGTGTCCTCAGTGTTACAGCATATCTATAGATCTTGCAGTTACGACAATGGGAGAGAGGGAGAGTGTGTGTGTGTGTGTGAGAGAGAGAGAGGTGTTAATGGATTTTCAGGAACATCAGCATCAGCAAGAAGCTCCCAAAAAATAATTTTGAAATTTCACTTTGATCTCTGGCAGTAACTAAGGCAAGGTAGTGGAATCAAACGATTGGGTTATTCGTCAGCAATATACCTTTATTTTGCTGTAAGTTGCATATAATTATAATTAATTTCAACAATGTTTAACTGGCTGCCGTTGTGTTTGTACTATCTTAATAATGACATTTGAAGCAGCTGAGTATTAACACAACGCATCTTTCGTATAAGTTATGAAATCCCCTTTAACTCATGGAAAGAATCGAACATATCTGCGGAACGACGTATTCCTCCAGAAGTTTGATCGAAATAATGTTGTCATTTCAGCACCTACCCACCAAGAGTCCTTGTCGGCGGATAGTGAAGTGTTGGAAGTCTGACTGTGGTAGTGAAACGAGATAATACAAAAAGGGAAAGAGACAGGTTAAACTACAAAAAGGAACAGCTTCGTTGCGCTCTATAAATAGGTATTTGAGTTTTCTGAATCATGATGACAGACCTCACCTGACCTATAGGTAGTCGACTGATTTTCTTGCTACAATCGTTATGGCATTTATCTGGTTTCCAACCAACTTTACAATTCCATTTTGTTCACAAGACTTCGATAAATAACCAACCCGTATTCCGCAAGGGCTCCAACCAGTATGGTTCATTAGGAATTGTTGCTGTAGCGGACCTATTTGTACATTATTCCCGAAACACTTTACATGTTACGTTCTCTTGATCCTTTGGCGTGATTCAGTGAAACATTATTGACAATAAACAAATAAAAACGGTCAATATTCTGCTTCAGTCACTCGTGTTTTAAATTCCACCGTCCCAGTAGTATCGTCATCACCTTTAGGATGACGTTAATGTAATCCACATGATGATGATGATAATAATGAAAGTACGACTTTCATATTATTTAAACTGGATGTAATCCATACAGATACGTATGCGGACTTGAAACTGAATATAAACTTGTACACGAGCAGAGAAGCATAAGTGAGTGAACAAATAGTCTTATTTAAAAGCGCGCTTCAGAACCAAGCTGAAGTTCTAATCGGCAACTGTCTTCGTCATTCAAGTACGCAAGGATTATTTTCTGCAATGCCCATCTACGGCAACCAGCGTCACGCGTGAGTTTGTAGTCTCTTCTTTCGCTGGTCAGTTGAAGTACGTCATACCAAGGTTTCTGCGCAGTTAAGTTCCTTGAAGCAATATTTACCTGTCCAATTTCTGTAATTCTGTAATTTTTCATTACCCAAGATTCACTTTCACGTAGTAATGTTGGCACTGACATTATTTCCTATTCATAACTAGTCCTAATCCATGTGTACGACATTGAGCTCCTGTCGATATTCCCATATATTCATCGAGCCAGAAATCGTTATCTTCTTTGATTTAGACTGCAGTGCTAGATATCTTATAGAACGAAGTTCAAATTTAATACATTCATATTCATGGTCACACATGTCCGAAAGAACAGACATCATTTTTGATCCAGTAACAGATATGAGTTAATACACAAAGGTACCATAGACCTTGGCTGCGAGTGGGCATTGATTGAAATCAGAAAGAACAGACACAAGGCGAGATGGCCAACGATCTCATCAGTACAGATGCACAGCAGGCCCGACCTCTTTTGGGAATCGATGAAGTGACACGAGTAATGAGGATACTGTGCAAGGGACACTACTTGTGTAATGTGTGGGTAAGATGAGAATTTGGGTCTGACGGGAGACGTGCTACCGTAGTCCCTGCAGTGTCAATTAACATGTGTCCAGATGGCTCAGTAGTCAGAGCATCTCCCTTGTAAGCAGGACATCCAGGTTCGAGTCCGGCAGAAACTTTCAACTTCCCCCACTGAATTCATCAATGCCCACTCGCAGGCATGTTCTGTAATTTCTTTATGTATTATTATACATAAATGGACTAGTACGTCAAAAATTCATTTTCGTAACACGTTTGTCGATATGGAAGTTGTGGAATGAAGTGTTGTCATGTTAAGAGATAAAAATACGAGTAAAAGGTGAATCAATTTAGGTTTATGAAATGCATATATAACTATCAGCTCTTTTCTTGAAAACCTCAAGTATCAACCTGTTTAGGTCTTAGAAACATCGTCACTGGATAGCTATCCAATGGAACAAAAACAGATAAACATACTGCGCAAAAATATTTTAACAAGTTACAAAGAATGAGATTTTAACTCTGCGGCGGCGTGTGCACTGATATGAAACTTCCTGTCAAATTAAAACTGTGTGCCGGACCGAGACTCGAACTCCGGACCTTTGCCTTTCGCGGCAAGTGTTCTACCATCTGAGCTACCCAAACATGGCTGACGACCCGTTCTCACAGCTTTAATGACGCCAGTACCTCGTCTCTTACCTTCCAAGCTTTACAGAAGCTCTCCTGCGAACCTTCTGCTAATGCAAAAGAGCTTCTGTGAAGTTTGGAAGGTAGGAGATGAGGTACTGGTGGAATTAAAGCTGTGAGAACGGGTCGTGAGTCGTGCTGGGGTATCTCAGATGGTAGAACATTTGCCCGCGAAAGGGAAAGGTCCCGAGTTCGAGTCTCGGTCAGGTACACAGTTTTAATCTGCTAGGAAGTTTCAAGTTATAAAGAGCTACGAAATTCACGCGAGTACTTGGAACGTTAAAAACAGTTCAAGCAACTAGAGCTCTCATGTCATTATTTAACAGTGGAGACATGTTAGGTGGTATGATATGTAATAAACCAAAGTAGAGTAAGATCGACATAGGACATTTAGGGTGCACTCAGTAGTTACATTAGTTAACAGGACAGAAATTGTACCAATGACAAGAATAGAGAAGTAAGTACTGTCTTGTTAGAACTACTGAAGAGTTGGTCAAGACCTTCACTAAACCTTTTCATCGCATTTATACGAAGTATATCGATCTTCAGTTAACTGCAGATACCAGGAGAGTAGATTGTCAAATTTCTTTGCTAGTTTCTCGTGTAAACGGAAAGTTTCCATTACAAATTTAGAAATATAGAAAAACAGCTATTCCACAGGAAGAAGGTAGAAACCTCTGCAACATCTAGATGCTAAACACTAGCATAATTGCTGCATAATAATCCGTCAGCTGTATAAAAACAAATGTCAGTCGCAACGTAAAAGTAAATGCTCATGATGTTCATAGTATAAAATGGGTTGAAAAATAGAGTTCTTAAAATAGGTACAGATTTTCAACTACTATTGGCTTACGATCTACATACATTAATCAACCATTACTATAACTTAACGAATACGTATGAAGGATCACATCATATATGATTGTCATATCGGTCAGAGTGTTTATTTTAATATCCAGATCTAGCAGCAACATTACTGTCACGAAAATATAGCCATCCACTACACAACTAGACGAGTGATCAAATCTGGCTTTATGGACTGCTAGTAGCAAGTTTATATAACAGTAATAACGATCACACTGTTTTCCTACTAAAATCGTCATGTATCTATAAAGCACTGAATGTGATAGCTTTTGACTAACTCTTCAGTGTTTGTACCATGACAGTACTTACTTCTCTCATCTTCTCATTAGTATAGTTATTGTCCTGTTAATTGATGTCACTACTTTGTGTACCATAAATATACCGGGTGAGCAAAAAGTCAGTATAAATTTGAAAAATGAATAAATCACTGAATAATGTAGATAGAGAGGTACAAATTGACACACATGCTTGGAATGACATGGGGTTTTATTATTACAAAAAAAAATACAAAAGTTCAAAAAATGGCCGACAGATGGGGCTTCATCTGATCAGAATAGCAATAGTTAACATAACAAAGTGAGACAAAGCAAAGATGATGACGTTTACAGGAAATGCTCAATATGTCCACCATCATTCCTCAACAACAGCTGTAGTCGAGGAATAATGTTGTTAACAGCACTGTAAAGCATGTCCGGAGTTATGGTGAGGCATTGGCGTTGGATGTTGTCTTTCAGCATCCCTAGAGATGTCGGTCGATCACGATACACTTGCGACTTCAAGTAACCCCAAAGCCAAAAATCGCATGGACTGAGGTCTGGATACCTGGAAGGCCAAGCATGACGAAAGTGGCGGCTGAGCAGACGATCATCACCAAATGACGGGCGCAAGAGATTTTTCACGCGTATAACAATATGGGTTATTTTGGGTCTAATAAAACCCCATGTCATTCCAAGCGTGTGTGTCAATTTTTACCTCTGTATCGACATTATCCCGTGGCTTATTAAGTTTTCAAATTTATACTGACTTTTTGATCACCTGGTACTTTACAGAACTTACTGTACTGCAATGCATTACACATTATAACTACTCAGATGCATCCACTGTCACTGACATGAAAACTGTATTTACTTGAACTGTTTTTAAGCTGATGAGTAATGACGTTCGTTTCATATTCCTTTATAGTTTCTTACGGTGTTTCTGTGCAGTATATTTTTCTGAGTTCGTACCTCTGGATAGATATCCACTGATGATGGTCTAAGACCGAAACCGGTTCGTGCTTGAGGTTTGCAATAAAGGAACAGGTGATTAAATATGCATTTCATGAATTAACGGACGTTGACATTCACATAACAGATATGTTTGAAACTTCAAGTTGAGTCGAGCAACAGGTGTGAAGGAACGTCTGAAGGAAAGCAGCAAATGTCGCAAGTAGATCGCTGCGGAGCCGACCCGAGTGCGGCCAGACACAAGTGCCGCGGTCGAGCGGTCTGCCCGGCCGGTAACGAGCCGATTGCGGCTTTGGAGTGGGCTGACCTGTGGCGGCGGCCCGCTATCTACAGCGGTGACACAGGCCGTGCTAATCGCATCAAGGGGTGGCGGTGCTGCGGGGTGCGGGCGGCGGGCAGGGGCGGCAATTACGCCGCCCCGCCTCACAACGCCACACAGCTGGGATTAGCCTCTGATCCTCTGGCGCGCGCTGCGATTACCCGCCGACATCCACCCGCGGCGACCGTGCCAGGGCGACAGCCGTACCATGTCGTCACCGGCGGGATGATCCGACTTCTGACACGTGTCCACACCACAAATTCTCGCAAATTTATGACCCTTGTTATTCCCGTGAGGGAAGACCGAAAGCTAATACGAACATGAGTACAGGGAGATAAAAATTAATCGGCATAACTAATGTTTGTAAAATATTTTTAAGAAACAACTGAATAAAAATTAAAGAATTTTCTGAAAAACTCCTATTACAAACATAATTTGTAAAAAAAAAGAGTTGGTTAGCTAGTTACTTGTTCCACAGACCATTTGAGGAACTAGAAGAATGTGGAAGGAGTCAGTTTACAAGAAATGTATATCTGTCTTCTTTCAAAATTAATGAATGCATTAGCCGGCCGTTGTGGCCGTGCAGTTCTAGGAGAATGAGTCTGGAACCGCGTGATCGCTACTGTCGCGGGTTCGAATCCTGCCTCGGGCATGGATGTCCCTAGGTTAGTTAGGTTTAAGTAGTTCTAAGTTTTAGGGGACTGATGACATATGATAGGTCCCATAGTGCTCAGAGCCATTTTGAATGCATTATTCTACAGTTGTACTCATGCAAGTACACACAAAACTCGGTTTTTTTCGCACTATTATCTTTTAAATAAAAATTCGTCTAAGGAACAGAAGAAACAATTACTTTAGATTAGATTTAAAATTTGCTATGCAACCTTTCTGACATTTTATGGTTCTGGGTAAATGATAAAATATTGACTTACCTTCTGGGCCTCCGACAGCTTCGTTGATAGGTAATAACGCTAATAATTCTTCCAGTGCTATAGATATAGATATCATATTGTTTTCCAAATTGCGATGGATTATTTACTACTAATTTCACCAGAAAGCATAAAGACTTCTATTCAACAGCTAAGTGAGCTGTTGTACCAAAATGAACGTAGTAGGTTTTCTCGTAAGTAAGGGGAATTCTGTTTTCAAAGAACCAATTCGTGAAAAAACTTCGTTAGCAATTTCTTTTGTTTTTCTCGCTCTAATGTGATTTATTACAATAGTATGAGCCCTCTACGGTAATATTCAAAGACGAAGATGGCCGACTGGAACACAGTGACAAAGAGAGTGCTGAAAATATTGCAAAAGCATTTAATAAACTTTTGACTGGTGAAGAACGAAAGGAACTTTTACAAACGAATTTAAATACACTAACAAGAAAAATCAGCAAATTAGATCTCCAGCTTTCCAAGATGTAGAAAAATAAATCAAATGAGAAAAAACTTATGAGGCATGTGGAGGAGACCAGGTTTTAGTTAAAATTTCGAAATATTCAAGCGGCACAGTCAAGACCTCCGACCTATGACTGTAAAAAAACAAAACCTGAGTAGATGAAAAATTCCCCAAACACTGGGTCCTGGGCATCATCCACCCACTATACAAAAAGGAGAATAAAAGCAGGCAAACAACGGCAGAGAAATCTATCCCATATACTGCACAAACAAGATTTTATCTATGATCCTTTCTGGAGGAATCAGGGAACAACTAGAACAGGAATTAAGGGAACACTAAGCAGGCTTCAGAACATGGACAAACTGTCCAGAGCAGATCGTTATTTTAAAGTTAATTATGGCGTGTTATGGGAAACGGAATGAAACTCTGGCAACAACATTTGTAGGTTTTAAAAACGCTTATGATTGTGTCCACAGATCCTCAGTATTAAAAATTCTAAGGTATCTAGAACCTCACGCAAAACTAATGGAACGTACTCTAATCTATATCAAGTCAAAACCCAAGCATAGAGAAGAAATTTCTGCACCATTCCTCATGAAAACAAAGACAAGGTGTCTGTCTACACCATTAGAGTTCAACTGCAGATGGAATATATAACAAGAGAATTGCACAAGGATAATCCAAAGAAAATATCAACAGGAATCACAAAAAAGACGTTTAAGTTAAAACCGCTTGTGATTTGCTGATGATGTTGCTTTTCTAGCCAACAATGCTCCATACAGCAGACAAAAAGTTAAATCACTACAAGAAATACTACAGAAAAATCTGCCTTGCAGTATGGTTAGAGAAAACAGAAATTACGGAAACTGTGCTAAATAATCAACCAGTTGCAAAGAAAAAAAGAAAGATTACAGTGGAAGAACAGGAATATCAAAACAAATTAAAGCATTCAGGTGAAGCCATAACATACACCTAAAAGAGAAACCGACATGGAGAAATAGAATAAAAACAACGAACAAAGTTAATGCCTACCAAAAACACATATAACAAAAAAAAATCTATGATAGATGCATAATTGAAACATTATTAAACAAGTACACAACCAGAAACAACGTATGCTGGTGAAACCAACTTCAAAACATCTAATGCATCAGAAATTGACTGAATATTTAATATAGAATGAAGAATAATTACAGCATTCATAAACAAAATGAAGTAAATGGGCATTGGAGAACAGTTTCAAATGAAGGAGAAAATAGAACTGGTAATGAGCGCGGTTAGAAAGAAACATACCACACTGTTTAGGAATCTGATCATAGCACCAGAAAACAGAATTAGTAAGAGATTAACAGAAAAACTGGGGACTGCTAAGATCAACATTATATAGATTACAGAAATCAGTTAAGAGATATTAGAACTCAAAATTACGGTAGATGACCTAAGAAAGAAAACAGACAAAACCAAAAACACACAAACCAGTTTTCAAATGAAGATCTATAAAAGTACTACAGGTAGGCTGATCCCAAATGAAGCAAGAGAGAAAGCTCTGAAAGAATGAAGTAGTATGGGGTAGCCAGAAGAGAAAAAAATCTTTATACCATACAATTATAATTGATGATCATTCTCTGCATTGCAACTATATTACTGAATTTTTATTGAACTGAACTGCATTAGTGAATACTACAGCTCTTTTTAAAAACCTTTGTAGAATTGACCAGAGTGGTCGAATGAAGGTCAGAAAACAAATAATAATAATAATAATAACAATAATAATAATGATAATAATAATAGTAATTACCCCCGTGGAGGCCCGGGAAAAGAATAGGCCTCCGGTATGTTCTGCCAGTCGTAAAAGGCGACGAAAAGAACAAACCACTAATAGGGCTAACCCCTCTTTTAGTGTGATTACTTGGTTCAGGACAGAACTAAAGAAGCCTCGGACAAGCGCCATCATGGTCGGGGACGACGCTTGAACCCTATGCCCGCCCACAATGGTAACGACACTGCTAGCCAACTGGAAAATGATTTAAATCCAAATAGAGGTGTTTTGCAGGATATGCTTCCTGCAACCACCCTAGAAGGAAAACAAAGACAGAGGATGAGATGGTCAGATGAAGTTAATCGACACCTCATGTTCTGTTATTACCAAGCAACAAACCTAGGAACCAACACAACTGGATACAGATCACAAGTACACACAACATTTATTACCAGATACCCAGAATTAAAATTTTTAACAGAACAACGACTAGCTGATCAGATCCGTGTAATAATCAAAAATAACAGGATACCCCAGTCAGAATTAGAAAACATCAAACAACAAGTACAACAAATACTAGAACAAAATAATGTGCAATCAGAAGAAGAAGAAGAAGAAGAAAATACAGTAATGGACTCAAACATCCCAGAGCAAACAAACAAAGAACAACACACATCAATTAAACAATCAGAGGAAAACGACATCTTAAGACAGCCACCAGAACAAGCACAAATAGAACACGAAGTGACACACATGTTAGATATAGAAGAGAAATTTCAGCTGACATATATAGAATACAAAGACACAAATACAGACATTAGACCATTCTTGCATAGACCACCAAATAACCCACAAGTCGAAACAACAATAACAACTATCAACACAATCATACACAACAAAATAAATGAAAATACAACAATGGAAGAGTTACAACTACTGGTTTATGTAGGAGCACTCACTACACTAAATATACACACTAGGCAGAGATCAGAACCAACCAACACACAGAAGAAACCCACAAAACCAGCATGGCAACACAGGCTACAGATCAGAATAGAAAAACTGAGAAAAGACATCGGACAGCTAACACAATTTATAAGAAATGAAATATCAGACAAAAAACGAAAAAGGTTAGGTAAAATCTCACAACAAGAAGCAATAGAGCAATTAGATGAAAAGAAGCAGAAGTTACAAGCATTGGCCAAACGACTTAGAAGATACAAAAAAAGTGAAAATAGAAGGAAACAAAACCAAACATTCTACACAAACCAAAAGAAATTTTACCAGACAATAGATAACACACACATTAAAATAGACAATCCACCAAACATAACAGACATGGAACACTTCTGGAGCAACATATGGTCAAACCCGGTACAACATAACAGGCATACACGGTGGATACAAGCAGAAACAGACTCATACAAGATGATACCACAAATGCCTGAAGTGATAATTTTGCAACATGAAGTCACCCGAGCAATTAATTCTACGCACAATTGGAAAGCCCCTGGAAATGATAAAATAGCAAATTTCTGGCTAAAGAAGTTCACCTCAACACATTCACATCTAACTAAATTATTTAACAGTTACATTGCAGACCCATACACATTCCCTGATACACTTACACATGGAATAACCTATCTGAAACCTAAAGATCAAGCAGACACAGCAAACCCAGCTAAATATCGCCCCATAACATGCCTACCAACAATCTACAAAATATTAACTTCAGTCATTACACAGAAATTAATGACACATACAACACAGAACAAAATTATAAATGAAGAACAAAAAGGCTGTTGCAAAGGAGCACGAGGATGTAAAGAGCAACTGATAATAGATGCAGAGGTGACATATCAAGCTAAAACTAAACAAAGGTCACTACACTACGCATACATTGATTACCAAAAAGCTTTTGATAGTGTACCCCACTCATGGTTACTACAGATATTGGAAATATACAAAGTAGATCCTAAATTGATGCAGTTCCTAAACATAGTTATGAAAAACTGGAAAACCACACTTAATATCCAAACAAACTCTAATAATATCACATCACAGCCAATACAGATTAAGCGTGGAATATACCAAGGAGACTCATTAAGTCCTTTCTGGTTCTGCCTTGCTCTGAACCCACTATCCAACATGCTAAACAATACAAATTATGGATACAATATTACTGGAACATACCCACACAAAATCACACATTTGCTATACATGGATGATCTAAAACTACTGGCAGCAACCAATCAACAACTCAACCAATTACTAAAGATAACAGAAGGATTCAGCAATGATATAAGTATGGCTTTTGGAACAGACAAATGTAAGAAAAATAGCATAGTCAAGGGAAAACACACTAAACAAGAAGATTACATATTGGATAACAGCGACTGCATAGAAGCGATGGAAAAAATGGATGCCTATAAATATCTAGGATACAGGCAAAAAATAGGAATAGATAATACAAATATTAAAGAAGAACTAAAAGAAAAATATAGACAAAGACTAACAAAAATATTGAAAACAGAACTGACAGCAAGAAACAAGACAAAAGCTATAAATACTTATGCCATACCAATATTGACCTACTCATTTGGAGTAGTGAAATGGAGTAACACAGACCTAGAAGCACTCAATACACTTACATGATCACAATGCCACAAATATAGAATACATCACATACATTCAGCAACAGAAAGATTCACATTAAGCAGAAAGGAAGGAAGAAGGGGATTTATCGACATAAAAAACCTACATTATGGACAGGTAGACAATTTAAGAAAATTCTTTCTAGAACGAGCAGAAACTAGCAAAATACACAAGGCAATCACTCATATAAATACATCGGCTACACCACTGCAATTTCATAACCACTTCTACAACCCTTTAGATCACATAACATCAACAGATACGAAGAAAGCAAATTGGAAAAAGAAAACACTTCATGGCAAGCACCCATATCATCTAACACAGCCACACATCGATCAAGACGCATCCAACACATGGCTAAGAAAAGGCAATATATACAGTGAGACAGAAGGATTCATGATTGCAATACAGGATCAAACAATAAACACCAGGTATTTCAGCAAGCATATTATTAAAGATCCCAATACCACAACAGATAAATGCAGACTTTGTAAACAACAAATAGAAACAGTAGATCACATCACAAGCGGATGTACAATACTAGCAAATACAGAATACCCCAGAAGACATGACAATGTCGCAAAAATAATACATCAACAGCTTGCCTTACAACATAAACTTATAAAACAACACGTTCCTACATACAAGTATGCACCACAAAATGTACTGGAGAATGATGAATACAAATTATACTGGAACAGAACCATTATAACAGATAAAACAACGCCACATAACAAACCTGACATCATACTCACCAATAAAAAGAAGAAATTAACACAACTAATCGAAATATCCATACCCAATACAACAAATATACAAAAGAAAACAGGAGAAAAAATTGAAAAATACATCCAACTGGCTGAGGAAGTCAAAGACATGTGGCATCAGGATAAAGTTGACATCATACCAATTATAGTATCAACTACAGGAGTCATACCACACAATATCCACCAATACATCAATGCAATACAGCTACATCCAAACATATATATACAATTACAGAAATCCGTAATTATTGATACATGTTCAATTACCCGAAAGTTCCTAAATGCAATATAACATATACCGTACAGCAAAAAGGAAGTGACGCTTGATAAAGGTCCGCGTCACTCCATTCCTCACCAGACTTAACGTCTGAGAAAGTAAAGATAATAGTAATTATAACAATAATATCAATAATAGTAATAATAATAATAAAAACAATGCTCTTATGACCTGAAAAAATATCAATTCTGCTTGATCAGAGTTAGCTGAAGGTCATTTACGTGTACAAGGAATAGTTGTCGACCGTAATAGAATTAAGTAAGAATTCTTTCATGATTTCTCCTTAGTCGCTAAAATTATCTGCTGAAATGTTTTCTTATAGTATTTGGGGAGTGAATGTATAAATAACATTCCAAGTGAAGAAACTCTTTCAGAATGCAGTAGGTGATATGCAAAGTAATTTGTTTCTATTGAAATAAGTGGTTGGTTTTGAGTATCTTACATTGCGGATATTTTAGAAAAAGAGGCCATCTACGTCTACATGGAAACTCTGCAAATCACATTTAAGTGCCTGGCAGAGAGTTCATTGAACCACCTTCACAATTCTGTATTATTCCCATTTCGTATAGCGTGCGGAAAGAATGAACACCTGTATCTTTCCGTACGAGCTCTGATTTCCCTTATTTTATCTTGGTTATCGTTCCTCCCTATGTAGGTTGGGGTCAACAAAATAGTTTCACATTCGAAGGAGAAAGTTGGTGATTGGAATTTCGTGAGAAGATTCCGTCGCAACGAAAATGCCTTTCTTTTAATGATGTCCAGCCTAAATGCTGTATCATTTTTGTTACACTCTCTCCCATATTTCGCGATAACACAAAACGTGCTGCCTTTCTTTGAACTATTTCGATGTCCTCCGTCAGTCCTACCCGGTAAGGATCCCACACCGCGCAGCAGTATTCTAAATGAGGACGGACAAGAGTAGTATAAGCAGTCTCCTCAGTAAAGTCTCCTACCAAAGAAAAATCTCACCTGGTAACCTACAGAAACCTAAAAAATGTTAACCATGACGCTCTTCAAAAGGACTGCTCAGACATCCCTTGGCATGATATGAGCAATGAACCGACTTCAGACGGAAAAATTCGGGAATTGTGTCGCAAAATTATTGCACTGTATGATAAACACGCTCCTCAACGCACTGTCAAGGTAAAGAGAGCTCCCGCTCCGTGGCTCACCACTGCATTACGCCAGTTAATGAATAAACGTGATGCTGCACATAGGGCCTTCAAGCGTAACCCAACTCCCGAGGCGTACAAAGCTTATAGGAAACTCCGAAATGGAACCAAGCAAAGCGTGAGGAATGCCAAAATCAGACATGCCCGCTCTGTCGTATGCGGCACATCAAAACCTGCTGCACTCTGGAAAAAACTGCGCAGTTTCGGTATAGGGAAGCGAATATCTGACGCTGTTTATCAAGCGTCTGCAGAAGAATTAAACGATTTCTTCTCAACAGCTGTAAACTGCCACGCAGCGACAAATTACCAGCCCCAAGATATCAATCTCTCGAGAGACAAGTTTTTCCTAAAACATGTCACTACCGGCACAGTACACAAGGCAATTATGAGAATCTCTTCCGAGGCAGTAGGAAATGATGGAGTGAGCATTGGCATGATTAAGAACGTCGTAGACACTTTTACTCCAGCTATCACAGACATCTTCAACCTGTCTCTTGTCAGTAGTACATATCACACTGAGCGGAAGCAAGTTTAATTCAACCTATACCCAAGACTGACAACCCTAAGTCGCCAGGTGACTACAGGCCGATCAGCATACTACCTGCAATATCTAAAGCCCTAGAATACATCGTCCATGAACAGCTGACGGATTACCTCAAAACTCATAACATCCATGACAAATATCAGTCAGGCTTTCGAAAGCACCATAGTACTACAACTGCATTAATCAAAGTAACTGATGACATTAAACATGCTATGGATAGACGTGAAGCTACCATCCTAACACTGCTTGACTTTAGCAAGGCTTTTGATACTGTTGACTTTGATATATTACTAATTAAAATGAAGCAGCTGAATTTCTCAAACAGCGCAATACACTGGTTCGACAGCTACCTCAAAAACAGAAGTCAAGTCATTTGCGGGTCGGAAAAGTCATCATGGAAAAACGTGCGCTCTGGAGTTCCGCAAGGCTCCGTCCTTGGTCCATTACTCTTCTCACTGTACATTAATGATATTTCTTCAGTGATTCACTCCTGCAACTACCATCTATATGCCGACGACTTCCAACTGTACATAAGTGCAAGCCGCAAAAACATTGCTGACGCAGTAGCGAGTATGAACGCAGATCTTTGCTCTGTTTCTCGATGGGCACAGAACCTAAGTCTGAAACTAAACCCCAAGAAATCCCAGGTCATACTTATATCTCATCCAAAGTTAATCAGTCGGTACTTTCGCGAAACAGTCCCTCAAATACTCCTCAATGGTACTCAACTACCATACCAAAAAACAGTAAAAGACCTTGGAATAATCTTGGATGAACACCTAAACTTGGAAGAACAAACAGGCACAGCTTGCCGGAAATCGCTCTCCTCCCTACATGCAAATCAAAAATTTAAAAAAATATTTCCAACCAATGTTAAACAAAAATTAGTCCAAACACTAGTCTTGCGTAATCTTTACTACTGTGATGTAGTTCAACACGGCACAAATAGTGAAAATTCGAGATGCCTCGAGCTAGTGATGAATGCTTGCGTTAGAAACGTATGCAATATACGGTTGTATGATCATATCAGTCCTTCATACTCCCAGCTAGGTTGGATACGCCCACATAAGGCACGCGATCTCCACACGATGTGCTTACTTCAACGATTTCTTAGCCTCTGGTGCCCCCAATACTTGTCTTCTCACATTAAACACCTATCATCATTCCACAACCGCAATACCAGATCGGATACGTCTAGAATCTTGGCTGTACCTTTACATAACACAAAATCTTTCTCCGTGTCACTCTCCATCTCAGCCATACGACTATGGAACGCGCTCCCCTGTGGTCTGCGTCTTATCCAGAATCACTCAACATTCAAGAGGGAACTCAAGATTTACATATTACGGACGGTATAGCCACCATTGTTGTGTCCCTCTCATCTCTTTCTTTCTCCTCTCCATCATAGCTTCGAATTTTACCATTCTATTTCTCTTCCTCTAACCTATCTACCTCTTCTATATCTCTTTCACCCCATTCTATCGTCTTATGTCTCTGCTTGATGAGAATAACTCACAAGCTGCAAGAATATAACGAGAAAATTCCCAGCTAGCAATAGGACTGACATTCATAAAGGAAAAATATGTTTACTTTCATATACATAGTCATTACTACTATTATTATTATTATCATTATTATTGATTGTTATAATTATTTTTTGATTGTTATAGTTATCATTGTACTACTTTTATAATCTCTATTTTTTTTCTGTAACATTAATACTGTATAACATGTTATATGTCCTTAATGTTCTGTAGAAACTGAAATTTGTTGAATCTGAGTATGTCTGGTTAGGTGTAAGAGAGGGCCTGAAGGCCCTAATCTTGCCAGGTAAAATAAATGCATAAATAAATAAAGAAACTGGATAGTAATGATTAAACTCTTTCTGGTCATTTTTCTTATAAAGAGGTTTAACACTGTCATCATTTAAACTGTGTGGAAAAATTTCCTGTGCCTGAAATGCATTACATATTTCTAAAGGGATATTTGTTATGTTAGAAAAACTTCTGATTTTTATATGAAATTGTGCCAACACCATATGAGCTTTGTTCTTGATAACTTTTATAATTCGATTCAAGTCAGTGAAAAATATTGCTATTGCAGAGTGAGTCAAACAGGACCTTATCACTTCGGAATTTGAGATAACTTACGGAATCTGTATATGTGTCATTTTGTAGCAAACAGCCTCAGCTTTCACATGAAAGTGTCAAGTGTTATTTTGGTTCGATGTGGCTACTATTTGTCATGCGGTAAACATCCCACCAGTAATCATTTTCTTCCCACACTCGTTGTAACAAATCGCATGTAACTTGTGCAGCGTAAATTCGATTTTTCAGGTCGGCTAAACTGTTTGGTACAGTAGGAACATAGTCTGTGAAGCAATATGGTCATGCGACTAGCCCTTCACGGCTAATCCACCGGCCTATGAAGCGATTATCGAGGAAACCTCGAACTTCGGTGAGGAAATTAGATGGTGCATCGTCTTCATGATAGTAAATTATTCCGTCTTGATCATCTCCAGCAATCTGTAGAGTTAAAATTTTTCCAAGCATCTCCAGACACATAATACCAATGACATAAACACGTCGGCGACCTGATGATTTATTATGTCACAGTTAAGAACGCTTCTCAACAAAGTGCTTGCGCCAAGAGCAAATTTCAGGCCGGCTTGGATGTTCTTTAGCGTATTCGGTGTGACGTTTACGCCGAACAGTCGTCGCAATGAAATCAAAACACACTGCGAGCACACGCAGCACCAATGAAAGTAACCGTTGTAACTGTGCACTGCGCTGGTACTCCTGATGGCGGGAAGGGGTATTGATGCACTACATAAATCAAACTTGAGCTACTTTGCTACAAAAGGACACACCCACTGATCCCGTAAGTTATCTCAAAATTTCTACATCATTAGAGGTTTGTAAAGTCCTTTTTGACTCACCCTGTACTTCCAGGTGATTTAAGTTTTTTGGAAGCAGAATTTTAATACATCCTCTTGATTCTTCAAAAATTATTTAATCCTCTTTTTGCTGCTACATTTGAAACGTGAGTGTTAAAAATACACTCAGCATGTAAATTGTCAGACACAGCTTTGTCACTTCTTTCACTTATTATGGTATCTTGCCCACTGACTAGTCGTATTGCCTCCCATTTCACAGTATCACCTTACCATCTCCATCATTAATTTCTGTCAGGATGGGCATATGTCAGACGTTTTGACGACTTACCTTAAAATATGATAATATTTTTCGTAGAATGCGAGTAACGGTAGATGTTGACTTGTTTCGGACTTTTTATAAATTTTTCTTTCTTTCGTGAGATACTAACCAGTTTAGTTTCCCATAGCTTACTTGTTTTTTTTTTAAATATACTTCCTACATATATGTTTAGGAAAGAACTAATTTTGATTTTCTGGAAATGTTACATAATGATCTTTATCTGTTTTGATTTCTTTCAAGACTGCACCTACAAACTGACTCTACCATCAAAAATTTCTCTCACTGTCTCCAGCATCCATGCAGAAAATGCAACGTGTGCTTATGAGCCTCCTTACACTTTCTGCAAGATGCTCATCTAATCTGCACTCTCCGCTCTTACTCAGGTGCACGTTATAATTTGTGTATCCTCATCTCCCAATTGCACAACAGGTGCAGGGCTCCGAAGAGAGCCCGCATTCTCTCACCTGGCTTAGCTGTGTTCGTGATTTTCTGTCAGGAAGGTCACAGTTCGTAGTAATGGACGGAAAGTCATCGAGTAAAACAAAAGTATTATCCGGCGCTCCCCAAGGAAGTATTATAGGCCCTCTATTGCTCCTGAGCTATATTTACTTGGGTTACAGCCGTGTTAAGACTGAGCTGGTCATGGTGTCGGCTATTGCTGCTCCTGTTTCATCCAGATCACCTTTAATTCTATAACCGAAGTTACTAGACAAGATGTTTCCTCCTCCTATTTCTATAAGGTCCCGATTTTATTATCAAATTTCCGAAGAGAGCCCGCATTTTCTCACCTGGCTTAGCTGTGTTCGTGATTTTCTGTCAGGAAGGTCACAGTTCGTGGTAATGGACGGAAAGTCATCGAGTAAAACAAAAGTATTATCCGGCGCTCCCCAAGGAAATATTATAGGCCCTCTATTTCTCCTGAGCTATATTAACGATATCTTAGATGGTTTGCAGATGATACTGTCATTTATCGTCTCGTAAAGTCATTAGGTGAGCAAAATGAATTACAAAATGATATACATAAGATATCTGTATCGTGCGATAAGTGGCAATCGACCATGAATAAAGAAAAGTGTGACGTTACTCACATGAGTACTAAAAGAAATCCAGTAACTTCGATTACACGATAAGTCACACGAATCTGAAGGCTGTAAATTCAACTAAATACTTAGGGGTTACAATTACAAATAACCTAAATTGGAACGATCACATAGAGAACGTTGTGGGTAGAGCAAATCAAAGACTGCCATACATTGGCAGAACACTTAGACTGTGAAACAGGTCTACTAAAGAGACTGCTTACACCACGCTTGTCCGCCCTATTCTGGAGTATTGCTGTGTGGTGTGGGATCCGTATCAGGTGGGACTGACGGATGGCATCGAGATAGTGTCACAGGTACGATGCGTGAATTAGAGTGGCAATCATTAAAACAAAGGCGTTTTTCGTTGCGACGGGATCTTCTCATGAAATTTCAATCACCAGTTTTCTCTTCCGATTGGAAAAATATTCTGTTACAACCCACCTACATATTGGGAAAGTGATCATCACGATAAAATAAGAGAATTAAGGGCTCGCACAGACAAATTTAAGTGCTCGTTTTCCCTTGCACCGTTCGAGAATGGAGCGGTAGAGAGACAGCTTGAAGGTGGTTCATTGAACCCTCTGCCAGGCACTTTATTGTGAATCGCAGAGTAATCACATAGATGTAGATGTAAGCTGAGCATTACCTTTCACGATGATTTTTAAGTGGTATAATACATTTAGCTTTTCTTCTACCATTTGGGTAACCCCCCCCCCCCCCCCCAATATTTCCACCCGAGACTATAGTCTTTCTACTTGACTCTTCTACAGATCTAGTCTTGATGTTGTTCCTACGACTCAGTTGTGCTCGAATTTGCTTATGAACAGGTTGAGGATCTTCTCCCATGTCAGGTATCAAGCCAACCTGATTGCTAACCACAATCTGGAATGTGATTTCTAAGGTCATCCCTTATTGTTTGTGACTTGTTGACTTCTTCCAGATTTGCCCATCAACCTACATAATCCAGAATATGCCTTTCCACTTCTGCTTGAATGGCACAGATCTTTCTCCGACTGCATAATGTAAAAAGTCCAAAAGCCTTATCTCGTACTCTCCTCGACTGCCCGTTATAATCAGTCACATGAAATACTAACTTACAGTTCTGGTATGTTCCTCTCAGACTGATTAACCTACGTCAACAGCCATATTTATTGTGAATCAATTTACTTTTACAATAAACCGAAAACGGAGGGTGTCCGTAAACATGAGAATGTAAGGACCTCACCGATATTCACGAAACGTAAGTTTTAGAGCGCAGAAGAAATAAAATAACTGAAAACTAAAAACCACACTTTCTTTAATAATAACCTTAAACAGACCCAATTGGGAAGTAATGAAAAGAGCATATTGCATCTAATAGAAGACGTATCGAGGAGAACTAAATAGAAATTAATGGGAGAAATTTCTGTGTCATGACAAACAAAAACTTGTGACATAGAAGCGGATGGTTTGTTACCTTTAGGGTTTAAAAAATTTTATAAAATGAAAAATATAAGGACCTGCACTTTGGAGCTAAAATTTCACAAACCTGTACCGATAAGTCTAAAAAGGAAATTGAATGGAATACAAATAAACGGCCTGCCATTTAGGAAACGATTTTCAGTAACTTCAGAAATTCTGAGGCGTACAGTTACAGAAAAAAATTGTCTAGACAGAAATAGTTAATGGAACAAGTCTCAGAATTTCAGTTGAAAAACTAGCAAAATTTACAGTAGATGTATTACGACAGTTATTTGGAAAGACTACTTGGTTGAACTAAAAGTAGCTACCAAAAAATGGATCCATAGAATCTCAAAACTAATACAGTATGCTAAACAGGCCACAAATTATAGACTATTTGTTTATGAAACCATGTCTGTTTAGTAGACTTTTTGCATCTTCTAAGTTTTCTGCCAATAAATTGGCAGTCTTTGGTTCGCCATCCACACAACGTTTTCTACGTGATGGTTCCATTTTAAGTTGTTCATAACTGTAATGCCTAGGTATTTACAACTTTTCAAACTGTGTAATTAATAATGTAACTGAATTTCAACGGATTCCTTTCAGTACTCCTGTTGATGACCTCACACTTATTCTCAATCAGCTGCCACTTTTAGCATAATAAAGAGATATAATCTAAATCATTTTGCAATTGATTTGGGTCATCCGATAACATTACTAGACGCTAACCGACAGCATCAACTGCAAATAGTCTAGGATGACTGTTCAGATTGTCTCTTAAATGCACTTCTTCTTCTTCTCTTCCATTCTTTCTATATGCTTCTTCCATTTTGTAATCTCGTTTTCTGTTGTTTCATTCATGAAAAATATATTTAAATCTTTCCTTGATACAGAATTCTATATTTCATTACTCAGAGAACATCCTTTTGCTTCCTGAAAAATTTCATTTCAGCTGACTTTATCCTTCTTTGATTTTCCCTTATTACTGTCCAGATACCACATCTGTGTGTGAGCATAGACGTCGCCGTTAGTTGTAAAGCATTGTCTTCGCATCCTCTCTGTTTTTATTAGTTAATGATCTACGTATAGTGCCGCACACGATTTGATGCTTACTTAACTTACTGTAGATGTCATTATCACGTTCGTAACTTACATCACATCCCAGTATATGAAAGTGAGATACCTGTTCAACTGATTTCCTATTTAGCGTTATTTTTGAAAGTACTCGGAATTTTCTGATAAAAACCATAACTTTGGTTTTAGTTTCTAATATTTTCTAGTTTAGAGTTTATGTATTGAGTCCCAATGATATAGAAGAAATTGGTAATACAGTATTTAAATGTGTTTATAGGAATTAATGTTATTCCTGGGTAAATGTCACGTTTCCATTGTCTGACGATGTCGTCAGTATACATTTTAAATGAAGTGGGTGAGGGACTGCACTCTTGTCATACTTCTCGTAACTGCTATTGGTTCTGTTCTTTCTTTGTCTATCTTAACTGAAATTTCGTTATTTAAATACGAACTTTTGTTACTTGCATTAAATGTTTCGAATACCCTCGTCTTTCCATTATATTCCACGGCACATTCCTGTTGACTCTGTAGAAGGCTTCTTCGTAATTGGCAAATGCAATATGAGTCTCCAGATTATCTTCTCGTCTCTTCTCAGTTATCTGTCACACTACTGCAGTATTGTCATTGCATGATCGTTCTCTTTTGAAACACTTTTTTATTTCTCCAATAAGAGGGCGTTAGCTATCCTTTCTGTCTGTTAACAATTATTCGTGCATATAATTAATGGCCAGAGCTCAACAGACTTATGCCTCCGTATTGCTGACAAGCATTTATAATTCCCTTTCAATAGAATGATATTACTTCCGCCAATCTCCCAGAGTCAGGTATCACAATTAATTTCCAACGTTCATTTAATAAATGCAACAGTCGCAGTTCTAGCACTAGACGTCTGCATTTGCTAAGTTCTTCGTATATGTTGTAGTGTCCTGGTGGTTTTCTGTTGTTCATCTGCCTTAATACCTCTTGTATCTGCGCCAGTGTAGTATTGTCTCCTTGGTATATTTCAACACCTGGTTCTTTGACCTCGTTTATTTTCGTTACTTAAATTTTTTTATTGTTTTCTACCCGTAATGTCTGATAGTGTTTCTTCCAAGCTCCTTTGTCCATTACGTGTACTCGTGCAGAATGTTTCTCCTGTACGCTGACTTGTTTCTGGAGTTCCTGAGCCATATCTTGTCTACCTTGCAGTTTATTTTGAAGGTTTGGTATCATTCTATCCCAGAATTTTTAATGAGCTTCTCCAACTAGTTAAATTTTGCTTTATACTGCGCTATTGTTTCTTCTGTATTGTGCTGTAGATTTGTAACGTAAGTTCTTTGTTTGTTGTTAACTGCGTTACCTTTGTCATCATTCCATATTTTGTCACACTTTCTCCTCCTAAATTTCTTTTTCTCTCCTTTTGCCTCCATCGTCACTTGCAACGCGCATGATTTTGTGCTTTCCCGTTTTGATTTATATTATTTTTCTAGATTTATTTTGTAAATAATTCGTAAGTCGCTGTAAAAGTAACGTTAGGTATTCTTTCAATATGTTATGAATTTTTCGTGCATATAATTAACAGCCAGCGTTGCATCAAGTAGGTTTTGAAATCTTCGTCTTCGAGATTGTTCTTCGTAATATTTTTGTTCTTCCATCTAGTAATCAGGTTTAACTTGATAATCACCAGGAAATGATCTGCCTCTGTGTCGCTACTTCTAAGTACCCTTACATGTTGTACTAGTCCTCCGAGCTTTCCGTTCACTATGACATAATCAATAATAAATCTATAGCCTCTTGCACACCACATCAGTTTATGAATAATGTTCTTTCTAAAGAAATATTTTCATTTCGTTACATGTTAAAAAATGACGTAAATCGTGCCCATTGTTATTTATAATGTGCCATCGAGACTTTAATATTATTCCAAGTGTCGGAAAATTACCTACATATGTAGAACTTTTCTTATTGTTGTCAACGTGCTTTCGAAGGTCGTCGTAGAATACTTTGGTTTCTACCCTTCCTCCATCTTCAAGGATATATACACCTATTTTTGTGAGATAGCCTATCTCTATTTTTAGCTACTGATAGGAGTCTTTCATTTATGAAGGTATAGCTCAGGAACTAGTTCTTTCATTTGTTCTTAATTAAAATCTAATACTCCACATTTCACTCTTAATTCCTTTATCCACATTAAGAACAGTAGAGGGCATATTACACTTTCTTGATGAACGCCAGATAGCGCATCTATTTTACTAGATCCGGAAATAACTACAATATATGACTTTCTCACAGCAACTTACAAATCCAATTGTACAGATGAGACGATACTCCGTAGGTAAGCATTCTGGTTAGGAGCCTCTAGTGAGGAATGGTGTGAAAAGCCTTTTGGAAGTACAAAATTATGGAATCAATTTGAGATTCCTGTCGATATTACTCAATACTTCGTGTGGATAAGGAGTTAGTTGGGTTGAGAAGAACACAGTATATCTTCGAATATCATTTGCCAAATTGACGTCAGTGATATGTAACTGTAATTCATCGAATTACCATTAATCTCCTACTTGCGTACTGCTGTGCTCTTGTGCAGGTTTCCAATCATTTGGTACGGATCAGTTATCGACCGAGCAGTTATATATTACTGCTAAGTAAAGACCTATTGTATAAGCATACTGTAAAAGGAACAGTTACAACAACCTGCACGTGAAGAGATGTCTTTGTTAAGTACACTACTGGTCATTAAAATTGCTACACCAAGAAGCAATGCAGATGATTAACGGGTATTCATTGGACAAATATATTATACTAGAACTGACATGCCATTACATTTTCACTCAATTTGGGTGCATAGATCCTGAGAAATCAGTACCCAGAACAATCACCTCTGGCCGGAATAACGGCCTTGATACGCCTGGGCATTGAGTCAAACAGAGCTTTGATGGCGTGTACAGGTACAGCTGCCAATGCAGCTTCAACTCGATATCTCAGTTCATCAAGAGTAGTGGCTGGTGTATTGTGACGAGCCAGTTGCTCGGCCACCATTGACCAGACGTTTCCAGTTGGTGAGAGATCTGGAGAATGTGCTGGCCAGGGCAGCAGTCGAACATTTTCTGTATCCACAAAGGCCCATACAGGACCTGCAACATGGGGTCGTGCATAATCCTGCTGAAATGTAGGGTTTTGCAGGAATCGAATGAAGGGTAGAGCCACGGGTCGTAACACATCTGAAAAGTAACGTCCACTGTTCAAAGTGCCGTCAATGCGAACAAGAGGAGACCGAGACGTGTAACCAATGGCACCCCATACCATCATGCCGGGTGATACGCCAGTATAGCAATGACGAATACACGCATCCAATGTGCGTACACCGCGATGTCGACAAACACGGATGCGACCATCATGATGCTGTAAACAGAACCTGGATTCATCCGAAAAAATGACTTTTTGCCATTCGTGCACCCAGGTTTGTCGTTGAGTACACCATCGCAGGCGCTCCTGTCTGTGATTCAGCGCCAAGGGTAACCGCAGCCACGGTCTTCGAGCTGATAGTCCATGCTGCTGCAAACGTCGTCGAACTGTTCGTGCAGAAGGTTGTTGTCTTGCAAACGTCCCCATCTGTTGACTCAGGGATCGAGACGTGGCTTCATGATCCGTTACAGCCATGGGGAAAAGATGCCTGTCATCTCGACTGCTAGTGATACGAGACCGTTGGGATCCAGCAAGGCGTTCCATATTACCCTCCTGAACCCAACGATTCCATATTCTGCTAACAGTCACTGGGTATCGACCAACGCGAGCTGCAATGTCGCGATATGATAAACCGCAATCCGGATAGGCTACAATCCGACCTTTATCAAAGGCGGAAACGTGATGATACGCATTTCTCCTCCTTACACTAAGCATCACAACAAGATTTCACCAGGGAACGACGGTCAACTGCTGTTTGTGTATGAGAAATCGGTTGGAAAGTTTCCTCATGTCAGCACGTTGTAGGAGTCACCACTGGCGCCAACCTTGTGTGAATGCTCTGAAAAGCTAATCATTTGCATATCACAGCATCGTCTTCCTGTTGGTTAAATTTCGCGTCTGTAGCACGTCATCTTCGTGGTGTAGCAGTTTTAATGGCCAGTAGTGGAAATTGATTTGTGTGGCGGTATGCGGCAGTATGCGTTCCAAGTGGTATAGGAACAGATGGATATGGCTGACCTGAAAGAAGGGCGAAGAGAAGATCGACAGGAAGAAGGGAGGGGGTGATGTGGACATTTATGTGACATACGCCTACACGGACGAAGTCGTTGAGAAAATGCTGCCATATACACTGATGAGCGAACTATTTAATAGCTCTGTTTGTCCGTCTTTGGAGCGAAATGCATCATTGATTCTGCATATAAGGGGTCCGATAGTGTGTTGATAGGTCGTGGAGATATGTGGCATTAGGTGTATACACATAGGTCACTTAATTCGCGTAAATAACGAGCCGCTGATTTGCGTACGCAGTGAAGGTGCCCGGTAACCACGCAAATGTGTTCCATAAGATTTACATCAGACGAATGTTGTCGCCGAGACATCAACGTGAGTGCACAATAATGCTCCTCAAAGCACTGTAGCACAGTTCTGACTCCGAGACACGGACAAGTACAGTGCTGAAAGATGACATCGCCGTCGGGGGAGATATCGAGCACGAAGCAGCTGTCAGTGTGTCTTCGATTACTACCAAATGTCCCACACAAACGCAGGGTAATGACTCCCATAGCGTAATGACTCCCAACAGCCTGCACGCTGCACGTTTCGAGCTGCCATTCACCTCGATGAAGGCGTCTCTGGAGGCGACCATAGACCAAGTTTAGCAAATATGTGATTCACCCGAAGAGCCGACACGTTTACATTGATAGACGGTCGAATCCCGATGGTCCCGTTCCCACGGCGGTCGTAATTGGCGATTTCGTTGTATCAACACATGAACACGTACGGATAGACTGCTGCGGAGCTCCACAATCACCAATGTATGATGAACCGTGTGTTCCAAACACTTGTGCGTGCTCTAGTATTGTGCTCTTTCTGTAGAGAGGCCACAGATAACCATCTATCCCACTTTACCGAGCTGACAAACTTCCGAACCTCACATTCAGTGAACAACCTTAGTAGGGACAGGATCCGACTATTCGGGAGTAGGATCTTACAATCTGAGACAGTGTTCCGAGACAAACTTCGGTCACAATGTCCGCAAACGTGACGTCAGATCCGCCTAGCAACAGCGATCTGAACGGCCATTGGCTGAAGGTTTGTGTATATATATTTGCAGGAAACGAGAGAAGTGTCCTTATTGGCTCAGAGAGAAAGGTGGGATGGTGTCTCTTGTCCTTCGGGAAGTCAGGGTGAGTTAGTCGTGAGGAGCCACTCAAAACTCACGGTCGAGTAACCGGGGCGGCTCTAAAAGAACGGTCGCGAGTAATAAGATATAAAGTGAAGACACTAGTTATAAGAACGTCACGTGTCGTGGGCAGTGTCTCTTATTACGTTAAGTCGGAAAACTGTGTTAATGTGTGTAAAGGGTCGAATAACGGCGTAGTCCAGAGCCGCCATATTGCAGATGCCGATTCTCTGACGTGTGTGACAAAGAAATTTCTGTATTGAAACAATTATGGTACAAACGTTGTTGACAATTACAACTGGCATCCCTAAACACTCCACTTCAGCAGGATCACCAACTACATGGATCCTGGCTCCTGAGCGCTACCTCTGTGCTACGAGGGACTTACCGAAGCAGCAAGACACCAGGTTAGTGATACCGCACAGAGAAGTATTTCCTTCTCGCTACAATGCCAATGAAGGTGTTGTAAGATCCTGGATAATAGTAATCTGCCCTTTGCCAAAGTCGCTTATCTCAAGAGATTTCCTCATTTGCTGCTCATATCTTCCCTATGGTGAACCCCCATCCGTACCTGTTCCGCTGGTATAGTTTTATTATCACGTCACGTGCCCGCGACGTCACCAGTCGGCATCCAAAGGCGCTGTCGGCAGTGGTCATAATGTTTCCACTTCATCTGTGTATAAAGATAATTATTTTAATAAAAAAATTCTAAAATCGAGAAATTTTGCACACATAATTACTGAAAGACTTTTAAGGAATATTTGTAAGATTTATGACGAAAAACGTGGGGAACATAAATAAGCTTAGGTGGCGAACTACACTGGTCTCCAAAATTAAAGCAATAAACCACAGTTTCCCGGCCTGTGTCTAATTCACTATACAGTCACATCAATGTCGGCAGATGTCTGCACGATCGTGTTCTGCACAGGGTATAGCATATTACTCGATGGACAAACACGCCAACGATCACGTCCTGATATCTATCAAGCGGGGTAGTGTTTGCCGTATACTCCCACATCCACAATCGCTGTGTAGACAGTCACAGACGATGTAGTGTGGCACAGAGAACGCACTGACCAGCCTTTCTGCAGTGGGGGGCCATAAGAAGAATGGAAGCAGGACAGTTGCAAACTGATATAGGCTTACGGCATAGTGGGAAACGTTCAGTTGTCTCCGGATGTGGCGACAGATTATAGTGACCGAAGACTAGGACAGGGACGACCACGTTTCATGTCAGAAAGAAATTACCGTTATTTGGCTGTAAGGGCACGACTGCACCGCCTCGGTACTGCACGGCAACTGGCATCTGACTTCGCAGCATCCACGGGACGTGTTGTATCGAGGCAAACGGTGTAGAGAAGGCTTTGGCAGAGTACCTTTGCTGTCGGAGACCCGCTGTATGTGTATCTCTGACGCGTCGTCACAGAAGGGAAAGTCTAAAGTGGAGTCGTCAACATGCCACTTGGACGGTCGAACAGTGGTCCGATGTTCTTTTCACAGATGAGTCCCGATTGGTCTGTAGAGTGATTCCCGACGGATTCGTCCCTGGATGGAACGTGGAACACGATTTAGGGGTCCAAACATTGTGGAAAGAGGTAGATTCGAGGAGGAGGGGCAGGGGCTATATTCGCCGCTCGAACTGTACAGGTATATCGACAAGGTTTAACTGCTGTCAGGTATCGCGGCGCTATCTTGAGACTCAAGTGCGGTTGCTGAGAGGTGCTGTTTCCCTAGACTTCATGGTGATGGACAATAATGCCCGACTTCTCAGACCACGAGTGGTTGATGTTTTTTCGGAAAAGGAAAGTATTACGCTCATGACGTGGACTGCTCGCTCTCCCGATTTGAATCCCATATCTGGGATGCACTAGGGACACGGGTTGCATCACGTCAGCATCCACCAACCACTCTCCAAGAGTTGTGAGCAGCTCTGCTGGAAGTATGATCGGTATTACCTGAAGATGAGATGGATTATATCGTTCACATCATGCCCCGTCTTTGTCTATATTGCTGCCAGAGGTGGTCACATCACATACTGAGCACATTAACCAGTGGGTAGAATGTGTCTGCAAATCTGTTAAGTTGAAAAAACGAAGAACATTTTTGCCCACCGTTAACCACGTTGCTGTTGTTTACATTTTGCATTCTTTACATTGTTTCTACTTTGCTATCACCTTTTTACACTGTATTGTGGAAAAATAACTGTTTCTAGCTTCTATTTTGAACACCAGTGTATTTATGTGTCAATAACGTAATTCATGCCCCACACCTTTTTCGTCATAAATCTTACACGCATTCTCACACCTATTAAAATTCACAAACACAAATTTTCGAAACCATCTGTATGGGATTTGGAGTATGCATGGAGCTAGGAGGAATTATTTTCTACTTTTTAGTCCGATTTAAAAATCTGTTATACAAACATTTATTTTTATTTAAATAATTCTGTACATATCTCTTGACGGTCTCTTGGCTTTATTATATTAGGATAATACAAAGCTTCCTACGTTTTAAGGACGTAAATTTTGAAACTTCCTGGCAGATTAAAACTGTGTGTCGGACCGAGTCTCGAACTCGGGACCTTTGCCTTTCGCGGGCAAGTGCTCTACCAACTCAGCTACCCACGCACCGCTCACGCCCCGTCCTCGCAGCTTTAAATCCGCCAGTACCCCGTCTCCCACCTTCCAAACTTCACAGAAGGTCTCCTGCGAACCTACAGAACTAGCACTCCTCGAAGAAAGGATATTGCGGAGACATGGCTTAGCCACAGCCTGGGAGCTGCTTCCAGAATGAAATTTGGTAGAGAACTTGCCCACGAAAGGCAAACGTCCCGAGTTCGAGTCTCCGTCCGGCACATAGTTTTAATCTGTCAGGAAGTTTCATATAAGCGCACACTCCGCTGTAGTGGGAAAATTTCATTCTGGAGAAAGAGAACCACTGCTCAGAATGACTTGAAATTTGAATATATTGTCATTGACGCAGGGGAAACGTCACGGTATAAAAAACAAAGGTTTAACGAAAATTTGGCCCATAGGTGGCTCTCTAAGTGTCAGAATATACACTACCAATAGACGCACAGTTCACGACTTTTCCTCAGTTTGCCCCCGCGACGCCCAACATCAGTCTCAATATAAAATGGCTCTGAGCACTATGGGACTTAACATCTGCGGTCATTAGTCCCCTAGAACTTAGAACTACTTAAACCTAACTAACCTAAGGACATCACATACATCCATGCCCGAGGCAGGATTCGAACCTGCGACCGTAGCAGTCGCGCGGTTCCTGACTGAGCGCCTAGAACCGCTAGACCACCGCGGCCGGCTTGTCTCAATATAGGATCGCGAGCTGCCGGCAAGGCATTTTTTGCAAGAACGGTGCGCTAGTAGCCCTGAAGAAGTTCCGGACACTCAAGGATATGAAAAGAGACGTTATATCGATATCTGATGAGGGTCTGGAGAAAATGATTACAAAATTCTAAATGGCAGGTTCTTTTGGTGTGCAATGTGGCAATGTGAAAGTTGATCCGACGTCTGTCAAAGATGTGGCTCACCTAACAGTGTCACAACTGTTGTCTGCTGAACTTGTACAGTTACGCACATTGAACAATATGGATGGTGCATGAGTAGCTCAAACAATAGCTGTCGTATTGCGATTCATTTGTCATTCGTAGCCGACTCCATTTACGCTAAGACGCTTACAGAGCCATCTAAGGGTAAAGTTTTCGTTAATTTCATTATATTATCCCCTGCGCTAATAATGTACTGTTCAAATTTGACGTCTCTCTGAGGAGTGCCCTCTAATACAGCTTTCTGAAACCGGAACTTTAAGTATGGACACTGTATACAAATTAAATTGGTAGCTTTTCAGTATTTCAGAATTTATTCTTTTCAAGATGTAGATTGCCCAATAGTTGTACTTGGTTTCCTTCTTCGAGAAAAATATGAAGATGTTTACTGTGGCCTAAATTGGTAGTATAACGCCAATTTTTGTCATTATAGGATGAATGTATAGAACTAACTTCTGCACTTCCTGGATAATTGCCTGTACACACGACCTTGTCAACCGTTTTGTTGAAATTGGCCGTTAGGAGTGAATAAAGTGTCTCATGCAAATGAAGCAGAGCAACCACGACTTCTTCCGATCGGGTGAACGCACACAGATGAATGGCTGCCGCAGGTCCGCTTCCGGCCGAAACTGGCCGACTCCACGCTCCCTCAGGTGCCGCGAAGAGTGACCGGCCCGGCCCGGCACGCGCCCTATTTGTCGCTTGTCCGGCGCAGGCGGCGTCGCCGCCGCTCCCCAAGGCCGCTGATTTATCGGCGATTCTGTTGTGTGCCCCAGCCTCAGCCCGTGCCTGTGTGAGCGTGCAGGTCCCATAGCGCCGGGCATGCCGGCCACCCGGCACGCGCCGCTGTCTGTTGGGTGGACAGACGCGCAGGCTATAGCGAACCACCAGTGTCCGAGTCTGATTGCGAACTGTAGTCTGCGGATCTTTCACTGCAGTATTACTTCTGACTACGGCCCTTCCAGTACAATTCTTTGCTTTGCTTGCTCATTAACGCAACATTATCTGCAAGGAACACTATTCTATTCATAAAACATTATTTAATTATCAGCACTTAGTCGTACTCATAAGTGGATTTTTCCAGATACGGCTCTATGACGCGTGCTATAAAAACTGCCTCTGTAGCAGTGTAGGATGCCAAGTGACACGACATGTAATACACTACTGGCCATTAAAATTACTACACCAAGAAGAAATGCAGATGATAAACGGGTATTAATTGGACAAATATAATATGCTAGAACTGACATGTGATTACATTTTCACGCAATTTGAATGCATTGATGCATACCCAGATGCATAGATGCATACCCAGAACAACCACCTCTGGCTTTAATAACGCCTTTGATACGCCTGGGCGTTGAGTCAGAGCTTGGATGGCGTGTACAGGTACAGCTGCCAATGCAGCTTCAACACGATACCACAGTTCATCAAGAGTAGTGACTCGCGTATTGTGATGAGCCAGCTGCTCGGCCACGATTGACCAGACGTTTTCAGTTGGTGAGAGAACTGGAGAGTGTGCTGGCCAGGGCAGCAGTGGAACATTTTCTGTATCCAGAAAGGCCCGTACAGGACCTGCAACATGCAGTCGTGCATTGCCCTGCTGAAATGTAGGGTTTCGCAGGGATCGAATGAAGTATAGAGGCACGGGTAGTAACACATCTGAAATGTGACGTCCACTGTTCAAAGTGCCGTCAATGTGAACAAGGGGTGGCCGAGACGTGTAACCAATGGCACCCGATACAATCACGCCGGGTGATACGTCAGTATGGCGATGACGAATACACGCTTCCAATGTGTGTTCACCGCGATGTCGCTAAACACGGATGCGACCATCATGATGCTGTAAACAGAGCCTGGATTCACCCGAAAAAATGACGTTTCGCCATTCGCGCACCCAGGTTCGTCGTTGAGTACGCCATCGGAGGTGTTCCTGTCTGTGATGCAGCGTCAAGGGTAACCGCAGCCATGGTCTCCGAGCTGATTGTCCATGCTGCTGCAAACGTCGTCGTAATGTTCGTGTAGATGGTTGTTGACTTGCAAACGTCCCCATCTGTTAACTCAGGGCTTGAGAGATAGCTGCACGATCCGTTACAGCCATACGGATAAGGTGCCCGTCATCTCGACTGCTAGTGATATGAGGCCGTTGGGATCCAGCACGGCGGCGCCAACCTTGTGTGAATGCTTTGAAAAGCTAATCATTTGCATATCTCAGCATCTCCTTCCTGTCGGTCAAATTTCGCGTCTGTAGCACGTCATCTTCGTGGTGTAGCAATTTTAATGGCCAGTAGTGTGAAGCAGCAGTAGCATAAAAGGCTTGTAGAAAGTCTTGCCGGCCGGTGTGCCCGAGCGATTCTAGGCGCTTCAGTCTGCAACCGCGCGACCGCTACGGTCGCAGATTCGAATCCTGCCTCGGGCATGGATGTGTGTGACGTCCTTAGGTTAGTCAGGTTCTAGTAGTTCTAAGTTCTAGGGGACTGATGACCTCAGATGTTAAGTCCTATTGCGCTCAAAGCCATTTGAACCATTTAGAAAGTCCCGATTAAAAGTTGTCATAATGACAATGAGTAAGCTGTATCAAAAATGGATGTAGAGGGAAAGACGTTGCTCGGATTTGACACCAGAAGGTATAAATGATTCCATTCAGTGCATGGAAGCCAACCATACTATTTAATCAAGGCTAATTCATATTGATGTCCGTATGAACGAATTTGGTAAAGGTGTGTAGATGTATTTTCTGATACTGCTTCTACTTCCTTCCTTCCTAGGCTAAAGCCTGTTTCCTTCAGTACCCCCCAGCAATAATTTGGAGACTTCTGAATAACTTCTTGACTCATTAAAATATTGCGAGCATTAATCTTACTTTCTCTGGACACAATAATTTTTTTCATTTTAAATAATCTATTACAATTTTCATCGCAACGCAATTTTTGCAGATACTTCTTCCAGTTTATTGTCGCTTTGGAACTACACTTCATCAGTGTTTTCACACCAAATAGTAGTTAACTGCACTATGATACTAAAGTACATGTATCAATAATAGTGAGCTGAATACTTTCCAGGCTGGTCAATAATCGCAACTACATTCACAACCGAACGAAAATATATAATGAAAAATTCATAAACAGCTGTTCTCAACACGACTGTCTGATAATAATATTCACTAATACTTGATAATATTCTTGTGTTATTCCTTCGCAAAAATTCCACTGTGTACATATTATATATCCTCTCACGTGAATACTCCAACGTCGATACTGTTTGTATAGATTCTCTTATGATGAAGGAATCTTCTTTTGGATACACAAAATTGAGCGATATCAGCAATAGTGTGTATGTAACCATGTTCTACAATATCGTTTAAAATTTTTCTTTCGTAAGTGATAGTGATATAAGAAATTTTGTTCTCGTAGAACATAAATGATGATTCCCAGTGAAATTAACAATTTAATTTCAAAAAATCTCATTTTAATTAAATACTTTCTCGCACAAACTATCATGAAAAACTAATCTGTGAAAACGTTCTGCTAACTTTTGTATCAGTGTAATACTTTTAATTAAGATTCACTTTTTGTTTCAGTACATGCGCAGGATGTAAGTTGAACATACGAAATGAGCACGAAAGTGTACCATATAAAACAAATCCAGAGAGCGATACGATCCGTGTGGCTGTAAAAGTAGTTGCGTAAGATTCATTTCTGTCCGACGTGCCTGGCATGCTGAAACGAACAAGCGCACACTGGTTCATTAGCTAACATGGTTCAATCTGGGCAGTCTCCACTTTGCCAGCACAGCACGCAAAGCACGTACCCATGTCTGATGCAGTGTACTGCGATAGCCCCCCCCCCCTCCCCACCGGTTCTCGATTGAAGACATGGATTATCTTCAGAGGATACACAAGTCTATATAGAGTTACAATTTTTTCCGCAAGTGTTTGAAGACGTAGCTGACGAATCTCAGTACACAAGGGGCCGAGTATTTTTCATTACATTCCATAGTCGTAAGTTGGCGATAAACTAAGGGAACAAAGTTTAGTAGACCATGGTGAAGGTTTCAGATAAGATGAAGTAGGGAAACGGATGGTACGTATTGCAAACGTTAAAAGACTTGAGATCTTAAGACCTTGAAACAATGCCAAAGGAATGATGATGCACAGAGATAATTCTCAGCTCCATAGCTGCGTTCGTCATTGTCCATTTACTAGCGCTACTAGACATCTCTATCGGCACTGAAGTAGTGAAAGCTGCTCCTGCCTCGGTGCCGGTGATTGCCGTGCTTTGGTGAGATGAAGGACAGTTGAGGGCCTGCACCAACCTGCCTGGGTGTTAGACACACTGGTCATACGTCTGGAGTTGTGGTCTGGGATGCGATTTTGTATGACAGCAGGGGCACTCTCCCCGGTTATCCTATTCACCCTCACTACAAATTCGTGCGTCAGTCTTATGATTCTATCTCTCGTGTTGCCATTCATGAACAACATTTCAGGAGGTGTTTTCCAACAGGATAACGCTCGCCTACATAACGCTGTTTTAATCCAACATGCTCTACAATTTGCCGACATGTTGCGTTGGCCTACTCGATCACCATATCTATCTCCAATCGGGTACATACGGGACATCATCAGCCGACATCTGCAGCCTCATCCACAAACAGCATTAACCGTTAATGTATTGACCGACCGAGTGTAGAAGTCATGGAATTCCATCCCACAAACTGACATCCAGTGCCATCTGGCACCTGTACGACACAATGCGTGAATGTCTGCATCCTTGTATTCAACAGTCTGGTGATTATTAACTTACCAGCATTTCACATTTGCAGTGACATATCTCGCGCTTACAATAACTTATTATCTTGCCGTGTTAGACACTTCAATATATCACCCATACAAATATTTTCCGCAAATTTCATTACCCTACATTAATTATTTTTTGTTACGATTTTTTTTTCGTCAGTATGTGTGCGAAGAATAGTGAAACTCACAAACTGCAGGGACGGATTCCTGATTGGAAATAGAGCAAAAATGTCCTGTGCACATGTGTCCGGAAATGCATCGTTGCTATGGTAGATAGGGCTGACGAGTGAAAGTTCCTCTAACCACGTGGCGTGTGTTTCCTGTGTGTTGCAAGCTGTAAGATTGACGCAGCGTTTATAAGCAATAAAATGGACTGGTATTCATGTTGGGAACAAGCCGAGATGGTGTTTTTGTACGGCCAAGAAGAAGGAAACGGTCGAGAGACAGCACGGCTATACCAAAACGAGTACGCTTACAGACACCAACCACATCACACAACATTTCAAGCCCTTTTTGTGCGTTTGTGTGATCGCGAGTCCTTTCAGACAGACGAACGTGCAGAGAGGTGGTGGACTGTGCGTATACCAGATTTGGAGGACCTGTTTGTACAGGATACTGATACGAACCTCAGTAAAAGCTCTAGGTATCTGGCCTGCCAAGACGGTGTATGCCAAAGTACGATTACGTATACCCTGCATGATAACCGCTAGTATCCCTGTCACACGCAACAAGTGCAAGGATCATCAGCAGTGCATTTCCCTCTACAGAAAGGACTTTGTCGATGGTTTTTACACCGGAACATCACAATTATTGGATTTCTGTCACCATCCTCTTTGCCGAGAAAGCATCCTTTACCAGAGCGCGTGCGTTGCATCCCATGGAGGCCGCTGTGAACATCTATTGTGACGTGGATGCGATGTAGCTCTTTACCGTGTTCAGGGACGATTTATTGTCGTTGCAAGCACACCATCCATTTCTGAACACATATTCATAGGATCTTAGGACCATTTATCCTCCATTTCCAGTCTGTTCACTCACTCTTTCTCTATCACTCACTCTGCGACGCAGAAGTTCGAAATTTGGCTCTAGGGTACGTACAAACTTTCTCTGTAATAGTGTCAAAGTGCGTCGCCCTACGACGTCATCTTCGGAATCGGTGGCGCTTCAGACAGCTACGTGTATACATGGTAAAGACAGACTAGAGCTCAGAAGTTTATGCGAGGTGAATGATGGGTAATCATGTCCACATTGGCACCAAACCTCACCACAGTTCTGCGCAACATCACAGTGAACGTATGACACGAAGAGAAGGTCATTACAGCACCCTACCCGCCGTCCTCCACTGCCATCACCTTTAGCCAAATCTCAATTATTCTCTTGACGCCTCTGCGACGGAGGTCTGGACAGCGACGCCCAACGTTCAAATCACGCGGATGTCTTATGAGTGGGCGAGACAAACATTTCAGACACACCGCCGTTCAGAGTCGACAAGAAAGGGCCTCAGGAGGTGGCATACAGAGAGATATTGGAACTACCCCTTCCCTTTGTTCGTTCATTCCCATACATTTCGCTGTCGAAATCGAAAATTCATGGTGTGATGAGCCACAGGACGCTGTTGTCGACAACCACTGACTCTGCTTGTCGGGCGTCGCGGTTCTGACCTCCATCATAGAGGCATCAACAGTGATATGTGCGAAACGTGGGTTTGCTTGTGTCGACGGCCTGCTGTTTGAAATGCCGCAGATACCGAGGGGACGTCGAACGGCACCACGCTCTGGCCACTTTACAGAGGAAGGTTGTAAGCACATTTGAGTCAGATTTCGAACTTCTGCATCCCAATGGGAGAGAGTTACGAGGTTTTAAAAATCGACCTTTTAATTGTTTTGTCCCGGATAGTGTTTCAATACTAAGCTCCGGTCTTAAAACGTTGCTTATTATTTGAATTTTCACTTTGCAGCAGAATGTGTACTGATCTGAATCTTCGTGCCTGACTGAATCTGTGTACTGGATCGGAATTCTAATGCGGAACCTTTCAGGGCAAATGCTCTACCAGCTGAGTTGTCCAGGCACAACTCACGACCCACTCTCACAGCTTGGCGGGCATAATGCTGCGAGGGCGCGTAGTGGTTCAGGCCTGGATAGCGTAGACATTGACGAACTGGCAAATATTCGGAGCTCGAATCCCGACTACGCATGCAGTTTTATTCTACCACGAAGCTTCAAATAATTTTCATTCGTCTTCGTCATACATACTATGCAGCGTACAAAGTAAGCCTCACATGTGATAAGAGATAAATAGTATAAAGGCTTAGACATAGTAACTGGTCTTAATAATCTGGTAAGGGACAAAATTCCTGTAGATTATTCAGCCATCTACACTCCTGGAAATGGAAAAAAGAACACATTGACACCGGTGTCTCAGACCCACCATACTTGCTCCGGACACTGCGAGAGGGCTGTACAAGCAATGATCACACGCACGGCACAGCGGACACACCAGGAACCGCGGTGTTGGCCGTCGAATGGCGCTAGCTGCGCAGCATTTGTGCACCGCCGCCGTCAGTGTCAGCCAGTTTGCCGTGGCATACGGAGCTCCATCGCAGTCTTTAACACTGGTAGCATGCCGCGACAGCGTGGACGTGAACCGTATGTGCAGTTGACGGACTTTGAGCGAGGGCGTATAGTGGGCATGCGGGAGGCCGGGTGGACGTACCGCCGAATTGCTCAACACGTGGGGCGTGAGGTCTCCACAGTACATCGATGTTGTCGCCAGTGGTCGGCGGAAGGTGCACGTGCCCGTCGACCTGAGACCGGACCGCAGCGACGCACGGATGCACGCCAAGACCGTAGGATCCTACGCAGTGCCGTAGGGGACCGCACCGCCACTTCCCAGCAAATTAGGGACAGTTGCTCCTGGGGTATCGGCGAGGACCATTCGCAACCGTCTCCATGAAGCTGGGCTACGGTCCCGCACACCGTTAGGCCGTCTTCCGCTCACGCCCCAACATCGTGCAGCCCGCCTCCAGTGGTGTCGCGACAGGCGTGAATGGAGGGACGAATGGAGACGTGTCGTCTTCAGCGATGAGAGTCGCTTCTCCCTTGGTGCCAATGATGGTCGTATGCGTGTTTGGCGCCGTGCAGGTGAGCGCCACAATCAGGACTGCATACGACCGAGGCACACAGGGCCAACACCCGGCATCATGGTGTGGGGAGCGATCTCCTACACTGGCCGTACACCACTGGTGATCGTCGAGAGGACACTGAATAGTGCACGGTACATCCAAACCGTCATCGAACCCATCGTTCTACCATTCCTAGACCGGCAAGGGAACTTGCTGTTCCAACAGGACAATGCACGTCCGCATGTATCCCGTGCCACCCAACGTGCTCTAGAAGGTGTAAGTCAACTACCCTGGCCAGCAAGATCTCCGGATCTGTCCCCCATTGAGCATGTTTGGGACTGGATGAAGCGTCGTCTCACGCGGTCTGCACGTCCAGCACGAACGCTGGTCCAACTGAGGTGCCAGGTGGAAATGGCATGGCAAGCCGTTCCACAGGACTACATCCAGCATCTCTACGATCGTCTCCATGGGAGAATAGCAGCCTGCATTGCTGCGAAAGGTGGATATACACTGTACTAGTGCCGACATTGTGCATGCTCTGTTGCCTGTGTCTATGTGCCTGTGGTTCTGTCAGTGTGATCATGTGATGTATCTGACCCCAGGAATGTGTCAATAAAGTTTCCCCTTCCTGGGACAATGAATTCACGGTGTTCTTATTTCAATTTCCAGGAGTGTATATTAGAATCGGCGATACCATATAAACAGTCTGAATTTACCTTGACTTTAAGTTTGTAGTTATTAGTTTTTGGTTCTCTTTACACTCCATTTGTATTTAGCTTGTGTTTGGGTTAGCTTCGCTGATGAAGTGTATTCAGTACTGTTCGTCTTAGAAATTGTAAATGAAACCTGAAAATAGTTAAAGCCACAGTGATGATCTCGAAGACTTCATCGCTCAGCTGCAAGGGTGTTAAATGTTGTTCGGTCACCTGAGAGTTAAAATAATTCTTTAATTTCACTCATAGCACTTTCTAAGGCTGCAAGATTGTAAATCAGTATACAAATCAAACGGGGATATCCAACTGGCTGCGCAGTAAATTGACACATATAATCACGGTTAATGTTACGTTCCTCCCGATGTACTGACCGCATCTGCCTATTCGCCAGGTAGCATCCAAAACTTATTTTCTGAACCTCCTACAGCCACATTCGCCGTCCACAATATGAGATAAATCACTTTTGACTCAATAAAAAAATATTACTTGCATATTAACATTAATTGCTGCATAGAAGTAATTATTACATATGTTTCTGAGCAGAATACCATTAAGTGACAAATTAATGCCGTACAAAATGCAAATTAAAATCGACAGACTGTAATGGCTGCCACAATAATAGCCATAATTCCCCACTGAGACTATCTCGCTGTGGCGTCCGCTGTCATTAATCTCAAGATAGTAGATGATGATAATTCAAGAACAGAATTCCTTTACGTGTCATATACATTTCCCACTCCACAGCGAAAGACAATAGTCGAAGATTGTCCCCATGGGCACTTAATAGGATATACTTTTAAATATATACAATTACGTATAAAACTCATCCAGTACATACACACAAATGTTTATAATGAGCTAATTTCCTGAGAGCTGTATTTGAAATATAATACCGTGATCGTATTGTGGCTTCTTATACTGGCTTCTTTTCCATTGGTGGTAAAAAACCGTTTTGCGTTGGAAAGAAACTCACTGCCAAGCGTAGCACCGGGGGACATTACGCTGGTTTTATGTAACACTTGTTCTAGCCTAGATAATGGCACAATTTTCGACAAAGAGAGTGTATAAAAATCGTTAAGCATTCCGTATCCGTATGGCGAAACTCAGTGATGATTAGCTACCGAAGAGCTACTAAACTACAGGGACGATTCCTATGTTTCACCAGCTGTTTAAAATTATCCCAGGCGTTTCGTAGAGGGTTTACACTGGGTGATGTAGAGCGTCGGTTGAATTGTAACAGGATGTCAGACTGATAAACAAGAGGCCGACATGATCATAAGAACAAACATAGACAAGAAAATTGTATACAGCAGAGACCACCACCGGAGAATTGAAAATCTACGTGTAAAAAATGCACGTCTTTCAGACTAGCAGCTTGCCTAAGCTCAGCAGAAATCCCCGTGTTCAGGCCACGCTTGTCTCTTTCTGCTCCGACTGTAAAACACATAAACTATCTACCTTGCATGTACTGCCTGGTTTAGTTCTACATTAAACTTCAGACATGTATTGGTTAATCGTTAATCTCAGAATACGGCGCAGCACATGGCATCAGTGCGAGCTCTGATTTCCCTCGTTTTATTATGATTATCGTTTTTTTCCTATTGGCGTCAACAAAATATTTTACGATATGGAAAAGAAAGATGGTGATTGAAATTTCATTACAAGATCCCGCCGCAAGCAGAAGTGCCATTATTTTTAACGATGTTCACCCCAAATACTGTATCATATGTATGACACACTCTCCCCTATTTCTCGATAATACGAAACGTGCTGCAGTTCTTTGAACTTTCTACATGTACTCCGTTAATCCCATTTGGTAAGGATCCCACACCGCGCACCAGTACTCCAAAAGAGGATGGGCAAGCTTAGTGTAGGCAGTCTCTTTAGTAGATCCGTTGCATCTTCTAAGTATTCTGCCAATAAAACCGAGCCCTTGGTGTGCCTTCCTCACAACATTTCCTTTGTGTTCTTCCCAACTTAGTAGGTTTTTTTAATTGTAAATCGTAGTTATTTAGTTTAATTTATGGCTTTTAGATTTGATTTATAGTTTAACTAAAATTTAACAACTGCCAGTTTTTGCACGATTCAGATACCTTTTTTAAATCACTCTGTAATTTGTTTTGATCTTGTGGTGACTTTACTAGACGATAAACAACAGCATCATCTACGAGCAACCTAAGCCGGCTGCTCAGATTGTCACCTAAATCGTTTATATAGATAAGGAACAGGAGAGGGGCTATAAAAGTAACTTGTGGAACACCAGAAATCATTTCCGTTTTACTCGATGATTCTCCGTCAATTACTACGTACCATGACTTTTATGTTAGGAAATCACGAATCCAGTTCCAAACTTAGACGATATTCCACAAGCATGCCATTCGATTATTTGCCGCTTGTGAGGTATAGTGTCAAAAGCCTTCCGCAAAATCAGAAATACGAAATCAATTTGAAATCCCTTGTCGAGAGCGCTGAACATTCTGTGTGACTAAAGAGTGAGTTTTGTTTCACAAGAAGGATGTTTTCTAAATCCTTGTCGACTGTGCGTCAATAGACCGTTCTCTTCGAAGTAATTCATAATGTTCGAACACTAGAAATGTTCCAAAACTCTGCTGCATACCGACGTTAAAGATACGGGTTTATAGTTTAGTAGATTTGCTTTTCTTAAATATTGGGTAATATTGGGTAAAAATCTTTCGTCGAGCGAGCGGTTGTATACGATTGTTATGCATGGAGCTGTTGCATCAGAATACTCTGAAAGGAACCTAATTGGTATACAGTCTACACCGAAAGACTTGTTCACTATTTCGAGGATATCTACTTTTAATTTACTCATGTTGGCAGCTATTCTTTATTCGAAATCTGGAACATTTACTTCTCTGGGGAAGGAAGTTTGGAAGGCTGTGTTTAGTAAATCTGCTTTAGAGCACTATCATTTATAGTACACTCCTGGAAATGGAAAAAAGAACACATTGACACCGGTGTGTCAGACCCACCATACTTGCTCCGGACACTGCGAGAGGGCTGTACAAGCAATGATCACACGCACGGCACAGCGGACACACCATGAACCGCGGTGTTGGCCGTCGAATGGCGCTAGCTGCGCAGCATTTGTGCACCGCCGCCGTCAGTGTCAGCCAGTTTGCCGTGGCATACGGAGCTCCATCGCAGTCTTTAACACTGGTAGCATGCCGCGACAGCGTGGACGTGAACCGTATGTGCAGTTGACGGACTTTGAGCGAGGGCGTATAGTGGGCATGCGGGAGGCCGGGTGGACGTACCGCCGAATTGCTCAACACGTGGGGCGTGAGGTCTCCACAGTACATCGATGTTGTCGCCAGTGGTCGGCGGAAGGTGCACGTGCCCGTCGACCTGGGACCGGACCGCAGCGACGCACGGATGCACGCCAAGACCGTAGGATCCTACGCAGTGCCGTAGGGGACCGCACCGCCACTTCCCAGCAAATTAGGGACACTGTTGCTCCTGGGGTATCGGCGAGGACCATTCGCAACCGTCTCCATGAAGCTGGGCTACGGTCCCGCACACCGTTAGGCCGTCTTCCGCTCACGCCCCAACATCGTGCAGCCCGCCTCCAGTGGTGTCGCGACAGGCGTGAATGGAGGGACGAATGGAGACGTGTCGTCTTCAGCGATGAGAGTCGCTTCTGCCTTGGTGCCAATGATGGTCGTATGCGTGTTTGGCGCCGTGCAGGTGAGCGCCACAATCAGGACTGCATACGACCGAGGCACACAGGGCCAACACCCGGCATCATGGTGTGGGGAGCGATCTCCTACACTGGCCGTACACCACTGGTGATCGTCGAGGGGACACTGAATAGTGCACGGTACATCCAAATCGTCATCGAACCCATCGTTCTACCATTCCTAGACCGGCAAGGGAACTTGCTGTTCCAACAGGACAATGCACGTCCGCATGTATCCCGTGCCATCCAACGTGCTCTAGAAGGTGTAAGTCAACTACCCTGGCCAGCAAGATCTCCGGATCTGTCCCCCATTGAGCATGTTTGGGACTGGATGAAGCGTCGTCTCACGCGGTCTGCACGTCCAGCACGAACGCTGGTCCAACTGAGGCGCCAGGTGGAAATGGCATGACAAGCCGTTCCACAGGACTACATCCAGCATCTCTACGATCGTCTCCATGGGAGAATAGCAGCCTGCATTGCTGCGAAAGGTGGATATACACTGTACTAGTGCCGACATTGTGCATGCTCTGTTGCCTGTGTCTATGTGCCTGTGGTTCTGTCAGTGTGATCATGTGATGTATCTGACCCCAGGAATGTGTCAATAAAGTTTCCCCTTCCTGGGACAATGAATTCACGGTGTTCTTATTTCAATTTCCAGAAGTGTACTTCCATTGCTGTCGAGCAGAGAAGTCACTGATTGTGTCTTGCCGCTAGCAGATTTTGCATACCACGGGAATCTGGATTTTCGGTCAGATTCCGACACAAAGTTTCGTTGTGGAATCTATTCTAAGGATCTCCCAATGAGGTCCGCGCTAGATTTCGAGGTTCTGTAACCGGTCGCCAATCTTACAGATTTTGATTTCATTTACATTTGGCATGCTTGTTTTGTTGTTTCTGCAATTGTGTTATAACGTGTTTTGTGTACCAGGGGGGAAGGGGGGAGGGGAGTTATTTCCTTGGCTTGTTAACGTATTTAACATAAATCGCTCAGTTGCTGCAATATTATTTCTTTGAATTCAGGCCACATCTCCTCGAAACTTACATTGTTCACTTGGAGTGGAGATTGTCTCTCAGAAAAGCATGAAGCGAATTTCGCCCTGCTTTTTTAGTAGGTCTATTTTTCGTTTATTTTTGGTTGATTTGAGAGTTATGGTATTCAGTCTTCCTAATCTCTGTAACGGTTTGTATGCTCGTTGTTAGCTCAGGATTATTTGATGCTAAGAGGTCAAGTGTGTTTTTGCCACCGTTTGCTGTTCGACCGGGCTCATTAATAAGTTGCTCGAAATAATTTCCAGAGAATGCATTTAACGTAATTTCCGATGCTGTTTCGTGCACAACTCCAGATTTAAACATGTACTATCGTCAACATTTTGAGGCTAAATTGAAGTCACCACCTACTATAATTGTATGAGTGGGGTACGTGTCTGAAATTAGACTCAATGTTTCTTTGACTCTTTCAGTGATTGTATCATCTGAGTTGGGAAGTCGGTAAAAGGATCTATTTATTATTTTATTCCTGTTCCAAGAACAACCTCTGTTCATACTAACTCACAAGCACTATCTATCTCAATGTTGCTTCAAAATAAACTAGTTATAACAGCCACAAACACGCCACCGCCAACTATAGTTATCCAATCGTTTCTGAACACCATTTGATTCTTCACAAAAATTTTGGCTAAAGTTATCCCCGACATTAGCCAGATTTCAGTTCGTATAACGATTTGGGCTTTATTTTGGTCTTTTCTCAAAACAGCTACTACAATTTACATGTGTTATATCAATGGTTCCTTGTTTTACGTTCTTCCTATGCTCGACCTATACCGTTTGAGACTGAACCCTTTTCGTGTTTCCCCCAGACCCTCTATCTTAAAAAACCTCTCAGTGTTTGCCATACAGACCCGATACCTGAGTAGCCTCCTCCAGTGTATAATGATTTGTGACCTATTTAGTGCAACCCGAAATCCCACCACCCTACGGCGCAAGTTGAGGAAACTGAAGCCTACATGGACGCAGATCCGTCTGAGCTGCAAATGGTGATCTCTGCTTTCATCTCACAAGCAAGAGTGACAGTGTTTACCATTTCTCAATTATTGGTTAGTCGTTAACCTAAGGATACGGTGTAGCACACGGAATTCTATCTCTCTTTCCCTTACATTCACTGGCCTTGATCTTTCCAATTCAGCACATACATAGGATTAGGTTATTATACTCTACGAATTTTAGAAAAATATTTTGAATAAAGTTTGGATTGCAAAATGAGACAGTCTATCTTTCTTTAATATTCAGCCGTGACGTTGGTTTTCAGCAGTACGCTTTCCCCTTTCCTGCATGCCTTCCTCTATGTTTCCGCGTACGTATTGCATCCCACATGATTTCTTGAATGTGTGACATTCTTTTTCGTTCCCGGAGATTCTTCTCCTCAATAGCTTCTTGTGCTATAGTTCCAATGATGAAATTGTGTCGTGAAATGTGTCCTACGTGTTGGTCTCATCTTATTTAGACGAGTCTCCACAGAAATCTGGTTCCCTGTACCCGTCTCAGCGCATCTTCGTTGGTAACATTGTCTTTCCAACTCATGATCACCCTTATGTAGCATCAAATCTCCAGGGCTTTCAGCCGCCTCCTCTCTTGTTTTCCTATTGCCCCAGTTTCGCATTGTAGAGGGCCATGCTGTAAACAAATGCTTTCATGACACGTTTCCTTATTTTCAGCAGATATTCTTGCTGGCGAGTAAGTTGCTCCTCAAATTAAATTTAATTTCAGCGTGCTGTGTTCTGCCTACAATTTCTTTCTGGCTTCTACTATCCCTTGTTAGCCTGGATCCGAAATACGTAAACTCGTCTACCACTTCCAGCTCTCCTCCGGTTCGTACTCATTTTCAGCACTGCATAGCACTGCTGTTGCCTTTTGCTTCTTGATTCTCATACCGGAATGATCGCAGAAAATCCTTTCCATTGTGCTGAGAACCTTGATTGGAGATGAGAAACGGCAAAAAGAATAAACTGAATAATCTCTGCGTCGCTGATAGGATGTGAAATATGGCGAAGGGCCAGTGGATGGAAGGTAAAGTGAGTGTCTTCCAGCAGGTGTAAAGTTTAGGCACTTGTATAACATAAAAAAGCTTTGAGATCTCCTGGAACCACCCAAAAAGCGAGTCACATCATCTCATAGCGCATTCGCCAACGTTAATTCTTGAGGAATGTGTTTCCGGTCATTATTGCCTCACGTAAAAACAAATACCGTTTGCTTTGTGCTGCAACGGGTCAAAGCTGACACAAAGTATCGAGTAGTTGGCGCATGACGATATTGTTACGTATAAAGTGACTAATGTGTTGTCCAATAATTTTGCTCGGTCAAACTGTACACTGATAATGCAGAACATTGTCACCTCCTAGGTAATAGCGTGTGTTTTTAAGTTTTGCAACATTAAAAAGTTGCCCCTTAACGTGCCATGTATTCGGAAAGTCATTGATAGATTTCCGGAGGTACGTGGCACCAAATTTCCACGCACAGGTCACGCAGTTTCCATAAATTACTGGCCGCTGACGTGTGATAGTCGATGTGGTCCGGTACCGTTCCAGGTGTATTCTGTCGGGTGCATATTAGGCGTATTTTTCATCCAAGACCAACGTGAGTTCGCTGTCATGTTCCTCAAGCCACTCGATGAAACATCTTGGCTGTCAGAAACATCTGACAGTTTACTCAGCTTTAAGACACCAGTGGCATCGGGTAGCCGGCCGGTGTGGCCGTGCGGATCTAGGCGCTTTACTGTGGAACCGCGTGACCGCTACGGTCGCGGGTTCGAATCCTGCCTCGGGCATGGATGTGTGTGATGTCCTTAGGTTAGTTAGGTTTAAGTAGTTCTAAGCTGTAGGTGACTGATGACCTCAGAAGTTAAGTCGCATAGTGCTCAGAGCCATTTGAACCATTTGAACCATCGGGTAAGAGATCAAGCATGAACGGACTCCTGGTCAAACTTATACTCTAAGACAAAAGTAAGATGCATTAGGAAGGTATTATCCAAATGGGACATCGACAGATATGACGTTTGGGTACGGACAACAAATGATTGCAGTTTCAGAAAAATTGGAAAAATCGTTCAAGAAAAAGGGCTTCACAAACTAAGCAACTCAGTAACGAGCTGGACCACCTCTGGCCCTTATACAAGCAGTTATTTGGTCTAGTACTGATTCACAGAGTTTCTGGATAATCTCCTGTGGGATACTGTACCAAGTTCTGTCCAATTGTCGCATTACAGCTTCAAAATACCGAGCTGGTTGGAGGGCACTGCCCTTCATGCTCCAAACGTCCTTAATTTCGGCCAAGGTAGACAAGCGCGAAGACAACCAGTGGAAACTTTCACCGTGGGCGGGCGGGGCATTATCTTGCTGCAGTGTAAGCCTAGGATGGCTTTCCATTTAGGGGCATAGAATATCGTCGACGTACCTCTGTGGCGTAATGGAGGCCACAGACCTCAACCAAAGAGCTCCTGCTGTGTAAAGAAATGGCACTCCAAACCACCACTCCTGGTTGCTGCGCGTATGGCTGGCGACAATCAGGACGGTATCCCACCACTGTATGGGGCGTCTCCAGACACGTATTCGGCCTGGAATCTCGATTACTGGAGTAGAATTGTCTTCAGTGATGATTCCCGCTTCGACTGAGCCCCGATGGCCAGCAAAGACGCTCTCCGTGGAAAGTCTTCCGACTACGCTACTCGTTGCCACGGTCCTATCTCGATGATACCGTGTCAGGTGCAGTTATAACTGACGACGTTGTCCAGTCAACATCGGAGATACTGGGGACGTCTGCTGTGGGGCGTCACGTTCAATAATGTGCGCTGAGCAGTGTGTTCCGAAATACTTACTTCTCTACCACCACCACGGATCGCCGTCTGTCTAACTTTACTGCAGTTTCTGCGATTTATCTAAAATTTACGTGAAAGTTGAGGTAAAATTAGGACCTGTAATTCACCAGGAGGCGCAATGGTTAAAAGAAAGGACTGGTGCTCGAAAGAAGTGTAACTTACCTGCCCATGCGGCCAACCATATTTATCCTTCGAGTAGTTCTTCTAAATCGCTCGAGGAAAATATGAGGGTTGTTCCTTTGAGAAGAAAACTGCCGACTTGCCGCCTCTCTTTTTTCTAAACCGGATATGTGTAACATATTCGATGAAACGCAGAAAAGAGATATGATTAGGATTTAAGGCATCTCTTCAAGAAGAAGATTTAAGTGATTAGTATAGGAATATACTGCAACCTCACAGGTATTGCCGCAATAGGGAATAGGTTAGACTAATTACAGAGGCAGTTAAACATTTTTCCCGTGCTCAGTACACGAAAGGAACGCCATACTCAGTACACGAAAGGAACGAAATTAATCCCTAATAACAGTTACAATGAAAAGTTCTCTCTTCCATACAGTTCACAGTTATTTGCAGAGCAGAAATGTAGGTGCAGATGTAGATTTAGGCACTGAGCCAATGGGACGTTTTTCTTTCCATTCCCAAAATGCGTCATGTACTTCCGTTAGTTGTTTGAAAGTTTTTAATCATAATGATTTTTGTAACAGCTGACGGAAATAAAACACAATTTCCGACATACATCTGCACGCTATGAGGCATCAGGCACTGAAAAAATGTCTTCTTTCCTTTTTGGGATACGCTGTCTATATTTTCCGTCGAGTTTGCTGGATGCCTGACAATACCGCTACAGAACAGATCTCCGTAACCGCTGCCGACTATTATCGACAATTTGGACTAAATTAACATAGACTACGTTCCATGAATACTGCTGCCCTTCCATACTGTTTCGCTGAATTGTACCCCATCCTCAAGGAAACTGCACTCATCTTTCGCCGGTATGAGTTCTACAACAGATTATCGTATAACAATCAGCAGCTTAAGAATCTATACGAGTTATCATGTCCATTCGATCTACCGTCATTTTTAGCCAGCGACCATCTCAATAACAAGGCACCATTCCTCACTGAGCCGAAAAGAACAAAGCGAGTCGAGGTTTGCAGTTACAGTTCGGGAAACTCATTTGGAAAAAGCAGAGATCTTGCACGTAAATCGAATGCAGAGGAAACCGGCTTAATCAGCGAATTTCTTTTAGCAGCTAGCTCACGACTAGAAAATCGGACGTTCTCAACATCGTTACTGTTGTGTCGATTCCCTAAGGTCTCGACACAATGAGTGGCTAGGTGCACGCGAAACTAACGCAGACGGGCGTAAATTCTGAAACAGGAGACTGGATGAAAACTATAAAGAAAAGAAGAGAGATTTTAATATACTTAACTTTAATGTAGTCTTGTTCTTGTTGAAATACATCTCTTGCATAGTAGTAAGCAATTAGCAATGATACACATGGCGCCTTGCTAGGTAGTAGCGATGGACTAGCTGAAGGCTATTTAATCTGTCTCTCGGCAAATGAGAGGAATACTTGGTAGGTCTTGTCGCAAGCTATGTCGTCCGTACAACTGGGGCGAGGTCAAGTCCGTGTCTTGTGACCTGCCCTGTGGTGGCGCTACGTTTGCGAATACACAGTGGCGACACGCGGGTCCGACATGTACTACAGGACCGCGGCCGATTTAAGTTACCACCTAGCAAGTGTGGTGTCTAGCGGTGACACCACATTCCTCCCCCGCAAATCGGCGAACGGTCGTGAGATAAGGCTTCCGCCCGCCGTGGGGAGGACCCCATGTTGACGTATGCGATGAGGTGGGGAGCCTAACAACAGGCGAGGCTGTGCCACCCGCACCCGGCCATTCGGTCCGAGGGGAGCTAGGAAACGCCTGCAAACCTAGTCCAGGGTGCACGTCAACATGAGGTGTTTGCGCACGGAATGATATAAGAGGAGCCGCGGGTTCGACCTCCATGTGGTCGGAGCACCCGACGGGCGAAGACGACATCTGGTCCGGAGCGGGCAAGAGGTCCATGGCGGAGGACGGCTGGTCACGGGAAGCAAGCGGCGGCGCGTGACCCAGGGAGGCGCGAGGCGGCTGCAGCGAAGCGTCCGCTGCTGGCGGCGCCGGCGGCGGCTGCGGCGGCGCGACGCCATGAGGCAAAATGGAAGGCAGCGTCGGTAACACCTGGGGATGAGGCGAGCCAGTAGATGGGTCCCCAGGGCGCTGACCTGACGGCTCCGTCGCTGAAAGCAGACGGGGAGCGGCAGAACCCAGGCGACGACAGAGGCGCAGCTGATTGAGATGCCGACGCACCTCACCAGAGGCCCCCAAAACCAAATACATCGCGCGGCCGAGGCAGCGAAGAATGCGCCCTGCGAGCCAACGCTGTGAACCGCGATAGTTGCGATAATAGACAACGTCGCCAGGAGCAAAAGCAGGAGTCTGCCGCTGCACAGTAACCTGATGTGGCGGATGCAGCAAAGACATCAGAGTTCGATGAGGACGACCATGGAGCAACTCAGCCGGCGAGCGACCATCGCGGGGCTGAGAGCGATATGAGGACAAAAAGAGCAACAAAGCGTCCTCCCGAGAATACGACACTTTCAACTGCAACATCTGTGACTTGAAAGTCCGGACCAATCGTTCAGCGGCACCGTTTGACTGAGGCGAAAACGGCGCGGACGTCAGATGTTGAATACCCTTGGCCTTGCAGAACGACTGAAATTCTGCGGACATGAATTGTGGGCCATTGTCGGAAACAATAGTCTGCGGAAGACCTTCAATGCAAAAGATAGCAGACAAGGCTTGGATTGTGGCAGAAGACGTCGTGGAAGACATCCGGACAACAAAAGGAAAATTACTGAAAGCATCGACCACAACCAACCATCGAGCATTCCAGAATGGACCAGCAAAATCGATGTGCAAGCGTTGCCAAGGGGAAGTGGCTTTCGGCCATGCAAAGAATTTCCGCGGCGGTGCGGATTGTTGTTCGGCACACGCCACGCAAGAGGAGCACATATTCGTAATCGCAGCATCGATTCCGAACCAAGTACAGTGCCGTCGAGCAAGTTGTTTCGTTCGCACTATACCCCAATGTCCTTGGTGAAGAAGCTTTAAGACAGAGGACTGTAACGAACGAGGGACCACGACTCGGGATTGATCATTATCGGAACGCAACAACAAAACACCACGTCGGACAAAAAGTCTCTCCTTGTGAGCAAAAAAACGGCGTACCAAAGGATCCTCGATCCGTGACTTTGACAAGGGCCATTGCGTAGCAACAAAACGCAAAACGGGAGCAAGGACAGGGTCAGCAGCTGTGGCAGTAGCTACACGACGAAAATCAATCGGAAACGATGCGACCACGTCATCGGCTTCCGAATCAATGAACATGCAAGCAAGTTCGGAAGAATCGAATGCTTTATCCTCAGCAACAGGCAAACGGGACAACGCATCAGCGTTGCCGTGCTTAGCAGTGGACCGATACAAGATATCGTAGCGGTACTGCGAGAGAAAAAGTGACCAGCGAATGAATTTCTGCGCTGTACGTGGAGGTACAGGCTTGTTCGGATGAAAAAGCGATGTCAAAGGCTTGTGGTCTGTGATGATTGTAAAGTGACGACCATACAAGAAATCGTGAAACTTTGTTACACCAAACACAAGAGCCAAAGCTTCCTTCTCTATTTGGGAATAATTTCTTTGCGCAGATGAGAGCAATTTTGACGCAAAGGCAATAGGGCGATCATGCGAGCCATCCTTGTGCGCAAGCACAGCACCGATCCCGAAATCCGATGCATCTACCATCAACAAAAGGGGTTTTCGGGGATCGAATGGCGTCAGGCAAGTATTGGAAAGTAACGCCGATTTCAACTGGCGAAAGGCGCGTTCGCATTCCGTCGTCCAGACGAACGGAACACCTTTACGGCGTAAGCGATGAAGCGGAGCTGAAATGGAAGAAGCATTGCGCACAAATCTATGATAATAAGTGACCTTACCCAGCACACTCTGTAGCTGTTTGAAGTTCTGCGGTGACGGCAAGTCCTGAATGGCACGAAGGTGCTCTGGACTCGGATGTATTCCTTGGGCATTTATGACATGCCCCAGGTACGGTAAGTCACGAGCAAAAAACACACATTTGTCCTTCCGCAAGCGAAGACCATTCTGACGCAAGACCTGAAATAATGTTCGGAGATTCTGCAAATGTTCGGCTTCTGTCTTTCCTGAGATCACAATATCGTCCAGATAGTTCGCAGCCGTAGGGACCGACGCACAAATAGTTTGTAAATATCGCTGAAATAAAGCAGGGGCGGATGCACACCCGAATGGCAGTCTTTTGAAGCGATACAAGCCAAGATGCGTGTTTACCACCAAGACGCGCCGGGATTCGTCGTCCACAGGTATTTGCAAGTACGCATCTGGTAGGTCCAATTTTGAAAAATATTTTCCCGGGCACAGTTTGTCAAAAAGATCTTCCGGGCGGGGCAAAGGAAAAGTGGCAGTCACAAGTTGTGGATTCACAGTTGCCTTGAAGTCCACGCAAAGTCTCAGTTTTCCGGAAGGTTTGGGCAAAATTACTAAGGGTGAGGCCCAGAGAGAAGCCTGCACACGTTCAATTACACCTTGAGATTCTAATTCGGCTAATGTTCTTGCGACCTCATCACGCAATGCGTGGGGAACATTGCGCGCTCTGAAAAATTTTGGTTGCGCGTTGTCTTTCAGTTCCAAATGCGCTTCATAGTTCTTAGCGCAACCCAGGCCCGGTGCAAAAATGTCTGCAAATTCGTCACAAAGACGAGAAACACTGGCGGAAGGCACAGTCTGATTCACTGATAGGACCTGATTTACTATAGACAAATTAAACAATTGAAACAAATCTAAGCCAAACAAGTTCACTGCACTAGAGGAACGAAGAACATAAAATGACACAAGTTTTGTCTGTCCCTTGTATGTTGCAAGAAGGCTGCACTGTCCTAACACAGGTATATGCTGTCCTGAGTAACTAGTTAACTTAACATTTGCGGCACGCAATGGCGGGGCGCCCAGTTGTTTGTACGTGGCGTGATTGAGCAACGAAACTGCAGCTCCGGTATCGAGCTGGAATGGTATCACTTTTCCTGCAAAGTCTAAGTCCACAAAAAGTTTATTGTCCTGCTGACGACAAGAGCGACTGTCACGTGCAATTTGAACGGAGACAGGTACAGAAGCACTTGCGACTTTACGGGATTTCCGGCGACGTCGACGCACACTTTGGGTGGGACGAACACAGTCACTGTTAGCTAAAGTGTCACTGGACGGGTGGGAATGAACTACATGGATGTCCATGGGCGAAGGTCCACGAGCCTGATTGTCCTGGGTTCGATTCCGGCGCGAAGCAAAGGGCCTGGAATTTGTGTGATCGTCTGATCTTAACTTTTTCTGGCAAACACTTTGTACATGTCCTTTCTTTTGACAGTAAAAGCAAATAGCTTGGCGTGACGGGCAATTTTCACGCGAATGTCTAGTTGCACACCGCGGGCAAGATTTCACTGCATTTGCTTGCTTACGCGGCGCACGTGGTTGCAAGCTAGGCGGCCGCTGCGAAGTCGGGCGCGAGGGCCGCTTAGCGTCCCGTGCAGCGGGCCGGGCGGGCCGATTAATGTGACACACTGCTGGCGAAGTTTCAAATGATGCCTGAGCAAAGTCAAGTGTGTCTTGCCTGTCCAATATGTCTATCACTTGTTGCAGGGAGGGATTAACTAGTTTCAAAATCTGTTCCCTTATGCGAACATCAGAAACGTTCTGTGCAATTGCATCACGCACCATAGTATCTGAATATGGGAGGCCACATTCACAGGCAAACGCGCAGTCTCTAGTAAGTCCTTGCAAAGTTGCTACCCACTCCCTATTAGTCTGACCGGCCGTACGTTTTGTACGAAAAAACGTATACCGTTTGGCAACTACATTTACTGTTTCTTTGAAATAGGCATCCAAAGCAGACAAAATTTCTTCGTAGGACAGAGTTGCTACGTCGCGTCGGGGAAACAATTTCACTATCACCCGGTAGGTAGACACACCGACACAAGAAAGCAAAAACGGCTGCCGCTCTTTACCTTGAATTCCATAAGCAGTGAGGTGGAAGTTGAACTGATCGGCCCACTCAGTCCAGCTTTCGGTTGTGGCCTCGAAGGGCCTAAATGGCGGTGCGACAGCGTTGTGTGGCTGCGGTAGCGATGAAGCGGCTGCCGCCGCATCGGTTTGCAGCGCACGTTGACCCTGGACGAGCTGTCCAAGGGCTTCCAATAACGCCTGCGTCTGCTGATTCTGCAAGCGAAAAAATTCGGACAGTACATCTGGAGAATGCGGCGAAGCCATGACACAAGCAAATTAGAGCAAGTATAACACAAAGACTGCAACGTGGGCGCGGCACCACACCTCGTCGCCAAAATATTGTTGTGTCGATTCCCTAAGGTCTCGACACAATGAGTGGCTAGGTGCACGCGAAACTAACGCAGACGGGCGTAAATTCTGAAACAGGAGACTGGATGAAAACTATAAAGAAAAGAAGAGAGATTTTAATATACTTAACTTTAATGTAGTCTTGTTCTTGTTGAAATACATCTCTTGCATAGTAGTAAGCAATTAGCAATGATACACATGGCGCCTTGCTAGGTAGTAGCGATGGACTAGCTGAAGGCTATTTAATCTGTCTCTCGGCAAATGAGAGGAATACTTGGTAGGTCTTGTCGCAAGCTATGTCGTCCGTACAACTGGGGCGAGGTCAAGTCCGTGTCTTGTGACCTGCCCTGTGGTGGCGCTACGCTTGCGAATACACAGTGGCGACACGCGGGTCCGACATGTACTACAGGACCGCGGCCGATTTAAGTTACCACCTAGCAAGTGTGGTGTCTAGCGGTGACACCACAGTTACGATGTCGAAAAACAAGGCAGCTACCAGTACCGTGGGACTTCTGTCGGAGCCTGTCCGAACTAATTTTGTGACATTGCATAGAGTATTTATTGCTTCACCGAAACTATATTGCGTTACGCAGTCGTGATTTTCCATACGCCTCGTAAAGGATTTCATCAAAATGGAGTGATTTGCTACAGAGCTTTGTAGTCTTCTAAGGAGACATGTCACCTGTTGTTCATCACGCAGCACTCGTTACGTTGGCTGATAAAGGGGGGACGTACGATATGGTCCATTTAAAACTGGCCTTTAAAATTTTTATTAACGTGATCACCCCGGCAGCCAAAGAAAATTATTTGTTGTGGAACAGACCTCGCCTACAATTTCTGCGTGTTTTTGCAGGTGGGCTGGGTGAAGGCAGACACGAAAGCCATCCAGGCGATCCACGACCACGTGATCACACACAACCCGCGTGTATCTGTCTCGCACGACGACCACTCAACGTGGAACCTGCACCTCCGCAACGTGCAAGAGGAAGATCGCGGCCAGTACATGTGTCAAGTCAACACTGACCCCATGAAGAGTCAGGTGAGTGCAATAGGAGATCCGCAGTGTCTACCAACGCCAAGTCGAAGTCAACCTCATGAAGAGTCAGGTAAGTGCAGGGAGAGGGCTACTGCTCATACATGCGTCAACACTAGCCGCACGAGGGTATATGCGTCAACACTGGCTGCACGACGAGTCAGGTAAGGGCAGAGAGTGCGCTTTGTGCAGTATCACAAGTTAAGACGACATCAGCATCGTAAAGAGTCTACCACAGATAGTCCACGAGTCAACAATGACCGCATTAGGGTGTCAGGCAATTATAGAGGGAGGACTGTAAGAGTCGTGAAATGTAGGACTGATCTGAACCAACCTCATCAAGAGTCGGACGAGTGCAAGAGGAGTATTGCAGGTAGTAAATGTGCCAAGTCAACTGTACAGAGTCAGGTGAGTACAGGGAATGGACCATTACCAGCGCAAGTTTCAACACTCACCCCATGTGAGCTACAGCAGGGAGGCTGTCATTGTTGAATGTACCAAAGCTACCAAAATCTCATGAAGACTAAACTGAGTGTTATTGGAGGTGCGTTATGAGTACATGTGCCAAGGCAACGTGAACATCGTGTAGGACTAGGTAAGTACAGCGAAATGACTGCAGCCAGTATGTGCCAACACTGCCCTGTGAAGATTCAGGTGATTTCACACAGAGGACAGTGACCAGCAAATAAGCAACGACCCCATGAAAAACAATTTTATTGCATGGGGAGGATCGTGTTTTGAGCACATGCCGTGTCACCACTAACAGAACGAAGAGCCATGCAAATGCAGGGGACTATGGCTAGCACATGCACCTCTACGACGCCGATATTATAGAGTATCAAGTTTACATTGTTTAGTTACATGCCAGAGATACAATGTGGCAAGTTACAGCGATCACACAAACATATCACAGGAGCAATATATTTCTAAGTGAACTATTATCATCCAGTTTTTCCCCCTACTGCTGAGTCATCCCCCTGCCTTTACTCGGATGAGGTGTTGGTTTGCAGCAGTAGACAGTTCCACAGCCAGCAGTATCAGGGCTCTACACTTAACGAACAAAAAATTAAGACATTAATTAAATACTTACGAAAAAATTAGTCTTTTACGATTACTGTGTTAAGCAATATAGTTAACAAGATTTACGTTACAATGCTGAGGTGATAGTACGAGTATATGGGGCTAGAGAGGAATGAAGGTGATTTTGATAAGTGATTGTCGATTCTGTGGTGAGGCATTACATAAGGAACCTCAAAAACTTGAGAGAACCGATGTATGCAACTAAAAATATGGTTACGTGTATAGGAACAATTTTCTGGGTGTCTAGTGTATAGAGATGGATGTCACGAAGGGTTTTCGAAAAAGGATGGAGAGTGGATAATTTATGTATGGATTGGTTCAAATGGCTCTGAGCACTATGGGACTTAACATCTATGGTCATCAGTCCCCTAGAACTTAGAATTACTTAAACCTAACTAACCTAAGGACAGCACACAACACCCAGTCATCACGAGGCAGAGAAAATCCCTGACCCCGCCGGGAATCGAACCCTGGAACCCGGGCGTGGGAAGCGAGAACGTTACCACACGACCACGAGCTGCCGACAATTATGGATTCCTAGATGTCAATACAGTAAATGTGTGTCCCATCCGATTCTTCACAAATCCTCATAAAAGTCTGCGAAGGAGGTTTCAGAGGAAGGGGGAGGGGGTCTTCACCTAAGTGAATTGAACATTATGCTTTCTGACATATTTAAAACACTTACATATTTTTGTCTAACCCCCTATCTAAATATCTAAGAATGTATATTAGTCGGCTTTCCCGAACGTTATTCTTGATCATAAAACCTGAGTCCTTAGGTCTCGTCATTTTCCTCTTCAGACTTCTTCACTGCTCTGCGGAGATCATCTTCAGGGTTCCCCTGATGAACATACATCGCCAAAAAGTGTGTGTGTTCAGCCATACAGGGACAGCTGTTTAATCCCAAAGACGATCGCAACAGAGGGATGAAAAGGCAGACATTGAAGATGTTTGAAGAGGAATTTTACCTATAATCTAACAATGTGTTCCATGCCTCCGTTACACCTTTCATTGAGGTGTTGTGAAGGTCTGTCGTCTTACAGTATTCTAGACAGAAGAAACTGTCGACGCAGCCTACATGTTTAAAGAAGTTATTTACAGGTACTGTACCTTTAAGAGCAGTGCAAAGAACAGAATTGCTATGGATAATAGGTTTGTAGTGAGCGCATTGTGGAAAACATAGTGTGGTGGGAAGTGCGGAAACGTAACAGCCATAGGAGAGGTACTGATGAGAAAGCTCTCGTACTATATATTAATACAAAAGTTTCAGTGGTTCAACTAGGATATGTTCTGAGTGTGAAGAAACAAGCAATCTTGGTTGCACTATCCAATTTTTTTATTATTTTCCGATGACTCGTTTCACCTTCATTTAGGCATCTTCGGATTGTCTGATATTTGGTAGCGATCGGTACATGGGATACCGCGCATAAAATATCCTAGCAGGTAAATGCCCATTTCAAAGAGGGTGTCCTAATTACATCATGTGGCGCAGTCCATTGCAAACCAAACAGGATCAAGCCTTCAATAAACTTTACATCATAAACATGCAGGAGATGTAGTGCGTAGTCTGGCTGCACACAAGTGATGTATAAATACTGATTGCTGTACCAACCCCGGAATGAACTGGAAAAAGCTCATGTTCTGTATTACTGACCAATGAGTATGTGCTGTGTGTCCGATGTCCGACTCCTTCCTCATTCCGTACAGAGAGATACATGCAGGGTGCACTGCTGTAGGAAAAGTATAATAAAGAATCAACTGCAGTGAGTGTTTCGATCACATAGATACAAACGGTAAGTTTCCAGTGGTGCTTGCATTTTTCCAAGCATTCTGTTTTACCTACCGAGGTGCTATTAAGCTCCTTGAAAAATATATTACATTTGTAAGGTTGGCTGTCCGTGTATTACATGACAATTTTTAATGTTATCAAGGCTTTTTGTCTGTAAATAGGAAAAATCAAGAAGCTCGATAAATTTCTCCTGAGTTCGAGGCAATGAACAATAGGCCAGAAGCTGTGGTGTTTTAAATTAATTTTTAATGTACTCTAATCCCCAGGAAGTTTCACTCTCTTTTGGATGCCAAGGATGGCGTTAAATTGTGTTCAGATATCTGTGTAGGACCTTCCTAACATGTTTTATTATATTCGCAAGCATGAACGAGAAATCTGCTTCCCGTTTAGCAGTTTTATTGTACGGTTACACGGTAGCGGAATAGCTAGTTTATACCTTGAGAAATGGTTGTGGAATACAGGTTTTTAGTTAGTTTTAAGTAAAAGAATTCCTTCGATCTCGTACTGACTCCCTTGATCCTTTCCCTTACTTTCCGAAGTTACTGAAGTTACTTATGAATCAGGGAGAGGAACCAAATGACATATTAAACATCATTATCGAAACTATGAAAAAATATATGAAATCGTCTATAGTATAGCGCAGGGAAGACTATAAGCAGGATATCCATACAACAACATATCTGTGCTACGCACAGAAGGAAGCTAAAGGAAACCGTAGATGACTGCTACAGGCTTCTGGGATCATGGCTTCCAGCCGTAATGGAAGTAACTATCAGGCTTCCGCTTGCAGGGATTAAAGTGTTCTCATGAAAATACTTCAGTAGCACAATAACAGTTGTGCTTTTGTTTATGACCTATTTTGGAAACATTTTTCTGCTCCTACAGCCTGTAATTGGTAATTAAACAGTAACTAAGGGCTACCATTTAGAGTGAAAGTTTTGTCCGATAACTCCCCTCCTTAGGAGAAAGAGCTTGGTAAACGTCTTTATGCGTGAAATCGGCACTGGTGTTCGACATTTTGCAACCTCTTGGGAGCATCAGAAACTCCTGATGAAAATACAAGAAGAGGGATCGAAAAGTACGGTTATTAATTGAGAGGAGTCTGATCAATCACAATATTCTACTTTCAGTATCTTCTTATTGTTTTCATCGTGTTTCAGATGTTCAGTAATAGTTACGCGGCAATGAACAGGCTGGTCAACATAGATAGAATTTAATCAAATGAGACTATATGGTTCCAGAAACCTTTTCAAGTCCCAAAGTTCTGTGATGTGTGTGAGCAGACTGGAGCGATGAACGAAAATTTATACCAAGGCCAGTATTCGAACCTAGGTCTCCGGCTCATTAGGTAGATGTGCTAAACACTGTGCGACCATGGCACGGTGGTTTTGCACAACTGCATGGACTACCCCAGCACGTCTCCGTCCTGAATCTCAATTTACATTCATCTATCAGCCCACTTTGTATTCCCCCTAAACACCGCAGTGGCTCACCATTTGTATCAGTTGTGGAAAGCAATCGTGTCAGGATGGCGTAGTGGTGATTAGTACATTTGCCTAGTGAGCAGGAGATCTTTGTTCGAATTACCGGCCTTAATACAAATTTTCATTCCTCGCTTCCGTGTGCATGTATACATCATAGAGGGTATTGCTACATCGACTAGCACCGACACATGTTTACGAGGCCACTGCCTCTGCTTCAAGAGGGAATCACGTGTGGAATGGACAGAACTACTGGCTGTCTAAGGACGACCATCATCACTGCAAAGTTAATTCTCTGCATTATAATCACTTTTATCGTTTGGCTCTATACATTTCTTCCATACACAGTCTTGCTGTTACTTAGGACTTTCATACCAGCGATATTTGGACTGTGTTCGTTAGCTCACAGCGATTATAACTTTCCACGCTCTTAGCGTAAGTAGCAGAATCAAATTTCCATTGAACTACGAGGTTTTTACTTTGATGTACCTCATTCCCACGTTGTTCGAAAGTATGGGCTTTGGACTTCGTCGCAGCTCTGCGGGGCATTAGTGCTTAGCTCGCTATGGAGAGCGTTTGTTAACTGCATAGACATTGAAATTTTCCCAAACACACTGCATGAAGTAAGATTATATCATGATAGAGTTGATTATATGTGACTACAGCTCCTACAAAATAAGTCTGCTTGCATGGATAGTCTAGAGTATTCTTCTGTTCTGTTGTTTGGTGCCCTAGCAGGTAAGCAAAAAACAGGAAGCGAACGATTTACACCCACATGAAAAGTAAGAGACTCGTTAAGGGAATGAAACGGAAATACTTGGGATACTTGGGATACTTCGTTCTCGCGCCAGTCTGTTGGGTAAATTTAGAGAATCTGTATTCGAGGAAGGCTACACCACGCGAACTGTTCAGCTGTCATGGTAGCTTATCTAGCAAGATATCGCGACAGTAAGGTAAGTGGAACTACGGCCAATAGAAAATGATACAAAAGCCTCTAATATTGGTATTAAGTAACCTCTGTGACGTACAAAGTATATACACGGGTGGTCACTAAAATAGCAACACCACGAAGAAGAGCAAACAACCAAAGTTAGCTCATCGTAAGTGTAGAGTACTGTAGGAAGAATACATTATATCTGTAGTAGACTTTCTAATGTGCAGCGCCTGAAAGATCAGTATGCAGATTTTCCACCTCCGATAACTACAGCCGCTCTAACCTCGCTGGGCATCAAGACGAGCTCAGCTTGGATGACAGACGTGGGTACGTCTTCCCACGAGAAAGTTCACTGGCCTCACTGAACAGATGACTCAGAAGTCATCTCCTTCTCTCACTTGATACTACGAATAAATTTCAAATAGTTATACACTTTACCGCCGAAGCAGAATTTCAAGTTTATGTAGGTATGTTTTCACTGTTGTTTCTGACGATGGTCAGCTATTATATTGTAAACTTCACTTTTGCATTAATATAGAATGCGACGAGTCTACATTACACAAGCAAATGGCAATAACAGATTATTCAAATGTGTCACTGACGTAACCCGCGTCGCGCCTTCGAAATGAATTAACGGTAATAGGTCAACATTTGTGCCCAACCAGGATTCGAACCTAGATAACCTCGTAGCCTTAATAGCTTTGACCACCCGAGCACGCTTCCTCTCCGATCGAAATTCCCAGCCTGTTGCACACTATTGACCTAACGTCATCCCCCAATGAACCTCTTACTTGCATATCCCTGCCAAGCTGCCTCATATGCGAATAATTACTGCAACTTGAATCCTTCTGAACCTACTTATTGTATTCATCTCTTGGTCTCCCTCTATAAGTTTTACCCAACACACTTCCCTCCAATACTAAATTGGTGATCCCTTTATGTCTAAGCATTCGTCTTATTAACGAATCCCTTCTTGTAGTCAGGCTGTGCCACAAATTTCTTTTATCGCCAATTCTAAATTCTATTCAATACCTTCTCGTCAGTTAAGCGATTTACCCATCTAGTCCTCAACATTCTTCTTTAGCACAACTTGTATTCTCTTCTTGTCTAAACTGTCTATCGTCCATTTTGAACTTCCACAGATGGCTACACTCCTTGAAAATACTTTCAGGAGAGACCTGACACTGTAATCAAAATTCGATGTTAAAAAATTTCTCTGCTACAGAAACTCTTTCCTTCCATTGGCAGTCTTCATGTTATATCCTCCCTACTTCGACCATCGTCGATAGGAAAAGTCATCTACTACTTCAAGAGCCTCGTTCCCTGATCTAATCCTTTCACCATCACCTAATTTAATAACACTGCATTCCATTATCCTTGTTTTGTTTTTGTCTATGTTCATTTTATAAATGCCTTTCAAGTAGCTGTACGTTCCCTTCAGCTGCTCTTAGAAGTCCTTTGCTGTCTCTGACAGCATTAAAATGCCATCGACAAACCTCAAAGTTTTTATTTATTCTCCCTCACCTTTAATTCCTAGTCCCAATTTGTCTTTCGTTTTCTTTATTCCTTACTCATTGTACAGACTGAATGAGATCGGGGATAAGCTATAACCTTCTCTCACTCGTTTCGCGACCCCTGTTTCTCTTTCGTGCCCCTCGACTTTTAAACTGCCGTCTGGTTTCTGTAAAAGTTGTAAACGGCTTTTCCCTCCCTTTATTTTACACCTGCTACCTTCAGAATCTCAGAGTATTCCAGTTGGCATTGTCAAAAGCTGTCTCTAAGTCTACAAATGCTATAAACTTATATTTGCCTTGCCGTAACCTATGCTCCAAGATAACAGATCAGAATTGCCTCACGTGTTCTTACATTTCTCCGGAATCCAAAATGATCTTTCCCAATTTCGGTCTCTACCAGTTTTCCCTTATTCTGTAAATAATTCATGTAACCATGAATTAACTAAATTAAGTTCTGTAATAATGACACCTGTCAGTAGTCACGCTTATTGCTCAAAAGATGAATGAGTTTTGTCATGGCTGGCTCTCCCAAAGGTATTAGTAGTTCATTCCGGGGCCTTGTTTCTACTTAGGTCCTTCAGCGCTCTGTCATATTACTCTCGCCGTTTCGTATCTCCTGTCTCACGGACATCTACATCCTCTTCCGTTTTCATAATATTGCCTTCAAGTGCATCTCCCTTCTGCAGAACTTCCATATACTCATTCCACCTTTCAGCTTTCCCTTATTTGCTGAGGACGAGTTTTCCATCTGAACCATTGATATTCATACAGCTACTTCTCTTTTCTCCAGAAGCTTCTCCAGTTTTTCTGTGTGCGGTATCTGTCTTTCCCCTAGCGATACATATATCTAAATCATTATAATTGTCCTATATCCATTCCGGCTTAGCTATTTTGCACTTCCTATCAGTCTAATTTTGTGGACGTTTGTATTACCTTCCACCTGCTCCATTTCTTGCAATTTTATCATCTTTCAAAGATGCCCATTTGTCTTCTACTAAATTCTTTTGCCCAGTTTTAGTCAATCGTTGCCGAATGCCCTCTCTGATATACACTCCTGGAAATTGAAATAAGAACACCGTGAATTCATTGTCCCAGGAAGGGGAAACTTTATTGACACATTCCTGGGGTCAGATACATCACATGGTCACACTGACAGAACCACAGGCACATAGACACAGGCAACAGAGCATGCACAATGTCGGCACTAGTACAGTGTACATCCACCTTTCGCAGCAATGCAGGCTGCTATTCTCCAATGGAGACGATCGTAGAGATGCTGGATGTAGTCCTGTGGAACGGCTTGCCATGCCATTTCCACCTGGCGCCTCAGTTGGACCAGCGTTCGTGCTGGACGTGCAGACCGCGTGAGACGACGCTTCATCCAGTCCCAAACATGCTCAATGGGGGACAGATCCGGAGATCTTGCTGGCCAGGGTAGTTGACTTACACCTTCTAGAGCACGTTGGGTGGCACGGGATACATGCGGACGTGCATTGTCCTGTTGGAACAGCAAGTTCCCTTGCCGGTCTAGGAATGGTAGAACGATGGGTTCGATGACGGTTTGGATGTACCGTGCACTATTCAGTGTCCCCTCGACGATCACCAGTGGTGTACGGCCAGTGTAGGAGATCGCTCCCCACACCATGATGCCGGGTGTTGGCCCTGTGTGCCTCGGTCGTATGCAGTCCTGATTGTGGCGCTCACCTGCACGGCGCCAAACACGCATACGACCATCATTGGCACCAAGGCAGAAGCGACTCTCATCGCTGAAGACGACACGTCTCCATTCGTCCCTCCATTCACGCCTGTCGCGACACCACTGGAGGCGGGCTGCACGATGTTGGGGCGTGAGCGGAAGACGGCCTAACGGTGTGCGGGACCGTAGCCCAGCTTCATGGAGACGGTTGCGAATGGTCCTCGCCGATATCCCAGGAGCAACAGTGTCCCTAAATTGCTGGGAAGTGGCGGTGCGGTCCCCTACGGCACTGCGTAGGATCCTACGGTCTTGGCGTGCATCCGTGCGTCGCTGCGGTCCGGTCCCAGGTCGACGGGCACGTGCACCTTCCGCCGACCACTGGCGACAACATCGATGTACTGTGGAGACCTCACGCCCCACCTGTTGAGCAATTCGGCGGTACGTCCACCCGGCCTCCCGCATGCCCTCTATACGCCCTCGCTCAAAGTCCGTCAACTGCACATACGGTTCACGTCCACGCTGTCGCGGCATGCTACCAGTGTTAAAGACTGCGATGGAGCTCCGTATGCCACGGCAAACTGGCTGACACTGACGGCGGCGGTGCACAAATGCTGTGCAGCTAGCGCCATTCGACGGCCAACACCGCGGTTCCTGGTGTGTCCGCTGTGCCGTGCGTGTGATCATTGCTTGTACAGCCCTCTCGCAGTGTCCGGAGCAAGTATGGTGGGTCTGACACACCGGTGTCAATGTGTTCTTTTTTCCATTTCCAGGAGTGTGTATGGGATCTGCACCACCAAGTGGACTACGCCTGTCAGTATAGCCTAAAAACTTTTCACCCATGCATCGACAGTTAACACCTGACCTGGTGCATAGGGGAAATACGCATTAATGATTCGCTCTTTTCACGTGTACTTGGACGTACTAATCAACCTAAAAGCATACTACCCTACTAACCATTATTACTGCTCTGAAACTGAAGTAAATACTAATATAATGTTGTTCAGCACATTGTCTTCAGTCACCAATAAAAATGTCTGTGCTTCTACCAGTAATGCCGTGTACCCATGGTACCTGTCATTTCAGACATGGCCATATGAGCAGACACCAATAGAATATTAGCCATATTCAATACATTTCAGTTCAAGGCATTACACAAATGACTGTCCATTGTTCATATTTAGCGCAATTTACTGATTAATGAATGCATTCGCCATTACTGTAATTCGCTGTAGACTGAGTAATATAGTAGTCTTGCACTCAGAATGCTTGACAGGGACTAACTGTTTCAACATCACTCTGTGAAAGGACAACCAGAAATGACTGCCCCTGGGATCTACTCCGGAGAGCCTCTGAACGATGTGTACTATTGTCGACCTCGTCGGCAACAGTAGCCTACAGCTGACTAGATATGTGGTCTGTATCGCGGTGACAGGTCCTTGTTACATCGTGAGAAACTTCTTTGCCTTGCCGTTCGGTGCATAAGGTCTGGATAACATCATTCACTGTAAACTCCCCGTGCATTTCACGGCTTCCTCCTGCTTTCCTAGTGCGTTGGTGCTTGCCTATTGCACCCGTTTCCATACTTCACTGTTCTCGCGAACTCACATACCGACCTCCGTCCTTGTCTCTTTTCACCTTAGTCATATCAAATAGCAACGCAATTTTCATACCACACACCACCTTGTACAGAGATACCTTGTACTTGTGTGGACCTTTGAACTGTGCGCAAACACGACAAAAGGAAGATCTGTATCGGAATCACTGTCTTGTGAGTTCACATAGTAACTTAATGTACAGGGTAACCCAATAATCCGACAACATTTGAAAATTTTATACTTCACGAATAATGTAGATAGAAAGGAAAAATTTACACACATTCTTGAAATGTCGTGGGTTTTCACTGAAACTAAGAAAAAATGCATAAAATGACCAGTAGATTGGACTTCATATGATACAAAAGCAGTAACTAACATTGTAGACAAAGGAATCACTAGAACTGGTCTTGTAAATTTGAAATCGTTTTTTATTATTGCATATCGATTTCAATCACAGAGTGATCACCTTCAGTGCAAACGTAAGTTCAGTTGACTCATACAATCAGAGTTGAATCTTACCTGCTAGTTGGCACGTTCTTCACGGTAAAACCTGTGTTTCAACATTTATTTTCTGCTTCATTATATGACTCCACTAGACGTAGTCTTGCACTGAAGATCATCACTGTGATTTAAATCGACATCCAATAATAAAAAACGGTTTCAAATTTGTACGACCAATGCTGAAGTTTCGTTGTCTGCAATAGCTGTTGTGTGATCGTGGTGTGCCAAGATCCTAATGGAATCGAATCTCAAAATAATTAGCATAAAAACTGATTTCCAGCGAAGACGATATTTTTTATATAAATGCTCATTTCGCCCGTCGTTCATTAACAATATCTGTAGTTGAGGGACAACGTTGTGAACAGCACTGTACAGCATAGCAGTAGGTGTGGTGAGAAATTGTCAATGGATGTTATCATTTAGCATCCCTAATAAGGTCGGACAATCGTGTCAGGCTTCCGACTTCACGTAACCCTACAACAAGTAATCAGACGGATTGATATCTGGGGACATGGAAGGACAAGGATGACGGAAGCGGCGGCTCAGCACGTGATCCTCACAAAACGATGTGTGCAAGAGGTCTGCCAGAGGTGTAGCAAAATGGGGAGGAGCGCGAAGCTGCATAAAAGTCGTACCTTCCAGCAGCTGTATGAGATATTCACTCTGCAGCGGAGTGTGCGCTGATATGAAACTTCCTGGCAGATTAAAACTGTGTGCCCGACCGAGACTCGAACTCGGGATCTTTGTCTTTCGCGGGCAAGTGCTCTACCAACTGAGCCTACCTTCCAAGAGCAGGAGAGCTTCTGTAAAGTTTGGAAGGTAGGAGACGAGATACTGGCAGAAGTAAAGCTGTGAGTACCGGGCGTGAGTCGTGCTTCGGTAGCTCAGTTGGTAGAGCACTTGCCCGCGAAAGGCAAAGGTCCCGAGTTCGAGTCTCGGTCGGGCACACAGTTTTAATCTGCCAGGAAGTTCCTTCCAGCAGCTGTTTATCAGCCGAGCTAGGGATGATCTGACTCCCTTTCCCAATACTGCTCACTTTATACGCGATTCTTATGCGGCTACTCTGACGTGTTGCTGTCCAGCGTCATCTGCTGGTCAGTTTTTGCACTCGTTTTTGGTTTCAATAAAACCACATGTCATTTCGAGAAATTGTGTCATTTTTTACCTCTCTATCCACATTATACCGTGAATTAGTGCACTTTCAAATGTTAACGGACTTTTGGGTCACCCTTTACTATCAACCATCCAATGTACCCGTTCCGTCCAACCAGTCCATGGTGAATGGGGCGTATATCGCCCTTAAAACTGTATCGCCCCTACAGAAAGATTAATATCGAAGATTATAAGGTGCTTAGTTCAAGTGAGCATCAGTATGAAGCACCGGATGACACATTCTCAAAAGCACATTGACGTCTAAATCAGGCACAGAAATAGTGCACAAAGGGAGCAGACTTTGATGTCTCAAACATTTTCCGAAGATTTAGGCCACTTGAGCAATTGGGGATACTATTTAGCGAATGGTAGAAGAGCAAACAATGAAGAGTATGTTGCGTGACCACCGAGGGAAATCACACGGAAATAGAAACAAACTGTGATAGCGCCAGATAGAAAATATGTTACGATCAGTTCCTAGTGTGAAAATTTTGGCATTACAGTTGTTTGGAAGAGCCCACGGCTCTCCTGCCTGCCTGGAAAGTTGCGGAAATCTGATATGGGGTTAGCGAACTTTCTCTCGACCTTATTTGGACGCAAATTTATACTGCGCAGTTTACTGAAGACCTTTGCACACCAGCTTCATGCTGTTACCGTTGGATCGCATACTTCTAACAGGGGACAACTCACGAGTGATAAATTATTCAGGAGAAAGGGAAAACCTTGCACGACCTTATTGAACAACCTAATGGCGATTTTTTTTCTGGCATGTGAAACAGTTTAATATATGGAATCTGTAACGTTCCTGATACCTAGAATGAGATTTTCAGTCTACAGCGGAGTGAGCGCTGATATGAAACTTCCTGGCAGATTAAAACTGTCGTATCGGCCGCCGCACAGCAGCCGTCAACTCGGCGCGGCGTGCTACAACACGCACGGCACACAGCGAATACCACTGGCGCCGCACACGATGTCAACAACTGGCGCAAGTGAACGCGTCGTCGCGGGGTTAGCGGCAGCGTACACACCACTATCGATACGGATTACCCTGGCGGCGCTGCCCTTGCCACCAGAGTGAGCAACCGTACGAGGGCGCCATCTACCAACACTCTGATTGGCCGGACCTGCGGATTTAAGCGAGCTCCCTGAGCCCGTTTAACCAGTTCAGTCTTCGCCGATGACTGTTACTACCCGACTGCTGGATTCACGACGACCGAACCGTACTGTGGCCTCCCTGGCTGTAAACTTGCGACGCGTCGGTATCGACTGGTTGGCAGTGGTTTGAACTTGTATTCTCTACTAGTGACTCTGATTTCTCCTTGGCGCTACAGCCAGCGAAGTGTTGTGTAGTCGAACTTAAGTTTTGTTTTGAGTGACAGAAGGTCAAATAAATTTGGTTATCACGGAATATTTGTTGTGTTAGAGTGCGGACATAACAAAAACAGTGTGCCGGACCGAGACTCGAACTCTGGACCTTTACCTTTGCGGGCACTTGACCGCGAAAGGCAAAGGTCCCGAGTTCGAGTCTCGGCCCGGTACACAGTTTTAATGTACCAGGAAGTTTCGTTAGTGTTACCAAGTTTGAAAATTATTTGTAACCACTATGATGATTTTTATCACATGGAGTTCTCCTCTCTTAGCAACTAATGAGGTAATAAATATTTTTAAATCACTTACTTAAACTAAATGAATGTAAGAAGGTGCAATTAATGAATGAATGTGTTTTGAGGCACACTAAATGTAATATAAAGTAAATATGACTATCTTGAGCATATCAGTACTAAGAAAAACGCATCGCACACAATCATGTTATGAAGCACATTTGAATGATAACCAAATAACTTACGGTTTCTCAGTGCTTTTGAACCTAGCCCCCTGAATATGTTTAAAATTAACTTTATAGGTAAATGTTCACAAATCTGCCCTGAATCATACAAAAATGAAAACGAAACATGTTACTGAAGAATATTGGCCACGTCTTCACAAAAACTGTTTTACATTTATACAAAAAGGATATAAAACATGTATACAAAAAGGATACAAAACATGTTACAAAACAATGCAGGTTCTAGTCAATTTTTAATAAGCTTCATCTACTTCTGATGTAGGCCACGTCTTCAGCTCATTATAAATGGTCTGTTACTGTGGATCTGTACCTCAGTAGTTTCTCAGTATCATCCGTGCTCTTATTGTTTATGGGACCTTTCCCCTCGTAGGTCTCTGTTTGAGGAATCCCTGTGTCCTTCCTTTATGCAACTTCAGACTCTGAACTGCCCGTCTTAATATCAGCTGTTGATCAAATTTAACAACGAAAATCTCCGAATGATTCAGCATGACTCTAGGCCTGCTACAAATTTGAATATTCCTAGACCTGTCCCCTTTTAGAAACAAATGTTGAATTAAATCTGCACTCTACAAGGCACATGACAATGACAGCACACACTTTTAGTTCCTACAGATGCATGTATGTTCAAGACAGCCAGACCGACGAGATCTGCGTTTTCAATTTTTAGGGTTATAGCCTTCCACTAATAAGTGATTTAGTTTTAATACCCAACAGTCTACATTGGAGTGATACTTATTTTTGAATTTAATGTTTCTTCGTGCACACTCCCTAGTTATTTTCTTTAAGAAGCCTTTTAAAACCTATTTCGTTGAAGACGATGAACTCATGCCGCATTGGCTGAGGAGTTGCATCGTGCCACTAAGTGCTCTACTTGCCTGCTATCATTCCCCTGAATAAAATTTCACTCTGCAGCGCACTGATGGGTTCATTTCAGACAAGAGTTTGGACATTTTGGCGAAAATAAACAACGGTATGTATTTCTCAACTAAGGTTTCTTTTCCTTGAGATTCAGACATTTCCTACTACAGTGTTTCATATCCCTTAATAGTAAAATGTTCGTAGACGTACAGAAAGAAAATACCTCACGTTGAAATAACTATTCCAATGTTGTTAACGTTATGTAACTTCATAAAGGCAGAAACATTTTATCAGCAGATAAATGTTACTTATTTGGCAGTGGCTGTCTCTTTGCCTGGGGTATCGGTTCCGGATTGTGCTTCCCAGTTAATAGGTCAAAGGTCTTTTGTGTCAATAAAAGTCGCTAGAATATTGTTGCTTTTTGGCACCCTCAGTATTTATTCGTAAATTCTTGACACTTTCTACGTCAATACTTGCTAAGTAAATGCATTGTGCAACATTTCAACACAAAACAAAAAACTAGATAGTTACATTAACCAATCTCGACAACAACTGAAACTATTATGGCGTAATTGGAGGCTAAAACTTCTACAAGTATTGTGTACATACCATCCAGATGCTTTTAAAACAAGATGTAGTTTAAATTAATTTTATTATTACTGACTTAATGGAGATTACTTTTCGGGTATTATATGTGTAATATATTCTGGAAATAATTATTTATGTAAAGATTTATGCATCTAATAATTAATAATTAAGGTTGCAAATTTTGACAATATAAAAACTATATCCTTCCTCTCTTTGTGTAATCGCCGACAGATATCGATAGTAAAATTAGGAAAACTAAAAATGAAACATAAATTATATTGACATGAAAAATAAAGCATAATAATATTAGCTTCTCTATAAAGCGGTTTTTGATTCATTCACGTTAACAATCGTGATTCCTAATTTTCATGATTAATGATCGTAGCGCTAAATGGATGAAGGTGAAAAAAAAAAAAAACAGGTTATCAGTGAAGTAGCGTTTCGATGACCAAATGTATGTAAAATTATCTTTAGATGTGGAATATATAATTTACACAAAAAAAATTAACTCAAGCCAGACCGAAATTTATATGGAATCGAACATTTCAACTGATGTACGAAACTTCTGAGGAGGCAAGGGTAATTGCACTACTTAGCCAAAGAGGCTATGAAAAGTTACGATGACATATGATACGGCGGAAAAGAGGAGTGACGTTCATGCAAGATGTTAATGGACTGTTAACTGTTGACGAAGAAGAAAAAGAATGAATTTTTCGATGTGTGCAAGACCGCTGGAGACAATACACTGATTGTAAAAAATGGATATTGAAAAGACTGTTGTGCAGAAACTAGTATTGCATTCATACACTTTGTATGTTCTGTTGCACTGTACTACTTAAATTTCTCTTCTTTAAATATATTGAAGCACAGTTTCAAAAATATGTGCAAGGGGTTGGTTTCAGTTGCTTATTCCGGTACAAAATACATTCACTTAATTTAGTATATAAGTCTTTGAATGTTTAAGTCTTTTGGTATGGGTTAGTATTACTTAATTATAATGAAATTTAGCACATTATCAAAAAATGGCAAAAAGAAAGAAAATAGAGGATTTTCTCAAATCACTTGACATTTTTACGTAACCTCCTTATAAGGACCACCCTAACAATAGCACTGAAGCATTCACGTAAGCAATAATGAGGAAATATAACACCCCACCCGTCACTTATCTGGTTTTGGCGTGTGTTCACCCCAGCTAATTGACTAACAGATCAACAGAGACTGCAAAACTGCCACAATATCGGATAACGCAAAGAAAGTAATAAGGCCCTGTGACTCCTGATTGAACTGCGGTGGCAGTGTTGACATTAATTGATTCAGAATTGATCCCTTTTAATTAAAATAGGATGCACATTGTTGTTATATTCAGCTATTGAGCACCAGATGCAAATGTTGAACATAATTTTAATTAAGAAAGTTACTTGGGATTTCAACTACTTGATTGAAAACAGATGCAGTCGATTAGCCCACATTTATTTTAACTCAAGACCTTCAATCATCACATTACATGACTCTCCTAAAAGGCAGTGGGAAGAAATTGCGTTTACGTGGAGTAAACCGCAATGAATCAAAATTAATTCCTATCGACTGACCCAGGCGTAATGCAAAGTGCGAGAAGAATTCTACAATACACGGTCCATGAAACCCTCGTTGAAACTTTGCCGACGTGGTTCAACAAATTAATCAGTGGCTTACTCAAGCCGGAGCGGGCGCAATATCACAGAATTCAGCGTGGCGGTGCGGCATCGTTGTGCGGACGTCGGCTGGCCTCGTGGTGCTGCAAGGCTGCGCTCGTCTATTCACTCCTAGCTATCTTGGTCAGTACATAGCTGAACGAAAACTTTCTATCTACGAGCTCAATCGTCCCATTTGCTAAGTCCTAAACTGCAGAGATGATCACTCTCTCTCAGGCAAGCTGAGTAAAGAACGCCACGTCCGCACTCTGGGCAAGCTGGGAATGGAAGACCTCTACGGAGATTCATGTCAGTCCACCCTTCGCCTTGGTTTCCCCTCCAGCAAAATCACTTACGCCAATTGCAGCGCCAGTCGCGTTAATTCTGCGTCGCTTCCCAGCGCCGACCAGTGCCTGCTCTTGAAAGTTCACAAATTCCCACAAAATATCCCTTCTTCTCAACTTCTGCTATTTAGCTCCTCCCAGGCCACCCATCACGGTAGCGTCTGCATCTGCATAAAAGACCAATTTCTCCCAAATTCTGACTCCCAGGGAGTACTTCAAATTCCTTGGTCCTACGTTTCCATCGGAGGCCGGCGTATTTCATTCTTCACCTGATTTGCTTCAGACTCTGTGGACCGTTAATTCAGCGTGAAATTGCTATAGTCACAAACACTCATATTTTGCCCACTCTGCCGTAGCTTGGCATGGCTTTCTTGCATGTTTCACTGAAAATGAGACGACAGCCAACTATCAACAGGCGTACCGTTTTCTGTCTGCTTCCCGGTACACCAGCATGGGGTCAACCACCCCCTCACTGTCACTCATCTTAAGGCAGCTGGAGGCCGCGCCCCGTTACGGCTTTCTTAGAGTTTGAGCCGCCCTAAGCTGCCTATTGTCGCTTCCCTTCACCGCTCCCCAGCCACACGCCGCCACCCGGCCGTGGTCAACTCTGAATACATCCCTGGGATAAACTAGCCTCCAGTAAATCAATGCGTTTCCACAAAGTTTTCACATCGCGTGAATTACTTTAAAACCATCACCCAACATTAATTATTCCAATACGTTCATGCTATACCTCCTACAAGATGCGTTGTGCCTTGTCAGTCATTTTTGTTCAGCCTTACTGTTCGCTCAACGTGAGTTCGGTGATCTTAATGACTTCATGTAAGGGGTATAGTTCATGCCATCTTACAGAACATGTAGTTACATGAAGCAACTTCTCGGACACTGCGGCATGGGTTCCTTGTCTTCAGTTCCAACAACATACGTCTTCATATACTTCTTAAAAGAAAGGGAAAAAGCTAGGGGATGTGGGTGAAGAAACACGAAATTTGAAAAAAAACTATGGATCACCCTATTACATGTAGATATATAGTGTGATTTTTTTCCACTGTGTACATACTCTAGGGACTGATCGATGAGAGGATACAGAACAAAAAAGGTCTAATGACTGTACATCCGGAAATGCATGGTTTCCATGCTAGGGTCCATTTATTCAAGCATACATTATTACACAGACAGCAGTGTAATATGCGCTGTATCATGTAGTCACCCTAGAGGGTAGTAGTGTTCTTCATACGTCATGCCCTAGCACTCTCTCCTGCCATATTAATTGGTAATGTTGAGTCCGATCCACTTCTCATGCTGATTAACCTTGTAGTGGATGTTATATAGTGCGGTACACAATGGTTCCGTATTCGAATCGAGAGCTCGTCAAGATGGTGTTTACTTACGGAAAGGCAAATGGCAATGGGCTGCTGGCAGCTAGGCCGTATCAGTGAACCTATACCTGCTGACAACAAACTCAGCATTCAATGTTTGTAACAGTGTTTCACGATTTGTCTGAGACAGAGTCGTTGCAGGAATCAGGAAATCACAAAAGACGTACCAGAAATGTTGGAACTTTTTTTTCATACTGGTGTTAGCCCATGCATGTCACACTCACTTATGATTGGTATGTTAACACATATGAATGTGACAGTATATGGGTTCTGAAATTGGCTATTACTAATAGTTACAAGTAATTACTAGTAGTTACACAGATTTACTGAAAATTATACAGTTAGTCTTATAGAGGGTGCTATCTCCTTCTAGTTAAACCTCCATTAAGGAAATACAAAACATTGAAGGCTCTGAGAACCACATTTATATATGCCACCTGTAGCAGCGGGCACAAGACCTTTAAATGAAGCTACTTTTAAATTGCAGTTAATACACACATTACCTAAACTATGTGCACTGCCTTCCTTGTTTGGGCGTTAGCCATGAGATACTGGTGTAGTATAACTACAATAGATGTAAAAGATACTGACGACTACAGACGTTTCAAGACATCTGTTTATTTGTATAATTACAATAGTTACCAGTGCAGAATTTTCACATGAAAGAATAACCTTCACAATTACTTCCAGGCTGGATACTTCGATTCAAGTTATATTCTCGATATCGCCCTAATTCTCATCTTAGGTCCATTTCACTTTGAGTGTCACTTCCAGAGTTACTGTAAGTAGTTCTGTCTCTGGTGTAATTTTGGCCTTGTCTTGCATGATGTTCCTGCTTCCTACCATAAGGATTCTGGCTTCTGAAAAGATTATACATTTCTGTAGAGACCTCACCTGTTGTGTCGATGAGTATATTCAATGTTTCTTGGTTACATATTTTTATTTTATATCCGTATCAACTAGTACTTATCGTACGTGCATAAGGGTATTACACTTAAGTATAACATGTTCGAGAGTCCCGAAATCACCACAGACGCATATGTCACTCTCGACTAACCCAACACGTGTTAGATTTACTGGGTATGGCCCATGGCCCGTTAAAAAGTGGACCATCCCACGGCTTGAATCTACATGTGTTAACTTCAGCCTTTCCTAAATGTCCGGAAACAAGGAATAGATGCGACGACCCTTGACAGAGGAGTCCCATTCTTTTTGCCACGTTACATTACGCCATTTTTTGAGTTCCAGTCTATATGTAATCTCTTCCCCAGTAATCTCCCACACCTTAGTTGGAGGAAAAAGTGATTAACGCTCAAGAAGGCGACCGCTGTGTCAGTAGAAGGCAGTTCGCCCGCCAGTACGGGGTAAGCCAGACGTTCGTGTGGAACTTCTCCATGACAACTGTTACTACACTTATCACCAACAGCGTGTGGAAAACGTACTAGCGGCAGACTTTCCATGTCGTGAACCGTTTTGTCAGTGGTTTCTTCACGAGGTAACCATGATTCCGGGATTAGTGTCATCCACTCTAGTCACAGATGAGGGTACCTTTGCGCAGAGTGGTACCTTCAACTTTCGTTAACAGTCATCTGTGGGTGAGTATGCAGAACCTCCATGGTACGGTGACAGCGAATCATAGCATCAGCGCAGCCGGAGTGTGTGGACCGGTGAAACTGGCTACCGTATTTTGGGAGCAGTCTTCCTTCCACGTAACCCAACAGGCCGGAACTATTGCCGTTTCTTGCGGGTGACATTGACTTTGCTGGAAGAAGTGCCATTGATGATACGCAGGGTAATGTGGCTGTTACTTGGTGGTACAGCAGACCCCTTCGCCGTTAATGTCCGGACGCATCTCAATCGTGTCTTCCCTAGTCGATGAATCGGACAAGGAGGTCCAGCTGCATTGTCTGCTCGTTCACCGGATCTCAACCCGTGCGATTTCTGGTTATGGGGCCATCTCAAAAGTATCGTTCAAATGGCTCTAAGCACTATGGGGCTTAAGATCTTAGGTCATCAGTCCCCTAGACTTAGAACTACTTAAACCTAACCAACCTAAGGACATCACACAGAACCAAGCCCCAGGCAGGATTCGAACTTGCGACCGTAGCAGCAGCGCGGTTCCGGACTGAAGAGCCTAGAATCGCTCGGCCACAGCGGCCGGCTCAAAAGTATCGTTTGTGCTTGGTCTATTTCAGGTGTGAAGACAGTGGAGCAGCTTGTTCATGCTACCTTTGACACTGTTCGGATGCAGCCTGCCCGATGTGAACGTGTGAGACAGGACATGCTAAGGCGCATACATGCATGCGTTGAGGCACATCGAAACCATGTCCAACACATAGTGCAACTGTGGCTGCATCCTACAGCGAGTAATAGACCGCAGTCCCTGTAGCACTGTGTGATTGAGTAAATGGTCTTTAGCACGGAAACCATACGTTTCCGGACATACGACCATTAAACCTTTTACACTCCTGGAAATTGAAATAAGAACACCGTGAATTCATTGTCCCAGGAAGGGGAAACTTTATTGACACATTCCTGGGGTCAGATACATCACATGATCACACTGACAGAACCACAGGCACATAGACACAGGCAACAGAGCATGCACAATGTCGGCACTAGTACAGTGTATATCCACCTTTCGCAGCAATGCAGGCTGCTATTCTCCCATGGAGACGATCGTAGAGATGCTGGATGTAGTCCTGTGGAACGGCTTGCCATGCCATTTCCACCTGGCGCCTCAGTTGGACTAGCGTTCGTGCTGGACGTGCAGACCGCGTGAGACGACGCTTCATCCAGTCCCAAACATGCTCAATGGGGGACAGATCCGGAGATCTTGCTGGCCAGGGTAGTTGACTTACACCTTCTAGAGCACGTTGGGTGGCACGGGATACATGCGGACGTGCATTGTCCTGTTGGAACAGCAAGTTCCCTTGCCGGTCTAGGAATGGTAGAACGATGGGTTCGATGACGGTTTGGATGTACCGTGCACTATTCAGTGTCCCCTCGACGATCACCAGTGGTGTACGGCCAGTGTAGGAGATCGCTCCCCACACCATGATGCCGGGTGTGGGCCCTGTGTGCCTCGGTCGTATGCAGTCCTGATTGTGGCGCTCACCTGCACGGCGCCAAACACGCATACGACCATCATTGGCACCAAGGCAGAAGCGACTCTCATCGCTGAAGACGACACGTCTCCATTCGTCCCTCCATTCACGCCTGTCGCGACACCACTGGAGGCGGGCTGCACGATGTTGGGGCGTGAGCGGAAGACGGCCTAACGGTGTGCGGGACCGTAGCCCAGCTTCATGGAGACGGTTGCGAATGGTCCTCGCCGATACCTCAGGAGCAACAGTGTCCCTAATTTGCTGGGAAGTGGCGGTGCGGTCCCCTACGGCACTGCGTAGGATCCTACGGTCTTGGCGTGCATCCGTGCGTCGCTGCGGTCCGGTCCCAGGTCGACGGACACGTGCACCTTGCGCCGACCACTGGCGACAACATCGATGTACTGTGGAGACCTCACGCCCCACGTGTTGAGCAATTCGGCGGTACGTCCACCCGGCCTCCCGCATGCCCACTATACGCCCTAGCTCAAAGTCCGTCAACTGCACATACGGTTCACGTCCACGCTGTCGCGGCATGCTACCAGTGTTAAAGACTGCGATGGAGCTCCGTATGCCACGGCAAACTGGCTGACACTGACGGCGGCGGTGCACAAATGCTGCGCAGCTAGCGCCATTCGACGGCCAACACCGCGGTTCCTGGTGTGTCCGCTGTGCCGTGCGTGTGATCATTGCTTGTACAGCCCTCTCGCAGTGTCCGGAGCAAGTATGGTGGGTCTGACACACCGGTGTCAAGTGTTCTTTTTTCCATTTCCAGGAGTGTATGTTCCAAATCCTCTGATCGATCAGTCCCTGGTGTACACGGTGGAAGAAAATCAGCCTGTATGTGACACTGGGGTAGTAAAATGGAGAGAAGTGATATTTCAATATCGTCAGAGAGACTAGGGTGGGGATTCGTAGTGGAATGGCAGCAGCGTAGGTAGCCTGTGTGACGTCAGGTGATCTGTCTCCCGGCGGTGCGCTGGAGTCCAGCACCGGAGCGGTGTGTCGCGCTGTCCGGCAAGGCTGCCGGCTGGCTGGCTGGCTGCGCCTCTCTCCTCTCCCCTGGGACCGGCAGTGGGGCGGCGGCAAGGCGGGGCGCAGGTGCGGCTCCGCCGGGCCGGGCACTCGATCAGCGCCGCTTAACACGGTTACAGTCCCCACACCGCACTGCCAGGGGGATCTGACGTGAGCGCGGCAGCGCCCAACAGACCCGGTCCAGCTGACACTTGACACCTCATTACGGCCGTCCGTCCCTCCTACTGCTGCTTCGCAATCTGTGCCAATAGGGTTCCTCTTTTATTTTAAGCGTCTAAACGCCTGTTCACACTAGGCGTCTACGGAAAAGAGCCGGACGCCGGGCGACGTCACCGTCAAATACTGGAGTGTTCACACTATATGCAAAGTGTATGGTTGCGAAAGCGTACTTGACCTTTCAGCAACAAATAATCCTGGACCAATAGTGAGTATTGTGACGAATACAGGGATTAGCAACCACAGGGCAGTTGCTGCTAGGCTGAATAACGTAACACCTACAACCATCAAAAAGAGACGCAAAGAATATCTACTTAAAAAAACTGATAAAAATGCTCTTAACGCATTTTTAAGAGACAGTCTTCACTCCTTCCGATCTGATCATGTAAGTGTAGAAAAATTGTGGAATGTTTTCAAAGAGACAGTATCGACAGCAATTGAGAGATATATGCCACGAAAATTAATAAGTGATGGTACTAATTCCCCACGGTACACAAAACGGGTCAGATCGTCGTTGCAGAAGCAACGAAAAAAGCATGCCAAATTTATAAAAACACAAAATCGCCAAGATTGGCAAAGTATTACAGAAGTTAGAAATATAGCGCGTACTTCAATGGCAGATGCTTTTAACAATTTCCACAACGAAATTCCGCCTCGAAATCAGGCAGAAAACCCAAAGAGATTCTGGTTATACATCACACTAGTGCCAAGAGACAATCAATACCTTCACTGCGCGATAACAACGGTGAAGTCACTGATGACAGTGCCACTAAAGCAGAGTTATTAAACACCGTTTCCCGAAACTCTTTCACCAAAGAAGACGAAGTAAATATTCCTGAATTCCAATCAAGAACAACTGACAAGATGAGACACATAGAAGTAGATATCTTCGGAGTACCGAAGCAGCTTAAATCACTTAATAAAGGCAAGGCCTCAGGTCCAGATTTTATACCAGTCAGGTTCCTCTCAGAGTATGCTGATAAAATAGCTCCATATTTAGCAATTATATACAACCACTCGCTCACAGAAAGATCCATACCTAATGACTGGAAAATTGCTCAAGTCACACCAATACCCAAAAAGACAAATAGGAGTAATCCGACGAATTATAGGCCTATATCATTAACCTTAATTTGCAGTAGGGTTTTGGAACATTTACGGTATTCGAACATTATGAAGTATCTCGAAGAAAACGATTTATTGACAAACAGTCAGCACGGATTCAGAAAATATCGTTCTTGTGAAACACAACTAGCTCTTTATACTCATGAAGTAATAAGTGCTATCGACATGTCACATTGATTCCATATTTTTAGATTTCCAGAAGACTTCCGACACCGTTCCTCTCAAGCGTCTTCTAACCAAACTGCGTGCCTACAGAGTATCGCCTCAGTTGTGCGACTGGATTCGTGATTTCCTGTCAGAAAGGTCACAGTTCGTAGTAATAGACGGAAAGTCATCGAGTAAAACAGAAGTAATATCCGGCGTTCCACAAGGAAGTGTTATAGGCCCTCTATTGTTCCTGATCTATATTAAAGAAATAGGAGACAATTGGAGTAGCCGTCTTAGATGGTTTGCTGATGATGATGTCATTTACCGTCTTGTTAAGTCATCAGACGATCAAAATGACTTGCAAAATGATTTACATATGGTATCTGTATGGTGCGCAAAGTGTCACTTGGGCCTGAATAAAGAAAAATGTGAAGTTATTCACATGAGTGCTAAAAGATATCCGCTAAATTTCGATTACACGATAAGTCACATATATGTGAAGGCTGTAAATTACAATTACAATTACAAATAACCTATATTGGAACGATAACATAGATAATTTTATGCGTAGAGCAAACCAAAGACTGCGATTCATTGGCAGAACACGTAGAAGGTGCAACTGGTCTACTTAAGAGACTGCTTACATCACGCTTGTCCGCCCTATTCTGGAGTATTGCTGTGCGGTGTGGGATCCGCATCAGGTGGGACTGACGGATGACATGGAAAAAGTACAAAGAAGGGCAGCTCGTTTTGTATTATCGTGAAATAGGGGAGACAGTGTCACAGACATGTACGTGAATTGGAGTGGCAATCATTAAATCAAAGGCGTCTTTCGTTGCGACGGGATCTTCTCATGAAATTTCAATCATTATTTTTCTCCTCCGATAGAGAAAACATTCTGTTGGTACCCACCTACATAGGGAGAAATTATCATCATGACAAAATAAGAGAAAACACGGCTCGAACAGAAAAACTTAAGTGCTCGTTTTTCCCGCACGCCGTTATAGAGTGGAACGGTAGAGAAACACCTTGAAGGTAGTTCATTGAACCCGCTGCCAGGCACTTAATTGTGAATAGCAGATTAATCATGTAGATGTAGATGTAACACACCTCTTCAACAGAGCGTATACAACGAACGGAATTTCGTTATTATTCTTAAGACAGAGTCTCTGCACGACATATTCATTTTACTAGAACAAAATTTTTTACATTGCTGAGTTTCTTGAATTTGATTCGTTGTCTTCCTATCAGGAGCATGGCTAGAGCCAACAAAGGCCTTCATTGTGCGAAAAATACATATTGCTTCCAGGCTTGTGCAAGTTCGAATGAGTCAATAACTACGAAATAAAACAAAACGTCTGCATTTTTAACTTTGGTATTTTCAACTCCTGAAATACCAGATTAATAACGTGTAATATTCATTCGCTCCCTTGAGCCACTAAGTCCTACTAATCATGTCTACTTTCTACAACGTCAGGGAATATAACTTGGTACTGTTATGCAATAAGTTATTTGCAGCTCTACAAACGTGAATCTTTGCGTGAGTACTTGTTCTTGGACTTTTATTGCTATTCGGCTATTTCCTTTGCCTTTCTGTAGTGCTACTACTTCTAGAGAGTAGTTGACGAACAGTGTACGTAAGCTGACACTTCGGTTTGCAAAACATTTAATTCGGTATTTTTCTATTGTTACCCCTTGTTATTTCCACTTTCGTAGACTCTGACGATACTGGTTATTACAAATCTCTTCAAGATTTAAACACCTTTTTCCAATTTTGAATTAGGAGCAATTATATATGTCAGTAAACGTTATGGAATTACTAGAGGAAATCGAAAAGCAAGTCACGAATGTCGCCCCATGCTAAGACCATTGTACAAAAACACTGGTACATTGTCACAAGATTGCACACGTACTCGACCCCCTAGAGACGCAGTTCTGCTGCGGTGCGGTTATCACGTACATCACTAAGAAGGATGAAATGACGCGACAACGGGAAACGTACTCCAAAGTACACAGTTCAGTTACTGTGGGCAAAACGTCTATATTGTGCGTAGTTTCACCATGAAATTCTGCCGGTATACAGGGTGATCACACACAGCCTTGTAAGTGCGTTCCAGTGTAAGTTGTGGTGATAAATAACTGTTAAGAAATAAATTCCATACGTTGCGTCGTTTCCGAGTTGAAGTTACCCAGTCAGGCAGTTGCGCGCACAAATTCAAACTCCCCGCCACAGAAGGAGTCGAAAAACACGTTATTCGTTTGGTTTCCTAAAATAGAACCAGACAACGACACAAAAATTGGGACACGGGACGGTAGTCAGGGTCGAACCCGAGCCAAAGGCTGAGTCATCTCGTGGGCAATCATCTGCAGTACGAGAACAGCTGACACTAATTGTATCTGGCGAGCCGCTTGAGTTTGCATGCGCAGCGCCCTGACAGACTAACGTCGGTACTAATTAACTCGGAGACGGCGCCACAGACCTAATATTTTGGTCTTGAGAGTTATGTCTCAGCACAGCCTACCATGCAACTCCCTTACAAGCTTTTCAGACTGTTTGTGACCACCTTGTACAGAAAAAATTGTAATGGCGCGTTCCGTCGTAGGGAAATGGTGCCATCAAGTGGGTAATGTCGATCTGGTAGGAAGACCATCGACATCGACCACAGACGGCAACGTCCATGCAGTCGGGGAACTGATTCGCAGCAGTCATAGATTTAACAACGATGAGAACCTTCACAGAGCGGCTCTCGGAGGTCTCCGTGATCAAGGAGCAGATTTCTGCCGTCGAGGAACTCAATGGTTGTTAGGACATTCCGAACATTGTTTAATGAGACTTGGTGATTATGTTGAAAAACAGTCTCATGTACCTGTGTCACTACGAAATGCAGTGCAGCATTCAACAAAAGTTTGTTGACATAATAACGCGTAAAAGACCTAATTACAAGTTACGACATTCTGCCTTCCAGAATTAACTTAAGGTTATTATTGCTACTGAAATCTACGAAATCTGATGCGTCCTGAGCAAGAATCCCCTTTGTGCCAAGAACTTTCGTTAATTTCGAAAGATGCTTCCATTTTTTCCAGTTAGAGCGAATTTGAGTTTTATGTCCTTGTGTTTCTGATAAACAATTTCTTTGGGAAGGTTCTACAGCTGATAAAAATTACTTGTTACTGTGGATGTTATTCGCTCGCTTTACAGATTTCGACTTATAACTTCAAATATATTGCTTCGTTTTGACATAACAGTCACTAGAGTCAGACCGAATTCCGCGATTAGCTTCCACAAAAGTCTTAAGACCCTTTAGTCACAAAGTAACGCTCCAGTTTTACATGAAGTAAACGGGTAGGCAGAGTAATGTTGTCACATCCAACACTTCATCTACTTGCTCTGCTGTGGATCGCAGGGAGTAATTGACATGCTTGTCTGTTTTTTCGTTTCCTTCCAGATTTCCTTGTTTCTTTCATGGATGCTGCTCCTCCTTCCAACCACTTGTTCCTGAGATTTATAGATACTCTACCTCCTAGGTCTTGAACTTATCGATATTTGTTTGAAACGTCTCTTTAATATTAATCCATATGTTGTCAATCTGAACCACGTACACGCCACTATTTTGTTTCCTCAACTAATATTATTATCATTTGTAAGTTGCCTATGTAGTTAAAACTTTTATTTCATTATCCATATAAAATCACCCTTGTTACCTGCTCATATAATTGAGCCGTTCTTTCTTAACCGTGTCTGTTATCTTTTCTGCTGATCGCTACAGATCTTCATTTACGATCTTTCATGCACCGTCACATAATTTTTACTACGTTAGTGTGATGGACTTTTTTCCTCTTTTTTGTAATGTTTTCAGTTTTCCCTTTTCTCATTTCGTTGCAAGCCATCTGAACTACACAGTGGGTCTATCAACACCCATGTGGTCGAAGGCTTTACCTTTTTTTCTCATACAATCTCCTCTTTGTTGCATCTTTTCTACGTTTACGTATGTTAACTAACTTCTTGTTCGCCATTCACGCAATATTTGGCTGTACGCATTGCCCAAGGTATTTAAATTTGCCTACACACTTTATTTTTCAGAATATTTTCCCTACCTGTTTCTTTTTATCAATTTGGTATTCTATGCAGTCTGTCTCCCTGAAAGAACTTTTGATTATTTTCAGTTGTCTACTAATATTTCCCAGTTACTTTCTGGATGTCTTTCCAATTTTTCTTAGTTGTTGTTGCTGTGGTCTTCAGTCCGAAGACTGGTTTGATTCAGCTCTCCATGCTACTCTATTCTGCGCAAGCCTCTTCATCTGTAACGTTTGCAATTTACATCCTCCTCAGTGCGCTTTCTATAATTTTTACCCTCCAAACTTCTCTCCAAAACAAAATTCCTTGGTGTCTCAAATGTCTCCTGTCAATTTATTTCCAATCCTATCCAGTACTTCATCGTTAGTTACGTGTTCTACCCATCTAATCTTCAGTAGTGATCTGTAGCAACGCATTTCAAAAGCTTGTTCTCTTCTTATATGAACTGTTTATCGTTCACGTTTCACTTCCATACAAGGCTACACTCCATACAAGTACTTTCAGAAGATTGTTCCGTCAGTTATGCAAAACACCGTTTTTGGCACGTTCCCAAACATGTCTCAGCAATCTGTGACATCATCAGTGAGTTTCTGTTTTATTTAATCTGCAATGTGAATATTAAATACACCCGAATTCCACTGATGATGGCACAGACGTGCTGAAACATGTTTGTGATTTTGCAAAAAACGGTGTTTTGCATAACTGGTGGACCATACACCCAACAACTTTAACTGCGAACACGGTAAACAGACGGAGCTGCAAATCCAAATTATGAATATCTTTCAGAAGAGATTTACTAGCCATTAATTCATCATCAGAAACGCTTTTCTCATCATTGCAAACCTGAATGAGATTTTCACTCTGCAGTGGAGTGTGTGCTGATGTGAAACTTCCTGGCATATTAAAACTGTGTGCCGGACCGAGACTCGAACTCGGGACCTTTGCCTTTTGCGGGCAAGAGCTCTACCAACTGAGCTACCCAAGCACGACTCACGCCCCTGCCTCACAGCTTTATTTCGGCCTGTACCTCGTCTACTACCTTCCAAACTTTACACAAGGTCTCCTGCGAACCTTGCAGAACTAGCACTCCTGAAAGAAAGGATGTTGCGGAGACATGGCTTAGCCAAAGCCTGGGGATGTTTCCAGAATGAGATTTTCACTCTGCAGTGGAGTGTGCACTGATATGAAACTTCCTGGCAGATTAAAACTGTGTGTCATACGGAGACTCGAACTCGGGACCTTTGCCTTTCGCGGGCAAGTGCTCTACCAACTGAGCTACCTAAGCACTACTTCTTTCTTTCAGGAGTGCTGGTTCTGCAAGGTTCGCAGGGGAGCTTCTGAAAAATTTGGAAGGTAGGACACGAAGTACTGGCAGAAATAATGCTGTGAGGAAGGGGCGTGAGTCGGGCTTGGGTAGTTCAGTTGGTACAGCACTTCCCCGTGAATGGCAAAGGTCTCGAGTTCGAGTCTCGGCGCAAATCTTAAGCATTCCGACCGAAATTGCGCGATCATTAACGAGTGCAGTAACCTGTTGTGGCGTCGAAATATATTCAAAGTGGCGCAAGCAAATTGCTCGCTGCCAACGAAAGAAGGGGGACTAGGCCTGGTTTATATAAAGACCAAATGTGCAGCTCTTCTACTAAAACGAACGCTCGCCATCCAGGAAAATAACCCTGACAGTGTCACAGCCAAGATAATTGGAGGATACAAGCCCGCATCAGAAGAAGCGCCGGTCGACACGAGGCACATTCCCTTCACAAAACGACACGCCAGGATGCACAACGCCAACAAAAGTTACGTTCTGGACACCGCGGCAAACCCCAGCCACAGAACAGCCAAGAAAATTTACTACGACCTCAGGGGGAAGCCGGCAAAAAAACAAAATTGAACACCAACTCCCGCCCGCATCTCGTGGTCGTGCGGTAGCGTTCTCGCTTCCCACGCACGGGTTCCCGGGTTCGATTCCCGGCGGGGTCAGGGATTTTCTCTGCCTCGTGATGGCTGGGTGTTGTGTGCTGTCCTTAGGTTAGTTAGGTTTAAGTAGTTCTAAGTTCTAGGGGACTTATGACCACAGCAGTTGAGTCCCATAGTGCTCAGAGCCATTTGAACCATTTTTGAACACAAACTCCCGCTATACAATTGGAAACAAATATGGGGTAACGTCTGGGAAAACGTGTTGCCTAAACATGCGAAGGAGACATGGTACAAAATAGTTAACAGAACGGTACCAACCAACCAAAGACTGGCGGAGATAAAACTCGTCGCAAGTGACAAGTGCGACGTATGTGCTATGGTCGACACACTCGAACACCGATTCACCTGCGGGAATGCCACTAACATATGGGAAGCGTGCCAGCAGATGGTGGCCCACATCAACAGAACGGCGCCGGGAAGCATCACAGTGGAAGCAATCACCGCCCCAGACTGCAACCCATTGCCGACCGGAGTGGCCAAGCGGTTCTATTCGCTACAGTCTGGAACCGCGCGACCACTACGGTCGCAGGTTCGAATCCTACATAGGGCATGGATGTCTGTGATTTCCTTAGGTTAGTTAGGTTTAAGTAGTTCTAAGCTCTAGGGGACTGATGACCACTGCAGTTAAGTCCCATAGTGCTCAGAGGCATTTGAACCATTTATTTTGCAACCCATTTCCACGACCCAAGCGACTGGCGACTCTCTGGATCCTCGCCATGACGGCACACGCAGACCGACCAGCTGGTCTTCCTGATGGACCTCTGGGAGGAAAACAAGACGGCCCAGCAGCACAGGTGCTACCGCGAGAACTTCAGAAACTTCCTGCAGATTTAACTGCAGACAGCGATCTCCAGAGTCCTCCCCGGCCTGTGACCCTCAGCACCGCCACCTGCCACCTAACCACACTCACCACAAGAAGAACTTGTGCAGTGATAGTGAATAAGTGCAACAGAAAAGATAAAGTGCTTTCTCCTCTCGCCTCAAATAGTGAAGTATATCAGTATAACGTGTTTCTTCTTAGTGAAATAAGTGATACAAAGTGCTTCTCACCAAACAACTGTCATGCTCGCAGCGAAATAAGTATCAAAAGTATGCCCAGTAGTACTATCAGTGTTTTTAGCGTTATTTTACTGTATTGTCTAGGATGCAAGCATTACTTAGTGGAAAGTGCCAACTACTCATAATTTTTTTTGAATGATTCCTTTACAATATGCCCTATAAAATTTATATTGTTTATTCACACTTTCCTCTCTGCTTCGCTTATATAATTTGACATAATTTTTCTCTCTTCTGCAATTTATGTATAATCTGTAGTATACGTAAAAAAGTTTGCTCGCACGTCTGCTCTATCTATAACGCTGATGTTTCGCTCATACTGTCCCACATAACAGTGCAAACTAGAGGAAGAGATCAAACCAGAATGCACAATGCGCCTGTGTCTGCACAAGTGCATGACATACAGAAATTTGAACTCAAAATCAGTGTGTCGATGCTCCTAAAAATTATTATGCCTGTCCTGCAATGTTTTACCCAAAAGAAGACGACAAATGGCCATGTAAAAGGGCTCAAGGAACAACAATAAGAGAAAAACAAAAAAGAAAAGAATATACAAACGAAAACCTATTAAATGATAGTAATGCTAACCAACACTAGGAATATAATAGGTTAATAGAATGAAATGTTTTTTTAAATGTATCGTTGTTGATATATTTAAATAAATATATATGGTTACAAAAAAAGGTCCGGCACACAGTTTTAATCTGCCAGTAAATTTCATTGGTAACCTCTGTTTTATATTCTCTTAACTTTGATCATCAAGAGTTGTTTTGCTGCCGAAATAGCAAAACTACTTCAAGTGTCCCGTTTCTTAATCTAATGCCCTCAGCATCCCAGCATTGCCTGATTTAATCCGACTGCATTTCATACTTTTTTTTTTTTTTTTTTTTTTTTTTTTGCTTTCGTCGATATTCACCTTACACACACCATTCTGTTCGACTGCTTTTCCAAGTTCTTTACTGTCTCTGACGGAAATCAAAGTTCTTTTCTCCTTCTCCCTGAACTTTAATTCCTATTCCAAATTGATCTTTGGTTTCCTCTACAATTTGCCCAATGTACAGATTAAATGACATCGGGGATAGTCCACAACTCAGTCTCACTCCCTTCTCAACAACTGCTTCCCTTTGATTCCCCTCGACTCTTAAAACGGACGCCTGGTTTCTATAAAAGTTGTAAATAACTTTTGTTCCCTATGGTTTAACCCTGTTGCCTTCAGGGTTTCAAGGGGCGTAATTCAGCATGGTCAAAAGGTTTCTCTGAGTCTACAAATGCTATAAACGTAGGTCTGCCTTTCCTTAACCTATCTTCTAAGAGAAGTCGCAGGGTCAGTATTGCCTCGCGTGTTCTACCAGTTCTCCGCAATCCAAACAGATCTTACCCGAGACCGGCTCCTATCTTTTTTTCATTTTTCTTTAAAGAATTCCTGTTAGTATTTTACAACCACGACTTATTTAACCGATAGTTCAGTAATATTCACACCATTCAGCACGTTCTTACTTTATACCGGAAGTTATTGCATTATTTTTGAGGTCGAGGATATTTCGCCTGTCTTTTACTTCTTACACACCAGACGGATCATTTTTGTCACGGCTGGCTTTCCTAAGACTGTCAGTAGTTCTGATGGTGTATGTCTACTACTCCCGGGGCTGTTTTTCGATTTACTTCTTTCACTGCTCTGTAGAATTCTTCCCGCAGTATTGAATCTCCAATCTCATTTTCATCTATATCCGTTCCCATTTCTATAATACTGCCTTCAAGTACATCTCCTTTGTGTAGACCCTCTGTACACTCGTTCCACGTTCTAGCTTCGTCTTCTTTGTCTAGGACATGTTTTACATGTGCTTGATATTCGTACAGCTTCTTCTCTCTTCTCCAAAGGAGCCTTTAATTTTCCTGTAGGCGGTTGGGCGCTATCTATTTTTCCCAAAGTGAAATATGCTCCTCAGTCCTTACATTTGTCCTCAACCCGTTCCTGCTTAACTATTTGTCACTTCTTGTCGATCTCATATATTGCATGTTTGTATTCGCTTTCGTCTGCTTCATTTTCTACATTTCCGTATTTTCTCCATTCATCAAATATCTCATGTGTTATCCAAAGGTTGCTGGTATGCATTGCATTTTTACCTATTTGATTGCTGTCTTCACTGTTTCAAATCTCAAAGCTACCCATTTGTCTTCTACTTTCTGGCTTTCCCAAACGTTGCCCAATGCTCCCTCTGAAATTCTTAACAACCTTTGGTTCTTTCAGTTTACCCACTTAACGTCTCCTTAACCTCCTAACGTTTTGCCGTTTCTTCAGTATTAATTTACAGTTCATAATCAATAAATTGTGGTCAGAATCCAAGTCTTCTCCTAGAAATATTTAACAGTTTAAAATGTGGTTCCAAAATCTCGATCTCACCAACATATAGGGTGTTCTAGAATTACGAACTTCTAGAACTTGTAGAGGAGAGTGAGTACATGATACATTTGTCCTCAAGCCGTTCCTGCTTAACTATTTGGCACTTCTTCTCTATCTCATATTTTGCATGTTTGTATTCACTTTCGTCTGCTTCATTTGCTGCATTTAGGAATCAATGTCATGAAATAGTTACTGTTTGCATGCTACAGCCATTTGAAAACATGTTGATAAGGCGACCACTTTTACAAGTAATTTGTTGAGGGTGTCCCAGTACATAAACTGTTTTACAATTCCACTCATTAATAACCAACGAAACAAATAGGAAGCTTAACTAGATTTAAAAAAACATCTAAATGTACATGGATACTCTGCAAATCACATTTAAGTGCCTGGTAGAGGATAGAACCACCTTCACAATTCTCTATTATTCCAGTCTCGTACAGCGCACAGAAAGAACAAACACCTGTATCTTTCCGTACGAGTTCTGATTTCACTTGTTTTACAGGTATCATGGTGATCGTTTCTCTCTATGTAGGTCAGTGTCATCAAAATAATTTTGGTGATTGGAATTTCGTGAGAAGATTCCGTCCCAACGAAAAACGCCTTTCTGTTAATGACGTCCACCCCAAATCCCGTATCATTTCAATGACACTCTCTCCCATATTTACCGATAATACAAAACGTGCTGCCTTTCTTTAAACCTTTTCGATCTACTCCGTTAATCCTATCTGACATGATTCCCACATCGCACAGCAGTATTCTAAAGGAAGACGGACTTGCGTAGTGTAGGCAGTCTCCTTTGTAGATCTGTCACATTTCGAAGTTTCCTGCCAATAAAACGCAGTCTTTGGTTAGTCATCCTCACAATATTTTCTATGTGTTTCTTCCAATTTTAGTTGTTCGTAATTGTAATAGCTAGGCATTTAGTTGAATTTACGGCCTTTATATTTGACTGGTTTATTGTGTAACCGAAGTTTAACGGATTCCTTTCAGCACTCACGTGGATGACCTCACACTTTTCGTTATTTAGCGTCAACTTCCAATTTTCGCACCATACATATCTTTCCTAAATCATTTTGCAATTTGCTTTGATCTTATGATGACTTTACTTGTTGATAAATGACAGCGGCATCTGCTAACTACCTAAGACAGCTGTTCAAATTGTTTCCCAATTCGGTGATATAGATAAGGAACAGCAAAGGGTCTATAACACTAACTTAAGGAACGCCAGAAATCACTTCTGTTTTAATCGATGACTGGCCGTAAATTACTACAAACTGTGACCTCTGACAGGAAATCAGGAATCGAGTCACGTAAGTGAGACGAAATTCCATAAGCACGCAACGTCACTACAAGCCGCCTGTGTGGTACAGTGTCCAAAGGCTTCCGGAAATCCAGAAATAGGGAATCAATTTGAAATCCCTTGTTAATAGCACTAAACACTTCATGCGAGTAAAGAGCTAATTGGGTTTCACAAAAATAATATTTTCTGAAACCGTGTTGACTGTGTGCCAATAGACCGTTTCCTTCGAGGTAATTCATAATGTTCGAACACAATATATGTTCCAAAATACTGCTGCGTATCGACGTTAATGATATGGGCCTGTAATTTAGTGGATTACTCCTACTATCTTTTTTGAATATTGGTGTGACCTGTGCAACTTTCCAGTCTTTGGGTACGGATCTTTCGTCGAGCGAACGGTTGTATATGATTGTTAAGTAGGGAGCTGTTGCATCAGCATACTCTGAAAGGAACCTAATTAGTATACAGTCTGGACCAGAAGACTTGCTTTTGTTATGTGATTTCAGTTTTGCTCCACTACTCCGAGGATATTTATTTCTACATTACTCATGTTGGCAGCTGTTCTTGAGTAAAATTCTGGAATATTTACTTCGGAGGGCTGGTTCAGTAACTCTGCTATGGCGGCACTGTCTTCTATACTATCTCCATTGCAATCGCACAGAGAAGGCATTGATTGTGTATTGCCACTCGCATACTTTACATACGTCCAGAATCGCTTTGGATTTTCTGCCTGGTTTTGAGACAAAGTTTCGTTGTGGAAACTGTTACAAGCATTTCGCGTTGAAGTCCGCGCTAAATTTCGAGCTTCTGTGAAAGATAGCCAATCTTGGGAATTTTGCATCTGTTTAAATTTGGCATGTTTGGGTTCGTCGTTTCTGCAAGAGTGTTCTGACACGTTTTGTGCACCAAGAAGGATCAGTTCCGTCGTATGTTAATTTATTTCGTATAAATCTCTCAATTGCTGCCGATGCTATTTCTTTTAATTCAAGCCACATCTTCTCTATACGTATATTGTTAATTTGGGAGGAGTGGAGATTGTCTCTCAGGAAGGCGTCAAGTGAATTTTTATCTACTTTTTTGAACAAGTATATTTTTCGTTCATTTCTGGAGGATTTGGGGGTTACAATATTCAGCCTCGCTACGACAACCCTGTGTTCACTAATCCCTGTATCCGTTTTGATGCTCGTTATTAACTCAGGGTTATTTGTTGCTCTGATCCAAAGTGACACACATCATTGGTACTGATGTCAGCCACTACCTGCAGTTTGCTGCAGCCTGCGCTGTTCATGGTCTCCGGTAGGACCCGTTCCACATCTGGAATGACTATTGTCTCTCTGATCCACGTAATACATAGGTAAGGGGATGGAAGTGAAAAGAGTTGTTAATGCCTGCCATTTTAGCTTCCATGGTGACTGGCGAGTTGTACATGTACTATCGGAATATGTTCCACATCGTATGCAAGCAGACAGACATCGCTGGGCAGAGAGAGACGGGAGGGGAAATAAAACAACAACTAAAACCACTGACACCATAAGTGACTAATAATTTGAAAGTGACAACTGACATGGATGTGACATTAATTTGTTTTAATACTGAAGTAAAAATCTTGTAAAAATTGTACAAAATGAATTTTTCCAGCATCTTTATTTTCTAGGAAAATATCATGTAAACAGGTTGATATATTATTATTAGGTATGTGTTAACTGTCCTGATTTGATCAGGTAAATAGACACTGAAATGAACGTTAAATGTAACACTTGTCTCTTACAATCTCAACATGATCAAAATCCACTGAGAAATTTCACACACACTGGTCTAAACAGCAGAAGATACTAGTGTAAATAAAAAAGTTTCAATGAAATACGTTTTTAAACCAGGCTAAAATGTATAAAATCATTTCTCCTAGGCGCACACAAAGTCTTGCCACGAACAGATAGTACTGGAGATTTGTCCTTGTGAATTTTTAGCTGGTATGAAAATATTTGTAAGAGTTATAACTACAAACGTGGGATATATAGAATAAATAATAGTTACGACATGAAAAATTCGTGGATTAATTATATACTGCCGCATCTTACAAGTGCTCATAATCACAAATATTCTGTGTGTGGTTGGGAGTCTGTATTAGGACCAGGAGGTAGAGTTTTATACGTTTTAGTCCAGTTTAATAACATCTTATATTAGGAATTTAATTTTAGTTAAATAATTATTCGTGAGCCTTGTTTCCATTATAAGTTGTTTCTTTGGAACCCTTACCTTTCGGAATGCCAAACGTATCTTTATCTAACTATTTCTCAACTTCTTCTCCAGTTTTTCTGTGTATTATTATTGTGATTTAAGTAAGAATCGGCGAACAATAGTGTTTACTTGGTATGAGACCTCGCCGATATTGGACGGCCGCAGCGGCTATCGGCCTGCAGAGGCCTGACCACTGTGTGCACAGACAGAGGCGCAGGCGTGGGCGCGACTCTTGTTCCTCTGGAGGCGGCAGGCCGGCCGGCATTCCTGCAGAGGCGCCGACTCGCAGCCATCAAAGGCTTTCTGCAGGCTCCGCTAATGAAATGGCGCCTCTCTCCGGCGCTCACCTGGTGTGCGGCCGCCTTTGACAGCACACGGCGCCGCGGCCCTCGGTGCGATGCGATGCGATGTGATGCGATGCGGCGCCACCACCGCCGGTGCGACACATCCGATCCGACAAGCCGAACCACCGACATACCGCAGAAGCCTCAGGCAGCTCTGCCCGATTACTGCCTGTTGCGCGTTTGCGGATCTTCCGCATCGTTATCCTTCAGTTTACGGGAAACTGGACGTACGTTCATCTCTTGTCTTTCCATCACATGCCAACTTCTCCAGTTCCACGCGATTTACCTGTGCATGCCGGATGATTATAATTAATCTGTAGCTACTCAAGGAAGTCAAGTGTGGGCAGTAATTACACTACTGGCCATTAAAATTGATGCACCACGAAAATGACGTGCTACAGACGCGAAATTTAACCGAAACGAAGAAGATGCTGTGATAAGCAAATGATTAGCTTTTCAGAGCATTCGCATAAGGTTGGCGCCGGTGGCGAACCCTACAACGTGCTGACATGAGAAAAGTTTCAAATCGATTTCACATACACAAACAGCAGTTGACCGGCGTTGCCTGGTGAAACGTTGTTGTGATGCCTCGTGTAAGGAGGAGCAGAATGCGTACCATCACGTTTCCGACTTTGATAAAGGTCGGATTGTAACCCATCGTGATTGCGGTTTATCGTATCGTGACAGTGCTGCTCGCGTTGGTCGAGATCCAATGACTGTTAGCAGAATATGGAAACGGTGGGTTCGGGAGAGTAATACGGAACGCCGTGCTGGATCCCAACGGCCTCGTATCACTAGCAGTCCAGATGACAGGCATCTTATCCGCACGGCTGTACTGGATCGTGCAGCCACGTCTCGATCCCTGAGTCAACAGATGGGGACGTTTGCAAGACAACATCCATCTGCACGAACAGTTTGACGACGTTTGCAGCAGCATGGACTATCAGCTTGGAGACCATGGCTGCGGTTACACTTGACGCTGCATCACAGACAGGAGCGCCTGCGATGGTGAACCCAACGACGAACATGGTGGCACGAATGGCAAAACGTCATTTTTTCGCATGAATTCAGGTTCTGTTTACAGCATCATGATGGTCACATCCATTTTTCCCGTCATCACGGTGAACTCACATTGTAAGCGTGTATTCGTCATCGCCATACTGGCGTATCACCCGGCGTGTTGGTATGGGGTGCCATTGCTTACACGTCTCGGTCACCTTTTGTTCACACTGACGGTACTTTGAACAGTGGACGTTACATTTCAGATGTGTTACGACCCGTGGCTCTACCCTTCATTCGATCCCTGCAAAACCCTACATTTCAGAAGGATAATGCACGACCGTATGTTGCAGATCTAGTACGGGCCTTTCTGGATACAGAAAATGTTCGACTGCTGCCCTGGCCAGCACACTCTCCAGATCTCTCACCAATTGAAAACATCTGGTCAGTGGTGGCCGAGCAACTGGCTCGTCACAATACGCCAGTCACTACCCTTGATTAGCCGTGGTGTCGTGTTGAAGCTGCATGCTCAGCTGTACCTGTACACGCCATCCAAGCTCTTTTTGACCCAATGCGCAGGCGTATCAAGGCCATTATCACGGCGAGAGGCGGTTGTTTTGGCTACTGATTTCTCAGGATCTATGCACCCAAACTGTGTGAAAATGTAAATAGAAGTCAGTTCTAGTATAATATATTTGTCCAATGAATACCCGTTTATCATATGCATTTCTTCTTAGTGTAGCAATTTTATTGGCCATTAGTGTATCAAAGGCCAGCGAAACTTCTCAGATATGCCAATACGTTACTACTGAACCAATTTACGCTTGAAAAAGATTAGTTCCAGCTGTGGCCACCAGCTGCAAATCTGGCTCTGTATACTATTCGTCTGACAATATTCCAGCCACGCTGTTATTTTACAAGCCGTAACTGGAGAGAACAATGTAGCTATCGAGGAGAGAGACCATGCGTTATTAGCGAAACTGCTTTATGTGAACGCCAGCAATTACAGTGCTGCGTATAGAGATTACTGCTGACTGATTGGTCTGAGGAGACGCCAAGTACGTCAACTGGTTTCAAGGAAGTGGTAATGAAAATGGAAAACACGGGTGATCTTGGTGTGGCAGCTGGAAGTGGCAGGCACCCCATCCAGTGGAAGTTATTGGCCAGGTTGCTGCTGCTGTAACTGATTATGCAGTGCTAGTGCTAGTGCTCGCACGGTGTCACGAGAGCTGTCCATGCCGTGGCCAAATCTATGGAAACCTCTCGTTCTATTTAACACTAGTATCAACGCAAGATCCTAGTCACTACAGCAAATGAAACCTCATGATCCGCAGCAACGTTCTAAATTTGCCCTTTGGTTTCTGGCACGGATCTAAGTTAATGACATGTGCTGGCGCAGTATTGTATGGAGTAACGAGGCACATTTTACATGTGACTGTGCAATGTGGATTCACAAGCACCTTGATACTCCGGTCGTTCTTCTTTGAAGAGAATAAACCCAGAGGCCGTGTAAATTTCGCCGTGATGTCCGCACGTTATCGACACCTCCTTGTACAGCACGTAATTCCTGATTCGGAAGAACTCAACTGTCTGGACACCAATATTTTAATGCAAGATGTGGCAATGTCTCATGTCATTTTCCCAGTGGAAGGCCTTCTTAATTCTACCTTCCATGAGCGTGTTATTTCCCGAGGCACTTCAGATGTATGACCTCCTGTATCATCTGAGATGAATCCATGTGACATTTGGTTCAGAGGATATCTAAAAGAAGGCGTTTGTCAACGACACCTTCGGTCTTTACCTTTTCTGGATTCCAATATAGTGGAATGTGTTGCTCAGTTTCAACTGATCTCCTGCAAGCAGCTGTTGATCACGTCGTTTTACAGATGCAGCATCTCGTCAATGTGTCCAGTGCTCATACTGAGTAAACAGTATAAGCAGCGGTTAACTGTAAAATAAAAATTATGCCATTCTCACTTCTTTGATCTTTTCTGACCACGTCCCGTTCGTAATCCTTTACATAATGAAACATTTGTATACGTCTTTCTTGCATTTACATCGCGAGATTAGCAGCTGGTTAACAGTAAAATAAAAACTATGCTTTTCTCACTTTTTGACCTTTTCTGACCACGTCCCGTTCGTAATCCATTACATAATAAAACATTTCTATACGTCTTTCTTGCATTGACAGCACGAGATTTACAGCTGGTGACTAAAACTGGAGCTACCTTTCTTTTAGCGTAAATCGGTTTCGCATTAACGCATCAGAACACCTACCCAGCTTCATTGCCATACAATAACTGCGGCCCACTCTGGATCTCTCTACCTGCATTTTCATTATAACCACCTGCGTATGCTACACAAGCCACAATTACGGAACCGAGCGTGGTGGCGCAGTCGTTAGCACACTGGACTCGCATTCGGGAGGACGAAGGTTCAATACCGCGACCGGCCATCCTGATTTAGATTTTCCGCGACTTCCCTACATCGCTTCAGGAAACTCCGGAATGGTTCCATTCAAAGGGCAAGGCCGACTTCCTTCCCAATCCTTCCCTAATCCGATGACACCGGTGACCTCTCTGTCTGGTCTCCTCCCCCAGAACACCCCCCACCCCCTTCCCCACACACACAATACGGAGCACGGCGCATGGATTCTTGCGCCTCTGCTAGTCTCTGCCTTTACTGATCTACTCGTAAAAGGAGCGGATCTAAGCGAGATGTGTGTCGGAAGAAACGAAGGAAGGAAGCGAATTTGGGCTTAATCGGGAAGGAAACGTTGCTGCTGTCTGTTCTCGTCGTTTCTCTAAACTTTCTCACTGGTTAATGTTAGTTGGTGCATAAACATGGAGAGTGCATGCCACAGTACTATTTAGGTCATCATAACCGCAACGAAGTCTGGTAACGTGTTTCTTCTGTGTACAGTGTCAGGCGCACTGTCCACTTGTCGTTCGTACTTGCATCCTATAATGTTACGACAGGTGTATACGAGCAGATACATGCTGCGATATTTCGAGATTACATGTGATGTAGACACATCGGGTATATTGTGGTGTTTCAACTTTGCATTTGATACTGGATATATAGCTGAAATCACTACAGTTTTAAATAAATGGCCATTAAAACATTCAGTCAAATGGCAGAAATTTCATTCAAAAATCGAAAAAAATTCTCATCAATAGTTTGCGAAAGGAATGTTTTCGACTTTCCAGGTATATCCGTTAGAATTCATGGGTCATTTCCATTATACTCAAGTGTTGGTTGAACTTATCTGTAACAAATGTAGCCTCACGCCTCTCGATTACTGCGATGTCTTCCTTTAGTCGGACCCCGTGGGGGACCAAACACTCGAGCAGCACTCAATAATCGGTCGCGTAAGTTTTTTCTATGCGACCTTATTTCCAGATAAGCATCAGTGTCATAGAAACTCCCTGGCAGATTAAAACTATGTGCCGGACCGAGACTCGAACTCTGGACCTTTGCCTAGGTAAAGGTCCCGAGTTCGAGTCTCGGTCCAGCACACAGTTTTAATCTGCCAGGAAGTTTCATATCAGCGCACACTCCGCTGCAGAGTGAAAATCTCATTCTGGAGTGTAATAGAACTCTACCACAAACTGAAATCGGCCAACAACCGACCTTACGTTCTCGTTTCATTTCATGTCAAATTGGAATTTTTATACCAACATATTAAGCGAAGTCGCTGTGTCAACCAGCATGCCTCTAATACTGCAATCACACATTATACGGATGTTTTTCTTATTAATTCGCATTAACTCGAGTTTTTCTACATTTAGACCAATCTGCCATTCATCACACCAAATAGAAACGCTGTCCACTTCATCCTGTATTCTTTTGCAATTACTCAATAATGAAACTAAGCCTTATACTACAGAATCGTCAGCAAACAGTCGCAAATCGTTAATATACATAGGGAGTAAGAGCGATCGTGTCTTACACCCCTGACGATATATTTGTCCTTGATGAACAGTCGCCGCCCTGCCCAAAGTACTCACATACCTTAGAAGCTATTCCTTCGGACGTCTGACACAACAGACACCATACGTTCATATAATTGATTCGTCTCCATGGGCAATGGATCTGTCTTCTCCAGTACGGGCGCACAATTATGTCCGGCCTCCGGCGGCAATCCCATAGTAGCGAGCATGGAGAAAATGAACAGGGAGCGAGGATAAGCGGTGCTCGGTGGGAATGTGGGATGTGGGTCAGCCGTGAACCGAGCAGACATACTCCGCGCAGTTGTTGTAAAGGTAGGTCCCGGATGGCGCAGTAGTTACCACACCTGCCTAGTAAGCAGAAGATCGCATGTTCGAATCCCGATCCGTCACACATTTCCACTCGTCGCTGCTGGTTTCGCGTACTGTCCCGATGCAGATGATATCAATAATTCCTTTCCTATCTTTTGCTCTCCCTCCACTTTCCATTTACATATGACTTATAGTGTAGCACTTTGTGCAATGCTTTTCTGAAACCTACGAATAAGGAATCTGGTCAGTTGCCATTCATTCAAGGTTCGCAAGCAACGATTCAAGGTTTCGTATGCCAAAGTTTTTCTAAATCCTTGTCGATTTGCGAACGGAAGGTCTTCTCACTCGTTCTTATAGTACACTGTGAGCTCCTCGTCCAGGCTGTGATGGCTCTACGGATGTCGGCCGGCCGCCGTGTCAACCTCTGCCGTATGGCGTTATGAGGATGCGGTGTGGAGGGGCATGTGGTCAGCACACAGCTCTCTCTGCTGTTTTGCCTACTTTTCAGACCGTGGAGCCGCTACTACTCGTTAAGGTAGTTTTTCAGTTGGCATCACAAGGCTGAGTACATCCCGTACCGGTCCTCTCATCAAGGAAAAGTCCTTGGCAGTACCGGGAATCGAAACTGGGTCATCCACATGGCAGTCGCAACACGGTGAACACTCAAATACGAAGTGAATTATTATACTACACTGCTGGCCGTTGAATTACAACATTAGAAAGGACATAAAATTACTAAATTTTACTTATTCTACTTACAGAGCGGTCCTTTGATCGTGACAGGGCCAAATATCTCACGAAATAAACGTCAAACGAAAAAACTACAAAGAACGAAACTAGTCTAGCTTGAAGGGGGAAACCTGATGGCGCTACGGTTGTCCCGCTAGATGGCGCTGCCATAGGTCAAACGGATATCAACTGCGTTTTTAAAATAGGAACCACCATTTTTATTACATATTCGTGTAGTACGTAAAGAAATATGAATGTTTTAGTTGGATCACTTTCTTCGCTTTGTGATAGATTGCGCTGTGATAGTCACAGACATATGCCTCACAATATTAGACGAACAGTTGGTAACAGGTAGGTTTTTTTAAATTAAAATACAGAAAGTAGGTACGTTTGGACATTTTATTTCGGTTGTTCAAATATGTATACATGTACCCTTGTCAACTTATAATTTCTGAGAACGCATGCTGTTACAGCGTGATTACCTGTAAATACCACATAAATGCAATAAATGCTCAAAATTATGTCCGTCAACCTCAATGCATTTCGTAATATGTGTAACGACATTCCTCTCAACAGCGAGTAGTTCGCCTTCCGTAATGTTCGAACATGTGTTGTCAATGCGCTGACGCATGTTGTCAGGCGTTGTCGGTGGATCACGATAGCAAATATCCTACAACTTTCCCCACAGAAAGAAATCCGGGGACGTCAGATCCGGTGAAAGTTCGGGCCATTCGACGACCAATCCACCTGTCATGAAATATGCTATTCAGTACCGCTTCAACTGCACGCGAGCTATGTGCCGGACATCCATCATGTTGGAAGTACATCGCCATTCTGTCATGCGGTAAAACATCATGTGGTAACATCGGTAGAACATTACGTAGGAAATCAGCATAAATGGCACCATTTAGATTGCAACCGAAAAAATGGGGGCCAATTATCCTTCCTCCCATAGTGCCGCACCATACATTAACCCTCTAAGGTCGCAGAGGTTCCACTTGTCGCAGCCATCGTGCATTTTCCGTTGCCCAATAGTGCATATTATGCCGGATTACGTTACTGCTGCTATATACAGGGTTATTACAAATGATTGAAGCGATTTCACAGCTCTACAATAACTTTATTATTTGAGATATTTTCACAATGCTTTGCACACACATACAAAAACTCAAAAAGTTTTTTTAGGCATTCACAAATGTTCGATATGTGCCCCTTTAGTGATTCGGCAGACATCAAGCCGATAATCAAGTTCCTCCCACACTCGGCGCAGCATGTCCCCATCAATGAGTTCGAAAGCATCGTTGATGCGAGCTCGCAGTTCTGGCACGTTTCTTGGTAGAGGAGGTTTAAACACTGAATCTTTCACATAACCCCACAGAAAGAAATCGCATGGGGTTAAGTCGGGAGAGCGTGGAGGCTATGACATGAATTGTTGATCATGATCTCCACCACGACCGATCCATCGGTTTTCCAATCTCCTGTTTAAGAAATGCTTCTGCTTTAGCCTTTTCTGTAAGATTTTCCAAAGCGTCGGCTGTGGTACGTTTAGCTCCCTACTTGCTTTATTCGTCGACTTCCGCGGCTACGCGTGAAACTTGCCCGCACGCGTTCAACCGTTTCTTCGCTCACTGCAGGCCGACCCGTTGATTTCCCCTTACAGAGGCATCCAGAAGCTTTAAACTGCGCATACCATCGCCGAATGGAGTTAGCAGTTGGTTGATCTTTGTTTAACTTCGTCCTGAAGTGTCGTTGCACTGTTATGACTGACTGATGTGAGTGCATTTCAAGCACGACATACGCTTTCTCGGCTCCTATCGCCATTTTGTCTCACTGCGCTCTCGAGCGCTCTGGCGGCAGAAACCTGAAGCGCGGCTTCAGCCGAACAAAACTTTATGAGTTTTTCTACGTATCTGTCGTGTGTCGTGACCATATGTCAATGAATGGAGCTACAGTGAATTTATGAAATCGCTTCAATCATTTGTAATAGCCCTGTAGAACGCGTTCAAAAAATCAATCTGTCATCGTCCCGTAATTTCTCTTGTGCCCAGTGGCAGAACTGTACACGAGGTTCAAAGTCGTCGTCAATCAATTCCTGGTCCATAGAAATATGGTACGGGCGCAGTAGATGTTGATGTAGCATTCTCAACACCGACGTTTTTGAGATTCCCGATTCTCGCGCAGTTTGCCTGCTACTGATGCGCGGATTAGCCGCGACAACAGCTAAAACACCTACTTGGGCATCATCATTTGTGGCAGGTCGTGGTTGACCTTTCACATGTGGCTGAACACCTCCTGTTTCCTTAAATAACGTAACTATACGGCGAACGGTCCGGACACTTGGATGATTTCGTCCAGTATACCGAGCAGCATACATAGTACACGCCCGTTGGGCATATTGATCACAATAGCCATACACCAACACGATATCGACCTTTTCCGCAATTGGTAAACGGTCCATTTTAACAAGGGTAATGTATCACGAAGCAAATACCGTCCGCACTGGCGGAATGTTACGTGATACCACGTACTTATACGTTTGTGACTATTACAGCGCCATCTATCACAAAGCGAAAAAGGTGGTCCAACTAAAACATTCATATTTCTTTACGTACTACACGAATATGTAATAAAACTGGAGGTTCCTATTTTTAAAAAACGCAGTTGATATCCGTTTGATCTATGGCGTCCCCATCTAGCGGGCGAACCATAGCGCCATCTGGTTTCCCCCTTCAAGCTACACGAGTTTCGTTCTTTGTAAATTATTTCGTTTGATGCTTATTTCGTGAGATATTTGGCCCGGTGACTATCAATAGACCACCCTGTTTACAGTAAAGTATCCAGTGTTACAAAATGAGATTGTGGATTTAATGGCTTAGTAGCAGTTATTACATTCAACTTATAGTAATTATAAATATTACATGAAATGAAAGAGCCACTCAACAGTTTTTTCTATACTTGTGCGCATGTACATGCGCTTTTATCTGTGTCATCCGTTATAAAACAGTACAATGAAGGTGGCGACTAGTGAACTGAAAACTTTTTGTGTTTTACAGTCTGCAAGGACTGAATCCTTTGTTATAGTGCCACGTGCGTTCCGTGTTAAGTTCCACTGTAATACTCCAAGTGATGATAACTCGAATGGTATCATCAGTTTGAAACAACAGCTGTTTCGGCAAACGCAAGAGTGCGGGATGACCACGACTGACCGAAGAACGTGTTAACGAGTGAGAGAGTTTTTCGTGTGTAGCCACAAGAAATCAGTTTGGCAGGGTAGTCGTGAATAAGCAGTTCGAGTGTCGTCTGTGTGGAGACATTTAAGGAGACTCTTACAGCTACACAGGGCAACGGTCTTGCCGCAGTGAATACACCGGTTCCAGTCAGATCACCGAATTGAAGCGCTCTCGGGCGTGGCCGGCATTTGGATGGGTGACCATTCGGGCCACCATGCACTGTTACCATTTTTCTGGGTGCATTCACTCTCGTGATACCAACTGAGGAGCTCCTCGACCGAATAGTAGAAACTCCGGTCACAGAAAACCATCCTAACGACCGGGAGAGTGGTGTGCTGACCACACGCCCCTCCTATCTGCATCCTCAGCTGATGATGACACGGCGGTCGGATGGTCCCGATGGACCACTTGTGGCTTGAAGACGGAGCCCTTACAGCTACATGCCTATAGTTTACAGTTGTTGCAAGCTCTAAATCGTGCAAACTACGGTGTACCTCCCAATCACCGAGCGACGTGGCGCAGTGGTTAGCACACTGGACTCGCATTTGGGAGAAGGACGGTTCAGACCCGCGTCCGGCCATCCTGATCCACGTTTTCCGTTATTTCCCTAAATCGCTTCAGGCAAATGCCGGGATGGTTCCTCTGAAGGGCATGGCCGACTGTCTTCCCCGTACTTCCCTAATCCGATGTCACCGATGACCTCGCTGTTTGGTCTCCTCCGCCAAGTCAATCAATCAACCAACGTGCCATCTTTGTTACCGAAATGCTGTTGCATGACGATGAAGATTTTCTGCACCCTGCCGTCCTCAGTAATGGATCGACATTTCACCTAAATCGAAATGCCGATCACACATAATGTCTGCGTCTGGGCATCAGAAGATCCACATGATGTGGCAGAGCTGCAACGAGACACCCATAAATTTGATGTTCCTTCCGCCACATCCTGGCGGATAGGTTATGGGCTTTCTTCTGAGGTGCAGCAACTGTAGACAGTGATTCTTACCTTGATGCGCTAGACCTATGTGCAAACGAAGATGTAACCTACGGCTGGACTAACCGCAAGGGGCGGGGTGAGAGATATTGTATCACATGCCCTCCATGTTCATCCGATCTGACTCCATGCGAATTTTACCTTTGAGGAATCATAAAAGATTATTGATATGTGCCTCCGCTACCAGGTAATCTAGTCGACTTCATAAACAGGATTGAAGCACTTGTTACCACAGTTACACTGAACCACGTTTGGGAAGAACTCGCCTGTCGACTCGATGGGTGCCGCGTGACGAATGGTGTTCACAATGAAAACTTGTAAGAAAATATGTTTGATTTGCTCTTTCATTTGATGTAATGTTTATAATTTTCAATTGTAAGTAACGAATGCTACAAGGCCATTAAACCCCAATGTTCATTTGGAGATTCCGGGTGGTAAGAATCCATGATTAAATTTGTAGGTCATTCGACGGTATTCTGCGTACGGCGTTTAATAAATGAAACTGCCAGATGTAGTAGTAACTTTGACTCTATCCCGGCTGAGAATGGAGACCAGTTAGTGTGAAGCATACCGGCACATAGTTCCATGCTATTTCAAGCTATACTAGAGTTAATCAACTGTATCAGGTGACGTACGGTGGCGTGCCAGTCTCCCCGCAAACCGTGACCAGGTGTGTTCAATTGATGTGTATGATATGGTAGCCAGGACAACGGCCTTGCGTTACATTGTTGGAAGACAACGGCACAGAGCTATCGAATGCAGTTCAAAGGTCAGAAATTTAACGCTCCTGTCCAAATTACGCATTCTGCGAACTGAAAGGAACCCCGTATCAGCACGCCAAACGCTTTGTCCGTAACGTGATACTGAATGCAATCTGGCCTCGCTCGATTTCCTCGGAGCCTCTGTATGTGGATATGTTCATAGTAATTCTATACGAAGACCCGGGACGCTTCTGAAAACAAGCCGTGGTGCCACTTTTGTGTCCTGCATTATCATTCGGTCCACCACTGTCGTTTTCTGCGAACTTAATTTCATTGTTTAGATCATGTGTTAAAAAGTTGTCAGCTTCGACTCCTCTTGAGAATACCGGATCTGGCTGTCTGCATTTGTGATAATTATATCTTGAAAATCCAGCACAAACTCAGTAATACAGGGCCTTCTTTTATTTGCTCGTAAAATTTGTTTGGTCAGTGGTCAGCCGGTTTGGGTTTACTCATGTTCCGACTATAAAGAAGGCATTCCCCCTTCTCGTAAGGTACCTATCTTATTACTGAGGAGTGTGTAGTTCGTTGTTATGGCGTCCAATCCGATTGAACCTGAGATGTTCCTTAAAAGCTTTCTCCTCGGCTTCTAACTTCTCATTCAGATTCTCCTATCCACACAGAGACAATCTCTTGCGTTCATTTTCTCCAATCGTAGTGCCCAAGTTTTGCGTTCAACGACACATATCATTTGTTGAAATTTTAGTCATCTTGTTCATATCAGATATGAAGGCTCTCATCCACTGTCTATTTTACTTGAACTGAAATTTAATTATATCCTATATTAGAAACGTAGTAATTTACGTTTGTTTATAATTACGTACAGTCGATACTTACCTAGTCAGTCCTTAAACTTTCAAGACTTGATCAGTAAAAAATTGAGAAATGGGAAGATGGTGGTTTTAGTGCTTCAAGTGTTTCACATAGTTTCTCTCCACTTCAGTACAAGGCACAGAACGTGTCATACAACCATGTGAAACTGTCAGAAACGTCCTTCTTTGGGATGTTATTCAACTCGCGCTCCACATTGCCTTGAATATCGGTTGTGTGGCAAAAGCGTTGACCGTTAATGTGAATGTCTGCACTTGATCGTTTTGTGCTAGTTCGTCTTGATGCCATAAAGTCCCATCACCTGTGCTGATTTTCTTGCAGGACAGAACGGTCCGCGTTCTACATTTCAATCAAGTCGCGGCAGGCGTTTTGTTCGGGAGTCAAGATGTGTGGGACAAAGTTTGCTCACACTTGTCTCTTCTTCAAAATATTCTGAAAAATGTCTTAAGCAGGCGATTTACAGATGTTTAGTTCCTTGCTCCATTTCGATTTGTGACAAAACATCAACACAGCACGCTGACACACCTGACTGCTCGATTGTACGTCTGTTGTTTACAAATGTTAGTTCAAGCTACCAACACAGTTACTGCTTTGACGTCGCTTGTACGTAAGACGTCAATCAGTTTTGAACCTTTGGTGGATTGACAGTGTCTTCTTTTGTAAGCCACCTTATGGTAAGTAGTGCAAGTTACTTCTGTTACCGTTATCATTTCCCTCTTCCCCGGTGTAAGCCACCTTATGGTAAGTAGTGCAAGTTACTTCTGTTACCGTTATCATTTCCCTCTTCCCCGCTCTTTTCCCGAATTCAGAACAACGGGGACGAGGTCAGCGTCCGTATACCTCCAGTTCCTTTGATTTTGTTATTACATGAATTTCGAGAGATGTACGTGGGAGGAAGTTATGTGTTACTTGAATGCTGTTGGAAATTTAGGACGCTGACTCCTTGACAATATGGAAGTAGCAGGGATAAAATGCAACCAGCGAAAATTGATCTACAAGTTTTACGGAAACCAGACTGCAATTATAAGCTGCGAAAGATGTGAAAGGGAAGCAGTGGTTAAGGAGTGAGACGTAATCGTAGCCTCTCACCGCTGTTTTTTAGTTGGTACAATGAGATAGCTTTGAAGGAAAGAAAGAACAAATTTGGAAAGGGAACGGAAGTTCAGTGAGAAGAAATAGAATTTTGAGGTTTGTCGATGACACTGTAACACTGTCACAGACGGCTAAAGATTGAAAGACCAGTTAAATCGAATAGAAACTGTCTTGAAGAAATGTCGTATGATGAATACTAAGACAAGTAAAAGAAGGGTATAGGATGTAGTAAAGTTAAGCCAGGCGATGCTGAGTGTGAGATTACCAAATAAGACACTAGGCGAATAGTTTTTCTTCCTGGTAAGCAAAATAACTGATGGGGGTCGAAGTAGAGAGGATACAAAATGCTGGCTGACAATAGAAAGAAAAGTTTCTTTGGAAAAGAGAAATCTCTTGACATTAAATCTAAATTTAAGTGTTAGGGAATCTTTTTTGCTAGATGCAGTCAACGATAGTGGTCCACGAACGATAAACAGTCCGTACAACAAGGGAACAGAAGCTTCTGAAATATGGTGCTACAGAAGAGTGCTGACGATTAGATGGGTAGATTGTTTCTTAAATGATGAGATGCCGAGCCACACTGGGGGGGGGGGAATAAATTTATAGTACATGAGTAAAGAAAGGGTTCAGTTGGTACGACTGGTCTCGATGTATCAAGTTTAACGGAAACTAGTTCTGTTCCGGGGCACTATATGGGGATGAACCAAGCGAGCTGTGTTGGTTTTCTTTTCCTTTTCTGTAATTATTCAGTTGGAGTGTCGCGGACTGCCTGAGCATCCGTCACAAAAGCAGGAAATAAAGTAACCTGTGCGAAATCCTGTGGGTAGAACTAGACCTATCTGTAATTTTAGAAGAGAAATTTAGCAACATTTAACTGTCGTAAGATAAACAATGTGCTCCTCGTGTACGTATGACTGATGGCCTTGGTTGATCAGTAATGAAATGACACTGTACATATTAGTTATAGAAATGATATTCAGAGAAATTAAGTTTAAAACACATGTATTTTATAATTATTTGCACACAAAGAATGAACTAAACATTGCAACGTCTTTGTTCAAAAAAATGGTTCAAATGGCTCTGAGCACTATGAGACTTAACATCTATGGTCATCAGTCCCCTAGAACTTAGAACTACTTAAACCTTACGAACCTAAGGACAGCACACAACACCCAGTCATCTCGAGGCAGAGAAAATCCCTGACCCCGACGGGAATCGAACCCGTCTTTGTTCAAACATGATGTCAAATACAGTGAAGTTCGAACCTATCTCAGTTACAGTTAACACGTTTTAGTGGTGGGCCAGTAAAGTATCGGAAAACACTGTGTAACACAGACGTCACTTCCAAAAGATCGCAACTGAGTGTACCTTTTATGATTTCGCAGCAACAATTACGAAACGCATGGCACTTGGGACGGGTTATACCAGCACCAGAATTAATATATGCACCGACCGAGTTAACGAGCAAGTCAGCTCAGTTAACATTCACTGTAACCAAAACGTTGAGTTCCGAATTGCGAAAGAATTTAAGGCCAAAGCTATAAATCGTGTGAAAGAAACTCTAGCCTGATCTCAGAGACTGTAAATTTCACACGATGCTATACTCGATCAAACGGCAGAGATCACACTCACCACTTCAGCTGGTGTCTCGGATGCCGAACGAACACCGACAGCTCCCCATCGATCTCTGAAACGAGAGACCGCTGTACCTCTCCCTAGAACAGCCTCAGTCTTCCTCATCCACTCTCCCAAACCGAAAGCAGAAAATCCTTCTTATTGCTCAATTCCCTAATTCCTGCTTCTCAACAAATCTAATTCCCTCCAAAACTCGTTCCAGCCAACCAGGGACCCAAAAACGGATAAATTTCCTCAAAAGAGTCCCGTACTCTCGTCTTACTAACGTCAGTGCGAATTACGTCACATACTAGCTCCAAATGAAAGCTTTGGTCTTGGGCTTAGTTTCTGAGCAATGAGTAAATGCTTGTTTATTCCCCCATCCTCATGAATATTGCTCGAAGGCATCTCAAGTTTTCCAACGGTTTGAGACAAATTCCCGAGGAGTCAATAAGTTAATGGGGGCGCAACTTCCGGATTAATCAGAACACTGTCAAGTTTACGCTGCCACAGTTATGTCGCGAGTGTGCGTGAAACGGACATTACTTTTCGTACCCATCGTTCCAGCCTGGAGCCTGCCAGTCTGTGATGGGCGTGTCCCCATCGTCAATCAGTGGAGTGTCGTCTGCAATGCATACACCTGTAGTTTCAGAAAATGACGGCCCACTGATCGGCTTCCATGTCACATAATTTACTTGAGGAAGACCGACGGTGACACCTAGCTGGAGATCCGTGCGCCATTCGTGTGAGATTTCGGCTATTTGAAGAACAACGAAGGTAAAAGGAAGACAACTGCGAAGAATCCATGTATAACAGATGAAAAACTATAACTGTTTGATGAAAGCAGGAAGTCAAAAAATGTTCAGGGAAATTCAGGAATACAGAAATACTAGTCAGTTAGGAACTAAATAGAAAGTTTAGCGAAGCTAAGCTAAAATGGATCCATGAAAAGTATGACGAAATCAATGAAGAAATGATTACCGGACGGGCCGACTGAGCATGTAAGTCAAAACAACCTACGGTGAAATTAAAAGCAAGGGCATTAATAATAAGTGGGAGTTATACTGTTAATAAAGAGAAGAGGGCGAATGGGTGGAAAGGGTACATTGAAGGCCTCTATGAGACGGAAGACTTGTCTGATGACGTGATAGAAGAAGAAACAGCAGTCGGTTTAGGGAATCCAGTATTAGAATTAGAATTTAAAAGAGCGATGGAATACCTAGGATGGAAAAAGGCAGAAGGGATAGATAATATTCCATTGAAATTTCTAAAATCATTGGAGAAAATAGCAAGAAAATGATTGTTCACGTTGATGTGTAGAATGTAAGAGACTGACGCCATAAATCGCCAGACTCTCGGAAAAGCATAATCCGCAAAATTCCATAGATAACAAGAGCCGAAAAGTTCAAGAATTTTCGCAGAATCACCTTAACAGCTCATACATCCATGTTGCACACTATATACAGAATAACGGAAAAGAAAACTGAAGATCTGTTAGATGACAATCCGTTTGGCTTTAGGAAAGGGGAAGTCACCAGAGTGGCAGTTCTGACATTGCGGTTGACAATGGAGAAGAAGATAATAGAAAAGAAGAAACATCAAGACACGTTCATTGGATCTGCAGACTTGGAAATAGGATTCGACAATGTAGCAGCGGGCAATACGTTCGAAATTCTGAGAGAAATAGGACAATCTACGGAGAAATACTGGTAATATACAACATGTACAAGAATCAAGAAGAAACAATAAGACAGGAATACCAAGAAAGTTAGCAACAAAACTGGGGATCACAAAACAGACGAAGTTACCGAAGTTAAGAAGTTCTGCTACCTATGCACCAAAATAACCAATGGCGGACGGAGCAACGATGACATAAGAAGCAGACAAACAAGGGTAAAAAAGGGCATGCCTGGAAAAGAAAAATCTGCTGGTATCAAACATAGGTCTTCATTTGAGGAATAAATTTCTGTGAATGTTCCTTTGGAGCGCATTGTTGTATGGAACTGAAACACGGCCAGTAGGAAAACAGGAATAGACGAGAATCGAGGCCTTTAACATGTTGTACTACAGCTGAAAATTAGATAGGCCGATTACATAGGGAATGAGGAGTTTCTCCGCTTAATCGACGAGGAAAGGAATACGTGAAAAACACTGACAACAAGAGGGGTCGGGATAACAGGATATCTGTTGAGACACCAAGGAATAACTTCCATGCTACTAGAGGGAGTTGTAGAGAATAAAAACTGTAGAGGAAGGCAGAGATTGCAATGCATCTAGCAAATTGAGGACGTTAGTTGTAATTGCTATACTGAGATGATAACGTTGGTGCAGGAGTAGAATTTGTGGCGGGACCCGTCAAACCAATCAGAAGACTGATGACTCAAAAAAAAAAAAAAAGTCATCACGTGTTGAAATGTGTGTGATTTCCTAAGGGACCAAACTGCTGAGGTCATATCGGTCCCTAGACATCCACACTACTTAAACTAACTGATGCTGAGAACAACACACACAGACATGCACATGCCCAAGGGAGGACTCGAACCTCCGACGGGAGTGGTTCATAACTGTTTGTGCTCTATTTATACTGAAATTACGCAAGTAAAGCACTCTTAATTGAATGTTAATCACATCAGGAGGTTGCGTCAGTCAAAGTGCATTTAGTCGGAAACATGCCAGCATCTTCCCATGTAGTTTTTGTTAATTTAACACTTAGTATTTTGGCTTCATGTTGAGATTTACACATACGGTGGATTATAATCCAAACGAGAGGTACGGACCCAGATTATCGTTTATTGACATGTAAGTCTTAAAAAAAGTAAATAAATGAAAAATAAAAATAAACAATATAACAAATGGCACACACCTCCTTCCAAGAGGTTAAAGATACACTCCTGGAAATGGAAAAAAGAACACATTGACACCGGTGTGTCAGACCCACCATACTTGCTCCGGACACTGCGAGAGGGCTGTACAAGCAATAATCACACGCACGGCACAGCGGACACACCAGGAACCGCGGTGTTGGCCGTCGAATGGCGCTAGCTGCGCAGCATTTGTGCACCGCCGCCGTCAGTGTCAGCCAGTTTGCCGTGGCATACGGAGCTCCATCGCAGTCTTTAACACTGGTAGCATGCCGCGACAGCGTGGACGTGAACCGTATGTGCAGTTGACGGACTTTGAGCGAGAGCGTATAGTGGGCATGCGGGAGGCCGGGTGGACGTACCGCCGAATTGCTCAACACGTGGGGCGTGAGGTCTCCACAGTACATCGATGTTGTCGCCAGTGGTCGGCGGAAGGTGCACGTGCCCGTCGACCTGGGACCGGACCGCAGCGACGCACGGATGCACGCCAAGACCGTAGGATCCTACGCAGTGCCGTAGGGGACCGCACCGCCACTTCCCAGCAAATTAGGGACACTGTTGCTCCTGGGGTATCGGCGAGGACCATTCGCAACCGTCTCCATGAAGCTGGGCTACGGTCCCGCACACCGTTAGGCCATCTTCCGCTCACGCCCCAACATCGTGCAGCCCGCCTCCAGTGGTGTCGCGACAGGCGTGAATGGAGGGACGAATGGAGACGTGTCGTCTTCAGCGATGAGAGTCGCTTCTGCCTTGGTGCCAATGATGGTCGTATGCGTGTTTGGCGCCGTGCAGGTGAGCGCCACAATCAGGACTGCATACGACCGAGGCACACAGGGCCAACACCCGGCATCATGGTGTGGGGAGCGATCTCCTACACTGGCCGTACACCACTGGTGATCGTCGAGGGGACACTGAATAGTGCACGGTACATCCAAACCGTCATCGAACCCATCGTTCTACCATTCCTAGACCGGCAAGGGAACTTGCTGTTCCAACAGGACAATGCACGTCCGCATGTATCCCGTGCCACCCAACGTGCTCTAGAAGGTGTAAGTCAACTACCCTGGCCAGCAAGATCTCCGGATCTGTCCCCCATTGAGCATGTTTGGGACTGGATGAAGCGTCGTCTCACGCGGTCTGCACGTCCAGCACGAACGCTGGTCCAACTGAGGCGCCAGGTGGAAATGGCATGGCAAGCCGTTCCACAGGACTACATCCAACATCTCTACGACCGTCTCCATGGGAGGATAGCAGCCTGCATTGCTGCGAAAGGTGGATATACACTGTACTAGTGCCGACATTGTGCATGCTCTGTTGCCTGTGTCTAATTGCCTGTGGTTCTGTCAGTGTGATCATGTGATGTATCTGACCCCAGGAATGTGTCAATAAAGTTTCTCCTTCCTGGGACAATGAATTCACGGTGTTCTTATTTCAATGTCCAGGAGTGTAGATGGATACGCTGGGTTCACAGAAAGAAACGGAAAATAATCCACTCTGTGCAGTGAGAGGCAGCTGATTGCAAATATAGATAAATTCAAGTGATATCAGTAAGGCAGAAAGAAAGAGCCAATAGTATACAGCTTCAAGATAACGCGAATGTCAGGAGACTATCACTTCGTTTCAATACATGTGCGTAATACTACCAAAAAATATGACATAAGACAAACACGTGTGAAGCCTTAGGTTTATTATGTGGCGTTCTGACTAGTGCGGTACAGCTTATCCGCAATCAAGAACTTCAACTCATTACTACATTGCTAACACGGTGTCCTCATAAATTAAGTATGACAATAGGCATCGACCTTTTACAGAGACGTACTGCTAAAATCGTAATAGGCGATACCAATACGAAATGCGATGCTTAGCAATCTTAAAAAGTGCCTTTTCTGAAGAAAGGCTACTTCGCTATAGGGAAGACTCATTGGATAAGTTTAGAGAATTTGTTCACGAAGAAAGCTGTGCTTTTCAGCAACACGCTTGGATTGCGAGTTTCCAAAAATTTTCTATGATTTTACGCACTATGTGAACCACTCCAAGGGTTTAACAAATTTTTCACTGCATGACGTCCCAGCATACGTTTCCTGAAGAAGGCTCGAATTTTATGAAGTCTGAATGAACATAATATTCCACGTAGTTTTGTTCTACTATTGCTTTCATCCTCCCCCCATGAACCATGGACCTTGCCGTTGGTGGGGAGGCTTGCGTGCCTCAACGATACAGATAGCCGTACCCTAGGTGCATCCACAACGGAGGGGTATCTGTTGAGAGGCCAGACAAACGTGTGGTTCCTGAAGAGGGGCAGCAGCCTTTTCAGTAGTTGCAGGGGCAACAGTCTGGATGATTGACTGATCGGGCCTTGTAACACTAACCAAAATGGCCTTGCTGTTCTGATACTGCGAACGGCTGAAAGCAAGGGGAAACTACAGCCGTAATTTTTCCCGAGGGCATGCAGCTTTACTGTATGATTAAATGATGATGGCGTCCTCTTGGGTAGAATATTCCGGAGGTAAAATAGTCCCCCATTCGGATCTCCGGGCGGGGACTACTCAAGAGGACGTCGTTATCAGGAGAAAGAAAACTGGCGTTCTACGGATCGGAGCGTGGAATGTCAGATCCCTTAATCGGGCAGGTAGGTTAGAAAATTTAAAAAGGGAAATGGATAGGTTAAAGTTAGATATAGTGGGAATTAGTGAAGTTCGGTGGCAGGACGAACAAGACTTCTGGTGAGGTGAATACAGGGTTATAAATACAAAATCAAATAGGGGTAATGCAGGAGTACGTTTAATAATGAATAAAAAAGTAGGTGTACGGGTAAGCTACTACAAACAGCTTAGTGAACGCATTATTGTGGCCAAGATAGACACGAAGCCCACGTTTACTACAGTAGTACAAGTTCATATGCCAACTAGCTCTGCAGATGACGAACAAATTGATGAAATGTATGATGAGATAAATGAAATTATTCAGGTAGTGAAGGGAGACGAAAATTTAATAGTCATGGGTGACTGGAATTCGTCAGTAGGAAAAGAAAGAGAAGGAAACATAGTAGGTGAATATGGATTGGGGCTAAGAAATGAAAAAGGAAGCCGCCTGATGGAATTTTTCGCTGAGCATAACTTAATCATAGCTAATACTTGGTTTAAGAATCATGAAAGAAGGTTGTATACATGGAAGAACTCTGGAGATACTAAAAGGTATCAGATAAATTATATAATGGTAAGACAGAGATTTAGGTACCAGGTTTTAAATTGTAAGACATTTCCAGGGGCAGATGTGGACTCTGGCCACAATCTATTAGTTATGAACTGCAGATTAAAATTGAAGAAACTGCAAAAAGGTGGGAATTTAAGGAGATGGGACCTGGATAAACTGAAAGAACCAGAGGTTGTAGAGAGTTTCAGGGAGAGCATAAGGGAACAATTGACAGGAATGGGGGAAAGAAATACAGTAGAAGAAGAATGGGTAGCTCTAAGGGATGAAATAGTGAAGGCAGCAATCAAATAGGTAAAAAGACGAGGCCTAGTAGAAACCCTTGGGTAACTGAAGATATGTTGAATTTAATTGAGGAAAGGAGAAAATATAAAAATGCAGTAAATGAAGCAGGCAAAAAGGAATACAAACGTCTCAAAAATGGTATCCACAGGAAGTGCAAAATGGCTAAGCAGGGATGGCTAGAGGACAAATGTAAGGATGTAGAGGCTTATCTCACTAGGGGTAAGATTGATACTGCCTACAGGAAAATTAAAGAGACCTTTGGAGAAAGGAGAACCATTTGCATGAATATCAAGAGCTCAGATGGAAACCCAGTTCTAAGCAAAGGAGGGAAAGCAGAAAGGTGGAAGGAGTATATAGAGGGCCTATACAAGGGCGATGTACTTGAGTACAATATTATGGAAATGGAAGAGGATGTAGATGAAGGTGAAATGGGAGATACGATATTGCGTGAAGAGTTTGACAGAGCACTGAAAGACCTGAGCCGAAACAAGGACCCCGGAGTAGACAACATTCCATTAGAACTACTGACAACCTTGGGAGAGCCAGTCCTGACCAAACTCTACCATCTGGTGAGCAAGATGTATGAAACAGGCGAAATACCCTCAGACTTCAAGAAGAATATAATAATTCCAATCTCAAAGAAAGCAGGTGTTGACAGATGCGAAAATTACCGAGCTATCAGTTTAATAGGCCACAGCTGCAAAATACTAACGCGAATTCTTTACAGACGAATGGAAAAACTGATTGAAGCCGACCTGGGGGAAGATCAGTTTGGATTCCATAGAAATGTTGGAACACGTGAGGCAATACTGACCCTACGACTTATTTTAGAAGAAAGATTAAGGAAAGGCAAACCTACGTTTCTAGCATTTGTAGACTTAGAGAAAGCTTTTGACACTGTTGATTGGAATACTCTCTTTCAAATTCTGAAGGTGGCAGGGGTAAAATACAGAGATCGAAAGGCTATTTACAATTTGTACAAAAAGCAGATGGCAGTCATAAGAGTCGATGAGTATGAAAGGGATGCAGTGGTTGGGAATGGAGTAAGACAGGGTTGTAGCCTATCCCCGATGTTATTCAATCTGTATATTGAGCAAGCAATAAAGGAAACAAAAGAAAAGTTCGGAGTAGGTATTAAAATCCATGGAGAAGAATTAAAAACTTTGAGGGTCGCCGATGACATTGTAATTCTGTCAGAGACAGCAAAGGACTTGGAAGAGCAGTTGAATGGAATGGACAGTGTCTTGAAAGGAGGGTATAAGATGAACATCAACAAAAGAAAAACGAGGATAATAGAATGTAGTCGAATTAAGTCGGGTGATGCTGAGGGAATTAGGTTAGGAAATGAGACACTTGAAGTAGTAAAGGAGTTTTGCTATTTGGGGAGCAAAATAACTGATGATGGTCGAAGTAGAGAGGATATAAAATGTAGACTGGCAATGGCAAGGAAAGTGTTTCTTAAGAAGAGAAATTTGTTAACATCGAGTATAGATTTAAGCGTCAGGAAGTCGTTTCTCAAAGTATTTGTATGGAGTATAGCCATGTATGGAAGTGAAACGTGGACGATAAATAGCTTAGACAAGAAGAGAATAGAAGCTTTCGAAATGTGGTGCTACAGAAGAATGCTGAAGATTAGATGGGTTGATCACATAACTAATGAGGGGGTACTGAATAGAATTGGGGAGAGGAGGAGCTTGTGGCACAACTTGACTAGAAGAAGGGATCGGTTGGCTGGACATGATCTGAGACATCGAGGAATCACCAATTTAGTATTGGAGGGCAGCGTGGAGGGTAAAAATCGTAGAGGGAGACCAAGAGATGAATACACTAAGCAGATTGAGAAGGATGTAGGTTGCAGTAGGTACTGAGAGATGAAGAAGCTTGCACAGGATAGGGTAGCATGGAGAGATGCATCAAATCAGTCTCAGGACTGAAGACCACAACAACAACAGGGCTTTCATTCTTGTCTTTTACTAAATAAATTTTGTAAAACTAGAAGGATTTAACGACAACTTTTTGAATTACCTCTTGACAGACTGACAAACAGCACTGGTATTTCAGAGACATCAGGAAGAGTGTTCTGGGCTCTATTATTACTGTTCACTCTCTCGCGAAAAAGTTCACCAGATATTTTACACTTTGAAGTGGTTTTTAGTTCTTGTTGTTACGTCAAATTTACTTTCACTCAGCAATTTTATCGCTTACACACGGAGCACACATTCATACACACCAGAGATCCTTGTGTGCCTCAGAAACGTATGTTGGCCGTTGACTTTAAGATAACTAAGGCACAATGTTTCAGTGGAAGGAAAATCGAGTCACAGCTTACAGCACGTTATCGCTGCTGTTCTTAGAGATGGAGGTCTTGTATACACAGAAGGGGTAAAGCAAATCAAATATTATTGTGAATACCTGAATCTCTATTTCCCGACGGCGATTTGATCACCACTTCACCGAATACGTCCTGTGTGTTAGACTGTGTGTCACCTCCCTCGGTTAATGATATGGCATTCCAATAGCAGTATCATTGCAATATCCACTATCTAAGGGTGTTGTTGTCTTAATATAAGCATTCTTAACAATTTTGTGAATCAGCTATGATTGTCAGAACTTATTCTTGTGATGAAACGCACCACGAAACATATTCCTCTGATGACAATATATAGCAGTAGTCCTGTTCATATCTACCACTGACTTTTCATCCAGATAATAACACTTAAACCTGGTTCTTCAGGAAATTGTTACGATGAATAAATTATCCAGAAGAATTAATTATCCAGACGAATTAATTATCCAGTTAGTTTAATTTTTATATATTTATGGTGTTAAGCAACGTTAGGTTATCTCATCCAAAGGTATTTGCTCATTACTTTTTCCTTCAAGAATGCTTGTTAAATAAGTCGTGATTTTTTTTTCCTAGGTGACTGCCTGTCAATAGATTACTGACGCTTCCAGACACTTTAAACTGCTTTACAATACTTTCTTCAATATCATTTATTGTTCTAATGTCATTAGTCACTGTGCTGTTCAATTTACACAATCAGTTTGCTTTTTTTATGGGGCGATAAATGTTGTGGAGTTTGTGCTCACTTTGTACAAAAACAAAAAATATATTTCAGTTTTTCTCTCTCTTGAGCTTCCGCAACAAACAGTTCATAATCTTTCTAGAAACAGCTTTGATCGAGATATTATAAAATATGATGCTGTGAATTCTGTTAATGTACATTTTTATGTATTTTGGAATTTTTGTCATAGTTTCTGCTTCATCTTCTTTGAGTAAGATAAAGAGACGTGGGCATAGTGAGCGGTTCTGTCCATACCTTTTTATTATTCTCGCATCTTTGCTAATGCACTTGCTTCCACATTTTGTTTTTCTTGTCAACACACTAATTCCGCTACAACGTGACTTGTACTTTTACTTGTAAAATGCATTTTCCGAGTAGTTGAATATAGTTGATGTTCATTTATTTATCTACATTACTTTGCTCTTCCTAAACTAAATTGTTCTCTAATAATGTTAAAACTTCCTTTTATTTCTCTCCTTTTCGTGAATTTCAGTGTAGTTTACTGTTTCCGTTGCAGACAAAGCTGCCCTTACACGGTGCTCTAGAATGGATCAGCGAACATTTTGCTTTTTTCTGTTACTTCATTGTTTAGAATTCGGACATACCAGACAGAGTTCACAGAAATCGCCGTCGAACAGATCGACTGCACTGCACATGGTGGCGAACACTTCACCGGCTCTATTCTGAGCACACATAAACACTTAGACCCACACGTCAGCCAGGCTTTCATGTTTTTGTCCGAACATATTGCCTCAGAGTTAATATAAAAATAATTCGCAACTGCCGTTTCCGACAAAGGATTTCTGAAGATTTCCTTTGGTTACAAAGTAAAAGTCGTAATCTCTTCAGAAATACACATGTGCGCGGAACGTAAGCTTTTATCTGACTTTCGGATGACGTGTCCTTGCCAAGTAACATAGCCCGATGAATCTTGGACAGTACACAGAAAGAACTGCTACAGTATTGGACACAAGGTAACTTAAAGAAATACGCAATCAGAAGAACAGAAATGACACTTTTGGTCAAAGACCATGATAGCCCTGACGTCACCGCGACTTACCATGGTCTCGTGGATATAACAACTGCGGAACGTCGTTCCTGATATGGCGTGTGATCACCACGGTTCGGAAGTGCAAGCTCTGCAGCGTTCTCCCACACTGACCACCAGATTAGTCCTTGGGACGGGGCCTTCCATTCCGCCACCAGCGCTTGACAACTACTAGAGGACCTTTGGGGAATGAGATCGCGCGGCAGTACGTCGAAGCATCCCACATGTCCTACTCGGGACTTAAATCGGAAGACCAGGCAGGAGAATCTTTTCGCCGGAGATCCTCTCGTTCCAAGACGTCCTCGACCTATGCTTTTCGAAGCGATCGCTCACTTTCACACATAACAGTGAATTCAGTGCCGGATACACCGCTGAAGAGATGCAAATGGGAAAGAGTATGTGATGTGTTCAAAGATTTGGAGGAGAATATGTCCATATATCTTTATGGCTCCCGACACCATAATAACTGGACCGCCGGAACTAGCACGTTATTTCTGTTTTGGTCTTCAGTCCTGAGACTGGTTTGATGCAGCTCTCCATGCTACTCTATCCTGTGCAAGCTCCTTCATCTCCCAATACCCACTGCAACCTACATCCTTCTGAATCTGCTTAGCGTATTCATCTCTTGGTCTCCATCTACGATTTTTACCCTCCACCCTGCCCTCCAATGCTAAATTGGTGATCCCTTGATACATCAGAACAAGTCCTACCAACCGGTCTCTTCTTCTTGTCAAGTAGTGCCACAAACTCCTCCACAGTTTTATTCAATACCTCCTCGTTACTTATGTGATCTACCCATCTAATCTTCAACATTATTCTGTAGCACCACATTTCGAAAGCTTCTATTCTGTTCTTGTCCAAACTATTCATCTTCCATGTTTCACTTCCATACGTGGCTACACTCCACACAAATACTTTCAGAAACGACTTCCTGACACTTAAATCTATACTCGATGTTAACAAATTTCTCTTCTTCAGAAACGCTTTCCTTGCCATTGCCAGTCTACATTTTATATCCTCTCTACTTCGACCATCATCAGTTATTTTGCTCCCCAAATAGCAAAACTCCTTTACTACTTTAAGTGTCTCATTTCCTAATCTAATTCCCTTAGCATCACCCGACTTAATTCGACTACATTCCATTATCCTCCTTTTGGTTTCGTTGATGTTCATCTTATATCCTCCTTTCAAGACGCTGTCCACTCCGTTCAATTTCTCTTCCAAGTCGTTTGCTGTCTCTGACAGAATTAGCATGTCATCGGCGAACCTCCAAGTTTTTATTTCTTCTCCCTGGATTTTAATACCTACTCCGAATTTTTGTTTTGTTTCCTTTACTCTTTGTTCAATATACAGATTGAATAACATCGGGGAGAGGCTACAACCGTGTCTAAATCCCTTTCCAACCACTGCTTCCCTTTCATGACCATCGACTCTTATAACTGCCATCTGGTTTCTGTACAAATTGTAAATAGCCTTTCGCCCCCTTTATTTTACCCCTGCCACCTCCAGAATTTGAAAGAAAGTATTTCAGTCAACATTTTCAAAAGCTTTCTCTAAGTCTACAAATGCTAGAAACGTAGGTTTGCCTTTCCTGAATCTTTCTTCTAAGATACGTCTTAGGGTCAGTATTGCGTCACATTTTCCAATATTTCTACAGAATCCAAACTGATCTTCCTCGAGGTCGGCTTCTACCAGTTTACCCATTCGTCTGCAAAGAATTCGCGTTAGTATTTTGCAGCAGTGACTTATTAAACTGATGGTTCGGTAATTTTCACATCTGTCAACACCTGCTTTCTTTGGGATTGGAATTATTATATTCTTTTTGAAGTCTGAGCGTATTTCGCCGGTATCATACATCTTGTTCACCAGATGGTAGAGTTTTGTCAGGACTGGCTCTCCCAAGGCCGTCAGTAGTTCTAGGGCAATGTTGTCTACTCTCGGGGCCTTGTTTCTACTCAGGTCTTTCAGTGCTCTGTCAAGCTCTTCACGTAGTATCGTACCTCGCATGTAGTTTCACCTATATGTCGAGCTGTTGGAACACCGTATGCTCCCAGAAACTTTGCCTTCTTTTTTATGAATGACACCGCCGCGAGCAGATAGGACATAATACGTGCCTTGGAATGAGAGGATATTCGGCGAATGGACTGGCCTGCCCGTTCCTCCGATTTAATTCCCATCGAGTGCGTGTAGGATGCGCGGGGAGACGCAGTGCAGCACGTCCACAGGCACTAAAGACCATTCAGCAGTTGTAAAGCGCTACCACAAGAACTCCCTCCAAACCTTGAGGCCAGAATGGAAGCACACTCCAGAAGATGCATTGCCGTCCTTGGTGACGACACACTCAGTTAAGGAGCGTATTACGCCGTTTGTAATGTCCATGGATTCATTACAAATCGTGGTTACTTCGGCGTAATTATTGTTTTCGAATAACATTGTAATTCTTGTTCGTCTCAGCGCGTATTTCCTTCAGTTGCGGGCGTAATTCCTTCAGTTGCCTTTCGTAGTATAATGCAGCTGTTCTCTCTATGTACGGTCAAAGTTTAATCGAGCAATGTTACTTGCTAGTGGCACATCAGTCGGTAGCCACTTTTGACTTAAGATTTGCCTACCGGTGTATCTCCACTCCCTGTATTTCACTGCCAGCTTATCTGATATTTGCCTGAAGAGACACCCACTTCAGTTTGGGTCTAAGCTTGAACAACCTGTTCTGCTTTCAGAGATAGAGAACGAGAAACATCTTAAAAAGAGTAAAGCCTACTAATTCCTGGTCCTTGTCCTTTCTCTCCCGTATTAAAATGTCAATAATTTCCTTTCTTTCAACAATAATTCAACATAATTAACTATTCCGTCCATCCATATTTCGACGAAGATTTCACCTTCCCTGTTTATGTGCAGTCTGCGCATTTTTATCGTGTGCACGATTCTAAATGTATTTCGACATCTCTGGTGTCTTGATAGTGACACATTTGAACTAAACGCCGAAAATGCAACCTGATGATGGAAAGCCAGCTCTGAAGCGTGTCGTGTATTGTTTTCGTTCTACTGTTCTTCCAAACCCTTTGTCGTCTCTGACAGATTCACAGTGTCTGTGGCAAACAGCAAAGTTTTTATTTCTTCTCCGTGAATTTTAGCTCGCTTTCCTAATTTCCCCTTGTTTCCTAAACTACACTCCTGGAAATTGAAATAAGAATACCGTGAATTCATTGTCCCAGGAAGGGGAAACCTTATTGACACATTCCTGGGGTCAGATACATCACATGATCACACTGACAGAACCACAGGCACATAGACACAGGAAACAGAGCATGCACAATGTCGGCACTAGTACAGTGTATATCCACCTTTCGCAGCAATGCAGCCTGCTATTCTCCCATGGAGACGATCGTAGAGATGCTGGATGTAGTCCTGTGGAACGGCTTGCCATGCCATTTCCACCTGGCGCCTCAGTTGGACCAGCGTTCGTGCTGGACGTGCAGACCGCGTGAGATGACGCTTCATCCAGTCCCAAACATGCTCAATGCGGGACAGATCCGGAGATCTTGCTGGCCAGGGTAGTTGACTTACACCTTCTAGAGCACGTTGGGCGGCACGGGATACATGCGGACGTGCATTGTCCTGTTGGAACAGCAAGTTCCCTTGCCGGTCTAGGAATGGTAGAACGATGGGTTCGATGACGGTTTGGATGTACCGTGCACTATTCAGTGTCCCCTCGACGATCACCAGTGGTGTACGGCCAGTGTAGGAGATCGCTCCCCACACCATGATGCCGGGTGTTGGCCCTGTGTGCCTCGGTCGTATGCAGTCCTGATTGTGGCGCTCACCTGCACGGCGCCAAACACGCATACGACCATCATTGGCACCAAGGCAGAAGCGACTCTCATCGCTGAAGACGACACGTCTCCATTCGTCCCTCCATTCACGCCTGTCGCGACACCACTGGAGGCGGGCTGCACGATGTTGGGGCGTGAGCGGAAGACGGCCTAACGGTGTGCGGGACCGTAGCCCAGCTTCATGGAGACGGTTGCGAATGGTCCTCGCCGATACCCCAGGAGCAACAGTGTCCCTAATTTGCTGGGAAGTGGCGGTGCGGTCCCCTACGGCACTGCGTAGGATCCTACGGTCTTGGCGTGCATCCGTGCGTCGCTGCGGTCCGGTCCCAGGTCGACGGGCACGTGCACCTTCCGCCGACCACTGGCGACAACATCGATGTACTGTGGAGACCTCACGCCCCACGTGTTGAGCAATTCGGCGGTACATCCACCCGGCTTCCCGCATGCCCACTATACGACCTCGCTCAAAGTCCGTCAACTGCACATACGGTTCACGTCCACGCTGTCGCGGCATGCTACCAGTGTTAAAGACTGCGATGGAGCTCCGTATGCCACGGCAAACTGGCTGACACTGACGGCGGCGGTGCACAAATGCTGCGCAGCTAGCGCCATTCGACGGCCAACACCGCGGTTCCTGGTGTGTCCGCTGTGCCGTGCGTGTGATCATTGCTTGTACAGCCCTCTCGCAGTGTCCGGAGCAAGTATGGTGGGTCTGACACACCGGTGTCAATGTGTTCTTTTTTCCATTTCCAGGAGTGTACTTGCTCAAAGTACAAACTGAATAACTTCAGTGAGAGGTTATAGCCCTGTGCCATTCCCGTCCCAGCTGTACCTACACTTTCATGCCATTCTAGTGTTATAGCCACAGTCTAGTTTCTGTGTGATCAGCACAGCATGTGTTACTTTGCTTCGCTTCGTATTCGGACGAAGACACTACGCCAGCTCGTTCTGTGACCTGGTGGTGGAATCGGGTGCCTGCTTCTTTGTTTGCATAAAGTTTACATCGCATCCCATGGCACAACAGAACCCGCGAGGGCAATATCTGGGCCACTTGCAGCTCCTGCGCCGGCCGCCGCTCCCGCCGACCGCACAGTGATGCGTCGTTCCGTCAGCGGCCCGCCCGCCCCCAGAATCAGCCACGGCCCGGAGCCATCAGTCTGGCGACCGCGCCAGGGCGCGGGCAGGGCATACGTCTCCGAGATGAGGGATCATCCGGCACTCGCCGGCCCTCTTAGCAGATTTCCCCGCTGGACGGATAGCGCGCATCCATATTCTCTAAGCCGCAGATCAATGCGGCCACCGAGCGCTGCACTTCTCAGTCCAGTGGGGCGGGTGAGTGGGGCCGCAAATATTATAAGGGAAGTTGACAGCTCTAAAATCACAGTCAGCCATCATATGCATCTGTACTGTGAAAGCTCCGTGAAGGGATATCAAAGGTTAGTCAACAATATCTTTACAAACTTTGGGGATGGACTCCACACACTAACATGAAGAGCAATGTCCACTAAAAACTTCTTGTAAAACTACTTGCAAGTGTTTCTTCTTCAATTTTCTTCACAACGGAAGGTCTTAAGCTGGACATAAATTTTCTTAAACAGTACAGACTACTGATCATACTTCAAAAGAAGTTATTGGAGATCTTTTATTAATGAAATCTCTGCTTGTGAGTCAGTTTAGTAACTGCCTTGAATCTCGCTAGTACCATTTTTTAATTTTTCAATATTATACATCAGATATCGAATGGGAACGATAACTGCCCTATTAGAATAAATTATATTTCACAAGCTGTGACATCGTCGCGAAAAAACAGTGATCTGTATATGTAATAAGTTTCCTTTAATTTACGTCTATGGTCACAAACTGTTTGATAACAGATTACCGGTTTCGGTCTTTAATGACCATCATCAGATCTGTTTCATAAAAACAAAGTCCTAATGTACTGCAGCCATAGTGGCATCGTCAAATGTTAAATGCGGAATCAGCACCAGCATCGTCAAATACATATAGATTACATTTGATAGAGGTGTAGTAAATGCTTTATTAATAAGTGAAAAGTTACGTACATCAGAAATATTAAACCATCTATAGAAATAAGGAAGTATTTTATGTTCTCTTTGATGTTTCACATTTTTGCACCAAATATTAATTTATTTATTGTACTCTCATTTTCATGCCGTTAGTAATTAAAATCAAAATACGTTAGTATTATTGAAACAAAATGATACAATATTTGTCAATTCCTATTTGATAATAAGTATAGAATTTAAATAAAAACTGAATCAAATTGCTTCGGATTACTAGACTAATACTCTGTCGGCTAATTTTCTTTCTTAATTGCCGTCAGGTTCATTAACATGTCTAGCCAAACATCTCCTTAGCGAATGACATCCAATAGACTAACAAATAAGTCTTTCACTGACAGTTCCCAGCACTAGTTTATTATGGTCAACGAAGAATAAATACAGTACCAAAATTTATTTTTTTCTGCTTGTCTCGTTATACTATACACCGTACTAGAGCTTTGAATCCGTGTTTTGGCAGTGCATTTCTGCACAGTAAAGTAGGGCAGTATAACTGAGAAAGAATGAATGTTTCATAGCTGGGATACGGCATGAGAGAAAGGGAATGTAAAGGACCACTGCAGAGTAGGGATTTCTACCTCCTCATTGTTGAAAGACGAATTTCTATATTTTTAGTGATTCAAAAAGTTCGCAGAATACTGAAATTTCTATGCGATGGGAGGCTTTCCGAGCTGTTGTTGTCATATACTGGAGTACCTTCGTTTAACGTCTGACTACCTCATCCATACAAATATTTATTATGATAATTTCGTGTGAATTAACGGCGTGGAGCATGTCTTTACACTGGACACCACTTGGTTGATTTGCGTGTCCCTAACTTATCTAACACAGTCCGGTATTTCTACCAGGGAAAGGGAGACTATTGTTTTATGAGTAAACCGATCCACGTATCATTCATGGTGAATCTGCACGTCTTTGAGAACTCCATTCTAGATTAAAGGCAGACTGAATATATCGCCCGTCCGACAGGGATTCGATCCCATTCCAAGCAAACATTTTATTACTATTGCTTTGCTTCATTGCCGTTAATTTTCTGTTCCCTCTTTCTGGTCCAAAAATAACTTTTCTTCATATAACAATGAAAAATGGTGCTCTTCCGGAAAATGAATTTATTTCTTCCATTTTAGGGAAAAAACATTCAACTGTAAATAAAAAAAGCCTCTTATTCCATGATAATTAACTTTTTCTAGACCTAATATTATTTTCCAAGCAAAGCTAAAAATCTTTTCTGTCAGTAAAATTAGCAACACTTTTGAGTCACAGTTGAGTATATCTTCTCTGTGTATTAATTAATATTGCTTTCTTCTTTTGTACCGAGGTATTATGAATAGTTAACGATATAAATTTTCTTCTGTGTATAGCTCAAAGATAACAAATGAGCAATGGGATCTTCGCCAAATTATCATTTGTGTTCTTGAATGAAGTTTCTTGAACCAGTTATTTGTCATTATTAGTATTCTGCAAATGCAACCGGAGTGAATTGCTTCTTATGTTTTATGAATTATCTTAGTAAGGGAGAGAGCTTGCTTGTTTACTTGGAATAATTTTTTTGTAAATTTGTTTGCTACAATCTTTCATGTTGTTCTCTGATATACTACACGTATCCTTCTAATGACAGTACTTTAGATGTAACGCAACAAAAACAGAGTCCCGTTAGTCATGTATCGTTTGGAATTTTGGAAGCCGTTTCTAAACTGGTAGTAATATGTGATTTATTTTAGATGTGTATTCCGTTGTTATTTTTATTATAGCCAGTTTTTTGCTGGTTGTTCCCTACCACTGTCTGATTTCTGAATCTGTAGAAGCGTCATAGAGCATCCACCGTCTGGTAGCCTGTGCAGTTCGGCTTCGATCTCTAATTTACATTGTGGATTTTTTCGACAGTACAGCATTGTACTAGTTGGAGCGAAATTGTTTTTGGAGAACTGTGTTACTGATGTTTCACCAGATATTTGTATAACTAATTGCGGGATGCATTTTGGTGCTGGGATTCAGGAAATCACCCTCCGTTGTTGTGTTATACAGTGAGCTGTAGTGTTGATGATGTGCAGAATCGTTCCTCAGCTTCAAAATAACGATCCAGCACCCTCTCACGTAATGTGAAATTTTACTTTTATGTCTCTTATTTATTGGGACTTTTTGACTTCCATTTGGCGCAGGTCAATAATTTTCTCGTTATCGTTCTTTAAGTGATTAATGTAGTGCAATGGGCTGGTATGCATCGCAGTCCAACTCGTCCTAATCGGCGCTGTATATGAGCTGTGTGGAATGATATCTTAAATAAATATCTTATATCCCTGTATATATATCGTTCGGCAACTACAGACGACTCGGTCCACAATGTCGTTGGTTTATTCGTTTTCGTAATGTCTCCCTGTAAAAATCATTCGATAATACGAAACGGTGCAAGACGTTCGAAATTCTGAGAAAAATAGGGGTAAACTGTAGGGGGAGGCAGCTAATGTACCATATACAAAAGAGGCACGAGGTAATATTGAGAGTTGATGACCAAGAACAAAGTGCTCGGATTACAAAGGTTGTAAAAGAGGGGTGTAGTCTTTTGCTCCTACTGTTCAGTCTGTACATCGAAGTAGCAATGATGAAAAAAAAAAAGAATGGAATGAATAGTCTAATGAGTACAGAACACAGACTGAGAGTAAATCAAAGAAAGTAAAGAGAAGTACCAGAAATGAGAACTGCGAGAAATTTAACATCAGGGCTGATGGTCACAAAGTAGATGAAGTTTCAGAATTCTGCTACCTAGGCAGCAAAATAACCAATGACGGATGGAGCAAGGAGGACATCAAAAGCTGTCTGACACTGGCAAAAATGGCATTCCTGTCCAAGAGGAGTCTACTAATATCAAACATGGGCCTTAATCTGAGGAATAAATTTTAGAGAATGTACGTTTGGAGCACATCACTGTATGGTATTGATGGTGGTGGTGGTTGTTGGGATGTTTAAGGGGGACTAAACAGCTAAGGTCATCAGTCCCCCATTCCAAAAACAGGCGAGACGAAATTTTGCGGAACAGGTAAAACCCCAAGGGGAAGGAGATTCCGCCCCAGGCACTGAACACTACAGACAAGAAGAGTACAGATGAACACCAGACAGAAAGAAACAGAAGAAAAGAAGATGGCCGGAGACTGGTTGACTGACCATGATAACAAAAAAAGTGAAACAGTCAATCATCCGACTACACACCAAAATCTGCAACCAATTATGAGGGACTCGAGGACAAGAGACACAGAAAGGGAAAGGTGCAGGACCTCCCTAAATGGAACCATAAAAAGGACTACCACGGATAAAATTTAAAACGTCGTCAGCCATGGAGGCATCATCGCATAAAACCAAAGGCAAAGTGCCCGGGAGATTAAAAGATTGCCGGAGGGTGCACAGTCGGGGACACTCCAACAAAATGTGGGCGACCGTCAGCCGGGACCCACACCGACACAGGGGGGGGGGATCCTCCTGACGCAAAAGATGGCTGTGCGTCAGGTAGGTATGGCCGATGCGGAGCCGACACAGGACGACAGAGTCCCTGCAAGAAGCCCGCAGGGAGGACTGCCACACATCGGTCGTCTCCTTAACAGCCCGCAGTTTATTCGGGTATGTCAGGCCACGCCACTCATCATTCCACATCCCAAGCACGGCGCAACACCAACTGCAGATCATGAGCCGGGAGGCCGATCTCCAAAGCTGGGGCGTCGATCGCCCCTTTGGCCAGCCTGTCGACACGTTCGTTCCCCGGGATGCCAACGTGACCTGGCGTCCAAACAAAGACCACCGAACGACCAGAGCGGGTAATGGCAGAAAAAGACTCCTGAATAAATGATACCAGAAGAGAAGAGGTATAGCAGTGGTCGATAGCCTGGAGGCTGCTCAGGTACTCACTGCAGATGACGATGGACGTTCCTGAGCAGGAACGTATATGCTCAAGAGCGCGCAATATGGCCACCACCTCTGCAGTAAAAATACTGCAGCCAGCCGGCAAGGAGCGCTGTTCAACATGGGCAGCGTGAGCAAAAGCGTAGGCAGTACGACCATCAACCTGGGAACCATCAGTGTAGACAGTCTCACAGCCCGAAAATGAGGCGAGGAGCGCAACAAAACGGCGACAGAGGGCCACAGGCGGAACCGAGTCCTTGTGTCCCCGTGCCAAGTCCAGACGGACGGACGGACGGGGCATACACCAGGGAGGCGTAGGTGCACAGACCCGGAAGGGAGGTAGAAGAGGGAATGACCCCAGTTCCGACAGCAGGGACTGGACGTGGACAGCAATGGAAAGCCCAGACCTAGGTCGCCGTTCGGGCAGATGGAGGACCATGGCAGGGAAAAGCACGCGATGATTGGAATGGCCCGGCGAGCATTGCACGTCGACAGCATAGTCGGCGAGCAGTCGATGGCGGCGAATCCGCAGCGGGGGAACCCCAGCCTCCACCAGTAGACTATCCATGGGGCTCGTACGGAAAGCGCCAGTAGCAAGCCGAACCCCACAGTAGTGTATGGGGTCCAACAACGTCAACACTGAGGGTGATGCAGACCCATAGGCCAGGCTCCCATAATCAAGCCTGGACTGCACAAGGGCTCTGTACAATCTCAACAGCGTGCAGCGATCTGCACCCCAAGACGTGTGGCTCAGGCAGCGGAGGGCGTTGAGGTGCCGCCAGCACTTTTGCTTCAGCTGAGTAATATGAGGAACTCATGTGAGCCGGGCATCAAAGACGAGTCCTAAGAAGCAGCAAGTGTCCACCAAGGAGGTGGTTGTCGAGGTAAAGTTCAGGATGAGGGTGGACCGTCCAACGCCTGCAGAAGTGCATAACTCGAGTCTTGGCTGCAGAGAACTGAAAACCATAAGTCAGAGCCCATTATGCTGCCTTGCGAACGGCTACTTGCAGCCTGCATTCAGCGACTCTCGTAGTCGTTGAGCTAAATGAGATGCAGAAGTCGTCGGCATACAAAGAAGGAGACACCGACGACCCCACGGCTGCAGCCAGACCATTAATGGCCACTAGAAATAAGGAGACGCTCAACACCGAGCCCTGCGGGACCGCATTTTCCTGTATATAAGATGAACTAGAGGCGGCACCGACTTGCACCAGGAAAGAGCGGCGCAATAAAAAGGTTTGAAGAAAAGCCGGGAGGTGACCACGAAGACCCCACTCATGCAACGTAGCAAGGATGTGATGCCTCCATGTGGTGTCATACGCCTTCCGCAGATCAAAAAATACAGCAACGAGATGCTGGCGTTGGGCAAAGGCTGTACGGATAGCAGATTCCAGCCACACCAAATTGTCCGCAGCAGACCGGCCCCGACGGAAGCCACCCTGGGATGGAGCGAGGAGACCGCGCGAATCAAGGACCCAGCACAAACGCCGCCCTACCATACATTAGAGCAATTTGCACAAAACGTTGGTGAGGGTAATGGGACGATAGCTGTCCACCGCCAGTGGGTCCGCACCAGGCTTCAAGATGGGGACAATAATACCCTCTCGCCATTGCGACGGGAACACGCCCTTGCTCCAAATGCGGTTAAAGATGGTGAGGGTGTGTCTCTGGCAGTCCCGGGAGAGATGCTTCAGCATCTGCGCGTGGATGCAGTCTGGTCCTGGTGCTGTATCAGGGCAATCGGCGAGGGCATCGAGGAATTCCCTCTCACTGAAAGGAGCATTGTATCTTTCCGAACGATGCGTGTGGAATGATAACGGCGTCCGCTCGGCTCGCTCCTTTAGAGAGCGAAAGGCGGGGGGTGAGTTGCAGTCACAGAGCTCGTAGCAAAGTGCGTGACAAGGTGTTCAGTAATGGCGGCAGCGTCCGTGCAGACAGCGCCGTCCAGGGAGATTCCAGGGACACCCATAGGGGTCCGGTATCCATAAATCCGCCGGATCCGGGACCACACGAGGGAGGGGGAGACACGGGAGCCCAAGGATGAGACATACCTCTCCCAGCACTCCTGCTTACGCCGTGCAATAAGACGACGGGCAAAGGCACAGAGCCTCTTAAAGGCGATGAGGGTCTCCAGAGACGGGTGCCGCCTATGATGCTGGAGAGCCCGCCTACGGTCGCGAATAGCCTCAGCAATCTCCGGCGACCACCAGGGTACAGTCTTCCTCCGAGGGAGTCCAGAAGATCGGGGGATGGCAGCCTCGGCTGCAGAAATGATTGACGTGGTCAAGACACGGACCACCTCGTCAATGTCACCCTGTGGGGGAGTCAATGGTGGCAGCGGAAGTAAAAGCCGGCCAGTCAGCCCTGTTGAGAGTCCAGCGGGGCAGGCGCCCATAAGAATGACACTGGGGCAGTGACAAATAGATGGGAAAATGGTCACTACCACACAGGTCAGGATTCACTCTCCAGTGGTGGGATGGGACAAGTCCGGGGCTGCAAAGAGAGAGATCGATGGCCGAGAACGAGCCATGGACCACACTGAAATGCATGAAAGCACCGGTGTTCAAGAGACTAAGGTCGAGCTGAGCCAACACATGCTCCAAGGCATGACCGTGGTCATCGGAGACAGTCCCACCCCATAGAGGGTTGCGGGCATTGAAATCGCCCAGAAGCAGCAATGGTGGCGGGAGTTGAGCCAGCAGCGGAGGAGCTCCCCATCCAGAGGAATGTAAACAGAGCAGACAGTAATAGCCGGCGAGAGCTCAACACTGATAGCGACTGCCTCTAAAAGCGTCAGAAGGGGTAGTGGCGAGCTACAGACAGAGTGGTGAACAAAGAGGCAAACTCCACCTGATGCTCATTGACAAGCAGCGCGGTTCTTATAGTATCCCCGATAACCGCGAAGGGCGGGGGTCTGCATTGCTGGAAACCAAGTTTCCTGAAGAGGAATGCAGAGAACAGGGGAAACACTCAGAAGCATCCGGAGCTCAGGCAGGTGGCGGAAATAACCGTCGCAGTTCCACTGGCAAATGGAAGCAGTAAGGGAATGGGAGGGCGTGAAGGCGACTAAGAGGCAGGCGGCGCCTCAGAGCCAACTGCCGCCACTGGGGGAGAGTCAGCTGTGTGCATAGGAAAGGCCCCCGAGGGTTCCGTGAGGGCGAGATCCGCGGCAGAGGCGAGGATCTCCACCTCACCCACGGAGCCAGAACTATTTACAGCAGGCGGTACTGAAACCGCCGGAACGTCCTCCTTCTTGGACACTGTCCGTTCCTTCTTCTCGCGCCTGTCCTTAGGGTTAGAGGGCTGGGAGAGCTTCTCTGAAGAAGCGTCAGAGGCTGACGACGACGCAGAAGCCCTACGACCAGCAGGTGGCGGAACTTTCAGCCACTGGCTGACATCCGCCTGGGTAGGAGAAGAAACGGAGGAAGGGAGAGCCCCGAGGGACCCCTTCCACGAGAGAGGAACCGGCAGAGGCAACGCTGGCGGAGAAGGAGGGGGAGGGATCGAGCCCCCCAGTTTTGGAGCAGATGTCACTCCCGAAGTAAGCGTGGGGGGAGTGACAGAAGAGGGTTTGCCCCCAACTGCTAAGGGGGCAACAGAGGAAGGCTTACCCCCAGACACAAGGGGGACAGACAGAGATGCACAGTCTGGAGGGCCCACTGAAGGCGGCACAGATGAGTCGACAACCGCCGCTCGCGAGGGTGACGATAATGTCGTTGCAGCATAAGATGTTCGAAGGGAAGCAGTATACAACCTTTCAAATTTCAGTTTTGCCTCTCAATAAGTAAGCCGGTCCAGGGTCTTAAATTCCATTATCTTCCGCTCCTTGTGTAGAACGGGGCAATCTGGCGAGCATGGAGAGTGGTGCTCCCCACAGTTGATACATACAGGTGGAGGTGCACATGGAGAATCGGGATGAGAGGGGCGTCTGCAATCTCGACATGTGGCGCTGGAAGGGCAACGGGAGGACATAAGCCCAAAATTTCCAGCACTGGAAGCACTGCATCAGGGCAGGGATGTATGGCTTGACGTCACAATGGTAAACCATTACCTTGACCTTCTCGGGCAATACAGCACCCTCGAAGGCGAAGATAAAGGCACCGGTGGCCACCCTGTTAGTCTTGGGTCCTCTATGTACACGACGGACAAAATGTACCCCACGTCGTTCCAGGTCGGCTCTCAGCTCGTCGTCGGATTGTAACAATAGGTCACGATGGTAAATAATCCCCTGGACCATATTTAAGCTACTGTGGGGATTGACGGTAACAGGGACGTCACCCAGCTTAACACACAAGAGCAACGCTCGTGATTGGCCTGGGGAGGACGTCTTGAGGAGGATGGACCCATTCCCCATTTTAGACAACCCCGCCACTTCCCCAAACTTATCCTCCAGGTGTTCCACAAAAAACAGAGGCTTCGTCGTAAGAAAGGAGTCACCATCAGTCCTGCTGCAGACAAGGTATTGTACTCGTAGAACGTAAGGCTCCTGCTTGGCACTAGATCTGCGTCCCTCCCACGGCGCAGCCAACGAGGGGAACGACTGAGGGTCATATTGCGCAGCATCAAAGTCAACTCTGCCTCGCTTAGAGACGCTGGTGGCCGTGCGACCACCAGCTTGGTGTGATTTATTGCGCTTCATTGCGCCACATCCGTCCAGATGCCACCTACTCCGAACGAGGGCTCTCTCTAAGGGCGCCACCCAGCCAAAGTAACGGGTACCTGGCCGACATCCCGTTGCGCGGAGTCCCCATGCCCCAGACAAGATGGGCACATACTCCTTGGCATGCGTGGGGAGGAAACAGCTCTGGCATCTGTAGTGCGATCCCTGCAGGGTCAGGGGGCTAACACCAAGAGGGTACATGACGACCCCACCACAATGGACTGGCTACCGTGCTGGATTTTAGGTGTTGAAAGGGTCCACAGTTGTCGGGGGCGCTAAGAAGGGGATTGCGCACAAGACGAGAAGGAGGCAACCCAGAAGACGTTGGGTGTAAATCCCGCCACACGACAATAGGTAGCATGCAAGATGGTGGTGCATGATGGACCAATAGAAAAACACCACGTAAGGCATCCTTCCCCAAACGGCACGCACTAACAACGGAAATTTGGAAAAATGGTGGTCAAACCCAAGAGGGGACCGTCACATTAAGGCCGAAACGTTTGAGACTCCTTTTAGTCGCCTCTTACGACAGGCAGGAATACCGCGGGCCTATTCTTACCCCCGAACCCGCAGGGGGGTATGGTATTGAAACACGGACTGTGGAAAAACCGGAAACAGAAGAGAATCGAAGCGTGGTGCAACAGACGAACGTTGAAAATCAGGTGGACTGATAAGGTAAGGAATGAGGAGGTTCTGCGCTGAATCGGAGAGGAAAGGAATATGTAGAAAACACAGTGAAGGAGAAGGGACAGAATGATAGACATCAGTTAAGACATCAAGGAATAACTTCTGTGGTACTTGGAGGACATGTAGAGAGCAAAAACTGTAGAGGAAGACATGGATTGGAATGCATCCCGCAAATAATTGAGGATGTAGGTTGCAAGTGCTACACTGAGATAATGTTGGCACAGGAGAGGAATCCGTGGCGGGCCTCGTGAAACCAGTCAGCAGCATGATGACTCAAAAAATGCACCACACATCACGTCTTTCATGTGACGTCGTTTGGTTTCCCGTCACAAACAAAATTATTTTTAAAGCGGAATTTTACGTGTCCATTTACGTCACAAATTAGTTTACAGATATGTATTAACAGGGACACTCAAACACGAAGAATCATCAGTACTCCAGCAGCTACAGCACCGCTCTTCAAGCTGCTGACTGCTACCGCCCTGCAGCAGCACTGGTTAATATGACGGGTAAAGATTTTGACGACGTTACGATGATGCTTTTAAGTAAAGAACTGAACTACGCTCCCACGCTAAAGATTTCACCCATACCAGAGATCATCAGTGCCTGTTGAATAAGATGTTCGCCTCTTTCTAAGGAGTCAGCAGAAGATAAGACACGAAACTTGTCGAGTAGTTATGAAGGCTTGCCCACAAAGAAGTAACATATCTGTGGCAGAGAGGTCTGCACTACGTAAGTTTCGCCAGGGTACCGAAACTGTGATTCTTCCAGCTGATAAAGGTAATGTACTGTTTTAATGTCTCATGACGACTATCATGCTATAATAAACAGTTTACTGACTGACAGCAAATACCGGAAGATCAGTAAAGACCCCACCAACCAGTTGATAAAGAGGAGTGCTTCTGTGGTGTCACCGCCAGACACCACACTTGCTAGGTGGTAGCTTAAATCGGCCGCGGTCCATTAGTACATGTCGGACCCGCGTGTCGCCACTGTCAGGACCGCAGACCGAGCGCCACCACAAGGCAGGTCTCGAGAGACGTACTAGCACTCGCCCCAGTTGTACGACGACGTTGCTAGCGACTACACTGACGAAGCCTTTCTCTCATTTGCCGAGAGACAGTTACCAAAGGACGATATAAAAGTTAAGTGTTCTAGTAGCTACGTTCTTTTCTTTATCACATTCATCACGTATCCTGTTCCAGACTTCGCGCCAGTCGGCGTGTGTGTACGTGTGCCCTTTCGGCTACCCGTCTCTGTGGACTGGCTGCCTTGTCAGTCCACTACAGCTTCGCTTCTGAACGCCTCCCCCTTTCCACCAGGAGTTGTGCGAAGATTGTAACCAAGTGGTGCGTTTCGTCCAAGCCTTTATGGACTTCCAAAGATCGATAAGAATGCTGTTGCTCGCATCCGATAATTTGTAACATCGGCTCTCCAACCCATGATTGTGCCAAACACTTAACTTCATTATTAAGGACTTTGGTGGGAAAACTTAACTCTGTGGACTTCATTGGCAACCAAAATCAATCAGACTGAACAATGCTGGTATGATAGTCAGTTTCGATGTAGTGTCGTTGTTCAGAGAACTTGGCCTGACAGTCAATGTCGAAAAGACCAAGTATATGGCAATGACCAAACAACAAAACCTACTTAATCTCAGGATAGTCGACAGGGAGTTTGAAAGGGTGAGAGACTTCAAGTACCTTGGGTCGGCTATCACTGAGAAAAATGACATTGGCAGTGAGGTGTAAGCCAGAATAGCAGCAGTTAACAGATGCTACTTTGCCGCATTACCCATGCTTAGGAGTTCGTTTCTATCACGAAAATCCTAAATCCTCATTTACAAAACAATTACAAGACCAGTTGTTATGTATGGTGCCGAAACGTGGACCATGACTATAAATGAAGAAAGGATCCTTAGAATATGGTAGAGAAAGGTGCTACGTAAAATATATAGCCCAATATATGATCAAAAAGGTTGGCGCATTCGTACGAATGCTGAACTACAACACCTTTTTGAAGAACCTGACATTGTCGTTACCATTAAAGTAAGAAGACTGCGGTGGGAAGGGCACGTGGTCAGAATGGAAGAAGACAGAGCATGTAAGAGGATTTTTGATGGCAAGGCTAGAGGCAGACGGCGGAGGGGACGCCCCAGAAAGAGATGGGTGGATGGAGTTGAAGAAAACATGGAGAATCTTGGTGTCAGAGGAAGAGGATGGAGACTGAAAGCCATGGATCGGATAGAATGGCAGGATATTGTGATGCAGGCCAAGGACCTTCAAGAGCTGTAGAGCGAAGGAGTAAGAGAAAGTGAGAGTACGTCATTGTCCAGAAAGGTAACTCTTTCAGAATCATTGTTTCTCATTGGCAAAATCTGCGATAAAGATATTTTAGCTTTGTTTGAACATGTTTTGACCTCGACATATTTTTTATTCAATAACCGGAACGAATTATATGAACAGACTGATGGTGTCGCCATGGATAGTCCTTTGTCGTCCATTGTGGCCAACTTCGTTATGGAGGACTTCGAGGAGAAGGCACTGGATTCTCCTAGCTTGGAGCCAACAATATTCTGTAGATATGTTGATGACACATTTGCAGTGTGGCCCCATCATGACGACAAACGAAAAAAAAAAAATTAAATCAACTGAATTCCATCCACGGACAAATTCAGCTCACGATGGAAATCGAAAAAGATGGATGCCTTTCATTTCTGTATGTTTTGGTACGACGCAATGATGATGGTACTTCGGGACATACAGCACATCGAAAACCGACCCACGAGGATTTACGTTTACGTGTACGTAACTGCCACCATCCTTCGCAGACGATGAATGTACTCAGAGCTCTGGCACACAGAGCACACGCCATTGCTGAAGAGAGCAATCTGGAGGACGAGCTTCTACACTTGAGAAGAGTTTTTGAAGCTAACAGGTAATTCTCACAGCAGATACGTAAGGCACTATAAATGAAACCAACAGTGGGTATACGGAATGCAGAATAAGTCACGGAAAATTTTAAATTCATATATTTTCTGCCATATGTGGGAAACCTATCTTCAAAAATAGGACGGATCCTCAGTAAACACAAATTGAAAGTGATTTTTCGCCCTCCAGCAAAGACAGTATGTCTGCTGGGTTCTATTAAAGATGATTTAGAGCTTCGGAAACGCTGCGTTCACAAGATCCCCTGTGAGTGTGGCAGTTCACACATCGGACAGACGACACGTACAGTCCATAAGAAATGCGTAGAGCACCGCAGATACACGCAACTCTTACAACCTAATAAATCTGCGGTGGCAGAGAATTGTATTGACACTGGACAGTCTATGGTGTACGATAACGTAGAAATTTTAGCCTCAGCTTCATCTTTCTGGGAGTCAGTAGTGAAAGATGCAACTGAAATTCGGTTGGCGACCAGTTTAATTAATGGAGATAGCAGCTTCAGCTTGGACAAATCATGGGATCCGGCACTGTCTGTAATTCTGTAGTATACTCACAAAGACGTCGCGACGGTGCAGCTCCTATTGATACATCGATATCACCTTGTGGATCGATCACGCAGCCATAGATCTAATTCCATGCATATGTCATACCTCTTTGCCACCGATCAACGTCTCTGGCACCTTGTGTATCTACGAAATTATGCGCAGTGGTGCGGTCCCCAGGTTTAAAAGGACGGAGCAAGTACTGGAGCGTTAGTCACCTCGGCTCACTCTGAAGATGGCTGGACTGTAAACAGCCGAAATATTAGAAGAATAAGAATAAGTGAATTTTATGCGGCTGTAACCCCGAAATTTTATGGAATGGAAACTTAGTTGTTGGTTTGGTCTTGAGTTCGAACACTGATTTGATTCAGCTCTCCACGCTACTCTATCCCGTGAAAGTCTCTTCATCTCTGTATTATTACCACAAACTATATTACCAATTCATTTCTAAATGTTATCCATTCCACGTCTGCTGTATTCCTTTTCCATTTTCCAATCAATTGTTTCCTAATGCTCCAGCTATCTACAACCTCTAGTACTTTCATCTTATCCCGGTCACATATCCTGAATTTTCTAACATTTCGAAAATTTTTCTGTGTTAATCTGCACTTTACAATCATTAAATTACGGTCAGTCGACATCTGCCTCTCAGAATATCTTACAGTTTAAAATCTGGTTTCAAAATCTCTCTCTTGCCGTTGTATAATCCCTCTGAAACAGTCCAGCGGTTCCAGGTCTATTCCACTCTTCCACGTGTACAGCATCTTTCATGATTTTTAAACCAAGTGTTAGCAATACTTAACTTATGCTCCGTGCAAAATTGTACCATTTGGTTAATCTTTCTTTCCTTTCCCACACTTCACATTCTCCTACTATTTATCTCTCCCTTCTTCTTCCAGTTACCTAATTCTAGTGCCCTACCTCAGTTAAAGTTTCCTCCCTCTTCATCATCTGAAGAATTTCTATTATCTGATGATACACTCATTCAGAATCTTCATCAGCTGCGGAACTAGTTGGCGTATATACTTGCGCGAACGTGGAGAGTGTTGGCTTCGTGTCGATCTTGGCTAAGATAATGTGTTCACTACGCTGATTGTAATAGCCTACCAACATTATTGTTTTCTTATTCATTGGCAGGTGTACTACTGCATTATCCCTATTTGATTTAGTGTTCATAATAGTGTACTTACCTGACCAAAAGTCCTGTTTGTCCTGCCACCAAACTCCACTAATTCCCACTACATCTAACTTCACCCTATCATTTTCCATTTTTAAACTCTCTAACCTAACTATCAGAGCTATCAAAAGTTCCGTGCTCCGACCTCTAGAACGCCTTTTTTGTTCTTCCTGATGACGACATCTTCCTGAGGAATCTAGCCCGGAGATTTGAATCGGGGATTATTATATCACCGGATTACTTTATTTAAGATTCCCGTCAGCAACGAAGCATACAGTAAAACTCCAGGGTCTGCCATTCATTTCAGCCGTTTCCATTACCAGCACAGCCAGGAAATGTTAGCTGCTAACACAAGGCCATATCAGTCGATCATTCAGATTGACGCCCCTGCTACTACTGGAAAGGCTGCTGCCACACTTCACGATGGAAAAGTTTGTCTGGCCTCTCAACAGACACGCCTCTACTGTCACTCACCTATGATAAGGATATCTGTATCGTTAAGGCAAGCAAGACATCCCGCCTCAACAAGATTCGTGGTTCATTTATAATGTCGCAGTGATCTGCACATTTCCAGACTCTAGGTTAGGTTGAAAGGTGGCAGTGTCGTCAGGAACTGGCGAAATCACCAGAGATAGTGCTATGATGAGTATTTCAAATACAATGACGGAAAACAAATCGCAACATCAAGAAGGATAGTGGTAGGCGTGTTTCTACAGCTGAAAGATGATAGCTATTCTTATTTCGCGCCCCTACATAAGAGTGGCGCAAGTAGTGTCACTATGAGGATGCAAATCAGGTTTGCTTTAAATATACACAATAACCATCGAGAGCGGTTGTTAGCTTTGAAATTGGATTTGGTGAGTTTTTGCTAGCTAAGAATGCCCTTAAGGCGACAAAGACGCCATTATCAAGACCTCAATGAATCTGAATGAGGTCGTTTAATAGAGTTACGAGAAGCCGGATGTTTCTTCTGCATTTTCCTTCTGTGAAACTGCAGAAAGATTTGACAGAAATGCAACCAATGTACATGATTTCTGGCAGCGGTGTCTAGCATAACCTGCGGTCGCTAGAAGACCGGACTCCGGACGGCAACGTGGCTCTACCAAGAGGGAAGACCGCCTGTTTCGGCGTATAGCTCTGGCAATCGTACTGTATCTACAGCAGGAGTTGCGCCACAGTGACACAACCAACTGTTACAAATCCGTTACTGGAAGGACAACACCGAGCCCGACGCCCAGTGGCGTTCATTGCACTGATCCCAAATCGCCGCCCTTTGCGACTTCAATGATGTCAAGTGAGAGCCCGTTGGTCAGGGTGGAGAGATTTGTGTTTTCTAATGAAAGCTGATTCAGCCTCGGTGCCAGTGATGGCCCTGTGTTGGTTAGAAGGAAACTGGTTGAGGGCTGGCAACCCATCTGTCTGCGTGCTAGACACGCTAGACCTAAACCGGGAATTATGGTTTGGGGTGTGATTTCGTATGGCAGCAGGAGCACACTCGTGGCTATCCCACGCCTCTTGACTGTGAATTTGTGCGCCAGTCTGCTGATTCCACCTGTTGTGCTGCCATTCATAAACAGTATTCCAATGATTGTTCCGCAACAGGATAATGCTCGCCCATACAGCGCTGTTGAAGCGCAACGTACCATGCAGAGTGTCGACATGTTGCCTCGGCCTGCTCGATCACCAGATCTGTCTCCAATCGAAGACATATGGGACATCATCGGACGACAAATTCATGATCATCCACAAACAGCATAACCACCCCTGTATTGACCGAGAAAGTATAAGAGGTATGGAACTCCTTCTCACAAACCGAGGTCTGGCAACTGTAGAACACGATGCATGCTCGTTTACATGCTTGAATTCAACATTCTGATCGTTACAACTGTTATTAACGTAGCAGGAGTTCACATTTGCTTTGAGTTATTTCGCGTTTACATTAACCTGTTATCTTGCAATGTTAATCACTGACATATGTTATCTTGGCAGCTGTAGGCCGGAAATTTCGTTATTCTACGTTAATTACTTTGTGGTGTTGCGACTTTTTTTCCGTTATTGCATATTGGATTTCTGTGACTGGCTCATTTCCGTCATTTTGATGACGTCGCGTCAAGGCAGACAATTTGGTACGCGAACATGCAGGATTTCTGTCATCATTAGTAGAAAATAATTTCTAAGACTTTCCTGGCGATTTGTTATCATCTCGTAGAATCGGGTGTACTGCCGGTGGTCCCCGTCTTTCCAATACGATATTTCGACGTCGTAACTCGGCGTCTTCATCAGGTGTTCCCTGAGACTGGTTGACGAGCTGACCTTGTCCCATATTTATGCCTGGGCGGTGTGTGGCGCTTCCTATGCCGTCCGCGCCCACTGTGGCCATTTCTGGCGGTGGTATGAATCTCTAGACGCTCCATCTTCAATCGCGGGCAGCAAAAGGAACTTCAACAGAGCCATGATAGTGCTGGGATCGCGCCTATCGGGCGCGGACCCAATACGGAACGCCTTGGGATGTCAGCTACCTCAGAAGAGAGCCGCAACGGGCGCGGACCGAAGATGGAGCTCCTACAGATTGATACCACGGCTAGAAATGGCCACAGTAGGCGTGGTCGGCATAGGGATTGCCACACACCGTCCAGGCATAAATATGGGACAAGGTCAGCGCGTGAACCAGTCTCAGGGAACACCCGATGAAGACGCAGAGCTACGATGTCGAAATATCGGACCACCGGCAGTACACCCGATTCTACGAGATGACATTAGTAGAATAGTTTGATAGGTTTGAAAGTAGATCAGAAGGCCTTCACGTGAGTGTGTCTAAAGAATCAGTTTGATGTCTCTTTGCAGATGGGCACTCTGCACGTGGTGGTACCGCCGGACTTCATCGCGGAGGACACTTCCGGGGACATGGTGGTACCCGAGGGCGGCACGGTGAGGCTGACGTGCCGCGCACGTGGTCACCCCGCTCCGCACGTGCAGTGGCGGCGCGAGGACAGCGCCGACCTGGTCGTCAAGGATCCCTCCGGCATCAAGACCAGGGGTAAGGCGGCGGCAATGGCGGCAGCTTTTCTGCTAAAAGCTACTGCCGATTACTGCAAATGAAGGAAAATGGAGATCTGCGTTTCACCAGTATCGAGCTGTGATGTCAAGCTTTCCTTTTCTAGGCCTTGATTTTGGAAGTGTTTACGTCACCATATCTTTATGTCCAGGTTTTGACTGATTTGAAGCTTAAACGGTACATTTGCGATCATATCTCACCAAGGTTGTTGATGGCCTCAACTGGCCACAAAGAGGAATAATGGCCTTTTAGATAGACTACAAATATTTTTCAAAACAATAAAATACACAGTGACTGTACTCTGTGGCAGAAATTGTCAACTGATACGTCGGGAAAAGTGAAAATCTATGTCACAATAGAATTGTAACCTGCTTTTCCTGGACATCGCGGGCAATCTCCTTTCAGATACGTTATTTCTCCATGCAGAAGGACCGAATCATTAGGTAGTTGGTGCTTCCAACTACAAGGTGGTTTTTTTCCATCGCGTACAAAGTCCTGGGGTCGATCGAAAAACGATACGGACCAAAAATGGTCTAATGAACTTATATCTGGAAATGCATGGTTTCCATGCTAGAGACCATTTATATAATTTGTTACAGAGACTGCGGTGTAATATGCGCTGTACCATGCAGCCACAGTTACAGCATGCATGCTTTCCTCCTAGAGGGTTGCACTGTTCCTCATACGTCATGCCCTAACGCCCTCCTGCCATAGTAATTGGCTCTGACATGGTCGCCACCAAGCTTGGTGCACATTTTATTTACTGTTTGGAATGAAATATTGTGGGGCTAAAATCCAGAAAGCTGCAACTGCGGTTGCGGATGATAAGGTGGAGAGGGATGGAGGTGGAAGAGTTGGATGGACAGAGGGGAAGAAGGAAATGGACAGAGATAGAAAATAGGAGGAATATCGCAGAGAGAGGGGAAAGGGAAAATGGACATAGAAGGAGAGGGAGATGGACAGAGAGAGGGGGAGGAAGGGCAGAGAAAGGAAAGGGACAGGGGATAGAGGAAAAGATGGACTGAGAGAGGCAGAAGAAGAGAGTGGTGGAGAAGAGGACAGGGAAATGGACGGAGAAAGTGGAGATGGAGGGAGAGGGGTGGGAGAGGGGCAAATGTACAGAGAAAGGAAAGGGGAGGAGACAGGCAGAGAGAGAGGTGAAGAGCAGATCGTAAGAGAGCAGGAGAGAGGAGAGAGAGAGAGCGGGTAGTGAAGGTGAAATGGGAGAGGAGGAGGTCAGAGAGAGGGGCAAGGAGGAGATGGACTAATTGAATATCCAGACAACGCCAAGTACGCAGTATGGAATAAGTTAAATACAGAGTTTTTCGTAAGTCTCTTCAGCATTTCAGAAAGCTGCCGCATGAAACTAGAAGATGTGCAGACCAGAGGTCTCAATGGATAGGGAATCTCTCCAGGTTTTGAGTTGTCTTACACGGCATATCTTAGTTGCAGATTGCACCACTAGCAGGCAGGAGTACCAGAACATGAAGAGAAATCATCCACTCGGATTAGATCGCGCCTGCGAATAGGTAACCCAGTGGACCGATTGCCAAGCTGCTGCTGCTTCTCCTGCCTTCCCATCGGCAGCAGGGATCTCAATGAGCTGCTTGTGCATATTGACATTTGTCGAAAAGCAAAGACTGCCCGTTTAGAGAATATGATGTAGGTTAAAAACTTGGAGAGAAGCTCTGTCCACTGCAGTGGATCTGTTTTTTGTATGTATTGTACCTAGGGACTTAAGACAGTTAATTTACACATGTCGTCCTACGCTACGATCAATATGCAACAGTAGTGGTGCTTTGTCAGAAGAGAGGGTGTCCTGCAGACGCAGTTCTGCTGTACTGTGGATGACGGCTGCATAACAGTGTGTTACTGAAATGGCGTGGCAACTGGAAACGTTTTCCTAAGTTGTAGTACGTGGGACAGTATGATTCTTTTGGGCGAAACGTCATAAATTTCACACAGATTATCCACGAAATTCTGATGAAATTTGGACGAATGCAGCTTCCAACCATAGTGAACTGATGTTAACAATGTGGTCAAGACCGCACAGACGTGGGTGACACTTATCGTGAAGTAAGATCATCGAGATGGACCGCAGACGACAGTGTCCAGGAAATCAAAGAACTTGGGGAAAGGGGGGGGGGGGGGTAGGTAGTAGATCTTTCAACGATGAGGACGTTCTCTCAACGGTCATCGAATGGCTTTGCGGCCAAGCCAAGGACCGAATAGCTATAATCGAGGAATTGAGCGACTGTCAGCATGTTCCTGCTGTTGTCCTTAGAGGTTTAATCACTATGTAAAAATATAATGTCATGTTTTTGTGTCCATGAAAATTGCTTGGCTCGCCACGGTATCATGTAACTTACTTCTTGAAGTTCTCCCATAACCAGATTTAAGGGGTGCTCGTGGGTGTAAATATTCCAGACACGTGTGGGACTTCATGTTATGAATGCAGTTGCAAGCTAGCACTCGTGAAAAAGTGATGAGTAGATTCAATGTGGAGCATACTGCAACAACTAGAGGCAGTTAGGAAGATGTGGGCAATAATTATGATTACGTTGTGTTCCTTGACAGTATATATTTAAAGCCCTCTGCATTTCGAGCTAATAGATGTAAAATGGTAATACTTAGACAATGAGGACTAGACAGATCAATCTATGATTATAGATAATGGGAGCAGGAAGATACTTGGAAAATGGTATAGTGCTTTGTGGGGGTGTACATGTTAGGCCCTCTGATGTCAAGATCTCTTGAAATTTTCAGAAGAATAAGTGTTTTTAAGCATTTTAAAGCGACTGGTTGTAATATAAAACACCAGCTATTTTCCTTGGGAAAAATAGACCTGGATGGCCAGATGTGCTTGGTAGAATCGTTGGTGTTCCTCGTGTTCTTAAACTACTGTGAGACCTGCTAACACGGCCTGAACCTACTTCTTCATGACTCTTCCTCCTAACCTAATCCATCACTGGTAATACGAATGCTGGACTGGTTAAGGTAATTGTACGAAATTTTAATTAAGGGAGATGTAACTTATGCAAAATCAAGCCTCTTACTATAAGTGTTAAAAATTTGCAAACCCAATCTTCTCACCCCATATTCTCTATAACTATCCGATAGCAATATTTACTATGTTATCATCCGTTCTTAATACCTTAGTACACAAAGTGCTCGCAACAGCAATTTCCTGATCAAATTGAACTTGAAGTACCACCCCCCTTTCACAGACTCGGCTTAATACTTAATGCTCCAGAACTGACTAAATAAGTCCTTCAAATCACCCTGTGGCTATCTTTCCTCTTATATCTGACTGAGATGAGCAAGGCCACACAGCCATGCACTCGCCTTCACTCTTACGAAGCAATACATACAAAGGTATACATAAGTAAATATAAATACACATACTTACCATAAGGCCTGTTTTAAGGTTGATTACAGAGACGTTAACTGTTTTCTGTTGTAAATAGATACATGGATCAGTGTCTCAATTATACTCGTTGCAACTGTTATGCAAAGGGCAAGTAAAAGAAGTGATATATTGACATGTTTCACTTATTCGGTATTTCCGAACCATATTACGATCGAAAATAATAACAAAATGATTACTGTCGTAAGGATTGGTCACGTATGAGTGAGCAAAGATTAGTAAAAACTAAGTTGTATATTTATAGAAGGGTACTTGATACGTTGTATGACCACACTTCTGAAAAAAGAAAATGAATTGTTAGCATAACTCTCAATTAAGTATAATCTTTGATTATGCATGTCATTTTGATTCCTGAATTCAGTCTTGTATGTTTAGCAAAATTATGCTCGACCTTTTTCTTTTACAGCTCATTAATGTATTCATTGCGCTGAGAAAATTATTAATAAGATCATTCTTATACAGGCTTCGATGTTTAGACAGTTGCGATTATTGTGTACAATCGCAGATTATATGATAGAGAATTATATTGCTGTTAAATAAATTGATATGCCGTGGAATATTGATAATTTCTTAAGGACATGATAATAGTGCTCCCTGGTCTTTATTGAATTTCATTTAACAGTTTGCCAACACTACATTTAATTCCACGTGATATAACATCGAAAAGATGGCTGAATGGTAATCGTTGGATCTCAGATATGGCTCACCGTGAGGCGCGCTGCAGCCGAGGAAGTTGCTTGCTGCCGTTGGAATGCTGCTTGCTTTTGCAAATCCACTTGACCACAGAAAAATAGCGGTGGCTGGCGCGTAGGTTAGAAAACTAAGTGATAAAAATTCAAATAAATCTCTAGTGTTTGTTCCAACGTCTCGTACCTTGGTTAAGTAAACTACAAAAGTTTTGATCTATAACCAAGTACGACAAGTTTAACACTTTGAACAATAATGTCTGCGTGACTAGATTTTAAATGGCAGATTGCCCTGTTATTTACTTAACACAAACAATATGATCGCAGCCTTAGCCGTCTCAGTGTTCACTCTTTTAACATAATTCACAGTTCAATGCACATAACAATATTAGCTGATCTACACTTGCAGTCAATCTTCAGAACGGTAAAACTCGCCGTATTTTCCTGTCTCACGTACGACGAATCAACTCGGTTTGCTTCCCGAAGAAACCAAGATATAAATCCATTCTCTCAGTGTGACTGCTTGTGTCTTCGGATGTATTTTCGGTTTCTTCTTCCACGTTTTCTGCGATGATTTAAATGTAGTCTCCTCACCTGCAGTTCTTCTTTTCGTCTTTAGTCTAGCACACTTGCACTTTCCTCTTCAGCCTCGACCTTTGAAATCCAATCTTCTTTTCGAAGTACACTGACGGGAAAAAATCGCTGTACCGAAACATAACTAATGTAGGGTAATGAAATTTTTTGAATATATTCGTCTAGGTAATATATTTAAGTGATTTACGTTGCAAGATCACAGGCTGGGCTTTAAAGGTCTGTAGTCAGCCAATGCGCGGAGCCAAACGAGCGACACTGGGTACCGCCGTGAGCGAGAGCCCTCGAGAATCTGGTGTGCTGTGGGTTTGTAAGACGGACTTCAGTGCGGGATGCACAGGGCGTGGTCGCTGTGTGGCTACAACAGCCTGGTGGAGTGGTTGGTGACTTTTCCCGACGGGATACACAGCGCTCCCAGTCGAGGTGGAGAAGTGCCTTTCTGCACTTTAGGAGGAGTACTACCAGCTTTTGCAGCCGGTTGTTGCACACGGGCGTTACATGATAGACACAGTGCACTGTGTGGTACGCGAACGGTGCATTGCCTATGTTCGGTAGCCATAAATTCTGCTCTGAAGTCTATGATTGTTACGTGGCAAGTTATTCTTGTATACCGATGGCACACGGAAGAGCGGGTGTGTGCGCTGTGAGTGCGAGCAGTTGCCTTTGTTAACCACACACTCTAAGAGTGACTGTATTAGTCCAAAGACACTTTGTTTAAACTCCTCCGTCAGCATAACTGCTGAGGATTCATCTTGTTCTATGTGATTAATTAATTGTTTATATTATAATATTAGGCTTTATTAAGATACACTACTGGACATTAAAGTTCCTACACCAAGAAGAAATGCAGATGATAAACTGGTATTCATTGGACAAATATATTATACTAGAACTGACTTGTATTTACATTTTCACGCAATTTGGGTGCATAGATCCTGAGAAATCAGTAGCCAAAACAACCGCCTCTCTCCGTGATAATGGCCTTGATACGCCTGGGCATTGCGTCAAACAGAGCTTGGATGGCGTGTACAGGTACAGCTGCCAATGCAGCTTCAACACGATACCACAGTTCATCAAGAGTAGTGGCTGGTGTATTGTGACGAGCCAGTTGCTCGGCCACCATTGACCAGACGTTTCCAGTTGGTGAGAGATCTGGAGAATGTGCTGGCCAGGGCAGCAGTCGAACATTTTCTGTATCCAGAAAGGCCCGTACAGGACGTGCAACATGCGGTCGTGCATTATCCTGCTCAAATGTAGGATTTCGCAGGGATCAAATGAAGGGTAGAGCCACGTGTCGCAACACATCTGAAATGTAACGTCCACTGTTCAAAGTGCCGTCAATGCGAACAAGAGGTGACCGAGACGTGTAACCAATGGCACCCCATACCATCACGCGGGGTGACACGCCAGTATGGCGATGACGAATATACGATTCCAACGTGCGTTCACCGCGATGTCGCCAAACACGGATGCGACCATCATGATGCTGTAAACAGAACTTGGATTCAGCCGATAGAACGACGTTTTGCCATTCGTGCACCCAGTTTCGTCATTCAGTACACCATCGCAGGCGCTCCTGTCTGTGATGCAGCGTCAAGGGTAACCGCAGCATGGTCTCCGAGCTGATAGTCCATGCTGCTGCAAACGTCGTCGAACTGTTCGTGCAGATGGTTGTTGTCTTGCAAACGTCCCCATCTGTTGATTCAGGGATCGAGGCGTGGCTGCACGATCCGTTACAGCCATGCGGATAAGATGCCTGTCCAGAATGAGATGCCTGTCATCTCGACTGCTATTGATACGAGGCCGTGGGGATCCAGCATGGCGTTCCGTGTTATACTCCTGAACCCACCGAGTCCATACTCTGCTAACAGTCATTGCATCTCGACCAACGCGAGCAGCAATGTCGCGATACGATAAACCTCAATCGCGATAGGTTACAATCCGACCTTTATCAAAGTCGGAAACGTGATGGTACGCATTTCTCCTCCTTACACGAGGCGTCACAATGTTTCACCAGGCAACGCCGGTCAACTGCTGTTTGTGTATGAGAAATCGGTTGGAAACTTTCCTCATGTCAGCACGTTGTAGGTGTCGCCACTGGCGCCAACCTTTGTGAATGCTCTGAAAAGCTAATCATTTGCATATGACAGCATCTTCTTCCTGTCGGTTAAATTTCGCGTCTGTAGCACGTCATCTTCGTGGTGTGCACTAGTAATTTGGTAGCGTATAATGTGTTGCTTTATGTGGTAGTTATCTGATGATAGTGATAGTAGTAAGCCAATTCGTTGTTGTGTTTCATCAACCTTTGAAGTCTTGATCCAGGAAAGATGATTGGGGAAAGGAAAGTTTGGTTTTCTTTTCCGACTGAGAACGGTTGACCTGATACCTCATTTCTTTAGTTTTTATTTTATTTTTTCAGTTCTCATAAACAAGCCGTTTCCCCTCTTCGGGATCTGAGTCCAATTTGGAACAAACGCGATCTTCAGATTAAACCGGCTCCAAACGTCAGAACTTGGTCGCGTCTTAACACGAGTTTACTGCACCAAAGTTTCCGTGGTGCAGTGAGGAGGTCAACGACAGTGTGGATTCAGTTTCATTTTTTTTCATTTGTCACTGTCAGTGGAGATGAGAGGGAGTAAGTCACCTTGGTTGCAGGGGATTCAGTTCCAAAAGGTTGGTAACTCACATAGAGTTGGCAGGAATGGTTCGCTGAAGTAGGAAGTTGTTACTCTTTCTTTAATCAATTCATTGTTATAACAAATACATTTGTTTAGTGTGATGAAGGAGCAAAAGTCTTTACCAGAATGTTAGATATCCTTTCTCGTAATTATCGAAAGTATCTATCACAGATAAGTGCTTGCAGTGTCATTCGGTCTGACACTTGGTATGACTAAACAGTCAGCAGTACTTCGAACTAATTCACTTGTAGTTAAGGGCACTTGGCCTAACATCAAGAGACGAGAACCAAGCAGTGACATGGAGAAATGGAAATGACCATATGACATTGTTGGCCTGGAGGCTCCGTGCGCGAAGTTCGGCCGCCAAGTGCAAGTCTTATTTCAGTCGACGCCACGTTGGGAAACTACCGCGCCGATCATGAGGATGAAATGATGATAAGAACAACACCTAGTCCCCTAGCGGAAAAAATCTCCAAGTCATCAGGGAATCGAACCTGGTCCCACTTGCATGGGAGGCGAGCACGTTACCACCCAGCTAAGCAGCTGGACAGCAGTGCCATTTCCCCGCTGTTCACTGACATTCTCCTATTCCAGCTCCTCGGAACAGAAGCAAGCAGCCTCTGTTCAGCACTACTACTATGAGAACTGTAAAACGCTACTTAGCTTGCAGCTGACGTGAGTCCACCACAATCAGTCTCCGTTTTCTCGTAGTTGAATATCTATTGCTCATCAGACGCTGCTGCGGAGCGTCACTGCCCTCTGGGTGCTGGATTCTCAAACTGACTGCTGACACCTAATGTATCGTTGATTGACCTCTCATTTCGTTCTTAATTGATTCTAGATGCACACCGTCCTCTTCATTATCTACCTGGAACATTCCTTCTCATTCCCTCGACACGCGATCGCCTAAGCGTTTTGTTGTCGTTTTAAATTTCACTCGGTATTCTTCCATCACGCGTATCGGAGTGTTTCCTCGTATTCCACTGACATCGACCCTCGGCGCCTTAGGCGAGATGTTAAGTGTAATGCTTACTGCCATATTTGACCAGCCTCGAGGAAAAAAATAGCGTTACCTTCGCCCGATATCCTGTCGTCAGTCTGTCACGGACGTAGATCGGATTGGCTATGGAACGCTGCACGCTCTCTCCGTTATTATCTGACATATAATTAAAATTATTGAAGTTTTATATGATAGCGACTCTTTGAACCAGATCGACTAGCATAGCTTCACTAGGAAAGACGGTGCGAACGTTTCAGTTGCTTAGAATGGTAAACGAATAGACAGCAGAAGGTCTCCTATTTTGGAACAGAGAGCTGAATAACAAATCAGATCTACTGAACATTTTAAATTACTTCTCAGTCTACCTAACAGTACAGCTGGATGGCAACATTACATACACACAAAATAAAAACATTCCCTTAATCAATCACCTACAACTTAAGCGGAAATCCATTCGGTAATCACCATTTAACAAATAATTCAAGAAAATAAAATTCTAACCCCAATGAAAATTAAACGATATGGGAAAAACGCTCTTTCAATCGCTATTGTATGGTTGGTAATCACTAAAATGCTCATAAGCCGTGTGTACCACTTCATACAGATACAGTTACTTAGTGACATTGATAAACACGCAGGTTCAACGGTCACCACAGATTACTAATGAGAAACCACATCGACAGCAAAGGTAGTTAACTACGTATCTCAGACGTTATCCTGTGGCCGGCTAGTAATAATAGTTACCACCTATTAAAAAACACACTAGTGGCCGCTCACTAAGATAACCCTGAGCTAGTTCTTAATTTAGAGGGTTCATTCGATTTTGTTAGTTTTAATGACGATAGCGTCAGTCACAACTAAGGTAGTAGCCTTTTATCATACAATATCACTCAGCTGTCGTGTGATAACCCACTTAGGCTAAATGGAACTAGCCGTAGCTTAATCTAGGATATCAGTTTACAACCGAGACAGCCATGTACCTAGAAGGCCACTAGCCTAATCCAGACTAACAGCAGGACACAGTATGCGGTGGTATCCTTGCTGATAGTCAGCTCCCCGATGCTGATTTATCGCTGATAGAACATCTCCCGCTGCAGAATTAGTTAACATCTCAGGACAGCCATTGACCAAAGTGGACACCTTTGTTGTACGTCATTCCTGAAAGTAATCAACAACAGCGGTACCATGATCATCAGAAACCAACAACTTAAATTGGATATGCGGACGTGCGCGCAATCAAAACCCGTTTAAGAAACACAGCTAATAAAATTAAGTGAATCTCACAAAAAAGGCTAGCAAAATTAATAAAAGTTCAATCTCACTTACAACTAAACTCGATGCTAATTTGGACACGGCTTTTGCGAGCCACACCTCCTCGGACAGTCGTAACAGGGACTGACGCGAACGAGTGGACAATCAAACAGCAGCGGCTCAGTCGGTCGTAATTATGGTGATGACATTCACCTACAATCACCCAGAATTCGACACAGTACACAAGCGAGGTTTGCTGGTCTGTTTCTCTGAATTACGTCCAAAATTCGTCTCCCCCAGCACTGAACGCAATAATTGTATCATGCAATCACTGCCGAAAGGAATCGTTACAGCACTTCAGTCGGATTGCACCAACTCAAAAATCTCTAAACACAATTTTACTTCCAAACTCCTGACAGAAAAATTATTGGTAACTGATCCTCCTTTTCGAATGCGTATGAGAGCATAAAAAACCTAAGCGTCCCAAAACACCAGCCACAATTCAGTTGTGCAAACATTCATAAACAAGGCAAAGCGAACTATTCAAGACGTGATTCACGACTGACCGAGAACACTTTCGTTCACCAAATTCACCAAAAAAAAAGAACTCTAAGGTCAGCTTGTCGATGCCTTCAGTAGGAAACGAACACTAAAGAGCTCCTAATAGAACGTGACAATGTTACACGGTACTTTCACAGTTCATAAGTGGGTTAACAAACCAGGTGGTAACTGGGAGTAACAACTCAAAAACACTTTTACTTCCAGAAGCATGCTGTATAGTACCTAACTCCCCGCACATTTCCTTCCACACGATTATACTCACTACACGAATGGCGTACTCACTGATATGAGACCAGTATAAGAATTCATTCAGTTACACTACTCAAGGGCGTCAGTAGAGAGATGGTGGTGCAAAGTATCAGACAAATGCACTATCGGTCACTGATCTTCCACAGGTTCTACACACAACAAAAACGTAAGCGTTCCAAATTAGCAACAACGCGTCACTATGGAAACACTCGCAAGCGAGCCAGAACCAATTTCCCTGGACCTGGTGTCTAAAACAACCAGCAGCACAAGTTCTCACCAATGCAAACCATCAGACCGACAACTATTAATAACAAATCCTTTCCGAGGATGGCGTGGTATAAGAAAAAGCAAATTCCCCTAACCGCCAACAACATACCATTGCGGAAATAGCCTGAAAACATGCAAAACCAATATGCGAAGACCAGATAGCAGATTGACAAAGCGCGCACACCGAATGTGGAGCCACGCAGACGTCAGCTTCCGAGTCCAAGCAACAGTAAACGGACTAACTATATGTGGTAGAAAGGAGCAACTCTAGCCGATACATTCTTGCAAATGAATAACCACACCATCACACAGCTGAGCAAGTATATAACTCCACTCTCCTGCACTTTTCAGGGTGATAGGAATTTGTTCCATCAACATCTACACAGGTGACTTCACGCCAGGGCGATTAAAGAGGGAAAAACGTATCACCACAGCTGCTGGAGTAGCCACACACTGCTCGCTAGTTCCCCTCTACTCCACGGTACGTAAGAGAAGACTCTAAGAGACCTGCAGGCGCATGGACCGGGTGCGACACGGCAGAGCGAGCACTTGCCCACGCTCACGCGGATGTCAACAGCTCAGATCACTTGCACACAGCCTCGGTACTTGCAGTGTGCGCATGCATCACGCGCTTCCCTTACCACCAGAGTTGGGCAAAATTTATTCGACTGGCGTATAACGAATACAGATAACAAATTGTATTCGCTATTCGTGAATAACGAATGAAAATATTTATTCGAAACCATATTAATCTGCATTAATAGAAGCATCTGTTCATCGTCTGAGAATAAAAATCTTTAGGAATAATTGATAAATCTGAAATCGAATGAGACTTCCTGTTCCAACACATTGTCATTTATTAATCCAACGTATTTTTACTTTGAAATTAGTTTTCAGACCTGCTCTTTTTCCAAAATTCTCATCAACAACTTTATTTGATTTTCAAAGATTTCCAGTTATCACGCGCAAAAGAAAATACATTCTATACGTGGGAAGAAGATATCGGTGTGTTACATCTCCTGATATCGCCTTTATTTCAGGATAACGATGTAAGAGTGACAAACAATAATCTTTTCTATGAAAAACTGAAAATTTATCAATTATTTTGGCAAATACCGTCGTTGTGATTCCACGCTGGCTTCACACCCCAAATCACGTACAAAATAAATTTCCTTTTTACGTCATAGCACCAACTGAAACTTGTAAAACTACTTCTTAGACATTTCAATGGCTATTACATGTCTGTAGATTGTTGTAAACCTTTCTTGGTCATGGGCAGCAACTCAGGTAAATCGGGGTTAAGGCATTGCCGCTGTAATTGCAGTTGATGTAGAAAGGCGAAAAATATTTTCCTATTGTCTGTTGACACTTTCTCACTAAAAAGCATTTTAGCCTACTGCAAATTATTAACTCTGTTACTGTAACCCAGTGTCCCTTTCCAGATGTTTCAGTCTCAAAATTATGTACCTGCGTATGCGTTTGTTGGATGTATTTCATCATTTCGGAGCTATTTCATGATTTAACGTAATAGCGTACTCAGATCTGGGTGACTGGACGTTCAGCAGCCTTCCAAAACAGCTTTAGGAGACTTATTTTAAGTCTATTGGTGTTAGTTATTAGCGATTACTGAGTTCTTAATTTCGTTCACTCACTTCGTAGCACTGCAAACAAGGACGAAGTAAGTAATTACAGCAATGAAATGCACGTATCTAATACTGATACCAACCTTGGTACAATGGAGGAAGACATTGTAGATTAAGAGTTACTGTTGACTGCATTTTCTAATTATGTAGAGTACTTCAGTATGCAACCTTGGTACAATGGAGGAAGATATTGTAGATTAAGAGTTTCTGTTCATTGCATTTTCTACTTATGTAGAGTACTTCAGTATGTCACCAGTGAGGGAGCGAGGGGGGGGGGGGAGGGATTACTGGCAAGTGCAAAGATAGTTGAACTGTGCTCCATCCAGCTACAAAGCATATTTACGTTGCATTCGTTACGCTTTGGAGCAAGTAAAGCTGTGCTCAGCCCAAAAGTTGGTGCACATTGCAGTGTGTTATTAGGCATGTAGATGTGCCCTTGCCTTTCTGCCGCATCTGAACCGACTTACGGAACCAGTTAGAGGGGAACCTACATTACAACATGTACTCCAAAACAATGGCCCGGCTTTTTCCTCTAGCTTTGCAATCCGCAACATAACCCAAGGAGTAACTGAGGCATATTTCTGAACAAACCATTTGTCAACTAGAAACGGCACTGAGCCACAGAAACAAAAGGTATTTATTAAATTCTGTCAATGAAGTAAAGAAAGTAAATGCTGTAAGATTCCACATTATTCGTTATTTAAATTACGAATAATAAGTAATAAATAAATTTTGTAAAGAGGAATAATCCCCTTACCTGTGATTAATTTATTTATGAATTTTTTTTAATTCTTTACTTATTTGCATAATTATCCGATTAAAAATATATTTGAATAATACCATTCCCTGTTTACCAATATACCTTGTGCTCCTTTCCTCTTTCTCGTTAGGGTAGTTCATTTTATTACCTTAAACGAGCCTTCTAAGTTATTTGCTCGATTTACTCAATTAAGCCTGCGGTGTACCTAGATTGAAGTTATTTTTGCAACATCTGAAACAGCCTGAAGATTAGGTGAATCAACACCACTCAGGTTTTTTAGGGAGAGTTTTTTCTTCGTTGTAAGGGATATGCTGGGATTTGTAATATCCATCCCCATGGAAGACAAACTAAGAAATCAAACAATAAGTGGAAATAGAATATCATCCAGTCCCAAATTTTAATAAATATTTAGAGTCACCACAGCATAACATATAACCCCTGGCCCAAACGAAACCATCGATTTTTCGAAAATGGGTTAGCCATCCCCTTCATGGATGGAATGAAACTAAAAAAAGAGAAAAAAGAGGAAAAGTTACCACTTCCAGATGTTCTTATTCGTACGGATATATAAGTGGACTAAGTACATTTGAGGATACTAGGTAATTGGCGAGAACGGTAACGTGAATATTTTATACAAATTTAAGTGATCGTGTTGTAATTAGCTATGAAACAAACATTTACTAAGTTCACATAATTTCAGTTGGCAATACGTCAATTACAAAAATACACGCTTATGAGCAACTGAATTCAAAAAATGGTTCAAATGGCTCTGAGCACTATGGGACTTAACTTCTGCGGTCATCAGTCCCCTAGAACTTAGAACTACTTAAACCTAACTAACCTAAGGACATCACACACATCCATGCCCGAGGCAGGATTCGAACCTGCGACCGTAGCAGTCGCGCGGTTCCGGACTGAGCGCCTTAACCGCGAGACCACCGCGGCCGGCAACTGAATTAGAGGTAGGTGATATGCAGGAGACAGGGTGCTTCTATCAACTTGGCGAATGTAATGGTTAGTGTCATATGGCTGAGATGTTGTCAGACCTCGTACACTAGGCAGCTGAGAAGAATGGCTGCGAATTGTAAGGCGGGCAGCGAGGAAACAGCCCTTCCTCTGCCAACCTCCTACCCGGTAGCTGCCAGTGCTCTCTATTGGTCGTTTGAAGAATATTATGTTACCAGTGGACTTCATCGTCAGTCTTATTGCGCTTAACTATTCACCATTTACTGTCTTCCAGTTGTTTATTTTTTATGTGCATCACCAGCGAGAAAAACAGAATATATTATGGAACACACATCACATGAACATTGTGAGCAAGACACGGAAAAGTAAACATCATTATCAGATGCTTCAACTGAGTAAAGCAAAACGTGTATCGCGAAGAAAAAATGCATTTGAATAGACGTATAAGCAGTACCCCTATGAATAAACTATTTATACAGCATCCACTCACACAAGTGTGCGATTTGCAAGTGGGGGGAGGGGGCGATGGGGGGGATTTCCACCCTCTGCATCAGACCATCCCCTCCTCTGGTTTTAGTTTATGCACCCCAACCTGGGATGTTTATTTCCCACGCACTGGAGTAAAACTTTACATATAATTTAAATTTGTGGAGCCGAACACTGAAAGTTTTTAATAAGTCTTACTATTAATGCTATTAATATGTTTCAGTTTTCTATCATCAGAATAAGTACAGCTTTTCACAAATGTGCCTCTACTTTTTGAATTACCCTCGTATACCTGTATGTAGATGATTTTGTAAATAAGCTTTACCTATAATGTACTTTTAAAGATATAACAAGGGATGGCTTTTCTGATAGTGCACACGCATGAATAGTGAGTTTCGGCATTAACATCTATTTGTAAATAGTTGTTTAACCATGCGTAACGTCACAGTCCAAGCTAGTAACATGTATAATACTAATAACCCCCTAAGACATCCCCCCCCCAATTGGTAAAAGCACAAATGGCACCCTGACTCACACACACACACACACAGAATTTGACCAATATTATTTTAGAAATGTCAATACACTGAAGATATAATATATCAGAGGCAGTCAGATGAAAGTCCAACGTAGTCGTAACACCGGCTATCGTCAGATCACCAAAGCTAAACGCTGTCTGACTTGCTAGCTCTTGGATGGGTGACCATCCGGATCTGCCAGGCGCTATTGGCAAGCGGGTTGCACTCAGTCCTTATGAGGCCAAATGAGAAGCTGAGTGAGAAATATAGATTTCGTTCGCGGAAATTCATTTTGACTGGGAGGGTGGTGTGCTGACCACATGACCCTCCATACCCGCATGTAGTAACGCATATCATCTGAGGATGACACGGCGGTCAGTCGGTGCCGTGCGGCCTTTTTGGACTGAGAGAGAGCGAGAGTCAAATGAGAACGAGACAGATGGAAAAAATAAGTAGAGGTTAATATTTCAAAAGTATTATTGAATCCAGGCGTCCATCACTTTATCCAAAGCAGATCACTAGCCCTGAAGAATTTGGAATTCGCATGGAGAGGGATGGGGGCTTTATGGATGAAGTGTAAGAGCATCCTGGCGAAACTTCTGGGGTGTAGTCAAAACAACCTTGCCAACATGCGATACACAACGTCAAAAATTACATGAGGTGACTCATTCGTTTCAACAACATTGGGTCATTCAAGCATGTTGCCAAGATTGTTTCGAGTACGCTGCCGAAATTTCGATGGGAAGCCCCCACACATCCTCCATATGGCCCCTTCGTCTTCCCATTAGATTTCAATTCTTTTAGCCCTCAATAAAGATATTCAATGTCATGTATTTGCTTCTGATGAACATGTGCATGCTTCGGGTACAATCATGATCTGTTGGCGACCGCAAACATTTTCCATGAAAGCAGTTTACTTACTTTTTTCCGTCTGTTTCGTTTTTATTTAACTGCATCTTGTATTTGCCTCGCTGGAACATTTTCTAATGAGTTAATTTAACTACTAACATAATTGTATTCATTAAAATATCTTTAGAGTTTCGTGTACTGTACTGTATAATCGACGTTACCGACTCGCGGTCACATTACTTTCGGCTGCATTTTTCTCAGCTGCGGACTGTACTGGCCATCAACGTGACAGTCGAATACAAGGTTTCCATCAGCGGAGTACCAGAGCCTGGTCTCCAGACGAACAACACGCCCCATCTCAGTCGCAATATATGTGTTAGGTACAACTTACAGAAAATTTACTTAAGTTTTATTTCCCATCGCAAAAACGCAGCAAGATGTAGAGTCCAGCCCTTACAACAGCAACAACAAAGAAACTCTCTCTACTAAGCACAAATGATGATGTTATAGCAAAGAGTCTCCAAGTGCAAGTCCATTGTGTTGGCCAACAGCCATCCAGTGGCAGAGAGCACTCGTAGTCCAAAGCTGCTGGAGGCGTGGATCAGCAGGCACGCACCATTGGGCCTGCTAAATCCTTTGCGAGCGCTATTGGCGTCAGACAGGAACTTTAAATTCCGTTGCCACCTCTGAGGTCTGTAGCGTGGTATTGATATACGATACCACATCCCTTCTCTCTAAATCTACTCACTGTCATCGTGTAGTGTAGACATGTGAACAATGACTGAGGCGGAGGACTGAACGCAAGTCGCAATGGGGAGCCTGGAACCGAAAGTGAGGCTCATGCCAAGCTTCTGCTCAGGCCCTGACATACGCCCTTAGCCCTCCTGTGAACACCAGCCCAAAAAACTGGACAGATGTCATTCACTCACATCCAGAGGTGAAGCAGCAAACGAGGATGGAGGCACCTTGATGACTACAGAGCGACCTGAGGAGTCACATGAATAGCTGCTGGGACGAGACGCCCATCCCAGATGACGGTAGCTGTGAGGACGGGAGAACGGCGACGTCCATGAATAAGCGCCGACTTTCATCAGTTCTGAGACAGGCTTCTGGGAGCTGGATGCCGCGAGGGCTGCTGTGTTGAGGCAGGAATGGAATCCGAGGGCACTAAGTCTGCGAAAGGATCCTGAAACTTACATGGACTCAGCAGTGCTCTCGATGCCTGAAGTAAACAGACACAATGTCCAAGAATGACAATGATGGTGCCTCGCTCCCAACGCCTCTGTCCGCCATACAGTCTGTAAATGATTCAATCGTTATTGTGATACTTGGCTTATCTGGTAGGACTGAGCGCTGTCCGGCATGGCAGCTGCAGCATCTGAAGCAAAGTGTGGACGTGCCGTCCATGTAACAGCTCTACTGACGGTGGTCTTTCGTTTGGCTGGAAGAAGTAGGGAGATGAGAAGAGCAACAGAGCTTGATCCTGTGTGTGTGTGTGTGTGTGTGTGTGTGTGTGTGTGAGGCACGCTGTTTGTCCATTTCTTACTTAAAGGTCCTAACAAAGCGTTCAGACTCTCCACTTTATTGCATGTGGAACAGTGCACTCGTCATGTAAGTGATGCTGGACGTTGTGCAAAATTGTTCAAACTCTGCGGCAACAAATTGAGGTCTATTGTCAGTGACAATCACTTCAAGCAATTCCTCGAGGTAAAAGATCGTCGACGAGGCTTGGATTGAGGAATGAGCTTTAGTAGAGTGCATAGGAACCACGAAGCGGACTTTGCTGCAAGCGTCAACGATGGTGAGCCAATGTATATTCCAGTAAGGGCTCAAGAAATCCAAGTGCATACGGTGCCAAGTAGCTTGAGGTTTGGGCCATTCAAAGAACTGCTGAGGCGGGACTGACTGATATTCACCACATGTTTCGCTCTGAGAAGTCAACTGTTCACGTTATCCATCCAGATCATGCCAGGTGCAATGACGTCGCGCCAGCTGCTTGCTGCGAACGATGTCCAAGCGTCCTTAAAGTAGAATTAAAGCATGTCAGCCTGGTAGCCTGGGGAATCACAACAAATGACTACTTATTACCGGTACGAGGCAAAATGACACCTTGGTAAACTGCAGTGGCATGCCGACGGGCAAAATTTCGGTGAACCAGAGGGCTATAAATTTGTCTGGCTGAACGGGGCCTACCAGTGCGCTTGTAGTGCAACAGAATGTGGAAATCGGGATCTTATGCTGCAGCTTCCAGTGGTTAAACGGAAAGCTAAACAAAGCATGTCTTTTGTATGAATGTAGCAACAAGAAGCACAGGCCCCATGGAATATTGAGTCTGATCCAAAAGGGAGGCAAGAAAGAGCATCTGCATGGGCATGCTTGTAAGTGAGCCTGTACACAATCTCATATTAATAATTTGACAAAAGAAGAGCCCACGGTGGCAGCTTCTGCTCCGTGCGAATTTGGAGTGACTGATAATGGCTCAACAAACATTGTAGGCGTTTTTGGTCGGTCACCAAACAAAATTTTCTGCCAAAAAGGAGCTGGAGAACCTTAGTGATACCTCAGACAATGGAGAGAGCCTCCTTTTCAGTTTGTGAATCATTACATAGAGCTTTCTTCAAATATTTCGAAGCAATGTCAATCACACTTTCAACAGCACCAAATTTAAGCTACAAAACTGCACCGATGCTATAAGAGAAAGCATCCACGGCCAGGACCATAGGTTTCACTGGATCAAAATGAACAAAGCGTCAATCACTAAGGAAACCATTTTTCTTCTCGAAAGCGGACTGGTACTCTTGTAACGACACAGAAAGAAAATTCTTCTTGTGCAAGCGGTGCAAGGGAGTCGCGATTTGAGAGGAGTTAGGAATAAAAAGGATGTAATACGTGAGCTACCCTAACATAGACTGCAATTCCCGATCACTGCATGGTTGTGGAAGGTCACACATAGCAAGCACATGGGATTGCAATGAGCGAACGCCCAGGCTACAAATGACATGCCTTAAGTATTCAAGTCCTGTCTGAAAAAACACACATATGTCAGTGTGACACGTAAGACCAGCTGCAGACAACACCTGAAACAGAGTGCGAAGATTATAAATGTGTTCTTCATAAGTGCGAGCCGAGACAACAATGTCATCTGAATAATTCGAGTTAAACGGAACTTTTGCAGTCAGCTGCTCCAGAAAGCGATGAAGAATGGCAGGCGTAGAAGCACTGCTAGACGGTAACCTCAAAAATTTGAAGACATCCAGATACGTGTTAATGACTAAGACTTGTTGCGATTGCTCATCCAGAGATATTTGCAAACAGTACAGCGCATGTCACTTTTGGCAAAATAACGACCGACACGCAACTTATCCATGAAATCTTCCAGGTGCAGCAAGGGAAAACTGTCAGTGACTGTTCGCGGTTCACAGTTCTCTTAAAATCAGTTTTCGTCTTTAGAGTAACGAAAGAGGACGCCCACTTAGTGAGAGTAATGAATGTTACACTCCCGCTGTGTTGCAAATCAGTAGGACTTTGAGCCAACAGAAATCCGTAAGTGCTACGGTGGTGCAAATTGACTGACGCTCAAATGTCAAATTGTAAATGGACTGATTGTACAGCACTAGTAAGACACACAAGTTTGTTGTCCTCAGCCAGCACTGCAGATAAAGGCCTTTCTTGAATGGCTACTACACTGTTTCTGTGAGCACATAGACTGTACATCTTCGCGTTTGCTGCTTGCTTCTAAGGTACCAAAATTCTTTAATTTCCTCTACTTCGTGATCATCAATTTTGATTTTAAGTTTGTCTCTACACTCATTTCTGCAATCCCTTATTACTTCCGTCTTTCTTCGGTTCACTATCAATCCACGTTCCATACTCATTAGATTGTTCATCCCACTAACAGGCCCTGTAATTCTTCTTCGTCCCTTTCTTACACCCTTTTCAGTTCGTGCACTTACGTGTTCTTGGTGTTCCTTTCTTGTTGTTCCCTCTTGGTTCTTGTGCATACCGTATATACCCGTATTTCTCTACATGTTACCCCTATTTTTCTCAGGATTTCGAACATCATGCACAATCTTGTTCTGACGAAAGTTTTTTCTAGGCTATCCAATCATATGAACGTATCTCAATTTTTCTTAAATCTTGCTTCCATTACCAGTTGCAAGGTCCGAACTGCTCTCTGGTGCCCTTAGCTTTCCGACAGCCAGCTGATCGTCATCTGACACATCCTTAATTTTCTTATCCATTCTTGTGTTGTTATACTTGTCTCCAACTTGAGTAGTGGCTAAGCTGCCACTCCCCAATGATTCTTGAAATTCTGATGTATTGATATTTCTCATCTCCCTTATTTGATCACAAGGCTTCCAAAGCTCTACTATACTGCGTCTACTGTACTGCATCTCCTATGTTCTCCATATCAGTTTCCACTTGTTCCTGAATCACTTCATCACACAAGTCCTGTCCGTCATGGGTACCATTACTGTGCTCTTTCCTCCTATGCGCTCTTTACTCCTCGCTTAGCCGTGGAATTTCTGTTACACGCTTCACGTTGCCAATCGTGGTTTTCATTTCACCGGAGGTTGTTTTGATTTACATATAGGCTGAATCAGTCGTTGTGGCGAGCATTTCTTTTTCGATATCTTCACGTTTTTCCTGCTGCCATTTTGCCTTGGCTTCCTTGAACTCATTCATTTCATTCCTGAGTGTCTTACATTTCTGTATTTGTATTCGTAAATTTCCGTGAGGAGTTCTGTACTTTTTCATTCACCGATCAGTTGTAATATTTCTTCTGCTGCCTAAGATTTCTTTGCTATTCGTTGGCGAAAATATTTATTAACCTGGCTAACATGTTTGGTCCTTTTCTTAAAATACGGCTGTATCGGAGAAATTATTATGTTCCGAGAGAACAGAAAGTCTGTTTTTACCGAAACCTCTGACCTGTTAATAGATATTACTTTTTAAAGATAAGGTAGAGGAAGTCGGAATAACATGATCCTTGCGTGGTATTTGTTCAAGTATCAGAATAAAATTTGGCCTACACTTCAAAAGGGTAGCTGGGCAACCGAAAGATAACGGACTAATGAAAACAAAATGACAAAGGATAACGAGGCTATTACTCTTGTAAAGTTTCCGTATTCCTGAAATTACAGTTCAGTACTCGATAATACACAATGGAGAAGAGCGACAAAAGCGTCTGGGGCTGGAGGAAATATAATAAGCGAGATTTCTGAAGCTTTCGCTATAGTTATGTATTAGTGCCACGCTCAAGTCAAAAGGAAATGCCGGAAAATCAGCTCGTCTTAGGAACGACGCCAATGACAAATAAGCCGTCGTGGAAATTAAACTTCGACTTTCAGAAGAGGCAAATGCGGAATTACAACGAATATTTGGGCCGCTGGAGATGAACAGAGCAGAACTCAGTAAGAAATTTAATTAAATTCTTCATTTGCGCCAATTCTCCCTTTTCACGGCCAAGCGTGACGTGCAAATCAGATTCCATGCACTAATTAGTCTGCCCCTTTCGGCAGAAACAGTGTTCCTGCAGCTTTATCAGAGACATATACGTCATAATAAAAGATCTGTGAAAGGAAATAGCGAAACCAGTATGTACAGAGGTACGTCAATTTATGTTCCTGTTCGCAGGTTAATGGCGAGTATATTGCATCCGGTAGCTGCGTACACCTTTGCATCGAAAGGACGCATAGCAGCGTCGCTAGCAAACTCGACACGGTCGTAGGTTCCCATATTTCCGTTTAATTCAACGCCAAAGCTGGCAACGAGGCATTAATTTTAGTAAGGGGAGAGACGTCCGTTCCATATGAGCGCTTATAATCATGTCTTAATCAATCCAATAATGAATTCAGAATGGACCCTTTGCAATGACGTCAATACCATACCGGTGGTTCCTGACAATAAAAGTGAATTGGAGGATGGACGAAGTGTGGACAGAGCAAGGTTATATGAGGCTTCCTTGCTGGATGCCTACGGTGTTACCTTGTTCCGTTCCTTTCGATTCATTTTTCCGTACTAATGTCACACCCATAGACAATCATAAATACTGAGGTAAATGTTAAGTTTTCTACACCAAATGTTCAATATTATTTATTTAATACACTGGCTATGGTTCGGCTGTTTATGCTTAGGTTGTTACTTCCAACGTACTTCACGTGTTTGCAGTCCAACGACCATTTACATTCGTTGATGGTAAAGTTCTTATTATTCTGATCCCACGAGATTGTAGACAGGAGAGCTAATGTTCCGCATGCGTGCATCCTTCAGACATCAGGTCACGCTCAGTTACCAGACAGAGAAACAGAAATTACTGCCAGCAATTGTTGTTTTGACACCATTACTCGCCTACTCATATGTACATCTTGAAATCTTTATTAGATGTACGCAGTCTTAGTGCACTTACAGGGCAAGGAAAAAGGATCTATCCCAGGTAACATGAAATGGGACAATCATTGATTACACACATAACCCCCCACCCACACACACACACAAATAAAACTCAGCTTTCAATACGTCCAATTAAAAAAAAAACATAGTAGTCCATGTATTTAATTTCTACAGATCACGAAGCCAGAAATTGGCCAGAAGCTGTGCCGAGGTGCTGGCTGTAGCTCTCGGTCTATTCCGTTTATTTCAGCCTCTGGAGTTGAATACAGCACCGTTCTACGTGAGAATAGCGTGGCACATGATACAATATTTGATCAAAAGTATCCAGATACCTGGCTGAAAGTGACTAACAAGTTAGTGGCGTCCTCCATCGGTAATGCTGGAATTCAGTATGGTGTTCGCCCACCCGTAGCCTAGCTGACAGCTTCCACTCTCGCAGGAATACGTGAATCAGGTTCTGGAAGTTTTCCTGGGGAATGGCAGCCCATTCTTCACGGTATGCTGCATTGAGAAAAGGTATCGATGTCAGTCGTTGAGGTCTGGCACGAAGTCGGCGTTCCAAAACATCCCAAAGGTGTTCTGCAGCATTCAGGTCAGTACGCTGTGCAGGCCAATCCATTACAGGGATGTTATTGTCGTGTAACCACTCCGCCACAGGCCGTGCACTAGGAACAGGTGCTCGATCGTGATGAAAGAAGCAATCGCCATTTCCAAAGTGCTCTTCAACAGCTGGAAGCTAGAAGGTGCTTAAAACATCAATTTAGGCCTGTGCTGTGATAGTGCGACGAAAAACAGCAAGGAGTGCAAGCGCCCTCGGTGAAAAAGACGACCAAACCATAACACCACCGAATTCTATTGTTGACACTAGACACGCTGGCAGATGACGTTCACCGGGCATTCACCATACCTACAGACTGCCATCGGATCGCCACATTGTGTACCTTGATCCGTCACTCCATACAACGTTTTTCCACTATTTACGCTTCCAATGTTTACGGTCCGTAGACCAAGCGAGGCGTCGTCTGGCGTTTACTGGCCTGATGTGTGGCTTACGAGCAGACGCTCGACCATGAAATCCAAGTATTCTCATCTCCCGCGTAACTGTCGTAGCACTTGTGGATCCTGATGGAGTTTCGAATTCCTGTGTGATTGTCTGCCCAGTACACATTACAACCCTCTTCAACTGTCGGCGGTCTTTGTCGGTCAACAGACGAGGTCGGATTGTACGCTTTTGTGCTGTACGTGTCCCTTCACGTTTCCGCTTCACTATCACATGGGAAAAAGTGGACCTATGGATGTTTAGGAGTATGGAAATCTCGCGTATAGACGTATGGCACAAGTGACACTCTACCACCTGACCACGATCGAAGTCCGTGAGTTCCGCGGAAAGCCCCATTCTACTCTTTCACGATTGATAATGACTCCCGAGGTCGTTGATATGGAGTACCTGGCTGTAGGTGGCAGCACAATCCACTGAATATGAAACACGTATGTTTTTGGGGGTGTTGGTTGGGTTGTTTGGGGGAAGAGACCAAACAGCGAGGTCATCGGTCTCATCGGATTAGGGAAGGACGGGGAAGGAAGTCGGCCGTGCCCTTTCAAAGGAACCACCCTGGCATATGCCTGGAGCGATTTAGGGAAACCATGGAAAACCTAAATCAGGATGGCCGGACGCGGGATTGAACCGTCGTCGTCCCGAATGCGAACCCAGTGTGCTAACCACTGCGCCACCTCGCTCGGTTTTTGGGGGTGTCCGTACACATTTGATCACATGAGGTATGTACACTGTTAGACATAAAAACTGACCGTCGGCCGGCCCCCACAGAGACTATGTCCAATAAAACCGACCGCCACTTACAACGCTAAGTCCGGCCATCTGCACAATATGGAAACGCTGTAAGATCCGGAAGTGTCAGGAGAAAGTGTTGTGTACGAGATATTCTGGGATTGTGTTAGCCCGTGGTCTAGTGGTAATCGTTGTGCATTCTAATCTTAAAGTCGCCCTTTTGCGTCCAACCGTATCACTCTTCTTTTCTTTTAGCACATTTCAGCCCTCGACTTAAGTTATGAGTCTAATTGAACATCGAAGATAATTCGCTTCACATTCTACCCACTAGTAATAACAAAAACTTTCAGAAACAATCCCTCAGGACAGCTCGTTGTTGCGTCGCGATCAGTGCAGTTTACGCTCGAGTATTACCTCTCGATGCAGCAGCTTCCCTCCACCAGCCAGACGCCGCCCGCCGCCTAAAATCGGGCGCCACCCAGATGAACGAGGCGCGGCGCTGTCTGTGTATATATGTAATTGTGACTGAATTATTATTTGTTCACAGGCGCTTTCCTGCCGCCTATTGCAACTGTTTTATGAATGTTACAGCAACATGAATAGAAACATCAGATTTTCGCCATATGGAATATTCGATTTCACCTTAAATCTTCACGTTTCGAGTAATGGCAGAATATCCGTCAGTAAAGCTGACAGTAAGAAGCCAGGTCATACCTTTCTTGTGGCAGGCGTGCCAATGACAGTGATCTCAATAACAATATTGTATAGCAAAGATACGTTGCCAACTCATCCACTGGAGAGGCTCCAAAATTGTGAATAGTGTCTGGTGAATATGATTTCAAGGTTTCGGTCCGATTAAGACAGTAAAACACAAATAAATCGTCGCAGTTATTAATTTATGACATTTCATTTGCACTCAATGAATCTATGTATTACAAGTAATTACGCTCTATTCCCTAAACCTAGTTACAGAAATGCTAATTTCTCAGTGAAATATAATGAAGACATTCCAGTTCTTGCCAGCCACGACTTTGAGGCGCAACTATAGTCATATCCGATGTTACTCACAGAACACATCAGCTGATATCCTTCCTGGTAATATGACTGAAACTTGGCAACAACGCAGAATATGTTCTCTGTGACTGACACCTTACTTCCTTGATGATACAGAGCTATCCTGCTAAATTCATTTGATAGTATGGTGTAATTTCATTTGAATAATGTGAGTGATTTTCTCTTGATATGTGATATAAGGATATCAGTTAATGCTTTTGAGTCCACGAGCGTCGTTCCGCACGGAAAACACAACTACTATAGTCTCTTTATGTTGCGATTTATCTGTCATAGCGGCTGCTGGGCCGATAAGTAACTCAAAGATGCCACCCTTTTTCGCTAGCTCCGAGGTAAAGTGCTTGCCGGCCAGTTACAAGCTGCTTTCGTTCGCCTATCGAGACTCGCTGAAAGCCGTATTTTTAATTCCTTTTTTAGCGGAGCTACAAGCAGGTAGATAGAAATTCAATAAGGAAATGGTAAGACAACGCTCGAGAAAATTCGTCTTGCTACATTCAGTACCCCTTAAGTCAGAGAGAAAATCTTATGGTCGTGCAAAATTCTTAATGCCTGTTTTGTTTTCAGCCGACATATTTTTTGCTGTTTTGAATACAAAATTTTATCTATTAACCGCCCCATTTTCATAATACTTGAGTATGATACAGGGCATGAAGTAAATAGAGACCTTTTCGAAGTCAAAAGTCGGTAATATCCCATTAATTTGTGTTAAAATAGGCACAGTCGTCTTACAGATACTTAATGCTTTATTAAAATAGATGGCCGTCGTGACGTTTCGGTAGAAAGTTGAATTTAATTTGTTTTAGTAAAGTAACTATTCAATTTCTCTTTGATGATTACAGGTGTGTTCAATAAACTAATGGAAAACGCAGTTATATCAGCAACAGTATATCCTTTCACAATATCTGAAACAATATGACAAAGCTAAAGTAGTTTACAAATTCTACGCCAGTAGAAGCCCACTGGTTCTAACAAATTATTAAACCTGTGTATTTTAAAGAGCATTTTCGTCTAGAAATGAATTGCCTTGACGGTTGATCGATCAACGGCGGGAAGCGTAAAATTTTACGAGTATACGACCAGAGGGACAAGTGACTGAGAGATGACTTCCCTATCAGTACAAGTACCTGATCTCCTGTGCGCCAATCTCCTGGATATTTTTGTTTCTCAAATCAACACAGTGCGTTATCATGCATTAGCACACATGACGTAGTTTTGTCGGTCGATATTCTTACACTGCGCCCGAAAGGTATCTCAACTGTTGGCAACAAATTCCAACAGTGATGGACACACACTTGGGGAAGAATTAGCAGTGCAAAACACGCTTTTGGAGCTATCAGATAGAAAATATTATGTTCACACCAATGTTTTCTCTAGTTTACGTCGTTTGGGGGGGCTCAGCCTTTCATTTCTTGTTAGGAAATTAACGATAAAGGCATCATAACTAGTCACCAGTAATAGTATTACTCAATGAGCGAACTGATATTCAAGTAAAACTGCAATAATAGTCACTCCGCCGGCAAGGGTGGCTGAGCGGTTCTAGGCGCTGCAGTCTGGAACCGCGCGACCGCTACGGTAGCAGGTTCGAATCCTCCCTTGGGCATGGATGTGTGTGATGTCCTTAGGTTAGTTAGGTTTAAGTAGTTCTAAGTTCTAGGGGACTGATGACCTCAGAAGTTAAGGTCCATAGTGCTCAAAGCCATTTGAACCATTTTGAACAGTCACTCCGTTGGTTTTTGTTGTTTGGAATTAGAACATGCAGGACTCCTACACCAGACTTCTCAGTCTTGCCTGTTGAATGCAAATGTCGCATGATGGTTAAACGGTAATCCATGACTTATATCAGCAGTCGAAACTTTCTTAATGTGGAAAATCATTCATGCTAGAAATAACTTTGTTGAAACAAGAATATCTGTTTGTGGTGTATGTTTCCTAAAATCACTCGCTCCACAAACAGTTCAAATCTTTCGAGCTGCCTCCTCTGCACACACCCCTCGGTTATACCTAAACTATGTACTGTGTTGCAGAAGTTACACCTTTTTCCACTTGAGACCAAATTTTACAACGCTTAACCCCAGTTCATGATTTTAAAGTAAGAAAAATCCCATGCTTGGCTGCAAGATGATAACTAGAACTTCAAATTCGAAATTGGCAGTTGATACATACACTGACAGCGTTGCGCCGCGTTCACCTGGGCAGCGCCGGATTTCAGGGGGCGGGTGGCGTCTGGCTGATCGCGACGCAGCCACGAACTGTCCTGCAGAATTGTTTTTGTTATTACTAGTGGTTAGTATGTCAAACGTATTATCTTCGATGTTACATCAGATTCGTAACTTTAGACGAGGGCCGAAATGTGGTAAAAAATAAAAAAAACGAGAGAGAGAGAGAGAGAGAGAGAGAGAGAGAGATACGGTTGGACGCGAACACACGACTATAAGTTTAGAATGCAAGACGATTACCGCTTTTTTATTTTTTTTTGTTTTGTTTTGTTCGGTAAAGTTCGTTGCGTTTGGTCTGGGCGGACGTCATAGGACATCCGTTCAAGTTGATCGTTGATTCCTTTACTCAGTTTTATATTACAGAGGGCCAGCGCCTCTCTGACCGAACGCGCTGAGCCACCATGCCGGCGACTAGACCACGGGCTAAAACAACCCCACAATATCTCGTAAGTACACAACACTTCCTCCTGACACTTCTGCATCTCACAGCGTTACCAGATTGTGCAGATGGCCGTACTTAGCGTTGTCAGAGACGGTCGGTTTTATTGGCCACCTTAAGTGAACGACTCGGACTTATTCTCTGTGGCGGCCAGCCGGCGGCCAGTTTTTATGTCTAAGACTGTATTTCAGTCTCCCTGTTGCCGAAATCGGATTTAACATCAAAGCCGTTTCTTTTTCTAATTAGATTCACTGCTTCGTGTTCAAGTCCTCTCAACTCAGTAAACTAGTTGACAAAGTCGGTAACTGAACCCGCGGGCCAGTCAGGTAACAACCGCTAAACTTTGAAAGCGGATCACTGTTGACTTTGCACATTCTTTGTTTAAATGTAATATAAGAAACACTGAAAACGTTGAATAATACAGTACTAAAATTTTCGTAGCAAAATAGTTCAGGAGTGAACGGCCGGGTAAAAATGGAAATGCCGTGTGGCTAGGGCCTCCCGTCGGGTAGACCGTTCGCCTGGTGCAAGTCTTTCGAGTTGACGCTACTTCGGCGACTTGCGTGTCGATGGGGATGAAATGATGATGAGAGGCACACAACACCCAGTCATCACGAGGCAGAGAAAATCCCTGGCCCCGCCGGGAATCGAACCCGGGACCCCGTGCGCGGGAAGCGAGAACGCGGACAACGGCCGGGTGTCACTGCACAAAGTGGACAATATTTCGACAAGCGACCACATTGCCATCGTGAAGCGTTCAGTACATTAGCTCACCCCCTGATGGTAACGTGATCACCTAACGAAAAATGTTGATCGTTACACAATGACAGCCCTCGTTCGTCTGCGAATTAATTCGTCATGAGCTATGCTGGGAGAAGTTGAAGAATAACACACTAAAATGTGCATCTTCAGGACACCATCTTCGTCTTAAACTGACCAGTATGAGCTACCCTAGGTTTCCGGCCCGCCGGAGATGATGTGCTTTGGTATTTTGAAAAATTTCTGGTCGTAAGTACAACAGCTGCTTCTTTTCTGGCCAGTTCAACTAGCGCAAACAAAATCACAATCCATTAACTAGATGAATATCACACTGAAAATTGCTCAGCTTTATATGCAAGTACAAACATTCGGTGGCATTGGTGTTTGTGGGATGATCTTACGCATAAGATTGCGGGGATGCGAGGGAGGCATCGAATGATAACAGGTATCATCACATAGTACACACATTTCTAACAGCACCAGGAATGTCTCCGGGAAGATGGACCCCATACGAAAAATGTAGCAATGGTATCACATTCTATAACACCATAAGAAAGTGCAGAAAGTTTTGCGATAGAAGTGGTCAGAAACTGCATTTCATCTTCTCACTTCCTACCACATATTTTCTGGTTATGAGAATTTATTTCAGCGTTGAATGTGGGAAACTTTGCTCATATTAAAGTCTATTACCACTATACTTTCTTATGTGTACTGTTAATTGATATCTATACAGTACAGTGAATAATTTTCTGAATGTGTTGATCTGTTATCAGAGAACGCAAGATGAAATTCACTATATTATTCCGATGTTTTGGCTCTCCGGGAACCGCAGTGAAAAAGATGTAAATTAAGAACGGCAACGGAAAAAAAGGACGATTATTTCCTGAAATTGACCTGAAAGAAACTGATACGAAGTACAGTGTTTTAAATATTACTTTGTTACTACGCTATAAGTTTCCGACGGTTATGTAGTAACTAACGCAGTGGACTTTCAAATGTGACATGAAACACATTTTGTTAGTAGTAACTGTTAAAATTCAAAGGCCGAAATGTTCACAGATACCAACATTACTGTTGTAGAAACAATTGGAATGTAATTTGTTTGTTAATCAATCCTAGAACACCTAAATTATTTGAACACCCAAAAATTCATGAAATATCAGTCCCTGTCCGTCCAGTCAATGACAAAATAGATAGTCTCGCATAAGTGCTTAGCAAAGAACTACATAACGTCCTAAGAAAACTACACACTTGTAATAAACAATATACAACAAAAAAATTCTATATTATTAAAACAAAATATAAGAGGCATACAATTTTGTTCATTGCTAAAACACACTATATTAAAATTTTCATTCCAGACGCAACAAAATCTTCGAACACTAATACACTCCGAATGAACAAAACCTATCATGTATTGAAATACAGGCATGTATAAAGTTCAGTGTTAAATATGTGACAAATTCTGTATATGGCAAAGTGGACGGAATTTCGATATTCGATACGGAGAACATATTAGAAAGAGCGACAATAACCCATCAACTTTCTTCCACCACTTTTGATACACAATTACATAGCAGACATGTAAGAATAAAAAACACGTGGAAAATGTCGTAAACCTCGTGCACTATAACACTATCTGGCATAACTAATTAAAAAAACAGTAGATTTAAGCGCGTATCAGCGTAGAACGACGTAAACCCGAATCATATAAGCAATATAACATTTCTGGTAAAAAAAAAAGGATGTGACCTACAGAATACCATAGACCCAAACAGACTGTAACCGTATAACAATACAGCTGTCAAGTAACGTTTTCATGAAATAAACTTTCGTAATTCGATAATTACAGAAATAACTCCTCCAGCTAAGTTTAACACCTGCTGTAGCTCTACCAACATCAAAGGAACAAATTTATACAGTAGTGATAGCAACTGAGACATTGATGTCATATGAATATAAAGACCACCTGATGTACGTAGCAAAGCATAATTCTATAATACGTTAAATCAGCTATTTAAAAATCTGAAATGTTATACCAAACTAAGTACTTTCCACAGATAAACTGAAGATGGCAATCACGGGCGAGGTAGGCCTATTGTAATAGAAAACATAATGTCCTTATATGGCGCTATGGGTCCAGACGAGTACAAAATTTAATATAGTAACAAACCGAATAAATTATAATTAGACCGTTACCCTGTACCGAGTTACTTTAGGCCACAGATCGCTTACACCAATATCCTTAAAAAATGTCCTTGAACAACTTCCGAGAATTTGTCGCTGTATTTCGGCTGCACTGTGTGTAATATGAACGATGCTTGAGTGATTATTTTCCAGTGCGAATCTCTTACGGTGTGGTCTCTTCCTGCTGCTATTGACAGCTCCACCTGTTGCAGTGCCCATATACCAGGGAGAGGTACTGAAGTTGACCAAGGTGTCCCGCTCAGAGATGGGGGCGTACCTGTGCATCGCGTCCAACGGCGTACCCCCGTCTGTCAGCAAGCGAGTCATGGTCAACGTGCACTGTGAGTATGTGTGTCTATCACTTGAACCACCCTACCATCCGTAGCATATATACACCAACGGTTTCGCAACACCAAAAAATAATTAATGTAGAGTAATGAAATTTCGGGAATACATTTAAGTGATTAACATTGCAAGATCACAAGTTAGTGGAAGAGTTGGGTAAGCCATTGCAAATGTGAAATGGAGATACAGTAAAACGGTGTAAACGCCAGAATGTCCAATGCAAGCATGCAAACGGCGTGCATTGTTTTGTAAAGGTAATAGTTTTGTAGGTGCCTGTTGTAAAGCACCCTTCGGAAATATGTTCATAAATGGCAGCACGATAGGTGGATTCACCAGACTGATGTACTCTTTAGCAGTCAGGATGCGTGGGATAGCCAAGAGAGTGTTCCCGCTATCTTTAGGTCCAGTGGGTCTAGCACGCAGACTCGTTGTGTGCAGGTCCTCAACTGACCTCCTTTTAACCAACATACGGCCATTACTGGCACCGAGGCAGAACGAGCTCTCATCAAGGAACACAACAAACCTCCACCCTGCCTGCCAATGAGCTTCTACATCTACATCTACATCTACATCTACATTTATACTCCGCAAGCCATCCAACGGTGTGTGGCGGAGGGCACTTTATGTGCCACTGTCATTACCTCCCTTTCCTGTTCCAGTCGCGTATGGTTCGCGGGAAGAATGACTGCCGGAAAGCCTCCGTGCGCGCTCGAATCTCTCTAATTGTACATTCGTGATCTCCTCTGGAGGTATAAGTAGGGGGAAGCAATATAGTCGATACCTCATCCAGAAACGCACCCTCTCGAAACCTGGACAGCAGGCTACACCGCGATGCAGAGCGCCTCTCTTGCAGAGTCTGCCACTTGTGCATGCTAAACATCTCCGTAACGCTATCACGCTTACCAAATAACCTTGTGACGAAACGCGCCGCTCTGCTTCGGATCTTCTCTATCTCCTCTGTCAACCCGACCTGGTACGGATCCCACACTGATGAGCAATACTCAAGTATAGGTCGAACGAGTAAGCCACCTCCTTTGTTGATGGACTACATTTTCTAAGGACTCTTCCAATGAATCTCAACCTGGCACCTGCCTTACCAACAATTAATTTTATATGATCATTCCACTTCAAATCGTTCCTTACGCATACTCCCAGATATTTTACAGGAGTAACTGCCAGCAGTGTTCGTTCCGCTATCATATGATCATACAATAAAGGATCCTTCTTTCTATGTATTCGCAATACATTACATTTGTCTATGTTAAGGGTCAGCTGCCACACTCTGCACCAAGTGCCTATTCACTGCAGATCCTCCTGCATTTCGCTGCAATTTTCTAATGCTGCAACTTCTCTGTGTACTACAGCATCATCCGCGAAAAGCCGCATGGAACTTCCGACACTATCAAGCTTCCGCTTGATACGACTGAAGTCGCAAAAGGTGGCCGTTAGGGGTACAGACTGTCTGGCTGCCCTTGAAGTAACCGATTCGTAACAGTTCGTTGTGTCACTGTGGCGCCAGCTGCTGCTCAAATTTCTTCTCCAGATGCAGTAGGATGCGGCAGAGACATACGACGAACACGATGGTCAACCCTCTCGGTAGTGACAAGTAACCGTTCTATGCCCGATCTTTCAGATGTAGAAACACGTCTACCAATTCCCGTTTATGTCGCACAACTTCTTCTTGGTACTGCAACATATATATATATATATATATATATATATATATATATATATATATATATATACTGTTTACCTCAGACAGGATGCTCGGGTATTCCATTAAGTTTCGGCTGCACACCCCAAACTTAATGGAACAGTCTTTGCGCCACCAAACCCTGAAGATTCACATCAAGTATACTATTGTTTGATTAGACATACTTTTTTTCTGCTACTTCAAATATATTGCTTGTACCTAGCAACCGGTCTCAGATAATCTCCTCTACAGTCCAGAACGTTCCAGACACTTTTTATCGCACATGAAGAAAATTTAGACGAGATAACTGCTTGCCATTTGACAATTAAAAGAGTACAGTAAGTGATCGTCAGTGTGAGATGAATAATTTACTATATATCACATAAGCACAACTGCAAATGCTAGTTTCCAATATATGAAACTAAAAAAAAAATATTTTGTCATCTGTAAAATCTCATCATATATTCTCAACTTTCACAAAAGGTTTTGACGACACACCAAAATTGCTGCACACCAATTGTATATTCGATTTGTCTGCTTTATCCTTCTCTTGATCCACTTCATACAATCATTTAGGTGGACCGTTTCCTTTGATATGATTTAGTTTCCAGTTTGTACATGACTTAAGTCATTATTGAAAAAGTTGTGAATGTGTTTCAGCATAATACTTTAATGTGATTTGTTGTAGCGGTCACCAGACCGAAGACTGGTTTATTGCACTTTTACTTCCAAGTTACTACTGCAAACCATATTCATTTGAATATGATTATTGTATTCATGCCTTGATCTCATTCTACGACTTTTATCCCCCACATCTTTCCCCAAACTCGTGAGTCTTTCGTACCTCGGGATATAACGTATCAACCGATCCTTCTTTTAATCAACTTGTGTCATAAATTTATTTTTCCTAATTCCACCCAGTTCCATCTCATTAGTTACTCTATCTACCTCTGCAATCTTCAGTATCATTCTGCAGTAAATCTTTTCAAGAGCCTCTTACCTCTTCTTATCTGAACTGCTTATCGTCCATTTTTTACTTCAGTACAAAGCTACCCCCGCCCTCCCCAAGAAAAATCCATGAGAAACGATTCCGTAACACTTAAAATGATGTTAAATATTAAAAAATAAATTTTTGACAAAACACTTTTCATGGTAAAGGCAGTCCCCAGTTTACATCATCCCTACATCGGCCATCGCCGATTATTCTTGTGCCCAGATAGCAAAACTCATGTACCACTTTTGGTGTGTAATTTCCCAGTCTACTTTCTTCAGCGACGTCTGAATTACTCAACTACATTCCTTTACTCTTGTTTCACTTCTGTTTATGTTCGTCTGTTCAGCAGAGTCCTTCGCCATCTGTGACACGATTACATTGTCAGTGATAAATCTCAAAGTTTTATTTTTTGTTCAAATGGCTCTGAGCACTATGGGACTCAACTGCTGTGGTCATAAGTCCCCTAGAACTTAGAACTACTTAAACCTAACTAACCTAAGGACAGCACACAACACCCAGCCATCACGAGGCAGAGAAAATCCCTGACCCCGCCGGGAATTTTTTTTTTTTTTTTTTTTTTTGTCCCTGAACTTTTATTCACTCTCCAAATCTGCTTTCACCCTTTCATGTTGAATGACATCGTGGATAGGCTACAACCTTTCCCCAAACTCGTCTTAACCACTGCTTCCCCTTTCATATCTTTCGACTTGTGTAACTTGTGTATGTACCCGTTGTAAATGCCCTTCCGTTCTCTGTGTTTTGTCCCTGTTACCTTTAGAATATCGTTGAGTCAGTTCCACTGAAATACTGCAAGAAGCTTTCTCTGAATCTATAAAAATTATAAATCTAGCTTTGCTTTTCTTACATCTGCGTTCTAAGATAAGTTGTTGGGTCAATTTTGTCTCACGTGTTCCTACATTCCTCCGTAATCTATGCTGATCTTCCACGAGGTCGTCTTCTACTGGTTTCATCGTTCTTGTGTAAATAATTCGTTTCAGTATATTGCGAACATGACTAATTAAAGGGAATTATGAACATCAGTTTCTGTTAAGTGTGCCTCAGTTGCTTTAATAAATTGCCCAACCGTTGGTTCAGAGACTGAGTGTACTACAGAGAAGACTAGGACGATTTTGCACACATTTAAACTATCTCAACAGAGTAGTTGAGTTGAGCAGTGAGAACTCGTCGCTTCATAGCTAACTAGCCTCCACATCGAAAGAAAGCTTTGATATGTATGGACGCACCATAGAATTTGATGAGTATTCTCGTGAACAGAATGGATCTGAAAATGGATTGTTTGTAGATGCAATACGGAATAATTTGAAAAAACTGTTTCGTGTTTCCGCACTGTTAAACAGACTGTCATTTGCACTATATTTTCTTGATTGAGTGCTTTCGGTTTCTTTTTAAGTCAGCTTCGACGTTAAAAATACTCGGTTTCAATTTCGTTATACGGCATTCCATGTCCGTACTTCTGATAACACAAACGCAAAGACATTACAATTTCTTATTGGCAGTTCGGTAAATACACTGCAAAAAAGTATTGTTTCGCTTTCCCTTATTGCGTTACACATGGATATGGTCCTGCACTTCTTATAGCCCACGAAGACACCACCACGAAACGTGTGGCAATTCTCGAATTCGACATGCAATGTTTGCAGATATGTTGCTGAAGATGTACAGTTAATACCTTCGTTCGCCCAAATTACTTAACGACCCGTTTATTTAGATGTCGAACAATAGGAGCAAGTTGAATGAGTAGAGACGTCTACTCACAAGGGAACCTCCCCATCGCACCCCCCTCAGATTTAGTTATAAGTTGGCACAGTGGATAGGCCTTGAAAAACTGAACACAGATCAATTGAGAAAACGGAAGAAGTTGTGTGGAACTGTGAAAAAGAAGCAAAATATACAAACTGAGTAGTTCATGGGAAGGTAGGCAACATCAAGGACGTTGGAACCGCAGGAGCGCGGTGGTCTCGTGGTAACGAGAGCAGCTGCGGAACGAAAGGTCCTTGGTTCAAATCTTACATCGAGTAAAAACTTTTAATTTTTTATTTTCAGTTTATGTGACAAACTCTTATGTTTTCATCACTTTTTTGGGAGTGATTATCACATCCACAAGAAAACATAAATCGGGCAAGGTAGAAGAATCTTTTTACCCATTCGCCAAGTGTACAAGTTAGGTGGGTCGACAACATATTCCTGTCATGTGACGCACATGCCGTCACCAGTGTCGTATAGAATATATCAGATGTGTTTTCCTGTGGAGGAATCGGTTGACCTATGACCTTGCGATCAAATGTTTTCGGTTCCGATTGGAGAGGCACGTCCTTTCGTCTACTAATCGCACGGTTTTGCGATGCGGTCGCAAAACACAGACACTAAACTTATTACAGTGAACAGAGACGTCAATGAACGAACGGACAGATAATAACTATGCAAAAATAAAGAAAGTAAAATTTTCACTCGTGGGAAGACTTGAACCAAGGACTTCTCTTTCTGCAGCTGCTGACGCTACCACGGGACCACGGCGCTCCTGAGCTCAGGCTTTCCTTGATGTTGCCTATGTAGCCCATGGACTACTCAGTTTGTATATTTTGCTTATTTTTTCACAGTTCCACACAACTTCTTCCTGTTTTCTCAATTGATCTGTGTTCAGTTTATCAAGGCCTATCCACTGTGCCAAGTTATAATTAAATCTGAGGGGGGTGCGATGAGGAGGTTCCCTTGTCAGGACCGTTTCGTCTGTAGATACTGGAACATAAAATAATGGTTGAATTTCTTGTTGCCAGCACGCTAGTAGTGAATGCCTGAAATGCTGTTGACCTGTGTTTCAGTCCACCCAGTGATTCAGGTGCCGAACCAGCTGGTTGGTGCGCCGCTGGGCACTGACGTCACCCTGGAGTGCAACGTGGAAGCCTCTCCGACGTCCATCAACTACTGGGTGAGGGACACTGGTAAGTGCTGCAGCTACCACCATCTGTCACTGTTACCTGTTGTCATGTGAAATTAAAGTTGTTGGTTGGGATCGAAACGTACGGTTCAGCGGTATGCCTCCATTTCAGACTATTTTTTCTGCGCATTTTTCCGCGCGCTATGTGGCAAAGCCACCGATGTTTCAGGCCACAATTGCAGGCAATTTTCATCAGGTTTGTGCTTCACATAAACAGGATATTTCAAAAAATGTGTCTCATATTCCTGCAGATGATAGTATTGGTCAAATCGAGAACAAATATTCATCTTCTCTTCATATAAAAGGTAATGTACTGATTGACTAAGTCATCGTCGCGCAGCCCATATAGCTGAGGATAGAAACTTGAAATTTGGAGAAGGTGTAGATCTTGCACTGCAGGCGTCGTTTAAGAAGGGAAATTCCGACTCTAAGGGGTGAATGAGGTGTTTTATGAAAAAGTTTTATTGTGAAACCGTTTTTGAAGTTAAACCTATGAAAATTTAAAATTGACTTCTCAGTTGGAAATAAGAAAAGTCATCTTTCACTGTTTCTGGAAATTTAACCACTATGGGGATGAAACGGGGGAATGAAACTATTTATGGAAATATTTCATTGTGCGAACATCTTCGAGGTTAAACCTATGTGTTTGTAGGTGGTCGGGAGATTAACTTAAGAAAACATCGAGTCAAAATAATCTTCCGCCCACATACAAAGACGTGGGTCCCTCTCGGTTCGGCACAGGACCATCTGAGACTGCGGCAGGCTGGAATCTACAGAACACTTGCGAGTGCGGCAAAGCCTACACTGGTCAGACAACACACAGTACGTGAAGGACGCGTTGAACATGGTCGCCACACACGCCTTTTGCAGCCCAGTAAGTCAGCCATAGCCTAGTATTTTATCTCCACAGAACATTCCATGGATTACTGTTGCTATGAAATCTTGGCCTCGACGAGATCCTACTGGAATGCAGTTATTAAGAAGTCGATGGAAATACGTTTAGCGGTGTACGTTATTTATCGTGGTGGAGGCTTTCAACTGAATGTGTCTTGGGGATCTGTGATTTTTTAATGTCTTCAGGAAGAAAATATTTTATGACTAGTGACACGTCTAGTGACATTTAATTTTATCCATTTTCATATTTGAAGTTTAATTCCGCGAGTGCGCATTGTGACAGAGAGCACACATGTAGTATCTCGTTACGCATGACCCTGCGCAGCGTAGGTGGAGCAATATTCGAACTGGGCGCGTAACTTGAGAGGGGCCGCTAATCTAGCGGTAGTGTTCGCGCATGCGTCTTCGCGCCATTTTTTTTATTTTCATTCTTTTAAGAAATGCGAACTAGCAATCCCCAATGCAAAACACTCACCTGAAGATGGGGGAATGGTTGTCAGCCGAAGTATCGTGCCAAGAAGTCGACGTTTTCCGTCTGCAATCCCGAAACTTCATGGGATACTTGATATACTGTCTGAAACCAATCAGTTCATCGCTAGCACCGAGGCTAGAAAGTTACGTGTGATAATTCATACGTCTTTACGCTATGCAAGCGGGTCATCGAGCCTCTACAGCATAGCCTCTGAATGTGTCACCAGCCGTCCTTGCATCTGTAAGTATGCCTCCGTGATGTCCCGTACATGTGTCAGCAACGGATCTATAAGCAAACGATACGATGTTGAGTAATTAGGTTCATCTGACCTATTGATGAAACTATTTATGGAAATATTGCATTGTGCGAGCATCTTCGAGGTTAAACCTATGTGTTTGTAGGTGGTCGGGAGATTAACTTAAGAAAACATCGAGTCAAAATAATCTTCCGCCCACATGCAAAGACGTGGGTCCCTCTCGGTTCGGCACAGGACCATCTGAGACTGCGGCAGGCTGGAATCTACAGAACACTTGCGAGTGCGGCAAAGCCTACACTGGTCAGACAACGCACACAGTACGTGAAGGACGCGTTGAACATGGTCGCCACACACGCCTTTCGCAGCCCAGTAAGTCAGCCATAGCCTAGTATTTTATCTCCACAGAACATTCCATGGATTACTGTTGCTATGAAATCTTTCGGATTTAATCTTGAAAATATAAAAATGTTAGTTGACCAGAAGAATTGATGAACCTAACGTAATATTTAACAGTAGTGGCGCTGTTATCCGCGAATTCCTCACGATGTCTTAGCAACCATTACACACAGGCCCGCCCGATTGGCCGTGCGGTCTAGCGCACGGCTTTCCGGGCGGGAGGGAGCGCCTGGTCCCCGCCACGAATCTGCCCGGCGTATTTGTGTCGAGGTCCGGTAAGCCGGCCAGTCTGTGGATGCTTTTTAGGCGGTTTTCCATCTGCCTCGGCAAATGCGGGCTGGTTTCCCTTATTCCGCCTCAGCTACACTATGTCGGCGATTGCTGCGGAAACAAATTCTCCACGTACGCATACACCACAATTACTCTACCACGCAAACATAGGGGTTACACTCGTCTGGTGTGAGACGTTCCCTGGGGGGTCCACCGGGGGCCGAACCGCACAATAACCCTGGGTTCGGCGTGGGGCGGCAGAGGGGTGAAGTGGACTGCGGTAGTCGTCGTGGGGTTGTGGACCACTGCGGCTGCGGCGGGGACGGAGCCTCTCCGCCGTTTCTAGGTCTCCGGTTAACATAACATGAACTAACATAACATAACATAACTATTGCACAAAAAAGGACAGAGTCATGAATCCGTAAGCCCGAAGATTAAAATACGCCATCGAAAACTACCAGTAGCTGATGAGACAAAAACAACTAATGTTTTTAGCAGCGGTAACCCACTGTCCACAAGTCATCACAAGGCAGCTTCAATTTGCGAGTTGGCACAGACAGAGTGGTGTACTGCTAATGCCACATTCCAATGCAATCAGTTCTTTACACAATGCGTTCCATCGATAGCTACATGACGTTCAAAACTGATTACAGTTCTCCGATTGGCGACCTGAAAACTGCTAACTGATAGGGCCACTCTATCCAAGATTTTGTTTCTGGATGAATTGTCGCGTAGAACCCATCAGTAAATCTTTGCAAATATGCTTAGTGATAAAATGAAATTCTGCGCTAACTGAGAGAAGTGGATATACAAAGACAATGGTCTTTAGCCGTGTTGTTCGATGGGACAATGAATAGCCGCAAGTACCTACTGTTACTAACAGATGTGCCACTGCACTTAGTGGACGATATCCCACGGGACGAAATTCAGTGCGTATGGTATCAACATGACGGGTGTCATACGCAATTCAGTCAGGTGAGTTCAGACCTTTTCTAAAAAGTATTACGACGTAATGACATTGGTCATCACGGCTACATTCAATGTACAATAACATATCTGAACTTTGTGTGAGAGTAAATTAAAAGAAATGGTCATACAAGGAAACACCAACTCCCAGGAAACATGAAATGTTGCCTAAAACAGACATGTGGAACTGTAAGTCCTAATTAAGTTTATCGTGCAGTGTTGTCTATCCGGAACCACTTCACAGCATTTATAAAATCTCCCGGTCACTATCCCCTCCCTTCACCCCTCTCCCCGGGTAGATGCGCGCGTTAGCAAACGGCATATGACATTCGGGGAGACTTGTGTCTGCATACTGCAAGTTAAACACCTCATTCGGCTGTAGATGCACTCTATACCTTGCGTTATTTGAAAAGAATCGGAACTGCGACGCATGGAGCATACTATACCAGTAAAATGAAATTTTTTTAATGGGTAGAAAAAGGATTCAGCAGTTTTTGGTTCTCAAAACTCAACTATTTTCAAAAAATCATCGTTAGTATTATCACTATTTCGTAAAACTGTAATCCTGATTACATCAGTTACCAACAATTACATTTTGTTATTTCAAATACCAGCATTTACGCGTGAGACAATGTGCAGGAGATCAAAGCTTGGGAAACGTATGTATGAACGACATCTTCCTTGTTTCTCACATAGTCCACCTACAGAACATATACTTTGTATCATCCCTCTGTGAAAGTAGAGTTTATACGTGTGTGCTTAAATATCTCAGTAAACTGCCTTTTCTCACAATGGACCAGAAACTGCGTCATTCTTCATATCGCTACAAGAAACTGTATAATTGTCATAACAACAACGGAGTAATTACGTAATGGCTGCTAGACTGCTGTGCGGCAATGTTCAGAGCAAAGCATTGGCAGTCTTAAGTCTTCCAGTACCTACAATTTCAGGGGTAAGGCGTACAGGAATCTAGTGGTACAGAAGCAAACGGTACTGTGTACACTCTTTGTTGATTTTACAGTGGGGTTGCAGGATATGACGGAAGCAAGTGTCACTAGGGAGAGGAGTGGTGCAGAGGAAGCACGTTTTGTAATAAGTACCTACCATCAATGTAGATAATTAGTTTTCTTTTCTGAGGAGGAGTTGTAGGTAACACTTGCAATGCACCGAGAATTACTTCATCTTTCTACAAATGTAAATAAAATGTTGTTAGAATTAAGCGACACCAGTTGTCTCATTGACTCAGTATTTCGAGTTTTAAGACACCTACGAAAACTAAACATCATTTTTCTTCCATCATTTAAAAAATAAAAGCGTTCAAAGCGCTAAAGTTGTTGATGGCGGGTGAAAGGCGGGGGGGGGGGGGGGTAGTGCCAATATCTGATTGCACTTATGGGTGATAGTCTCAGAAAGACTGGGAGTCACTGCACTATACGCTGTCAATGACCTGCCTTAGAGAACAGAAAAGCTCAGATGATACAGTGGACCCGCTGAGGTGCTTCATTGTGCGTGCGTGTTCATCATACCAGGAACTTATACGTGCCGTCCTACGAACACGGCTGTCATCCTCCTGGAAGACACGAGTGTACACAGCATACTCTGTACTAGCAGTAGTAGTAGTAGTAGTAGTAGTAATAGTAGTAGCAGCTCTGATATGATTAGACGCCAGGACACGGGCTGCTGAAGGCGAAAGACCAAACCCGAGTCGAGGATACAGCAAAAATATATTTTTTTTCTTTTATTTGTCGATAGACAATACTCTGGTAGCATGCATAGAACAATTAGGCAACTTATAGTTTATAGGGAAGCTCACCAATGCGTGTAGTACAGCCAAGATTCAGAACAAGACTTCAGATAGACTTTACCTAAGGCAACGATTTAATTTGAAACAAATAATCAAAATATAACTGTTCAGGTAGGCTCACCAGTGTAAATAGTAAAGCAGAGAATAAGAACAAACGATCACAGAGAGTTTGCTTAAAGCAAAATTTAACTTGAAAGCGTTTAGCAATACACGATTTTAAGAATCTCAGCAATCTGATTAGTGAAACAGACTCAAAACAAACGTTTGGAGAAACTTTAAGCAAAGAAAATTTTGACTATAAGTTTAAAAATACTGAAAGTTCGCCATGGCAAGAAAACTGAGAACGTCTCGATAACTGAAAATAAACGTGAAAACAAATTTCATAGTTTTTCTTTCGATTTAGGTGGAAGGAATTTTTTCTGCAAGTTAATAACATTCTTCCCCTAGTTGCCTTGACCTCGGGCTATACGCGGAACGAATTCAGCAACGTTACACAAATAGTATGAGGAGATCTAAAAAAATCAAAATATTTTTGGTACATGGTACTCTGCGAGTTAACACGTGATTAAGACCTATACTTAGTCTTAACACTACCTCTCAGACAGCATAATAATACCTCTAAGAGAGCATAATAATACGCCGGCACGGTAGCTCAGCGTGTTCGGTCAGAGGGTTAACAACCCTCTGTAATAAAAAAACTGAGTTAATCGATCAACAACGAACCTAAACGGCTGTCTTACGACATCCGCCCCGAGCAGATACAACGAACAAAAGCGAACAAAATGAGATAAAAAAAAAAAAAAAAGGGGTAGCGTCTTTGATTCGTAATCCTAACGTTTTCGGTCCCGGGTTCGATCCCCGCCACTGCCTAAATTTTCATAAATAATCAGCATTGGCGGCCGAAGACTTCCGGCATAAGAAGTCAGCCTCATTCTGCCAATGGCCTTGTCAAACATGGCGGAGGAGCGGATAGAGGTTCAGGGCACTATCTTGTCCTAGGGGTGGGAAACTGTCCCTAAAGGCGGAAGAATCAGCAATGATCAACGACATGAGGATGCAGAAGGCAATGGAAACTGTAGTGGACTGTTAAGGCAGCCAGTCCACAGTGAAGTAGCCGAAAGGGCACGCGTCAACTCACGCCGTCTGGCGTTAAGTCTGGAACATGATTCGTAATGAATGTGATAAAGAAAAGAACGTAGCTACTAGAACACTTAACTTTCATATTGTCCTTTGGTATACAGCATTCTGGATGATACAAGTGAGACTCTATCTTGAGGTACATGCAACGTTACAAATGGTTAATGGCGCCTTGCTAGGTCGTAGCCATTAACTTAGCTGAAGGCTATTCTAACTGTCTCTCGGCAAATGAGAGAAAGGCTTCGTCAGTGTAGTCGCTAGCAACGTCGTCGTACAACTGGGGCGAGTGCTAGTACGTCTCTCGAGACCTGCCTTGTGGTGGCGCTCGGTCTGCGATCCTGACAGTGGCGACACGCGGGTCCGACATGTACTAATGGACCGCGGCCGATTTAAGCTACCACCTAGCAAGTGTGGTGTCTGGCGGTGACACCACATTCCTCCCCCGCAAATCGGCGAACGGTCGTGGGATAAGGCTTCCGCCCGCCGTGGGGAGGACCCCATGTTGACGTATGCGATGAGGTGGGGAGCCTAACAACAGGCGAGGCTGTGCCACCCGCACCCTGCCATTCGGTCCGAGGGGAGCTAGGAAACGCCTGAAAACCTAGTCCAGGGTGCACGTCAACATGCGGTGTATGCGCCCGTAATGAGACAGGAGGGGCCGAAGGGTCGACCTCCATTGCGTCGGGGTATCCGACGCGCGATGACGCCATGTGGTCCGGAGCGGGCAAGAGTTCCATGGAGGACAGCTGGTCACGGGAAGCGAGCGGCGGCGCGTGACCCAGGGAGGCGCTGGGCGGCTGCAGCGAAGCGTCCACTGCGGGCGGCGCCAGCGGCGGCTGCGGCGGCGGCTGCGGCGGCGGCGCGACGCCATGAGGCAAAATGGAAGGCATCGTCGGCAACACCTGGGGATGAGGCGAGCCAGTAGATGGGTCCCCAGGGCGCTGACCGGACGGCACCGTCGCTGAAAGCAGACGGGGAGCGGCAGAACCCGTGCGACGACAGAGGCGCAGCTGATTGAGATGCCGACGCACCTCACCAGAGGCCCCCAAAACCAAATACATCGCGCGGCCGAGGCAGCGAAGAATGCGCCCTGCGAGCCAACGCCGTGAACCTCGATAGTTGCGATAGAAGACAACGTCGCCAGAAGCAAAAGCAGGAGTCTGCCACTGCACAGGAACCTGATGCGGCGGATGCAGCAAAGACATCAAGGTTCGATGAGGACGACCATGGAGCAACTCAGCTGGCGAGCGACCATCTCGGGGCTGAGAGCGATACGAGGACAAAAAGAGCAATAACGCGTCCTCCCGAGAATGCGACTCTTTCAACTTCAACATCTGTGACTTGAAAGTCCGGACCAACCATTCAGCGGCACCATTTGACTGAGGCGAAAACGGCGCGGATGTCAGATGTTGAATACCATTGGCCTTGCAGAATGACTGAAATTCTGCAGACATGAATTGTGGACCATTGTCGGAAACAATAGTCTGTGGAAGACCTTCAATGCAAAAGATAGCAGACAACGCTTGGATGGTGGCAGAAGACGTCGTGGAAGACAGCCGGACAACAAAAGGAAAATTAATAAAAGAATCGACCACAACCAACCATCGAGCATTCCAGAATGGACCAGCAAAATCTATGTGCAAGCGTTGCCAAGGGGAAGTGGCTTTCGGCCATGCAAAGAATTTCCGCGGCGGTGCGGATTGTTGTTCGGCACACGCCATGCAAAAAGAGCACATATTCGTAATCGCAGCATCGATTCCGAATCAAGTACAGTGCTGACGAGCAAGTTGTTTCGAGCGCACTATACCCCAATGTCCTTGGTGAAGAAGACGTAAGACAGAGGACTGTAACGAACGTGGGACCACGACTCGGGACTGATCATTATCAGAACGCAACAGCAAAACACCACGTCGAACAAAAAGTCTCTCCTTGTGAGCAAAAAATCGGCGAACCAGCGGATCTTCGATCCGTGACTCTGACAAGGGCCATTGCGTAGCAACAAAACGCAAAACAGGAGCAAGGACAGGGTCATCAGCTGTGGCTGTAGCTACACGACGAAAATCAATCGGAAACGATTCGACCACGTCATCGGTTTCCGAATCAATGAACATGCAAGCAAGTTCGGAAGAATCGAATGCTTTATCCTCAGCAACAGGCAAACGGGACAACGCAGCAGCGTTGCTTTGCTTAGCAGCGGACCGATACAAGATATCGTAGCAGTTGGCGACCTCAGAACGCAATGCGTGGTGAACATTGCGCGCTCGGAAAAATTGCGGTTGCGCGTTTACTTTCAGTTCCACATGTGGTGCATAGTTCGTAGCGCAACCAAGGCCCGGTGCAAAAATGTCTGCAAATTCTTCACATAGACTAGAAACACTGGCTGAAGGCACAGTCTGGTTCACTGATAGGACCTGATTGACGATAGACAAGTTAAACAACTGAAATAAATCTAAACCAAACAAGTTCACTGCAGTAGAAGAACGAGGAACGTAAAATGACACAAGTTTTGTTTGTTCCTTGTATGTAGCAAGAAGAGTGCACTGTCCTAACACAGGGATAGCTTGTCCGGAATAACAATTTAACTGAACACGTGCAGCACACAACGGAGGTTTGCCCAGTTGTTTGTACGTGTCGTGATTGAGCAATGAAACTGCAGCTCCGGTATCTAGCTGGAACGGTATCACTTGTCCGGCAAAGTCCAAATCTACAAAAAGTTTATTGTCCTGCTGACGACAAGAGCGACTGTTTTGTGCAACGTGAACAGACACTGGTACAGAATCACGTGCGACGTGACGGGATTTGCGTCGACGTCGACACACACTGTTTGTGGGACGAACACAGTCACTGTTAGCGAGAGGAACACTGGGCGGAGTGGAATTAACTACATGAATGTCCATGGGTGAAGGTTCACGAGCCCGATTGTCCTTGGTTCGATTCCGGCGTGAAGCAAAGAGCCTGGAATGGTTGTGAGTGTCTGATCTGAGCTTTTTCTGGCAAACACGTTGAACATGTCCTTTCTTATGACAGTAAAAGCAAATAGCTTGGCGTGACGGGCAATTGTCACGCGAATGTCTAGTTGCACACCGCGGGCATGATTTCACTGCATTTGCTTGCTTACGCGGCACACGTGTTTGCGAGCTAGGCTGCAGCTGCGCGGACGTGCGCGAGGGCAGGTTAGCGTTCCGTGCAGTGGGCCCGGCGGGCCGGTTAATGTGACACACTGCTGGCGAAGTTTCAAATGATTCCTGAGCAAAGTCAAGTGTGTCTTGCCTATCCAATATGTCTATCACTTGTTGAAGGGAGGGATTAACTAGTTTCAAAATCTGTTCCCGTATGCGAACATCAGAAACGTTCTGTGCTTTTGCATCACCCACCATAGTATCTGAATAAGGGAGTCCACACTCCCTAGTAAGTCTTTGCAAAGTTGCAACCCACTCCCTATTAGTTTGACCGGCCGTACGTTTTGTACGGAAGAACGTATACCGTTTTGCAACTACATTAACTGTTTCTTTGAAATAGGCATCTAAAGCAGACAAAATTTCTTCGTAAGACAGAGTTGCTACGTCGCGCCGGGGAAACAATTTCACTATCACACGGTAGGTGGACACACCTACACACGAAAGCAAAAACGGCTGCCGCTTATTACCTTGAATTCTGTAGGCGGCGAGATGGAATCCAAATTGTCGGGACCATTCTGACCAAGATTCGTTGGCTGTATCAAAACTACGGAAGGACAGTGCAACGGCGTGTTGTGGCTGCGGTAGCGATGAAGCGGCGGCGGCCGCATCGTTTTGCAGCGCACGGTGACCCTGGACGAGCTGTCCCTGGGCATCCAATAACGCCTGCGTCTGCTGATTCCGCAAGCGATAAAATTCGGACAGTACATCTGGAGAATGTGGCGAAGCCATGACACAAGTAAATGGAAGCAATGAGAAAGAACAAGATCCTGATTAATCCGCGTCGCCAATGTAGTGGACTGTTAAGGCAGCCAGTCCACAGTGAAGTAGCCGAAAGGGCACGCGTCAACTCACGCCGTCTGGCGTTAAGTCTGGAACAGGATTCGTAACGAATGTGATAAAGAAAAGAACGTAGCTACTAGAACACTTAACTTTTATATTGTCCTTTGGTATACAGCATTCTGGATGATACAAGTGAGACTCTATCTTGAGGTACATGCAACGTTACAAATGGTTAATGGCGCCTTGCTAGGTCGTAGCCATTAACTTAGCTGAAGGCTATTCTAACTGTCTCTCGGCAAATGAGAGAAAGGCTACGTCAGTGTAGTCGCTAGCAACGTCGTCGTACAACTGGGGCGAGTGCTAGTACGTCTCTCGAGACCAGCCTTGTGGTGGCGCTCGGTCTGCAATCCTGACAGTGGCGACACGCGGGTCCGACATGTACTAATGGACCGCGGCCGATTTAAGCTACCACCTAGCAAGTGTGGTGTCTGGCGGTGACACCACAGAAACCACTACATTAAAGACACGTAACGTGTATCCACAGGACATGTGGCCTGTAATTGAAGAAGTATCATGATGATCCCTCCATTGGCAAAAGATTCCGGAACAGTCCCCCATTCGGATCTCCGGGAGGGGACTGCCAGGGGGGGGGGGGGTTACCATGAGAAAAAGATTGAATAATCAACGAAAGGATAACGTTCTACGAGTCGGGGCGTGGAATGTCAGAAGCTTGAACGTGGTAGGGAAACTAGAAAATCTGAATAGTGAAATGCAAAGGCTTAATCTAGATATAGTAGGGGTCAGTGAAGTGAAGTGGAAGGAAGACAAGGATTTCTGGTCAGATGAGAATCGGGTAATATCAACAGCAGCAGAAAATGGTATAACAGGTGTAGGATTTGTTATGAATAGGAAGGTAGGGCAGAGGGCGTGTTAATGTGAACAGTTCAGTGACCGGGTTGTTCTAATCAGAATCGACAGCACACCAACACCGACAACGATAGTTCAGGTATACATGCCGACGTCGCCAGCTGAAGATGAACAGATAGAGAAACTGTATGAGGATATTGAAAGGGTAATGCAGTATGTAAAGGGGGACGAAAATCTAATAGTCATGGGCGACTGGAATGCAGTTGTAGGGGAAGGAGTAGAAGAAAAGGTTACAGGAGAATATGGGCTTGGGACAAGGAATGAAAGAGGAGAAAGACTAATTGAGTTCTGTAACAAGTTTCAGCTAGTAATAGCGAATACCCTGTTCAAGAATCACAAGATCAGGAGGTATACTTGGAAAAGGCCGGGAGATACAGAAAGATTTCAATTAGATTACATCATGGTCAGACAGAGATTCCGAAATCAGATACTGCATTGTAAGGCGTACCCAGGAGCAGATATGGACTCAGATCACAGTACAGTAGTGATGAAGAGTAGGCTGAAGTTCAAGACATTAGTCAGGAAGAATCAATACGCAAAGAAGTGGGATACGGAAGTACTAAGGAATGACAAGATACGTTTGAAGTTCTCTAACGCTATAGATACAGCAATAAGGAACAGCGCAGTAGGCAGTACAGTTGAAGAGGAATGGACATCTCTAAAAAGGGCCATCACAGAAGTTAGGAAGGAAAACATAGGTACAAAGAAGGTAGCTGCGAAGAAACCATGGGTAACAGAAGAAATACTTCAGTTGATTGATGAAAGGAGGAAGTACAAACATGTTCCGGGAAAATCAGGAATACAGAAATACAAGTCGCTGAGGAATGAAATAAACAGGAAGTGCAGGGAAGCTACGACGAAATGGCTGCAGGAAAAATGTGAAGACATCGAAAAAGATATGATTGTCGGAAGGACAGACTCAGCATACTGGAAAGTCAAAACAACCTTTGGTGACATTAAAAGCAACGGTGGTAACATTAAGAGAGCAACGAGAATTCCACTGTTAAATGCAGAGGAGAGAGCAGATAGGTGGAAAGAATACATTGAAAGCCTCTATGAGGGTGAAGATTTGTCTGATGTGATAGAAGAAGAAACAGGAGTCGATTTAGAAGAGATAGGAGATCCAGTATTAGAATCGGAATATAAAAGAGCTGCCGGCCGGTGTGGCCGTGCGGTTCTAAGTGCGTCAGTTTGGAACCGCGTTACCGCTACGGTCACAGGTTCGAATCCTGCCTCGGGCATGGATGTGTGTGATGTCCTTAGCTTAGTTAGGTTTAAGTAGTTCTAAGTTCTAGGGGACTGATGACCTCAGTAGTTAAGTCCCATAGTGCTCAGAGCCATTTGCACCATTTTTTATAAAAGAGCTTTGGAGGACTTACGGTCAAATAAGGCAGAAGGGATTGATAACATTCCATGAGAATTTCTAAAATCATTGGGGGAAGTGGCAACAAAACGACTATTCACGCTGGTGTGTAGAATATATGAGACTGGCGATATACCATCTGACTTTTGGAAAAGCATCATCCACACGATTCCGAAGACGACAAGAGCTGACAAGTGCGAGAATTATCGCACAATCAGCTTAACAGCTCATGCATCGAAGCTGCTTACAAGAATAATATACAGAAGAATGGAAAAGAAAATTGAGAATGCGCTAGGTGACGATCAGTTTGGCTTTAGGAAAAGTAAAGGGACGAGAGAGGCAATTCTGACGTTACGGCTAATAATGGAAGCAAGGCTAAAGAAAAATCAAGACACTTTCATAGGATTTGTCGACCTGGAAAAAACGTTAAACAATATAAAATGGTGCAAGCTGTTCGAGATTCTGAAAAAGTAGGGGTAAGCTGCAGGGAGAGGCGGGTCATATACAATATGTACAACAACCATGAGGGAATAATAAGAGTGGACGATCAAGAACGAAGTGCTCGTATTAACAAGGGTGTAAGACAAGGCTGTAGCCTTTCGCCCCTACTCTTCAATCTGTACATCGAGGAAGCAATGATGGAAATAAAAGAAAGTTTCAGGAGTGGAATTAAAATACAAGGTGAAAGGATATCAATGATACGATTCGCTGATGACATTGCTATCCTGAGTGAAAGTGAAGAAGAATTAAATGATCTGCTAGACGGAATGAACAGTCTAATGAGTACACGGTACGGTTTGAGAGTAAATCGGAGAAAGACGAAGGTAATGAGAAGTAGTAGAAATGAGAACAGCGAGAAACTTAACATCAGGATTGATGGTCACGAAGTCAATGAAGTTAAGGAATGCTGCTACCTAGGCAGTAAAATAACCATTGACGGACGGAGCAAGGAGGACATCAAAAGCAGACTCGCTATGGCAAAAAAGGCATTTCTGGCCAAGAGAAGTCTACTAATACCAAATACCGGCATTAATTTGAGGAAGAAATTTTTGAGGATGTACGTCTGGAGTACAGCATTGTATGGTAGTGAAACATGGACTGTGGGATAACCGGAACAGAAGAGAATCGAAGCATTTGAGATGTGGTGCTATAGACGAATGTTGAAAATTAGATGGACTGATAAGGTAAGGAATGAGGAGGTTCTACGCAGAATCGGAGAGGAAAGGAATATGTGGAAAACACTGATAAGGAGAAGGGACAGGATGATAGGACATCTGCTAAGACATGAGGGAATGACTTCCATGGTACTAGACGGAGCTGTAGAGGGCAAAAACTGTAGAGGAAGACAGAGATTGGAATACGTCAAGCAAATAATTGAGAACGTAGGTTGCAAGTGCTACTCTGAGATGAAGAGGTTAGCACAGGAAAGGAATTCGTGGCGGGCCGCATCAAACCAGTCAGTAGACTGATGACCAAAAAAAAAAAAAAGAAAGCATAAAGATAACGTCAAACTTTAGTTTAAAGCAGTGCTTAAAAAAGTGCACCACAATTCATAGCGAGTCTCCTTTAAAGGGTGGATAAAATTCTTTTCCAAATTTTAATTTTAGTTGTATTGTATTGTATGTTAACCGGAGACCTAGAAACGACGGAGAGGTTCCGTCCCTGCCGCAGCCGCAGTGGTCCACAACCCCACGACGACTACCGCAGTCCACTTCACTCCTCCGCTACCCCACACCGAACCCAGGGTTACTGTGCGGTTCGGCCCCCGGTGGACCCTCCAGGGAACGTATCACACCAGACGAGTGTAACCCATATGTTTGCGTGGTAGAGTAATGGTGGTGTGCGCGTACGCGGAGAACTTGTTTGCGCAGCAATCGCCGACATAGTGTAACTGAGTCGGAATAAGGGGAACCAGGCCGCATTCGCCGAGGCAGATGGAAAACCGCCTGAAAACCATCCACAGACTGACCGGTTCACCGGACCTCGACACAAATCCGCAGGGCGGATTCGTGCCGGGGACCAGGCGCTCCTTCCCGACCGGACAACCGTGCGTTAGATCGCACGGCCAACCGGGCGGGCTAATTTCAGTTACTCTAAACTATAATAACTGGGTCAACAAAAATAGCATGTTTCACCGTGAGGTGGCTTTTAAGAATGAATAAACCTTTTCCAAAGCTTAAGACAATTATCAAGAGCGAACTAAACCTTTAAATAAATGTCCACTATTTGAACAATAGAAAGGTTACACTTGGGCCATCTTTAACGACTAGTAAAAACCTTTCAGACCTTAAATAAATTCTCATTACTAAGCTTGCACTGAGACACTCTCGAAGGGCGAACACTTTAACTTCCAGATCCCCCTCAATTCAAAGGCACAAGTCCCGGAATTACACTTATGAAGAATTATTTAACAAGCCGAATGTTTCGTAGAACGTGACATGCTGGACGGGACTAAAAACGCCGGCGCATCCGAGCCAAATCAAATAACATCTACACCGACGTTGTGTAGGAAAACACAGTGCACTGTGGACATGGAAGCTTTAATAGCAACTGCTGAATGGCAGAAGCCAGGAACAATTTTCCAACCAAATAAGGGTAGTAGTCGGCAGAGCAGCCCACACCGGCTCTGTACTGCAAACAATACCGTTGAGACAGTGCACACTGCCAAGACGACAACCAGTTCCGCCATACGACACACATCTCCTGCGAGGCGTTCCGACAACAGCTACCAGCTCCAAGTCACTGGTCCCGCTCGTTCGCACCCCTTGCCCGCGACTCCCCACCAAGGCCCCCTGCTCCTTTACACACGCTGCCTTTACACACGCTCCTTTACACACGCTGTCCGTGTCGCTCGTGAATACCGGCTGTCCAAGAGCTCTCTCTCCCGACTCCGTCTACAAATTCGCGATCGCTCCGTTTTAAGAACCAGCGAGACCCAAGAGATCACTCAACAACAGTACCCCTACGTTAAACCCTCTGGCCTACTATACGTGCGCTATGCACAAGGAACGCATGTATCAGATTCAACCTGAAGATGCAGAAGTGAGAACAATAAGTGGTCACAAAGAACGTTGAAATTTTAATTCTTGCTCATTTTCACGTTGTCCTGCGTGAGTGAGTCGAGGTAGAGCTACGAAATCCATGGCAAAAACATCAGAAAAACCCCTCTGGCCTAGCCTACACCCTCCAAATACTGAGAGTTAAACGCATCACGGGTCTTTCGGCGCACTCGGCACCTGGCATGATTTGGAAAGAGGCTAAATCGAAGCTCGTTGGATCATGCCATAAGCTTCCAGTGAGCTGTTGTGCATTTTCTGTGTTGATTGGTCCCTAAAAGACGTGCAGCATTCAGTGCCGCTGCGAGCCACAGACTACTGCGAGATATCCGCCTCCAAACGTTGATTTCATGCCGTCTTCTTCATAACGCTCGCTATGAAACGGACTGAGTTGCATCTGAATCGATTGAAAGCAACAGCTCTTGTCGTCCTACAATTTTCAAAAAAAAAAAAAAGAAAAAAGAAAGAAAGAAAAGGAAAAAAGCTCCAGTCGTGCTTGAAAACGATTCTTGTTGATAAGACTTGACTCTCGTCTCCAGTTGCTATCAGTCAGCATTCCTTTATGAGCGCTGTTCCTGCTCTGTGGCCGGCCGGGGTGGCCGAGCGGTTCTAGGCGCTACAGTCTGGAACCGCGCGACCGTTACGGTCACAGGTTCGAATCCTGCCTCGGGCATGGATGTGTGTGATGTCCTTATCTTAGTTAGGTTTAAGTAGTTCTAGGTCCTAGAGGACTGATGACCTTAGAAGTTGAGTCCCATAATGCTCAGAGCCATTTGAAACATTTTGAACCTGCTCTGTGTTCCACGCCAGCGTGTGGTGTACCATTCCTTATAGACAGGCTAGACAGTCGTCATCGATACACAAAAAATTGCGTAACCTCACTCACGCTGGGAACACTGGCACGTCAAACACAATATGGTAGCTTCTTTCTGTCATTCCGTCACATCTCCAGGGACATACAACTTACTGCTCCCGTTCCATATAACCAACCGGCACATACGCACCTCTTTGCCACCAAGACTTACGTTTGCTGTGGATGAGTCACGCGATATTCTGGTGCTAGTTGAGGAGCTATACAGCACTCCAAGAAGACCTGTGCTCTCTTTTAAAAAAATCACTAATATTTTACTGGGTGAGGTTACATCGTGCCACATTTCCGGCTGAAGCTTCATGTTATTTATTTTATATCTCTGAATTGTAAATCAGTCACCACCCCACCAATATTCATAATGTCTACGTAAGATAAAATAAAAATTGTCTAACATGATAACTGCATCAAGATAAGAAACAGAAAAATTCCCCTATCGGACTACAAAGAAGGTGAATATGCTCCTGTTTAAAAGACTAGTGAGGTACCAAGTGCCTCATTCTATCTTCCTCAGCACCTTTAAACATTTTCCCAAATATTTGCCATATTCGTGCTCATTTTAACATTCAGCTCACCTCTCACCCCCATGAGCTCCACTAACTGTTAACTCGCTCACCATTATCTCTTTGTGGCTCTCCAACTGTCACTACCTCTGTCTCACAGCTACAGTTTCCTTCGTTCAGTCCTGCTCTCTCCTGCAGTCTCCCCTAGTTCTCACTGTCACTGGTACGAAAAAAAGGTATTTCTTCCTTTGTGATTTTCTAAGGGACCGTCTATGAGGTAGTGGCGCCTTCATAAGCTCTTTAAGGCCCACTGTAGACCACGCCAAATGCAAAATGAAGCAACCAATTTGCTCCATTTGCCTAACGTGGGAGAAGTATGTAAATCTATACTTTGACACTGTACAATATGACAGAGGCACTAAGACCATCCTCGTGTTTGTTATACAAATGGTCCCTAGCCTAAACTCTATCCAAAACACTTGGCGCTACTTTTGTATTCACCAACAGAAGCTGAGGTATGAGCTTCGGAAGAATCCGGTTTTTATGCGCGGAGTTTTGAAATAGTAGTATTAGGTAACGCATGCTTTTGTATGCGCACTGACAATTTCTTTCTCTGTATACCTCACTCTTTCTTATACACATTGAAAGACCCCCGTTTTGGTCTTTTATTAGGTTTTGTGTGATTTACCAAAGCAGCTAAACAGTTAAATATTATGATTATATGACTGTGTGCTTAATGGATGAAGGCTATCGGTTTTTCTGCTATGGTTTCGGGTGTATTTCAACCGAGTGCGGCTGTTCTGAGACGGAATAGTTAATGATTGAAAGTTTGTCTATCATAAAAGACCATGAACGTTGTGATGTACAAACCGATATGTATTTTCTACTAACACATAAATTCTGAGGCAGTTGTTACCTTCACCTTACACGTCAAATTACGGTTATATCTATTATTGGTTGCTGATTTTAAGTACTTGGTCACACGCAATGATGATGGTTAAATTCACTACAATCCTCACTGCAATCCATTGTTGTTGCTGGCCGACGCGGTTGACGCCAAACACGTAATTCGGCACTTGTCACTGTTGGTTTCATATCAGTCGCGAATCGGTATCGATGAGGGTCAACCCCACGACGATTAGGGCGACGCGCTCGTCTGTCACACTCCAGTGAATTCACCATTTACTATTCACTCGACCACCCATCTTGCCCGTCTCTCCGATACTACTTCTCACTCGGCACTAGTCTTACTGCCTCCTGCAGCGCACGACAATCGACTCCTGTCTGCTATCGACCTGGGTGTCGGATACTAATATCTATGTTCATGGGATCACGGATCCCTTACAACACGCACACACAAATAAACACACACACACACACACCAGAGTGATAGTTTCAACCTTCAAAGTTGTAATTAAAAGAATAATCTTTTATCCCTTACTAAAATTTACACCACTAGAGTTGCAGTCTAGAATCATAATTGAATATAAAACTAATAATAATAAGAGAGAAAATGTCTCAAAAGTAGGTTTACAGTGTACCACAACCACACACACACACACCACACACACACACACACACACAGCTAGCGCAGTAAAATCGACTCAGTCTGTTTCAACGGTGTCAAGAATGAAAGTGAATTTGCTGCAGCCTAAACAGGAGTTGGTCGGAGCGGTATTTATATGCGCCATTGCCGCTGCGGGACGCATTTTTCGATGGGGAGCGGCCGCCGCGCCTCCCTCAAAAGTCTCTTGTTTTCCAATTAACCGAACATCAAAGATGGGGGCGCCTTCATTATACGCGGTCCGGGTCCTTGTGCGACTCGCCGAGGCACTTATTTGAATTTTAAATAAATAAGCTACAAGGGTATTACATACTTGGTGAAATAGATTATAAATCCTATTAAAACTTAATTTAATGTAATTTATTCATTGGATTCATAGCGCACTAATCCTTTCGATTGCTGCTGCGAGTCGGATTCCGCTTTAACGTAATTTCAACAAGGAGCGAGGAATTCACGTCAGGCCTGAAAAGGACTGCTATGCACTCCATTTTTATTGTTAATCTTAGCAACTTACTATCTAAAGATCAGTGTCCGTTTGTATGTGTATTGCTTTGCTTCTGCAAAAGACGGGATAGTATGTTCAGCACAATAATAAGATTAGGTAATGCAGTATATGACGGGAGAAGTGATGTTTTCCAAACTTCAGAGATCCACTTTTTTGTTCAGTACTTAGAATCCGCCAAATCGGGCTGGATTTCCTTTTTTAGTCCAGTGAGGTTCCATAATTCGGTCGCTTTGCTATTTTCAAAGGTGCGCTATAGCTACTCAGTTCGTCTTGCTTTTAACGTTTAGTGTGTCAAATGTGGAACGGAAAGTTGGTTGAGGTTGTTTCGGCGCGAGGCAGTGTGGTTGATTGTGCTCTCCTGGCAGATACGACTCTATTGTTAAAAACAAGATACCTCACAGCGAGCAGCTGGGAAACAAGTACGGCATCAAACTTCCTATGTGTAATTGGAACGTAGGTAAGGTTTGAAAGTTACAGTTCCTGACCACAGTTGCGGTTATCCATTAATATTCATCAGATTAGAGGTCACGTCGATCTGCAACGAGGCAACTGAATAAACATGCAAGTAGAACACACATTTCATAGACAGTATATGGTACCGGCTTTGATTTTATGTTTATGTTTGGTAGTATGAAGTGATCTGATGGTAAACTAGTGATCTTAATACGTACTTTTGGTTGAAAACAGGAAAAATGTGTGCATTAATACACTTGACCACTAATTCCTATTATCCTTTTAATACAACCAACGATGGCGGTGTCCTACGCCTTAAGTGCAATGGTCACAGTCTGGTTAGTTAAAGTTGGTTGAATTTTTGCCCTGAAAACACGTAAAACATTTTTTTTGACCTAACGGAACGGACACAAGTAGCACAGCATGGCCTTATGGAGAAAACAAAATGTTTAGCTGTACCTCATATATCTCTTAATCTATTACCTAATGCATGTATAAAAGACGTGGCATGCTTGAAATAAAAGACTCTATTCAAACCATTCAATTTATCTACAGTTACTTGTACATGAAGGAAATTTGAACTATGTATCAAACAATGTTCTTAAATTCTGCTGTCTCTTGCTAAATGAAGACTTGACAAAAACTTGACAGACAAAGTGATCAGCATAGGGAGAGGGGGGTGCCTCTATCGGAATAGTGGAGAGAATTTCATAAGCTTGTGCTTGATCCAACATGCTACAGCAGAGAAAAAATTGTTGAGGGAAGAGAACAAGAAAGAAAGTTTCTATTATTCATTACAGATTGGCTAACCGATTTGTAGGGGACGAGAGGAGATGTTGACGTTCGTTCCCATTACTAAAGCGAGATAACGAACACACTGGTGAACCAAAAACAGGGCGGTGTAAAGAATTTAGCTTACGACACACGTGGCAAGGATTTCAGATATTCGGAAGGAGTACGGTACACAGAGTTATGACAACTAACAAGCTGTGTTCGTAACCTAACAGCACGCCAGCAAGCATTTGCATTGCCTCTAACTGTCGTTGCCTCGCGGTGCAGCTGCTCAGCGTGTCCACACCGGCCAACAGCACCTACAACGCTTCTAGACTGCAGCTCGTCCCGTCTTCAACTGACCACCATTCACTCCTCAACATCCGTGAGAGGACTCACCTTTCGGCGCACATTCCGGCCAACCACAGACCTAGCTTCTGGGAGCAAAACAACGTCCAATAGGCTCGTGTCAGAAACACGTCCTACGGATCCCATGTCTACCCGATTTAACTGACAGATTTTCTATCAAAATGTCGAAGCTTCTACCAGGAACTTCCAGCAACCACTGGCAGCAATCGCCCAAGAATTCGAGGGGAAAGATCTTCCCACCTACGCGCTCCACGTCAACATCGCCAAGACCGAGTCAGTTGGGGTCTTTTGACAAAATTTATCTCCTTGCTCTTCTATCCTTCCCCCCCCCCCCCCCCCCTGCTATTATCCTGTCCGTTCCAAAGGTTCAGCCCTTCGTTTCTAAGCTCGGAGATAGCACAAAATTCGCATTATCTCACAACGAAACTAACAGAATTGATTTCATTCAAGACAGGGAGTGTTCATGAAACAGAGGTTGCTGATCAAAAATGGAACGTTAGGATACAATAAAACACATAACCCAAAAATTTCCTATAGACGCTCATCCGAGTACAATTACCGCGCGACTGCTACGGTCGCAGGTTCGAATCCTGCCTCGGGCATGAATGTGTGCCATGTCCTTAGGTTAGTTAGGTTTAAGTAGTTCTAAGTTCTAGGGGACTGATGACCTAAGATGTTAAGTCCCATAGTGCTCAGAGCCATTTGACCCGAGTACAATTTGATGCAGACTACATGTAAAAATGGTAAAATACCGTATCTACTTATTAGAATATACTCTAACGAAGGATGTACTCAAACAAACGTACATCTTTCAACACCAGAAAAATAATTGTATAGTTTCATGTTAGCAATTTAGTGTTTTCTTTTTCGAATAATCGATAGATTATTTCTGTTCAGAAATTTCTTCACGGTGTAGAAGGAGTGCTTAAGAAGAATGACTTTTAACCTGTACATTTGAAATACTCTTGCTGTCTATCAAACTTTTCAGTTAGTTCGACATAGAGTTTTGCAGCTACATATGTTATCCCTGTCTTCTCCAAAGTTGGATTAATTAAACTGTAATGCAGATGATTTTCCTTCTAGAGTTGTACTTGTGAATATTTCTGTTACCCTCAAACTCAAATTGAATGTTGATGATAATTATTTAAGTGAAAAAAATGAACTGACAGACTTCGACTAATATCTTCCGCTGCTTAAAGAGATGCCTGCTCATTCTACATGTTAGGAACCTTACACATATTTCTAATTACTTTCCTTTGTGCAGTGAATACTTTTTGCATAAGTGTGGAGTTTCTCTGAAATACACTCCTGGAAATTGAAATAAGAACACCGTGAATTCATTGTCCCAGGAAGGGGAAACTTTATTGACACATTCCTGGGGTCAGATACATCACATGATCACACTGACAGAACCACAGCCGGCCGAAGTGGCCGTGCGGTTAAAGGCGCTGCAGTCTGTAACCACAAGACCGCTACGGTCGCAGGTTCGAATCCTGCCTCGGGCATGGATGTTTGTGATGTCCTTAGGTTAGTTAGGTTTAACTAGTTCTAAGTTCTAGGGGACTAATGACCTCAGCAGTTGAGTCTCATAGTGCTCAGAGCCATTTGAACCATTTTTGAACAGAACCACAGGCACATAGACACAGGCAACAGAGCATGCACAATGTCGGCACTAGTGCAGTGTATATCCACCTTTCGCAGCAATGCACGCTGCTATTCTCCCATGGAGGCAATCGTAGAGATGCTGGATGTAGTCCTGTGGAACGGCTTGCCATGCCATTTCCACCTGGCGCCTCAGTTGGACCAGCGTTCGTGCTCGACGTGCAGACCGCGTGAGACGACGCTTCATCCAGTCCCAAACATGCTCAATGGGGGACAGATCCGGAGATCTTGCTGGCCAGGGTAGTTGACTTACACCTTCTAGAGCACGTTAGGTGGCACGGGATACATGCGGACGTGCATTGTCCTGTTGGAACAGCAAGTTCCCTTGCCGGTCTAGGAATGGTAGAACGATGGGTTCGATGACGGTTTGGATGTACCGTGCACTATTCAGTGTCCCCTCGACGATCACCAGTGGTGTACGGCCAGTGTAGGAGATCGCTCCCCACACCATGATGCCGGGTGTTGGCACTGTGTGCCTCGGTCGTATGCAGTCCGGATTGTGGCGCTCACCTGCACGGCGCCAAACACGCATACGACCATCATTGGCACCAAGGCAGAGGCGACTCTCATCGCTGAAGACGACACGTCTCCATTCGTCCCTCCATTCACGCCTGTCGCGACACCACTGGAGGCGGGCTGCACGATGTTGGGGCGTGAGCGGAAGACGGCCTAACGGTGTGCGGGACCGTAGCCCAGCTTCATGGAGACGGTTGCGAATGGTCCTCGCCGATACCCCAGGAGCAACAGTGTCCCTAATTTGCTGGGAAGTGGCGGTGCGGTCCCCTACGGCACTGCGTAGGATCCTACGGTCTTGGCGTGCATCCGTGGGTCGCTGCGGTCCGGTCCCAGGTCGACGGGCACGTGCACCTTCCGCGGACCACTGGCGACAACATCGATGTACTGTGGAGACCTCACGCCCCACGTGTTGAGCAATTCGGCGGTACGTCCACCCGGCCTCCCGCATGCCCACTATACGCCCTCGCTCAAAGTCCGTCAACTGCACATACGGTTCACGTCCACGCTGTCGCGGCATGCTACCAGTGTTAAAGACTGCGATGGAGCTCCGTATGCCACGGCAAACTGGCTGACACTGACGGCGGCGGTGCACAAATGCTGCGCAGCTAGCGCCATTCGACGGCTAACACCGCGGTTCCTGGTGTGTCCGCTGTGCCGTGCGCGTGATCATTGCTTGTACAGCCCTCTCGCAGTGTCCGGAGCAAGTATGGTGGGTCTGACACACCGGTGTCAATGTGTTCTTTTTTCCATTTCCAGGAGTGTATTATCCTGTGCGACATCAGTGAATGAATGTATGCAAAATACGTTAACTTAATAAATGCAATACAGCCAAAGTTGACAACTATTTTTGTGGAAAAAGTAGCTGAAACTATGTGTTGTAGCGGGTCTACAATATGAAGACACCAGGGAAAAAGTGGGGTGTGTATTTAATAGGGAAATGAGTTTATGGGAGATTTTGACGGTACTCGCCGATACCATAAGACAGTTAAAATGGCTTTCACCAGGATACAAAGGGTTTTACTTTTAGTGGTAGCGGAAAGACCGTTCTAAGGCACTCTTCTCACCGGAGGAATGCAGTAAATCCAAGGTTTGCTTCTACATTTTACATTACAACAGTGCTCAATTTGAAATGTGACAGCAGTGTGATCCTGTTAGAGTCTTTAACTTGTGTGGTTCGTCACCAAATGAAGGTAAGACGCCATCTGTTAACCAATCTGTTAGAAATAGAGTAAACTTAATGGCAGAATGAGAAATGTTTGTAGGGACCTTAGGTAAATGCCTCATGATTTAGGCAGTGACTGTAAATGCTCACTGTCTGAATGTTTCAAACAAATGAAACCACATGGGTGAGAACAGCTCCTGGAATAATCAGTCATTTAATCAGCTTAATTTCAGTGACATTAACTGGTCAAAGAAGGCCTAAGCATGGTGATGCTAATGTCAGAGATTGCTCTTTCCGATACATTGTCAAAATCAAACAAAATGTTACAATGAGTGAAATTCCTGTTTGCCGAAAGATCTTCATTGCTTTGCATGGAATAACAAAGCACAGAATGCATGCAGTACAAACGAGCATGAAGGATAGAGGAACACGACGAAGACAAGAGAGACAACATGCATGCTACCCATGTTTTGAAACTATCCAAATAAAAGGAGGCAGCCGTTATAAACCACATAGATCCATTTAAGAGAAGAAATAGCCACTATGCAAGGGAAAGACAGACACTATTATCCTTCCAGAAGAACTATCAATAAAGAAATGGCATAATTTTTATAAAGAAAAATGCCCTCAACGTCCTGTTGTATATGACACATACCGGAAAAGCCGGCTGCTGTGGCCGAGTGGTTCTAGGCGCTTCAGTCCGGAACCGCGCTGCTGTTACGGTCGTAGGTTCGAGTCCTGCCTCGGGCATGGATGTGTGTGATGTCCTTAGGTTAGTTACGTTTAAATAGTTCTAAGTCTAGGGGACTGATGTCCTCAGATGTTAAGTCCCATAGTGCTTAAAACCATTTGAACCATACCGGAAAATCTTTAACAGGAACTTTAACTTATCACTTGGGCACCCGCATTCTGATATTTGCTCAACATGTGAAAAATTTCAGGCAGATTTAAAAAGTTTGAATGGAAAGCTTTACCAAAATATATCTGAAAAAGATAAGTTAGAAATTACAAATGAAATTAAAGCATTTGGTAAGGAAGATTATTCAAGAAAGCGAAAAGAGAGGAAATGAAGATAGGCGAAACTGTAGAAATATGCACGGACTATCAACAAAACCTACCCTAGCGATATGTCAGATAAAAAACACAAAGACGAAAAGAAAGCTTACCAGAATTTATTGGTTTTGCCACGTTCTTTCCGTCATGAAGATGTACTTTATTTCCAAGTTTTGTCTTTTTGTCATATATTCTCAGCTATTATTTTTTCTAATATGCTTACTTTACAGAAATTAAATTTGGAATCACAATTACATCGATTGCACTCGATTAGAGTCTTTTAAGTATTTCTTTGTATTATTGAATGTTTATATTTCCTCTCCTGAAAAATGTACAAATGTAACTTTCTCCATTTTTTCTGTGGGCTCTTCATACGGTTCTTCCACTTAAAATTAACTGAGCCACAAGTACGTTGGGAAATTTAGAAACTTGATGAACAATGTTTAGTAATCGGTTTTGAAACGTGTATTTCCTGGTACCCTGTGGGATGAAGACCGGAAATTCCTATTCTGGTCAGGCTAAATAAAACTATAAATGAATAAACAATGAAACGTGTGTTTTTCGGAGTGATTCAGAAGTGTGTGTCCTCACAGGAGAGATGCTGATCTCCAGCGAGAAGTACGAGGTGAAGACGGTGAGCAAGTCCATGTTCGAGACCAGGATGGTGCTGGTGGTGCGCAACTTCCAGGAGAAGGACCTGGGCTCCTACCGCTGCGTCGCCAAGAACTCACTGGGGGAGGTGGAGTCCAGCATACGTCTGTACGGTGAGTGCCCGGCATACGGCTGTGTTCAGCACACGCGAGGCTGCGCTCCGCACCATTTATTTATGCAGTTTGTAGTTAGACTTACTCACTGTACACTGATTAATACCTGAGCAAGCAGTACAACGATGCGAGTTAACGCAAGTACTGTAGTATAGCGGTTCAAACGAAGTTAGTGTCCCGATTCTGGGTTTCGCTTGAGGATGGACGCAGAGAGCTTTGTTGGAAGGGCAGAAATTATGTTCTTGCGTCTCTAGTTTTAAAGTAAATATTTTATTTCATAAATTTTTTTGGGGACGGACTCCACAGCCTCGATAAATTTCCTTTTAACGTTTTTAGCGATGGCTTGCAATACTGATTTACATTTTCCAGAACAACCGACTAGCATCGGCAAACCAGCAGCAAATCAGTCAGTGAATTTCATTTTTTTCCAGGTTATAGATACAACTTTCTGTTTACCCCTCTTGCAAAGAAGGAAGTGGGATTGGTCACAGGTTTGTTATACTCGTGGAAAAGCAACACGGTAACAATAATAAAAATCCTAAACAGCCAGACACCTGAATACAGGCACTGTATTTACTGTCCTATATGGACAACCCTGTGTAACGCACAACTAACCACTAGATGTTTCCAGAATGAGATTTTCACTCTGCAGCGGAGTGTGCGCTGATAAACTTTACCGAGAGAAATGGATGATTAGAGAGAGTGGGACTTAGTGAAGTATGGTTGGAGGAAGTACAGGACCTCTCTTCAGATGAGAAGATGGTGTTAACCACATAATAAAGTAGGTGTAACGGGTAATCTTTTGAGACTACTGACTGGAAGATCTAAGTTTTTGAAGTAACCAGGAATCTAATGCATGGACCGAAACGTCACGTTTAACTGGAACAGCAACCAGAATGTAGTTTTAAGAGTCGAATGAGATGAAAAGGAAGCAATAGTTGAGAAGGGAGACAGGTTTGTAGCATATGCCGGATGTCTGTATATTGAATAAGCTGTAAAGTAAACCGAGGAGAAATTAGAAAGAAGGGAGAAGAATGTAAATCTTTCTATTTTGGTGACGAAGTAGTAAGACTGTCAGAGACGACAACGGATTTGAAAGATCATGTGATCATGTGTATTGTCTCATAAACAGGTTATGATAGCAACTTCACAACAGAAAACAATGATAAATGAATGTAGCCGAAGTAACTCAAACGACGCTGAAACAATGAGATTAGTAAATCATACTCTAGATGTGGTATACTTAACCTGAACAATAACTTACAATGGCCGAATTAGAGAGAATAAGGTATGAAACTGGCAATAACAAGAAAATATTTTCTCAGGGTATTTATCTAGATTAGGCTTGCATGAAAATGAAACAAGAACGACAAAGCTTTCAGACAAGACAAGAGTAGAAGCGTTTTAAATGTGGTGGTGCAGATGAATGCTGAAGATTAGACGGGTAGATAGGGAGAAAATGAATTATGACGCATCTTGACTAAATAAATGGATTCATTCACACATCACATCCTCAGGCACGAAGATGTCGTAAACTGGAGGGAAATTCGCGTGGCAGAAATAAATGGAGATACAAACTTCGCTGTAGTAGGCAGCGGGTGTAATTTGAAGAAGTTATGCAGGTATTATGAGATTTGAACAGACTAGCTTGGGTATCCGCATCATAAGTCTTCGGACTGAAGACCACTACAACACTCATTTAAAATCAGATTTTTTACTACTTGGACTGGCTTGTTAGTAAAACATAGCTGTATACACTATGAGATCTAAAGTATCCGGACGCCTGGCTTAAAATGACTTACAAGTTTGTGGAGCCTTCCATCGGCAATACTGGAATTCAGTATTGTGTTGGCCCACCCTTAGCCTTGATGACAGCTTCCACTCTCACAGGCATACGTTCAGTCATGTGGTGGGAGGTTTCTTGGGAAATGGCAGCCCATTCTTCACGGAGTGCTGCACTGAGGAGAGGTATCGATGTCGGTCGGTGTGGCCTGGCACCATGTCGCCGTTCAAAAACATCCCAAAGGTGTTTTATAGGATTCACGTGAGGACTCTGTGCAGGCCAGCCCATTACAGAGATGTTATTGTCGTATAACCACTCCGCCACAGGCAGTGCGATGTGCACAGGTGCTCGATCGTGCTGAAAGATGGAGTAGCCATCCTGAGTTGCTCTTCAACAGTGTGAAGCAAAAATGTGCTTAAAACATCAATGTAGGCCTGTACTGTGATAGTGCCACGCAAAACAACAAGGGGTTGAGCCCCCTTCATGAAAATCATGACCACACCATAACGCCACCACGGCCCAGTTTTACTGTTGGCACTACACACGCTGGAAGATGACGTTCACCGAGCACTCGCCATACCCACACCCTGCCATCGGACCGCCACAGTGTGTACAGCGATTCGTCACTCCACGCAGCGGTTTTCCACTGTTCAATGGACCAATGTTTACACTTATTACACTAAGCGAGGCGTCGTTTGGCATTTAGAGGCGTGATGTGTGGCTTATGAGCAGCCGCTCGATCATGAAATCCAAGTTCTCTCACCTCCCGCCTAACTGTCATAGTACTTGCAGTGGATCCTGATGCAGTTTGGAATTCCTGTGTGATGGTCTGGATAGATTTCTGCCTATTACACGTTACGACCCTCTTCAAATGTCGGCGGTGTCTGTCAGTCAACAGACGCGGTCGGCCTGTACGCTTTTGTGCTGTACGTGTCCTTTCACGTTTCCACTTCACTATCTCATCGGAAACAGTGGACCTAGGGATGTTTACGAATGTGGAAATCTCGCATACAGACATATGACACAAGTGACACCTAATCACCTGACCATGTTCGAAGTATGTAAATTCCGTGGAGCGTCCCATTCTGCTCTCTCACGATATCTAATAACTACTGAGGCCTGGCAGTAGGTGGCAGCACAATGCACTGATATGAAAAGGAATGTTTTTAGGGGTGTCCGGATATTTTTGATCACATAATGTAGTACTACAAACAAATTATACAGTTCAAATAACAAATATGTATATAATCATGCATGGATCATAGTTTCCCTGTGTTACGAAATCCAAACTAAGTGGCAGCAACCGTTCATTCCAAATAGCCAGAAATAGCAGCAACAGAAATATGCTGTAGCTCATTCAAAAATTTTATAGTCTTTTTAAGGTCTTCAAAATGCAGTAGAATAATATACCACAACTGACAACTGCTCACTTTTTTCCACAACACAAGGCACGTAATTTACACCGCATAACAAAACGGTTTCGTACGTTTTAGTGGCGTAGATATAATTATTAACGCGTCTTGGTGAAGAGTCTACCTCCCCTCTCTCCTACTCCTTCCCTTCCTCGCCCCTTCCCATCATCTTCCTCACGAGTTCAATGACATGCATGAGGAAATCTTGCTTCCTTTTCATTAAATCACTTCGATGTTCAATTTATAGACCAAATCGGACAGCTGATATTCTTTACACACACCATTCATGTAAAACTACCAGCACTCTGAAAACCAATATAAAATTGAACTAACAGTTCGATTCGTGTCTAACATGTAAACATGTCGCGACAAGATAGTTTGCGAAATTTTGGTTTCATCGTTCCATCTTCCAGAGGTACAGTCGCTCTCACACTAACTAAACAAGCCGCTGTTCAAGCGTGCGTCACTCATTTGTAAAATATACTCACAAGCCAAAACATTATGACCACCTGCTTAATAGCTTGTTTGTCTGTGTTTGAAACGAAATACATCACCGATTTTGCGTATCAGGGATCCGACAGTTTGTTGGTAGGTTTGTGGAGGTATGTGCCACTAGATGTCAACGTACAGGTTATGTAATTCGCTAAACTGGCCGCTGAGATCTGCGCAGGCTGTAATGGCGCCAGATAGCGAATAGATGGGCTCCATAGGATTTACATCAGGCGAATTAGGTCCCCAAAACATCAACGTCAATTCACTATAATGCTTCTCAAACCATTGGAGCACGGTTCTGGGTTATATTGCTGATTGATGATTTTGCCGTCGGGACAGACACCAAGCATGAAGGGATGCAGGTAGTTCGCAGCTGTCAGCGTGTCTTCGATTACTACCACAGGTCCCATGCAAGCGCAGGAGAATCTCTCCCGTAGCAAAATGCTGCTCCCACCAGCCTGCGTCCGTGGTAGTAGTTTCGAGCCGCTGTTCACCTAGATCTCGATGGCGGCGATTGTCGAGACGACTATAGCGACATAGTGTAGCAAAACCGTAATTCAGCCGGAGGGCTGACACGGTTCCATTGATTGACGGGTCCACTGCAATCGTAACCGACGATAACGTTGGCTCAACATGTCAACACTTAGTGGACCGGTCTGCTGTGGAGCTCCATTTTCAACAATGTACAATAAACAGTTGTGCGTGCACCAACACTGTGCTCTTTCGGCAGGGATGCCATAGATCACAATCATGCTACTTCACAGAGCAGACATGCCTCCGAACCCTACGTTCTGTGAATCGTCATGGACATTCAACCATTTAGCGCCTAGTGGTATTTCACTGTCCTTCTACGTCTTTCCGTAGACGTACACGATAGGAGCATGTGAACATTCGGCCATCTTCGCCGTTTTCGAAATACTCGTTCACCGGCTGTGCGTAATAATAATCTGTCCTTTGTCAGACACTTATCTCAATGGATTTCCTCATACACAGACTACATCTTTGCTACATGTCTGCTGCACATACATACTTTTTTACCGTGTCACATGCTCGCAACGCCACCTGGCGGCATCCAACGTCGCGGTGGACAGTGTTGACATTTTTTTTGCTCATCAGTATGTGTATCTATTTATTTAAATAATTTAGATGAACGATCAAAATAAAAGATCAAAATTCAAGAACATGTAAGCAACCTCCTTAGAATACCTCGCATAAATGCGTATCAATAGCATCACCACGATTCTCCGACTTTCTTACCATACCGGATGACTGGCGCGAATTTTTGACGCGAGTACCTTTCTCTCAGAGAAGTAACAGATAAACCTGCTCCTTCAGTTACTCCTCTTTTGTCTTTCACATATTCCCCTTTTATCAACGCCACATACGTGGAAGATCAGGGGGATTTTCATCCTCCTGTTAGAATCTTTCTCTCCCTGAATGGTACCTCCTGACAAAGTATGATCATCTCTTGTTATATACGGGATGAGCGAAACAAAACTGACTGAAAAATGTTTCATGGACATTAAGATAGGTAACCCAACTTATATCATCCACAGTCATGGGATATGATGTAAATTGAGATTTGCTTGTCTTACTGACAAGTGACCATAATCAAATTCACAATTAGAGACGCAGATACTGTCTTAGACGCTAATGTCCAATACGAGCACTATAAAATCTTGGAACTGTTAAAGGCAGAATTCAAGTTACAATCACTGCAAGTAAGTGGATTTGATGTTGAAGCCAAAGGTGACGAATTAGTGCCAGCGTGGCAGACAGCGTAAAAGAAGGCGACCCCAATATTGGTTAAGAAATCAAAAGCGTTTAAAATTGCATGGAGTCCCGCAATACAATCTTTAAGGCGCAGAGGAAGGCAGGCGAGAAGATATTAACAGAGACCCTTAGGGGAAACAGAATGAAAAAGAAGGCTGAATTTCTAACGAAAAGTCAGACAGCAACATAAGGAGCTACTACACCAAACAAGTAGAAAATTAGAAAGCCTACGCTAGGGACTAAATGCTATCAGATGTTTGGGGATTTCCACACAAACCTGCAATAAATAAGCTTGGATCATCCACTGTGTTATCAAACCTGAAACGATGCGATGGCAAGTTGAGGACAGACTGGGAGACATCATTGCAGTACCTACTCAGAACTCTGTAGCCGGAATATACGAAATGGAAGACACAGTACCATCAGCAGCTCCGCTCTGAACTGCTAGAGCAGCATTTGAAGAATAGTGTTGTGTTTCCAGTTTGCCCGAGGAAGTGGGGCTGGGAATAATGAAGTTAAATAGGAAGAAAGCCCCAGGTCCTGATAGAATAAATGGAAAAAGTGTGACACAAGCTAGTGGACCAAATTATACCATATATGACAGTGTTACTAAACGAATGTCTTTTGCAAGGACAAGTGCCTAAAATTTGGAATATCCCGAATATCACTAAACTAAAAAAAAAAAAAAAAGACGGAAGACCCAAGAGAACCGAAATCTTCTTACAGGTCGATTTGTTTGGTGAATGCTCCAGCCGCAGTACAGGAAAAGATTCTGTGGTGCTCCCTGAGGAACCACAGACAGGTAGTAGGCATGATGCCCTGCAGTTCGGATTCGGCAAAGGTAACTCCATAGAGGATGCGTTAAATCTCGCAATAGACATTGTGAACACCTCAGACGACAAGTGCCTTACAGGCCTAATGACTGATATAGCCGTGGCGTTTGATAATTTATGGTGACCTGCCCTGTTCATATGACTGAAAGACATGGACTGCCCATGGAGTCTCTATAACACCCTGCAAGATTACTGCACAGACGTGGAGGTGTAATTAAAAAGTCACGCACAGAAAATGCATGGGGGCTCAATTAAATTTTAATGAAAATAATTTTAATTTTTGCTTTAGTAGCTGTCTGTTCGGTTACGAAGTCTCGTAACGGTGGGCCCTGACTAGTATTATTACGCTATCTGACTGCATAGAACAATAACAAAGAATGAAATGGAAATTTTCATTAACACAATTAATTAATTAAGTCCCCAGCAACTATAAAACCTACGAAACCAAAGCACAAGTGTAACTGTTCTGTGTGTGGAAGTATGACTCAACGTACGCATCTGGCACGGTTCTTCTTCAACAACACAAGAAATTTTAAATATCATTTATACTGAATTAATTAAAGAAAATAGAAATACCATAATTACTCAAGAAAACCAGAATTGCACTCTAATCCAAGAACACAAGCCAGATGCTTTGTTGACTGAACCTGTAATGACGCATTATTTAAAACATGGAAATAATGAAAAATAAATCAAGTTTCGTACCTTCATATATTGACCAAAATCACTCTCATAATTACAATGTATCTCCACACCGACTCGCTATTACCACATCTCAACAAGAACTTTTCAGTATCACATCTCAGCAAGCACTCCCTACTAGCACATCTCAACACGAACTGACTACTACCAGTCCTCGACAAGCACTGACCACTACGACATCTCAATAATCACTGCCAGTGGAGGCGGACGGAACAATGCTCTCTAGCGATCTCTGGCACTGTGGCTCAGTGTAGCCACCTTTCATATGCCCTTCCTCCACGGCTAGAATTTGATGGTATTTTTGCCAGCATTGGTGGTGAAAATACCACCAAATTCGTCAAAAAAAAAATACAGACAAAAATGAAAGATAATATTAATACGTAAATATCATATAACTAGATAAAATTTTTGCTTTGCACTGACCTTTCAATAACCTAATATATAAAATACAGTAAGCAATACAAATTCTTTCATACATGTGACTTTACATAACAGTTTACACAAGTATTATGTGGTTAAACAGTTCAATCAATAGCGTCAGCAATGACGAATATGTGCAGGTAACAGTCTCATAACTATCCACAAACAGTAATACACAAAAAATCAGTTTATACAAATATTCACATAAACGCTTTCCATAGCTCAAGAATAAGCAGTTGATAGTTCCAGCAGTAGCACCCAGCAATGGTCAACAGGTGCAAAAACCAATAAGTAACATTTTTTCAATAGAAGCAGTCCATCAGTGGCACCCACAATGTTGATCAGGTGCACACAGCAACAGGTGACTTCATTTCAGTAGAAGCAATCCATCAGTGGCACCCAGCAATGTTGAGCAGGTGCAGACATCAACAGGTGACATCTTTTCAGTAGAAGCAGTCCATCAGTGGCACCCAGCAATGTTGAGTAGGTGCAGACACCAACAAGTAACACCATTTCAGTAGAAGCAGTCCATTAGTGGCACCAGCAATGTTGATCAGGTGCACACAGCAACAGGTGACTTCATTTCAGTAGAAGCAATCCATCAGTGGCACCCAGCAATGTTGAGTAGGTACACACAGCAACAAGTCACATTTCTCAGCAGAAGCAGTTCCATAAAATCTAGTATCACTGATCACACTGTTCATCAGAGTTTATAAGCAGAAATTAAACATGTCCTAGTGGCACCAATCATGTAGAGAGGGTACAAGTAACAGTCCATAATTTTTTTACAATCACTGATCACACAGTTCATCAGCAGAAATTAAACATGCCTAAATGTCACACATCATGTTGAAAAGTGCAGCACCACCACTAACCAGACAGTTCAGGCATGAACAATAGTTTGAATACACATACAATGCTTTTACACTAAACATACAAATCATAACAAACACACAAATGATATCTGATAATTGTCCTATTAACTATTACAATACACAAATACAGTTAACCTATAATATTTATGGGTGTCAGTGCAAGCCACAACAAACAAGTGAAATAATATTTAGGAGATAGGTTGGGATCGCTTCTCTGGGATTATAAAAGGAAAACACACAAAACACACTCACTCATCTTTCATCCACATTAGTGCTACTGTGTAATTGAATAGTGTTAACTGTGTAAATGCAATTCTGTCAAAATTTTATGTTCATCCTGTGTATCAAGTAGTAGTGGCAGCAATGTATAACAGTCAATAATAGTTAAGTCAACGTCATAGTCATCATGTCAAGACCAATGTTTGCCAAGCCAGATCAAAATGTACGGTTGCTGAACAACTGTCAGTGTACCAAGATATGCAAATGCTTCCTCTCTCTCAAAAAAAAAAAGTATATACTGCTTAGTGATTTAACAAAGTGTGTGTATAGACAATCTTCCTTCCACTTTAGTGTTCTAGTCTGCCATCTTCATCCTCCTTGTTCCATATGGACCAACAAAAAAAATATACTCCTCATTTACTTTACCTCTTATCCACCAAAACTCCCATAAACCTCAGCATCACATAATCTCAATACTTCACTAATACCTCTTCAATACGTCGATCATCAATATCATTTACCTTACCTCTTGTCCACGAAAACTCCAATAATCATCTACTTCACATACTCTCAATACCTCAATAATACGTTGATACATATAAACCTCAGCACCAATATCATTTCACTTCCATAACAACTCTTTCCTCTAGTCAGTCTCCTCGAACAAGTACTCATAAAATCCTAATGCAACTTCAATTCATCATCCCATACAATCCGAAGACACAGTGTCCACACACAACCTCTGTGTAATCCATCTGACCCAAATTTTCTACTCATTATAAATTATAAGATACATTTTGGTTCCTTGTCCATCATTAAATAAAAGAAATGCATACATGACCTCTAACAGACTTTAGTTCGAATAACTCTCAGTAATTAAGTACGATTACGGAGTGTGAATGATCATAATATTTCACAGTGTGTACACCACTTCAAGAATCATAGCAGAAGCAAACATGTGGAGAATTTTTTGTGTCAAGTGTCACTTCCTATTTCAATTGCTCACGAAGAAGGCAGTGTAATAACTGTCAATGGTCTAAACCTAGTTTTGGTATGTCATGTCATTAGCTTCCTTCCTATTAGCATAAATTTATACAGCTTCCATAAAACCTCCAGCTCATGTGACTTCTACGAAGTTTCTCGTATTAATGTCGTTCGTCGAATTATAGCAGTTCATTTTCTTATCTTAAAAATATAAGGCACTGAGCGTAAGTAAAACATGCAATAGCGAGTAAATATACCAGTAGAGAACAGAAAGTCAACAAGTGGATGCAGCACAATTCCTACAACGAGGCTCTGCCAAGCGAACAATCTATAATTAATACCACAGTGTAACCTAAACTCTATGTTCGTACACTGTACATCAGCATTGCTATATACTAAATTGAAGAGTAGTTATGACAACAAAACAGAAATGTGTAAATATGCAATCCATACGCACAGCAGCAAACATGCCTTACACAATAAACAGGTCATTAGCATCACATCGACATAAGCAAATAAATGTTCATATGTAACCTTAATAAGTACACATGAAGGCGCAAGCAGATAAATCACAAAGTGTAACCTACATACATAACAGCACAACTAATCAGGTGACAATTATAATTTAAATAAATAAGCACAGCAGGCACATAATAAAAAAAATATGACATCAGTGAAAAAGCATAGCAGCCAAGCGATGCATAATATACACAAGTAATAACACTGTTCATTAATCAATAATTGTCAAAATCAGTAAATGTACACAAGCACGTCGCTTCACAAGTAAATTCATAGAACATAAAATTTAGCACAAAGTATGAGTCACGTAATCGCGAGCAGCAAATTATGTCTAAAGTACGTACCTAAGTGGAATTATGTTACCTGAAAAATAAACTCAATTAACCGTTACCTTTTTTTTGTCTATTACTTTCTTCTTCGAAATGACATTCTTCCTGAAATTTTTCTCCAAAGCAAGTCGTCTTAACGTCGGACACGCACAGAATTTACCTGAAGGTCTTAAATACTTTATACAACCGTATCCTGAAAAATACTGAACGTTAATAACATAATTTATGAGGTCACCATAGCTTTATACTGAATTTAATCCGAGAAATTAGACTGTGTATTTGTTTATGTCTGTCAGTGCATTCGCACTGAGCGCTCGATCAGCTGTAGGCGCGTGACGTAGGAATTCATTGTTTGCGGTCAACGACTGCCTCGTGCGGCGCGCAGACTGACTGTTGCTTTGAGTACGCGCCGCCGCCGGAACACGGCGCGGTATCCTTGTATTCTCCGCATGTTTACATGTAGCTGTTAGTTTCTCTAAAGTATGTCATTCCACAAAATTTTTTACGTTCGATATATGATGTATTCCTTTAGAGCGTCGTGATTTAAGAGTTTCTACTTCAACAGTGTTATCATGAATAATTTTGCGAACTCTATATGGACCGTTATAAAGCAGAAAAAATTTGCGACACAAGCCTTTTCCTTTATGAGACAAACGGTGGGACTTAATTAACACCTTCAGGCCAACTGACAAAGTTTTTAAACGACCAGGACGTTTAGCTGATTTCTCTCTTCTAGCAGCTGCAGATGCAATATTTTGCAGAGCCAGGTTCACAACTTCAAAATGCCGCAGTTTCCGTGAAGGCGGAAAAGGAACGATTTCAGAAATGCGATTTGTTGGTACTTTATTTTTTAATATCAATAGAGGCGGTAAAGAAGTTGAGTCATTAGGAAGTTCATTCAGAATGTTTTGAAAAATATGAAGATACTGATCCCAAGTTCTGTGATTCTGATGACAATAAAGACGGCACAAGTTATTGATTTCCTTCATCCATCTCTCTGAAGCGTTAGATTGAGGGTGAAAAAGTGAAATGAAAATTGGTTTAATCTTCCGACGCCGTAGAGTACGAAGCCAAATTTTAGAGCGAAACTGTGATCCATTATCTGATATAACCTTATCAACATGACCAACTTCTTTAAGAAAATGTTTGATGAAAGCGTTAGATACTGAACGAGCTGTTGCTTTGCGTAAAGGTGTAAAACACACATATTTTGATGTCAACTCCACTGCTACGAAAATGTACGCAAAACCATTAGTAGAACGAACCACTGGACCGAACAAATCGACTGCAGCCATCTCCTTTAATTTCGCTGGAATGATAGGAAACAACGGTGCTCTGTGAGAAACCGTTGGCGGCTTAGCCTTTTGACATAATTTGCATTTGGCAAGAACAGATCGAATACGTTTTTCCATATTACTGAAGTAACAATTTTCTCGTAATTTATGGAAGCATTTTCTGGGACCAAAATGCGCATAACTGAAATGTGTGTACCAAATCAATTTATTGACCCACTCATCAGGAATACAAACTAACCAAACAGAGTTGTCGACCGATTTTCGTTTGAAAAGAATGCCATTGCGAACTAAATAATGCTGTCTAATCGCTACGCTTTCCTTTCTCCTCCACTTCTCCTTAATGTCCTTCCAGATTGGATCCTTATTTTGCTCCTTAGCGATGTCCTGGAGCGAAGACGAAATAAAGTTCTCAAACGCAACACCTTGAATGTACATCAAACAATAATGGTTTTCTTTGCAGTCCTCTTCAGCACATTGTTTCAAACCCATAGGTGCACGTGATAAAGCATCAGCAACAATATTTGAAGATCCCTGTATGTAAACAATGCTAAAATCAAATTCCTGTAGATACAACGCCCATCGTGACAATCTGCCGTGAGTTAATTTTGTTGACATAAGAAATTCCAGAGCTCGATGATCGGTGTAAACCTTAGTATGTCTGCCAAACAAAAATGTGCGAAATTTTGTGAAAGCCCATACAACAGCCAAAGCTTCAAGTTCCGTAATCGAATAATTCTTTTCGGATTTAGAGAGAACACGACTTCCAAATGCAATAGTCTTCTGTACTACAACGCCGTTTTCTTCTATCTCTTGAAATAAATGTGCACCTAGGCCTTTGTATGATGAGTCCGTCGCCAAACAAAAATCTTTAGATAAATCCGGATGTGAAAGAAGTGGAGCAGCAACTAAAGCATCACGAAGTTGTTCAAATTCTGACTGAGCTTCCTCATCCCAACACCAATTAGAATTTTTTCCAGATAGTTCACATAAACGAGGTGTGGCCAAATTGTCCAATCTAACAAAGCGTCTAAGAAAATTACAGACACCCAGGAAACTACGAACATCACGTTTTGTGGTAGGAACAGCATAATTACGAATAGCATCTAGTTTCTCTGGATCGGGAAGAATACCTTCTGTAGAAATAATGTGACCGAGAAATTTCACCTGAGAACGACCAAATTCTGATTTTTCCAAGTTCACTGTCATGCCAACTCGTGCAAAAATACGTAATAATGAATCCAAAATTTTGTTGTGCTCACTCCAAGAACGTTTAGCAATAAGAATGTCGTCAACATAAGAAGTAATATTGTCACGAAGACAAACAGGTAAAATTTCATTTAAGCTACGAATGAATGCTGCTGAAGATACAGTAAGTCCAAACGGTAATTTCCGAAACTGGTAACAGTTACCAAAGGCTAAAAAAGCAGTATATTTTCTACAATCAGGGTGGAGTTCTATTTGCCAAAAACTTGCGCGCATATCAATCGTGGATAAAACTTTAATTCCATGGAAATGTTGAAGAAGTTCATCTAAATTTTGTGGACGGTCAGTTTCAGGAATAATAATATTGTTTATCTGTCTGGAATCCAGAACCAAACGAATTGACCCATCCTTTTTAAGAACAACGTGTAATGGGCTGGTATAAGGGCTGACTGCTGGCTCAATAATGCCCTGATCTAACATGTATTGAAGTTCATTCTTAACCTTGTCTCTGTAAGCCAAAGGAATAGCGTACGTTTTCCCGCGAAATGGTGTGTGTTCTTTACTTTAAATAAATATTGTAAGCCTTGTATAGTTCCTGTGTGATGACTAAACACTGTAGCATGTGAAGTCAAAATATGGTGCAGCTCTTCTCTTGCAACGTCATCTGGCACTTCAGCTTTTTTAACCTTTTCATTAATTAATTCTTCGCTACTAATTATATCCTCCATCGCGTCTCTGTATCTATTGTCATTGTCATGAATAAACACACTGTCGTCATAATGCTCAACGAAAGCATCAGAAGTAAGAAACCTTAAACATTTTGTATCTGATTCAGATCTTGCTAAACACTCGAAAAATTTCAAACATTTCGGCATTCCGGCAACAGTCAAATTCACACTTCCTTCTTTAAAGTTCAAAATTGCCTTATGTGTGTTAAGAAACTCCATACCTAATATAATCTGTGTACTGAGTAATGGAACAATAATAAAATTAGCCGAAAATTCGTATCCTTGACAAATGAAATTTAGGTTGGTCTGTTGTTTAACTTCCACACCTTTTCCAGAAATCGCTCCTCGAATTGTAGTTTTAGAAATAGGTAACACAGGACAGGCAATAGTTCTTTCACATATACGAAAAACTGATTCACTAATGACGTTCAATGGGCTCCCAGAATCTAAAACTGCAGTGAACTTATTCTTACCCACACATACTTCAATAACAGGATGTAAAAATGCGTCTACATTATTTTCCTTTTCATCTAGCAAAATGTCTCTCATGTCTTCCAGGCGTACGTAGTGTAAAGTCGTAGTGTCATTACTTTCTGAACCGTCTATATTGCTGCCAGAAGCCGAAGCTGCTAGTCATTGTCGATTGTTTGCGTCACGTCTTTGATTATTCCCGACATTTCGCGGATCAATTTCTACTATTTCCACTTGTCTCTCTGAATTTCTGTCACGCGGAGGACGCCAATTAGGTCCTTCCTGTCTGTTAGATGCAAATTCTTGGTTGTGTCTGTTATTAAAATTTCTGTTTTCCTGTCTGTCTGCATAACTACTTCTTGTATAATTTCGACTGTCACTTCTGAAATTATTGTTAGACCTACTACCCTGGTTATTTCTGTAGTAAGAGTTTCTATTATTGTATGAATAATTTCTGTCTTGATGATACCGATTACTGTTTCCGTATGATTGATCATTCCGGTAAGAATTACCGCTATTATAATTGTCTGTGTAATCTCTGTTAGAACGTCTGTTATTGTCATAAGGCTGGTATCTATTGTCCTGTCTGTTACGTCTGTCATTCTCAAAGTTACCCAAATAACGTCCGTTCCGATCACTATCCCTTTTCTCTGAAAATGTATTGTAATTACTGCTACTGAAAAAATTACAAGAAGTCCCGTCGTCGTTGTCATACTCAAGTTCTTGTAGCAAAGTCTTAAAAGTCTCAATGTCGTCTTTACATCTTCCGGCTAAAGCAATTTGTCTTATGGATTGTGGCATCTTAGTTAAACAAATGCGAATTAATTCAGTCGGGCTATAAGGGTTGGACAAGAACTGATTCTTTCGAATCATGTCTTCAAAGTATTCTGCCGGCGTGCGGAACTCAGACTGTTTAAAATTACGCTGCATAATCAGACTATGTTTGACTCTGTCTTGTGTGTTTTCGGACCAATATGCCGATAGAAATGCATGATAAAAATCATTCAGATTATTACAATCTCTAATGAGTGCGCGCATCCGCGTCGCCGGTTCGTTTTCTAAATATCCACACATAAATTCCAGTTTGTGACTTAGTGGCCAATTTGGTGGGAGAGCATACATAAATTGATCTAACCATGCACATGGATGTATGTCATTCTTAGAATTGCGGAAGAACTTAAATTTCCGAACAGTCAAAAAGTGTTTATAGTCAAAGTTTTCGCCTCGTGGCGACAAAGACCTACCGCGTCTGTCCCAGTCCCAATGTCGATTATTGTCAAGTTCGCGCGCCTGGCGCTCTCTTGTTGCATCCCGTAAATGAAACAAATTACTTTCTTCAAACCCCTCTGCTACCTGCGATTCCAAATTTCTTTTGCTGTCTTTTCCTACGATTTCGCCTTCAATTTGTTTGACTTGCTTTCGTAATGCCTCAACTTCCCTTTTAACGCGTTCATTACATTTTCCCTGATTTTCAACATGCTTATTTATGTTCTGATACTCTTCGGTTTCTGCAAATGGTAATGGCGGTGTATCATCCGAATCTCTGTCCCCATGTAAACTAAGACTTGTCAATTTATCTGAAATCTCTTCAACTCTTTCCGATAAGTCACCTATTTTTTCTTTCTGTTTACCTACGTCTTCCGTAAGTGTCGCGACTCGGGTTTCAGTGTTGACACATTTGGTAGTTAACTGTTCATATTGTTGTGTTAGGTTATTTAATCTGTCATTTGGTACGTATTCCTCGATTCTCTCAAATATTTCTTCCTTATCGTGTGCACGTTGTAAATTTAACTCTGAAAATTTTTGTACTATCACGCGATCTCTTTCTTCCTGTTCTCTATCCTGTTCCTTTTGCCTAATCTCTACTGCAATTAATCTATTATTGTGAGAATTCAAAATCGGTTGTACTTCTTCTCTGATTTCTTTCTTTAACTCATCTTTCATATTTTTGAAACATGTCCCTATTCGTGAATCTAACCGTGTTTCCATTGTTCCCATCTCTGTTTTAATTGTTCCTATTTCTGTTTTCAATTCAGATCCTTGTGAGTCTAACCGTGTTGCCAAAGTTCCTATTTGTGATCCCAAATTTAATATTGCACTCATCAACTGCTCCGTATTAAATGGTTCAAAATTCTTTTCGCCCCTAACATTTCCCGCGAAACCAACTTCTTTCGTCATAGCTGTAAAGCTATCTGTGTTCGATACTATTTCAGAATCTTCTATCGTTAATCTCGTATTCTGTGAATTTTCTGATTGAGAAAAATTTTGAAATGGTTCCGGACTATTTTCCCGACTTATTAAATTGTTTTCCACTTCATTATTCAACATACTGTTCTCTTGTGTTGACGAGTTCGCCATGTCAACAATTTCGTCATTCTGACTATCCATCATTTTTGCCTTTTTCATTGATCGCGTAATCATTTACAAAATATACAAAACTCGTCACTATATGAAAATTGCACACAATGACACTTTATCTCCAACAATACCATTCACTCGAAATGTTTCCCTCAAACACGATTAACGAACAATTGAAATAATTGCACTAAATCGTCAAACGCGTATACAAGGCAATAAAAATTAAATTTTGATAAATACCATTAGAAGAATGCTAATTACCAAATCTACACATGCAATATAGACTACAATTACTAAACTACCAATTACTACAACAATACTACTGTCTACACAATCAGAAGAATTCCAAGGGACGATCCTGGCAGGGTCGCCACGTGCATGGGGGCTCAATTAAATTTTAATGAAAATAATTTTAATTTTTGCTTTAGTAGCTGTCTGTTCGGTTACGAAGTCTCGTAACGGTTGGCCCTGACTAGTATTATTACGCTATCTGACTGCATAGAACAATAACAAAGAATGAAATGGAAATTTTCATTAACACAATTAATTAATTAAGTCCCCAGCAACTATAAAACCTACGAAACCAAAGCACAAGTGTAACTGTTCTGTGTGTGGAAGTATGACTCAACGTACGCATCTGGCACGGTTCTTCTTCAACAACACAAGAAATTTTAAATATCATTTATACTGAATTAATTAAAGAAAATAGAAATACCATAATTACTCAAGAAAACCAGAATTGCACTCTAATCCAAGAACACAAGCCAGATGCTTTGTTGACTGAACCTGTAATGACGCATTATTTAAAACATGGAAATAATGAAAAATAAATCAAGTTTCGTACCTTCATATATTGACCAAAATCACTCTCATAATTACAATGTATCTCCACACCGACTCGCTATTACCACATCTCAACAAGAACTTTTCAGTATCACATCTCAGCAAGCACTCCCTACTAGCACATCTCAACACGAACTGACTACTACCAGTCCTCGACAAGCACTGACCACTACGACATCTCAATAATCACTGCCAGTGGAGGCGGGCGGAACAATGCTCTCTAGCGATCTCTGGCGCTGTGGCTCAGTGTAGCCACCTTTCAAAAATTGTGAAAAACGTCACCAAAGACTGCCCACAGAGCTGTGTTCGTTGTGAAGAGTTCTGGAATATCGGCACAAAGGTATTATTAAACCGGTTCCAGAGTAGGCATCGCCTACACAGACTATCTGATGATTATAGGACCTACCAGCTCATTGCGAAATCAGAGAATAGTAGTAGAGTAGTTCTAGAAGTACTTTATATGTGGCGTGTAGGAAAGAAACTAACGATAGAAGCACACAAAACCGTTTACGTGTTACTGAATGTAAATTATCTAGAACAAAAAATCCAACAATCAGAATAAATAATCAGCCTGTTAAAAGAAAGGAAGTTTACAGTACCTTGATATAAATTATTGTCGCAAACCAAAACTTTCATCCACATAGGGCAGTAAAATCCTAAACAAAACAGCAACTACTGGCCAAAGATGTTTTCAGCTATCACAAAGAATCTTAATAGCTATTGTGGGCTACGAGTCGAGCATTTGGGCGTAGAGAGCGAGAAAGGTAAAGACGGTCCAGGCTCTACGGCGGACAAAGAAAAGAGTACTCCTGCGCCTTACTGGCGCGTATAGACGAACGCCATTACGAGGCTTGCAGGCTATATATAGACTTAGTAGTAAGAAAGAGAGATGCACAATATCGGCTCAAGAAGGGCGAATATGATAAAAGTAAATCAGATATTGGACAGGAGAGCCCCATCGAATGCAGAAATAAAGGTTTGCAGTGATTGCGAATGGCAAGAAATCTGGGACAGGGAAGAAACACGGAGGAGAACGTACTAGTTCCTTCCTAACATAAAGGAACGACCAAGAATGTTATATTTTCTTCTGACGAAAGGAGCTACAAACTGCCTGTCCAGTCTTGGTACACAACTCAGCTACTTACTGAAAATACGGCAACGCTTCACAGACACTTGTGAATGTGGAGCATACGGTACCCCGGACAGCATCGTCTGCGAGCGTCCTATTAGACAAGATGTTACAGCCCAGGACAGGAACATCTTCGGTAATACAACAGACTATAACATAATAACTAATGAGGATATGTGGCATAAGCTAAACTCGCTGACAGCTAAAGGGTCAGGTTATGAATTGCAAGCATACATCTCTGAGAGACAAGCAAGAAGTGGCTATATATCATGCCAACGAGGCGCAAGTCGGCAAGACATCCCCCTGCAACAACCTTCCGGAAACAGTGAGGAGGTGTGCGTCGGGGAAGACGAGGAAGGATTTCGTGAGACCCTGACAACCACCTCTCAATCTTTGCACTTTAAGTGACAAAAGCTGCACAGTCCCTGAGAATCCTGAGTCGTACCTCAGTGTGCCGGGGCTGACTAACGATAAATCTAGCTTGGTTAATACGAAGTACAGTAGTGTTGTTCAGTGAAGTGTAGTGTAGTGCTCTGAGGTGTAGCGTTGTCTAGTAGTGTTGTTCAGAATTATAAATTACAACATTTTTGATCCAGCAGCGCAGCATAGTGTAGCAGACTAGTAGCATGTGCAATCTGGATACCAGATGAACATACATCTGTGCACCAGATTGCCAAATGGAATAAAAAGACATTTTTTTTCCTGTTTAGAAAAATGTCCTTCTTTCGTTTATGTATATATTTTATGTAGGCTTTTCCCTTTAAATCCCATAATGCTTAGTTATACTACAACATTTGAAATTACACTACAGTCCATTAAAATTGCTACACCACAAAGACGACGTGCAATAGAAGTGAAATTTAACCGACAGGAAGAAGATGCTGTGATATGCAAATGATTAGCTTTTCAGAGCATTCACACTAGGTTGGCGCCGGTGGCGACACCTACAACGTGCTGACATAAGTAAAGTTTCCAGCCGATTTCTCATACACAAACAGCAGTTGATCGGCGTTGCCTGGTGAAACGTTGTTGTGATGCCTCGTGCAAGGAAGAGAAATGCGTACCATCACGTTTCCGACTTTGATAAAGGTCGGATTGTAGCCTATCGCGATTGCGGTTTATCGTATCGCGACATTGCTGCTCTCGTTGGTCGAGTTCCAATGACTGTTAGCAGAGCATGGAATCGGTGGGTTCAGGAGGCTAATACGGAATGCCGTGCTGGATCCCAACGGCCTCGTATCACTAGCAGTCGAGATGACAGGCATCTTATCCGCATGGCTGTAACGGATCGTGCAGGCACGTCCCGATCCTTGAGTCAACAGATGGGGACGTTTGCAAGACAACAACCATCTGCACCAACAGTTCGACGACGTTTTGCAGCAGCATGGACTATCAGCTCGGAGACCATGGCTGCGGTTACTCTTGACGCTGCATCATAGACAGGAGCGCCTGCGATGGTGTACCCGACTACGAACCTGGGTGCACGAATGGGAAAACTTAATTTTTCGGATGAATCCAGGTTCAATTTACAGCATCATGATGGTCGCATCCGTGTTTGGCGAGATCGCGGTGAACGCACATTCAAAGCGTGTATTCGTCATCGCCATACTGGCGTATCACCCGGCGTGATGGTATGTGGTGCCATTGGTTACACGTCTCGGTCACCTCTTGTTTGCATTGACGGCACTTTCAACAGTGGACGTTACATTTCAGATATGTTACGACCCGTGGCTCTACCCTTCATTCGATCCCTGCGAAACCATACATTTCAGCAGGATAATGCATGACCGCATGTTGCAGGTCCTGTACGGGTCTTTCTATAAACAGAAAATGTTCGACTGCTACCCTGGCCAGCACATTCTCCAGATCTCTCACCAATTGAAAACGTCTGTTCAATGGGGGCCGAGCAACTGGCTCGTCACAATATGCTAGTCACTGATGAACTGTGGTATCGTGTTGAAGCTGCATGGGCAGCTGTACCTCTACACGCCATCCAAGCTATGTTTGACTCAATGCGCAGGCGTATCAAGGGCGTTGTTACGGCCGGAGGTGGTTGTTCTGGGTACTGATTTCTCAGGATCTATTTACCCAAATTGCGTGAAAATGTAATCACATGTCAGTTCTAGTATAATATATTTGTCCAATGAATACCCGTATATCATCTGCATCTCTTTTTGGTGTAGCAATTTTAATGGGCAGTAGTGTACGTCGAAACATTATGTGCTTTATTCACGCCAATTCATGTGCAACATTCGGTCTCTTGTTGTATCTAGATAACAGACTAATAGAAAATAGCAAGTCAATGAACATCTCAACGTGAATGAAACCTCTTCCGGGTCAGTTTTAGTTTGTGTACGCCCTAGAAGAGCGAAAGCAGATAATCCCTAGGTCTGTCGAGAACGGAGTTGTAGTTGATATGAGAAGAGCAAATATAGTGAAAGCCTGAGGTGACCGTAATACGCTGAGTCACACCTGCTGTGTTCGTGTTGCAGAGATCCCGGGCCCGACGAGGCGCGTCTACCCGTACGAGCGGGACGAGTACGTGGACCAGTACGGCTCCGCGGAGGAAGAGCTCGACCTAGACGGCGGCTACGCCCCCGGCGCCGGTGCCGTCCCCGCCGCCCCCGCCACGCTGGGGCCGGCCAGGGACCACCAGCAGCCGCCGCCGCCCGCCACCGCAGGTGCGAGCCAGTGCGCATTACTTTTTTATCACGTATAGGGCCTCTGATAATACAACCATCAGCGTGCTTAAGATTTTTGCTATCATTAGCGTCCCTAACTAATTTCTCAAAACGTCTTTATTTGTACATTTAGCATGTCAGATTCACTGTGTTGTTTATGTGAATACCTATAATCCTCTCATCAAGCAACTTTGGATTATCTCCATCCAATTCCGAGGAGGGGAAGGTTATCGGTGTTCCTTCCGAAACAGAAGTTCAAGTCTCTCTCGTAAAAATGGCATGTTACTTACATTTCGATGACACTTTTCAGCACAAAAGGCACTTAGCAGTAAATGAAGTGCCGAAAGAATACGACTCTTTCTCCATTCCATCTACTTTCTTCATAAACTGCTTTATCAACTCTTAATTTCCAAACACTTTCTTTTTTTCTGTTTCACTCAATTCTTTGCCTGTTCTGCAGCATAAGGGATCCTTCTCTAATTAAAGAATTGTGGTGCCGGAGTTCCGATAAAATATAGTAGTGAATTTTCCTGGCAGGTAAGACGTTGCTGGTCTGAGCCCCGAACTTACAAGTTTTGCCACTTGGGGGAAGCACTATAGCAACTCTTTTGTCTTTTCACTCATTATCACAATGTTTTATTTCAGGTAAATAGCCGTGGTAGACATACAAAATACATGCTCGTCTTCTTCCTGGGCGTATGACATGTCAAAGGATGTAAAATTTATAGGAAAAGACAGTTACAATGCAATTGCAGCAGATAAAGATATCAGTGTGATCGCTACAAACAACATACCTCACTTTAAGCATGCTGAATATCGCGGCGATAACACTGAAGGAAAGGTTCTTGGGCTTCAATCCGCGTCACGTAGTGAAAATGGCAAGGCCATTAGACCAAGCATTCCCTGCTCCATTGTCAAGTGGACTGATTGCCAGTGTGCTGATGTACTCCCTTAAATACGCTATTGGCTGTGACGTCACTGGTGCACACCGTATAGTATGGGCATACGTGGCATCCGGTGATCCAGGGCACATCGAACACCGAGTCAGCTTATGCCCGTATATGGCGATACGGCGACCACCACCGACGTCAAAGCTGGCAGCTACGTTATGGGAGCTCGTACAGCAGCCCACTGGCAGTCATACCACTGAATAAGGCCAAAGAGCGATTGGTCGAAAGCTTGTGAAATTTTAACCACTTCACGTGGCTAGAAGCCCGAGAACTTTCTATTGAACATACCTCACTATTTCTGAAATAAAAGCAGAATGACAGACCTGAAGAAACCATATAAGAACACTCATGCTGGTTTCTAAGGTTGACCAGCATAGCTCTTTAACAAGCAAGCCGTACAGTATTCACGTCTGTATAACAGGGTGCAGTCATTGCATAATAAATTTAGGTAACACAATATTTTCTGAAAACACGTACGTGTCAATGAAATCACTGACTTCCTTTACGCTGAATGTGCATTGTCTAATTATACCCTGAAAATTCATAACTTATTTTCACATGAGAAAATAAGTTCTTCACCTGTGAGTCGAAGAAATCAATTTGACGTTTTCCAGCTTTCACTAATCCAAGTGCTGAGGACATGCCACAGGCCACATCCATATAGCTGTTCTCTGACAGAAGGGTTCCCATTACTCGCCACAACAGAACAGAGCCAAAATATAATATGACAGCTCCAAATACAATGTATCCAACCTTTGAATCTTGTGATGCTGCTCTCATGCGCTTCCTTCACATATACATATTTCAGTTCAAATTAAAATGGACTAGAGCAATATATTCGTCAGACCACGTATCCGGAACATCCTTTATCCCAAGCTGGGCTCAAATGGCTCTGAGCACTATGGGACTTAACATCTTAGGTCATCAATCCCCTAGAACTTAGAACTACTTAAATCTAACTAACCTAAGGACATCACACACATCCATGCCCGAGGCAGGATTCGAACCTGCGACCGTAGCAGTCCCACGGTTCCAGACTGCAGCGCCTAGAACCGCACGGCCACTGCGGCCGGCCCCAAACTGGGATTTGAAACGTTAATAGATAAAGCATTATAAGACGGTGCACCAAATGCTGGAAAATAATAAAATAATTATGAGTGTTAATGGTTTTTGGTTCATATAACTCAGATTATAACAACAATGTCTTCTTCTACATGCCTCTTTTGAAAGCCAAATACATGATGCTGAAAAAATTTTACAGTTACTGAATGAACTATCCAAGCACATCTCACGACTCTTCTTCCTTTAAAACGCAGGAGAAAAGTCATTGGCGGAAGTGATGCTGCTAGGGTCCGTCGTGAGCCTTGCCTGGATAGCTCAGTTGGAAAGACCATGTTTGGGTGCTTCAACGCGCAGAAGTACGCTGTGGCGGGTATGTTTCCCTTTCGATGTTAAGAGAGAGGAGTTGATACATTCAAACGAACTATGAAGACGCATGTCGTGCTCACGTTGTTCAGTGAGAGTTACGGCTACTGAAGATTGTCAATTTATAGCCGAAACCGGCCAAGAATAAAGAAAATATTATTGCAATTCTGCCCAGATGAAACAAATATTACATATTCAAATCCCACTCCTTCAATGACAAGTTTTTGTTTACTGTTTTAATTTTTTTAAAAAAGACTTGTAAAATGTGTTATGAAAAGCATGATCAGCAACTCTGTTCTCCCTGGCAAGAAAGAACAATGGCAGGCATAGAAAAATAAGTGTTTATTGGATGCTGTATAAGAAACTAGCTCATAGGCCGCTGCTTCGTTTGCGTGTACTTTTGAAGGAAAAGTAATTCTGGATGTTGGAGTCGTAGAGATGCCTTTTGAGTTCTTGTGGTGACATTACCATAGAAACTTTCATCCCGTAACACATTTATATAGAATTAAGATAGCAATTTTCATAGATTGAGCTTTGAAACTGCTTTAGTAGTGCTTTACTAGTACTTACTTTCAAAAACTTTCACTTACTCTTTCAGCCACTTAGTGCTTGAATTTCCCATATTGCTGAAACACGTTTTCTTTTTAATTTATGAGAACGAAACCAAATACCAATTCTCGTAGCTCTAGCTACAAAATTGCCTTGATAGAGACTATTTGAAAGAAAAAACATTCATCCTCTATTTAATCACCTTAGGGGTGGAATTTCCAAACATCTCTCCCTAAACAATGCCTACAGCATAAGATCAATAATCTCTACAATTTTGGAGTTAGGCCCGAGCGATGATGGGTCAGTCAATTGGGCGTTTTCTTTTATATACAGAGATAAGGGAAATGAGAAGAAGATGGCGAATGGGCTGGAGAGCCGTGCATGACAGTCATTGTCAACGATAGAGTGAGAGCGAGACCGACAGAAAAAACAGGGGAATACCTTTGCTCAAAAATGAGACGTTAGTAGCTGACAAAATCAAAACTAACAGACAGGCAGTGTTTGGCACCAAAAACAACAGTGATGCATACTCTATCAAAACGTGAGATGATACCTTAGGAGAATAATTCGGCTCTTGTGAACTAAAATCCCTTGTGGCTGTACACAAGGAGAGAGATTTTCATCAGTAACAGAAATTACTGGCGACACACATTGGCGTAGAACTGAGGCTGGTGTGACTACAGTCGAAGTACTGCTGTAAATGGAGGTGAATGGAAGTTTAATGTGTTTAAAGTGAGGTGCTGGAGGAAGATTCTCAAATATGATGGCAAATTTAAGTATCAGTTGAATGGTATTGAAAGCTATTTGAGAAATTGAAAGCTATTTTGGAGATATAATTCCGTGAGAAACCTATACCAAGCAAGGAACCAGATTAACATGACAACATGTGTATATCGTTATTTGGGACCAGTGTTTCTCAGTTAAGGGAAGACTTATGAAAAAATATTTGGGCACCTATAAGCAAATGTAACTTTTAGTCTCTAAAGGTAACTGAACCATATTTCTCACATGTTGTCATTAAGTTATTGGTTCTACTCTAGATCCTTTTTTCAATAATTTTGTCAAATAATTAGATCAGGTTGGTGATGATGTTTGACTTACGAGGTGATCAACAGCGCTGTCATCGGCCCCGGTACAAAGTCCAAATGTTTACACAGTCCAACTGATTTCACAGTCCAATCTAGCCACTGTCACGAATGACGATGTTGATGAAATGATGAGGACAACACAAACACCCAGTCGGTGGGCAGAGAAAATCCCGAACCCGGCCTGGAATCGAACCCGGGAGTCCGTGATCCAGAGACAGAAACGTTAGCCACTAGAGCACGAGCTGCGGACTTGAGGACGTTGATGAATATACACTGTCACATGAAGAACACTTCCTCAAAGGTTACTTTACTTACCACTTTCAAAATGTGGTAGTTTATTCTTAATAATTAGATAAAAAACCGGTGTGCCAGTTTTTAGAATTCTCGTAACAGTTTTTTTTAAATTGATGCGTATGATACACAGCAATTTTTATTTTACAAAAATTGAAATAAATTTGACGGTAAGGCACTTTGAGAGCTTTCGTACCACAGGATGTTATATTATAATATTTACAAGGTATGAAGCAATTTTCACCTTTTTATCTGCAATGGTTCAGCAGGAAATGTTACTTATACGCTGAAAAATGAAACTTACGGGAAACGCACAAAAAGAAAAAAATTTGTAGTATTTCTGCCAGAAACAAGTACCTTAATATTGACCCTAGCCATACATTAGGTCTTTTTGGTCTTCGTACACTTCTTTTCTTCTAATCTAATCCTCCTGGCGCGCCCCTTTGGCAATAACCTTCACTGACATTTCAGAAATAGCAACACACACACCAGCAGTGTTCTTCAGTAGGTTTTCAGTGAATCAGATTGGATCGAATCCTTGTCTCGTAAAGGTCCTGATTCTTCCAGTGTTACCATTATTGTACACCACCTCGGGCATGGGTGTGTGTGTGTGTGTGTGGGGGGGGGGGGTCCCTAGCATAAGTTAGTTTAAGTAGTGCGTAAGTCTAGGGACCGATGACCTCAGCAGTTTCGTCCATCAGGATTTCACACACATTTGAACATTTTTTTTTTGTTCTGATGGCAGGAAATAATAAAATGCCACAAATAAGAAGAGAGTCGTGTAAAAAAGGGGGGTCTTGCACTGCGCATTCGTTAAAAACAGGTGCGTTTTAAATCATTTATAGCACGAATTAAACTCTTGAAAACTGGAGACAAGATATCTACTATGCTAAAAATTATCCGATGGCAAAAAATTTCAACTTTTTTAATCAGTTTTACATACTTATCATTTGGCAGATTTGTAGGGAAATGGTTGGGGCCAAAGATTGTCAGGTCCACTAAGAACATCCTATTGCATCGGCTGCAGCAAGCTCACGGTGTGAATTCGTTAGCGTCAGCTAAGACTACCGGTGATACAAAAAGACAGTGCTTACCGTGGCAGGCACGTAATTTCCGCGGGCCTGCTGAGTGGTGCCGCTGCTGGGCTATGACGACCAATGGTTTCGCTGTAGCAACGCAGCTGTGCGGCTGTCGTAATGGGAGGCGCGTGTTGCGGTGTGGCGCGAGGGGGGTGGGTGGTGAGGGAGTGGTGAGGGGTGTAACTGGGTGTGGGTTGGGGAGGAGGGGGTGCGGGAAGCGCTCGATGCAAAATTCGCCGGGTGGACCCGGAGGCCCGCTCGTGTCCCACCCCTAGCCGGCGACGCAGGGTGATGAGGGATGTAGGGGAAGGGGAGGGTTGCAGCGGTAACAGCTGTCGCCCGGGCCCGAGTACTGGTTCCTGTCTTCAACAACACGGAGGCGCCACATCGGTTTTGCAAAAATTGCGCTCCACACTTTGCAGGAAGGGCTACAAAGATTTAAACATTGTGATATTCGACACACCGCAAGAAGGTAATTAGTGACCAATAATACCACATACGGGTAACGAGAATATTTATTTACTATACTCTTGCAAAAAATTAGCATCAATTTTATACTCATTCATCGTGCCAAGAGATGACAAAACCAAAAGTATTAAATTATACAATGAAGCGCCAAAGAAACTGGTAGAGGCGTGCGTGTTCAAATACAGAGATATGTAAACAGGCAGGATACGGCTCAACCTTCGGCAATGCCTATATGAAACAACAGATGTCAGGCGTAGTTGTTAGATCGGTTACTGCTGCTACAATGGCGGGTTATCAAGATTTAAGTGAGTTTGAAGGCTATAGACAGTGCACTAGCGACACAGCATCTCCGAGGTAGCGACGAAGTGAGGATTTCCCCGTATGACCATTTCACGAGTGTACCGTGAATATCAGGAATCCGGTAAAACATCAAATCTCCGACATCACTGCAGCCGGAAAAAAATCCTGCAAGAATGCGACCAGGGACGACTGAAGATAATCGTTCAACATGACAGAAGGTCAACTCTTCTGCAGATTGCTGCAGATTTTAACGCTGGGCCATCAACAAGTGTCAGCGTGCGAACCATTCAACGTAACATCACCGATATGGGCTTTCGCAGTCGCAGGCCCACTCGTGTACCCTTGACGACTGCACGACACAAAGCTTTACGCCTCGCCTGAGCTTGTCAACACCGACATCGGACAGTTGAAGACGGGAAACATGTTGCCTGGACGGACAAATCTCGTTTCACAATGTATCGAGCGGATGGACGTGTACGGGCATCGAGACAACCTCATCAATCTATGCACCGAACATGTCAGCAGGGGACTGTCAAGCTGGTGGAAGCTCTGTAAATGTGTGAGGCGTGTGTAGTTGGAGTGATATGGGACCCATGATACGTCTAGACACGAATCTGACAGGTGACACGTACCTAAACATACTGCCTGGTCACGTGCATCCTTTCGTGCCCATTATGCATCCCGACGGACTTGGGGAATTCCAGAAGACAATGCAACACTTCACGTGCCCAGAATTTCTACAGAGTGGCTCCAGGAACACTCTGCTGAGTTTAAACCCTTCCGCTGCCCACAAAACTCACCTGATATGAGCATTATTGAGCATATCTGGGATGCCTTACAACGTGCTGTTCACAAGAGATCACCACACCTGGTACTCCTACTTATTTACGACAGCCCAGCAGGATTTCTGGTATCAGTTATCTTATTCTCTACTTCAGACATTAGTCGAGTCCATGCCACGTCGTGTTGTGGCACTTCTGCGAGCTCGCAGGAGCTCTTCACGGTATTAGGTAGGTGTACCAGTTTCTTTGGCTCTTGTATGTATAGTAATTAGCCCAAAGGGATAACAAAGTATTCCCCCCCACCCCCCCACCCCCTGAACCATTGACCTTGCCGTTGGTGGGGAGGCGTGCGTGCCTAAGCGATACAGATAGCCGTATCGTAGGTGCAACCACAACGGAGGGCTATCTGTTGAAAGGCCAGACATACGTGTGGTTCCTTAAGAGGAGCAGCAGCCTTTTCAATAGTTACAGGGGCAACAGTCTGGATGGTTGACTGATCTGGCCTTGTAACACTAACCAAAACGGTCTTGATCTGCTGGTATTGCGAACGGCTGAAAGCAAGGGGAAACTACAGCTGTAACTTTTCCCAGCGACATACAGCTTTACTGTATGGTTAATGGGTGATGGCGCCCTCTTGAGTAAAACATTCCTAAGGTAAAAGATTCCCCCATTTGGAGCTCCGGGTGGAGACTACTCGACGACGTTGTTATCAGGAGAAAGAAAACTGGCGTTCTTCAGATCGGAGCGTGAAATGTCAGACCCCTTAATCGGGTAGGTAGGTTAGAAAATTTAAAAAGGAAAATGGGTAGGTTAAATTTAGATATAGTGGGAATTAGTGAATTTCGGTGGCAGGAGGAACAATGCTTTTGGTCGGGTGAATACGAGGTTATAAATACAAAATCAAATAGGGGTATGTTTAATAATGAATAAAAAAAATAGGAATGCAGGTAAGCTGCTACAAACAGCATAGTGAACGCATTATTGTAGACAAGATAGATACGAAGCCCAACCCTACCACCGTGGTAGGAGTTTATACGCCAACTAGCTCCGCAGGTGACAAAGAGATTGATGAAATGTATGATGAGATAAAACAAATTAGATAGTGAAGGGAGACGAAAATGTACTAGTTATAGGTGACTGTAATTCGATAGTAGGAAAAGGAAGAGAAGGAAGCGTAGTAGGTGAATATGGTATGAAGCAAGGAATGAAACACGAAGCCACCTGGTAGAAATATGCACAGAGCATAACTTAATCAAAGCTAACACTTGGTTCAATAATCATGAAAGAAGGTTGTCATACATGGAAGAAGCCTCGATATACTGGAAGGTTTCATTTAGATTATATAATGGTAAGACAGGGATTTAGGAACCAGGTTTCAAATTGTAGGACATTTCCAGGGGCAGATGTGGACTCTGACCACAATCTATTGGTTATGAACTGTAGATTAAAACTGAAGAAACCGCAAAGAGGTGGGAATTTAAGGAGATGAGACCTCGATAAACTGACAGAACCAGGGGTTGTAGAAAGTTACAGGGAGAGCATTAGGGAACGATTGATAAGAATGGGGGAAAGAAACACAGTAGAAGAAGAATGGGTAACATTGAAAGTGAAATAGTGAAGGAAGCAGAGTACCAAATAGGTAAAAGGACGAGGGCTAATAGAAATCCTTGGGTAACAGAAGAGATATTGTATTTAATTGAGAAAAGGAGAAAATATAAAAATGCAGTAAATGAGGCACGCAAAAAGGAATACAAACGTCTCAAAAATGAGATCGACAGGAAGTGCAAAATGGCTAAGCAGGAATGGCTAGAGGACAAATGTAAGGATGTAGAGGCGTATATCACTAGGGGTAAGATAGATACTGCCTACAGGAAAATTGAAGACACCTTTGGAGAAAAGAGAACCACTTGCATGAATATCAATATCTCAGATGGAAACTGAGTTCTAAGCAAAGAAGGGGAAGCAGAAAGGTGGAAGGAGTATATAGACGGTCTACACAAGGCTGAAGTTCGTGAGGACAATATTATGGAAATGGAAGAGGATGTGGATGAAGATGAAATGGGAGATATGATAATGCGTGAAGAGTTTGATAGAGCACTGAAAGACATAAGTCGAAACAAGGCCCCGGGAGTAGACAATATTCCATTAGAACTACGATAGCCTTTGGAGAACCAGTCCTGACAAAACTCTACCATCTGGTGAGCAAGATGTATGAGACAGGCGAAATACCCTCAGACTTCAAGAAGAATATAATAATTCCAATCCCAAAGAAAGCAGGTGTTGACAGATATGAAAATTACCGAACTATCATTTTAATAAGCCACGGCTGCAAAATACTAACGCGAATTCTTTACAGACGAATGGAAAAACTGGTAGAAACCGACCTCGGGGAAGATCAGTTTGGATTCCGTAGAAATGTTGGAACACGTGAAGCAATACTGACCCTACGGCGTATCTTAGAAAATAGATTAAGGAAAGGCAAACCTACGTTTCTAGCATTTTTACACTTAAGAGAAAGCTTTTGAAAATGTTGACTGGCATACTCTCTTTAAAATTCTGAAGGTGGCAGAGGTAAAATACAGGGAGCTAAAGGCTATTTACAATTTGTACAGGAACCAGATGGCAGTTACAAGAGTCGAGGGCCATGAAAGGGAAGCAGTGGTTGGGAAGGAAGTAAGACAGGGTTGTAGCCTATCCCTGATGTTATTCAATCTGTAGATTGAGCAAGCAGTAAAGGAAACAAAAGAAAAATTCGGAGTAGGAATTAAAATCCATGGAGAAGAAATAAAAACTTAACAATTCGCGAATGACATTGTACTTCTGTCAGAGAATGCAAAGGACCTGGAAGAGCAGCTGAACAGACTGTACAGTATCTTGAAAGGAAGATATAAGATGAACATCAACAAAAGCAAAATGAGGATAATGGAATGTAGTAGAATTAAATCGGGTGATGCTGCGGGAATTAGATTAGGAAATGAGACATATAAAGTAGTAAATGAGTTTTGCTATTCGTGGAACAAAATAACTGATGATGGTCGAAGTAGAGAAGATATAAAATGTAGACTGGCAATGGCAAGGAAAGCGTTTCTGAAGAAGAGAAATTTGTAAACATCGAGTATAGATTTAAGTGTCAGGAATTCATTTCTGAAAGTATTTGTGTGGAGTGTAACCATGTATGGAAGTGAAACATGGACGATAAATAGTTTAGGCAAGAAGAGAATAGAAGCTTTCGAAATGTGGTGCTACAGAAAAATACTGAAGATTAGATGGATGGATCACATAACTAATAAGGAGGTAATGAATAGAATTGGGGAGAAGAGAAATTTGTGGCACAACTTGTCTAGAAGAAGGGATCGGTTGGTAGGACAAATTCGGAGGTATCAAGTAATCATCAATTTAGTATTTTAGGGCAGCGTGGAGGGTACAAATCGTAGAGGGAGCTCCAAGAGATGAATACACTAAACAGATTCAGGATATAGGCTTCAGTAGATACCGAAAGATGGAGAAGATTGCACAGGATAGAGTAGCATGGAGAGCTGTCTCAGACCAGTCTCTGAACTGAAGACCACATCTACAACAACGAAGTATTGTGAAAACCATGTAGTATTTACGTTAAGAACATTCACACTGAATAAAAACCATCTCACGTACGCCGTGTTTCACCATATACCGGCATAAATATGTCGGAAGGTGTACTTAGTGGGTCTCACATTTTTTTCTGAATTGTATTTTATATTGGAAGTGAAATTAAGTGTGTTCATTATTTATGGTCAGATAGTTACATATATCTCGGAGTAAAATCGAAGCAGAAGCTGTTTTTTTCTTCTTAAAGTTCTTTCCACTATTATATTTCAGGTACAGGTTTAAATAGATATCGCTGTCATTAATTATTTTTCAAAAGAATTTTAATATTGATTATAAAAAAATTCATTAAGTAACTCACAGACCTTCTTGAAAAAAGTCTTTAATTATGAAATTTAAGTCGTAATAACACACTTAAGCTGAGAATGTCTTAAAATATCATACAAATTTTCAGCTCTAACATCTTTTATCCAATGTGCACCAGAACATAAAAAAGTGGAATTCTGGAACTTTTAAGTTAATGTCAAAGGTTGTTTCTCTGTGTACTCTGCTCATAATAATACACTTTAGATGAGAATATTTTAAAATATTATACAAAATTTCAGCACTGTAAGATCTTAATTTCAGCACTGTAAGATCTTTTAACCAATGTGTAACAGAACATAAAAAGTGGAATTCTGGAACATTTAAGTTAGTGTTAAAAGTTATTTCTCTGTATACCCTACATAACATTAATGCATCTCAGGTCTACATCCATCTCGTTTCTGCTGTTGTTCTGCCTCTCTTTTCTTTTTCTGACTTCTTCTTGTTCTTGTTTCTTCGGTGGCTTCCAACGCTGATTTCTCGGCTTCGAATAGTCTCCTGCGGTCAGTGGCAATCAGAGCTCTTTGAATATTTAGTCCACGAGGCACTCCCACCAATTCCATAATCTTCAACCTTTCACTGCACCATCGTTGAAACATAGAAGAGCACCTAGCACCCATTTTTCTAAGTATTTAGTCCTACCAGAACAGTTTTTAGTATCTGCTCACATGTACAGTTGTGAAAATTGTCATTACGGTTTTGAGTCCTAGCATGTAAATTCTTCTGTAATAATCTACTTTCACTAAGACTACAGAGAATAAAACTCTGTAAAAAAAAAGTGAGAACAAAATTGTGTTTTTAACAGAGATGTCTGCTTGGCATAAGGGCGTCGTCATGTGTGCAGACACTTAAATTCCTTTGATTTTGAGCCTTCCTGCGGTATAAAAACTGCAGAGTATTCATTAGGACAACCTTTTTTTTTTAAAAAAAAAAGAGTTTTTGACACTTATTCACGTACTAGCCCCGTTATGCAAAAGCTAGTATTCGACGAATCTCCTGAACTGTGAGCCGTACAATGATGGAATATTGCAGGTACATTCAGTTGTAGCAGATGATTCCGCCAGCAAACGTTGTTGCAAATAGAATCGGTAGTAAAGAAGTGATAAATAAAAATGTTATGTCTAATGCTGAAAGCTTACTCAAAATGTAGTAAGCAGTAGATTTTCCCCTCTGATCATTTCGTCGAAGGTGTCAGCGAGAAAAAATGTCATAAGGGTATGAAATTATGAGTAAACTTGTTTTAGATGTCTACGTGCTCCCATTCTCAAATACTGGACGAATATAATCCGGGTATTTTGCGCTGTCGGGTACGATGCATCAAGACAGACACTCAGTTTCTAATTGTAATTCTTCTCTTTTTGTATTAGACATTTAACATAAAATTATATTTCTTAATGAGTAGATAATGACACTATATTAACTTTTCTAATTCGGACGGTAATTAAGCTAAATATTGAAAATCATACTTTTGTTGCCCCTGAAAGCTGTTAAACAGGAAATCTTCGATTGGTACTGGGTTTAGGGATAGCGGTTTAGTAATCGAGTTTATTGTTGTTAATACTGTTTGTACAAAAATGTACCTTGTAAAAACAGTCTAGATCACATTTTTGTTTTACTTTCACTGCCAATTTCTGCCGCATCAGACCATCTTCAGACCACAAAAAAAAAACATTTATTATACGGTATCATGAAAGCAATTCACAACGATTTCTGCATATATTTATGTGTAAAAGTATCGGGTTACCTGAAGCATAGGAGGATCATCGGTGATAGCTGTTGCGTGCCCTTACAACTGAGAAGATTGCAAAGACTCCGCAATCACACGGTGTACACCAGAAGGCCACCAACAAATTTTTAGGGATTGTTCAGGGTCACCTCCTTAGCATTTTGGTTCAAAGGACGTACGGTCTCCAGCGCCTGGTTACAGTGTAGTAATGTAATTATGATTTATGCAATTACTCCAAATACCTTCTCAAAATTGAAAGAGTCTGTTGTGGTGCCACCGCAAGGCACGACAGTGGGTAGGTTTTAGGCTTCAAATCGGCCGCGGTCCGTCAGTACACATCGGACCCGCGAGTCGCCACTGTCGACGCTAACAGACCGAGCGCCGCCACTCGCTGGTCTTACGAGACAAGCTAGAGCACTGGCCAGTTCTATAGCCGATTTAATAGGAATGGTTCACTTGTTATACCTTCAGAGATCTCACTTGCAGAGACTCTAGTTGGCATAGCCTTCAGCTAAGTCAGTAGCTACGACCTAGCCATGCGCCACATACAGTTTATGCATTGACAATTGATTTATATGTGTGAAGCAATCAGAACTGTAAAGAAGTATTCGCAGTTCAGTCTATAACTGCACTTGTAAATATTATTGTACAAAGTCAAGATCGACGTTCACCGCTGATGCTGAATTAAAGCAAAGTATTTAATTGTATTCCTGTCTACTAACTTTGTAATCATCTAAGATGTTCCAGATACATCCCGTCAAGTATAGTTCATTGATCCTCACGTCAGCCTACGTGATCAACGCGTGCATTTAATGGCCACACCTCGTGATCAGACTAAGAGTCAGATTGCATGACTCAGCCGTGTCACCCTTTTACCATGAGGCCCATAGTTCCGCCTCATACGTAACAACTATAATACGTAATCGCCAACTCAGCCGTCGCAAAACACAGGATTTGGTTTCTAGTAGGTGGCTACGTACGGCTGACGTGGTTGGCATCGCTCCGTGAACAGCCCGGCACATGGTCGCTGTGCCGCTCATTCACTGCTTTCAGTGAAGCCACACACAAAGTGCACTCTTGTCTACTGTTCATCAGTGAACCCATGCATAATACTGCCGTGTTTGACTGTTAACTCGCAAATAACACTGCCGGGAAACAAAGCCGTAGACAAAACCGAGCGGTACCGCGTGCAGACGTCAGGGAGCTGAGTTAAATAGGGCATTACTGTTGTTAATAGCAGGTACCGTGAGTGAATGGGACCAAGAAACACAGCGCATACCGTTGCCATCTGCACAGCTGTGCAGTAGTTCCACAGAAATACAGAAACAAAGCTAATTGGGGCAAGAAACCAAACGAAATGCGATTACTTTGTAACGTGCCGTCGGATACCGTGGGTGTCTCATAACAAAGTACTTAGAAGGTATCCCTCAAAGACCTCTGAATGTACAGGGTGTTTCAAAAATGACCGGTATATTTGAAACGGCAATAAAAACTAAACGAGCAGCGATAGAAATACACCGTTTGTTGCAATATGCTTGGGACAACAGTACATTTTCAGGCGGACAAACTTTCGAAATTACAGTAGTTACAATTTTCAACAACAGATGGCGCTGCGGTCTGGGAAACTCTATAGTACGATATTTTCCACATATCCACCATGCGTAGCAATAATATGGCGGATCTCTGAATGAAATTACCCGAAACCTTTGACAACGTGTCTGGCGGAATGGCTTCACATGCAGATGAGATGTACTGCTTCAGCTGTTCAATTGTTTCTGGATTCTGGCGGTACACCTGGTCTTTCAAGTGTCCCCACAGAAAGAAGTCACAGGGGTTCATGTCTGGCGAATAGGGAGGCCAATCCACGCCGCCTCCTGTATGTTTCGGATAGCCCAAAGCAATCACACGATCATCGAAATATTCATTCAGGAAATTAAAGACGTCGGCCGTGCGATGTGGTCGGGCACCATCTTGCATAAACCACGAGGTGTTCGCAGTGTCGTCTAAGGCAGTTTGTACCGCCACAAATTCACGAAGAATGTCCAGATAGCGTGATGCAGTAATCGTTTCAGATCTGAAAAATGGGCCAATGATTTCTTTGGAAGAAATAGCGGCCCAGACCAGTACTTTTTGAGGATGCAGGGACGATGGGACTGCAACATGGGGCTTTTCGGTTCCCCATATGCGCCAGTTCTGTTTGTTGACGAAGCCGTCCAGGTAAAAATAAGCTTCGTCAGTAAACCAAATGCTGCCCACATGCATATCGCCGTCATCTATCCTGTGCACTATATCGTTAGCGAATGTCTCTCGTGCAGCAATGGTAGCGGCGCTGAGGGGTTGCCGCGTTTGAATTTTGTATGGATAGAGGTGTAAACTCTGGCGCATGAGACGATACGTGGACGTTGGCGTCATTTGGACCGCAGCTGCAACACGGCGAACGGAAACCCGAGGCCGCTGTTGGATCACCTGCTGCACTAGCTGCGCGTTGCCCTCTGTGGTTGCCGTACGCGGTCGCCCTACCTTTCCAGCACGTTCATCCGTCACGTTCCCAGTCCGTTGAAATTTTTCAAACAGATCCTTTATTGTATCGCTTTTCGGTCCTTTGGTTACATTAAACCTCCGTTGAAAACTTCGTCTTGTTGCAACAACACTGTGTTCTAGGCGGTGGAATTCCAACACCAGAAAAATCCTCTGTTCTAAGGAATAAACCATGTTGTCTACAGCACACTTGCACGTTGTGAACAGCACACGCTTACAGCAGAAAGATGACGTACAGAATGGCGCACCCACAGACTGCGTTGTCTTCTATATCTTTCACATCACTTGCAGCGCCATCTGTTGTTGAAAATTGTAAATACTGTAATTTCGAAAGTTTGTCCGCCTGAAAATGTACTGTTGTCCCAAGCATATTGCAACAAACGGTGTATTTCTATCGCTGCTCGTTTAGTTTTTATTGCCGTTTGAAATATACCGGTCATTTTTGAAACACCCTGTATATCGGTGTACTTATTTTTCTGTCTGGAACCGCGCGACCGCTACGGTCGCAGGTTCGAATCCTGCCTGGGCATGGATGTGTGTGATGTCCTTAGGTTAGTTAGGTTTAAGTAGTTCTAAGTTCTAGGGGACTGATGACCTTAGATGTTAAGTCCCATAGTGCTCAGACCCATTTTGAACTTATTTTTCACCCTTCATATGACGTTGCATCAGAGAACAGGCGTTATTGTTTCGATACATTGGTACCGCCAAATGTTCAACTTATTGACGTGTGCTGTTAAGTCGTCATTATCTTAGACAATACCGATAATCCAAAAACTGTATTGTAAACTTGAAGTATCATTTTCATTCATTTCATTCGCATATAAAATGCAATAGTCAGCCTACTGGTTGGACACAACAGCGCTCTCGTCAAACGACATGATTGTGTTCCATGACTCAAGAAGGCGGCACATGTTAACAAAGATGGTTCAAATGGCTCTGAGCACTATGAGACTTAACTTCTGAGGTCATCAGTCCCCTAGAACTTAGAACTACTTAAACCTAACTAACCTAAGCACATCACACACATCCATGCCCGAGGCAGTATTCGAACCTGCGACCGTAGCGGTCGCGCGGTTCCAGACTGTTGTGCCTAGAACCGCTCGGCTACTCCGGCCGGCCACATGTTAACAGCTGTAGCCGGACGGCTAAGACCGACACATACACTGTGCAAGAGGCATCGGACTAAAATAGTCCGATGCTTCTTGCGGTCTGCCGTGACAGAAGTCGGTTTGATTTGGTAGGACAGTGAAACGTTTTCTGGTGAACTGATTTGCGGACACTTTCCGGAAATTTTTTTAACTTGTTCAGAACACATCCTGTCTAGAGCCATTTTCGGATTAAGCATTCCGCGGCACTCTTTGCTGGCATTTTGTCACCGTTAAACTTCTCAACAAACAACTGATCACACAGTCTCCACGACTTTGTCGACACGTAACATTCCAGAGTGAAGACGCTCTGCTCCACTGTTAATATCATCGTCACCTTTGTAATGCTCAACTCAAACTGGCATAGCCCGCTCTACGCCCTTGAATCGGTGTGAATCATGTGGCGGGCGTACACGTGGTGTACGAGTCACGGGTTGTGGTTATATGCATACACTCATGTGCAATCGTATTCACTCGTCCAGGCCACTTTTATTAGCCCCACTCGGTAGAATGCAGCGGAAGCTCGTTAAGGCTGTTCGAAGATGTTGCGGTTGTCTATAAGAAGGTAGCAAAGCCAGAAGAAAGTAGGATTGATGAATGGTAGTTGACGTTAAACGTAATTATATGTAGCACACTGATTGTATATAGGAGCTACACTACTGGAGAAAAATTTTCTGTAAAGGGTGACTACCGTGAGTTGCCTTGGACTATCCATCCGGGGCGATCTTAATAAGAATGGCCGTATAAACAGAAGATGCCAGACTGAGATTCATAATAAGAATCGTAAGGAAACGTAATTAATCCATTAAAGAAATAGCCTACAGGGCGCTTGTTCGACCGATTCGTCAGTATTGTTCGTCAATCTAGAACCTTACCAGGTAGGACTGATAGCAGAGATAGAGAAGATCAATCCAAGAGCGGCGCTTTTCGTCACGGAGGCGTTTAGTCTGCGCGAAAGCGTTACGGAAATGCTCAACAAACTCCAGAGGCGGAGGCTACAAGAGGGGCGTTGTGCATCACGAAGAAGTTTACAACTGAAATTTCGAAAGAGCACCTTCTGTGATGAGTCGGACAACATATTACTGCATCCCACATATGTTTTGCAAAATGAGCACGACAAGAAAATTCGAGAAATTAGAGCTAATAAAGAGGCTTACTGACCGTCATTCTTCTCAAGCGACATTCGCGAGTAAAACGGGGAACGGTGGGTGGCGGTGGGGGTTGGGGGGGGGGGGGGGGGGCGGAGTCGTTTAGTGGTACGAGAGTACCCGTCGCCACACACCGTCAGGTGGCTTACGGAGTACTGATATAGGTGTAGAAGTAGGTGAAGTCTTTTCTGCTTTTCGGAGCTACGTCTCAATTTAAGTATGTAACGAAGTAGTAGAGAGTGAATTTAGTATTAAAAAATTGCATCAAGGCTCAAAGTATGCAATTTCATGCTATTTAATGCCTCTAACGCGAGGACGGAACCACTTTGATATGCTTTTGTCTTTCTGTCATATCGGGTACTGTGGGTCATCTCAAAGTCTCTATTACAACGGTTCAGTTTGTCTGTGTATGGTTACAGTGAGTAGTTGCTGGCAAATGAACAATGACGAATTTATAATGGATGCGATTATGCGATTACATTTATTATAATACATACCCCAGATCGCAGCTTTCTTGCACAAGTTTCCCAAACTACCGGTTAGATTAGATTTATTTTCATTCCAATTGATCCATAGTGAGGAGGTCCTCCAGGATGTAGAACATGTCAGGCCCTTAACAGAGGATAACATTGAAGGGGCGCCATCTGTACAAATGCCTACAGACGACTTCCATGTTAACTGCCACTTATTAAGATAATTATTGAAAATGTTGAAAACGTCCTCACCTTTAGTAGACGCACTAGGCACAAGAAAGAAACTGATTTACTATTTGATCTTGATTAATGAAACGGAGAAATGCTAAAAGTTGCGATTGGTTAGTAATGTCTGTTGATTCATCGACTTTCAATGCAAAGTTTGAGTGCGTCAGCTTATTACTACATACATTTTTCTCAATATCATTAGACATTTCTATAACACGCCTGTGAACTGTGTCATTCGATAAAGGAATCTTGCTTATTTTCATAGCTGCTTCATTTCCTAGCATCGTCATGACCATTTTTTTGCAAACAGGCGAAATAAGTGACTCACATATAGTATGAGCTTTCATACTCTTTGCTATTAGTTAAGAGACTTGGTAGTAAGCGATCAGAGTTTTATCAGAAACAGACATTACACTTTTCAAAGAATCTGTCGCTCATGTTTGCTGTACAGGTCATCTCTTGAAATAGCTTACAGGTTTACCTTGCAAATGTGGATGCATTGTTTTAAAATACTGCTCGTTTACTAGAAAGCAGATATTAATTTGCCATTTTATACTCACATACTATGTATAGTGGGAAAGGCTAATCTTCACTCCCAGTCCAAGTAAAACCACAGCTTCAGTAGCTTTCATTGTACTCACGAGTAGGTCGCTGTTTTGCTTTTTTACTTGTACTTAGCGTTAGTTCACTTCTAGATTTGAACTCTTCGACGTTATGCTTGTTTTTCAGAGATATGTCCATTTTATTCGATTGTATTTTGCATATAAGATTCACTTCCAGCGCCTTGAAAATAAGCAGTACACAGTACACAAAACACAAGCCTCCGTATGCTAACAATACCTCATTGACATATCACCTGAAAGTTTTGCAATAACGTCAGGCGCATAACAATGGAAAAGCGTTTTCCTTCTGGGCCTGGATTCTTGTGCCTCCATGGGTTAACAGTGCTGGCCAATGATAATTTTTAGGTTCCGTTAACCTTGCTGGAACCTTCTGTTATGAATCCTCAGGACCACTAAATTGCAGTGGAAATGACGCTCAGAAGTAGCAAGGCTTCATTAACAATGACGATCATGCTCACATGTGCTACTCTCTGTAACAAATGAAATGAAATTCTTTTGGTCACGGACAGCTCGAGGTCAAACAATAAACAACTCTAATATATAATTTCCTCTTCCAGTTAGTCTTTTCAACAATATTTTATTGACAACAGAAACGTATGCATTTTCAATAAAACATTATTAAAAAGTGGCTGGTTGAGGATGTTATTTACAATTTTTGATACATCGTCGCGGTACCTAAATTGGTCATAATGGCCAATAATAATAGTATGCAATTCACCTCCTACGTGCTGTAGCAGCACCACTCGGAGTTATGTGGAATAGGTTCGCAATCATTGGGAACGACACAAATCCATCGGAATTCTGTGGACAAGTTGCGACCACATGCATAGCGCACAAGGCTCAGTTTAAGCATGGCTACCATCATAAAAGAAAAACGTCCTACGAAACAAAAGCAAGGCACAACCATATAATATCCGTAAGAGTTTCCGTCGGAGAAATCCTGTCAATCGTCAAATAGTTTTTCACCATATTCTCCTGATTCCGAACATTTGGATCTGACTAGAAATGCATTAATGCTTGACTACACTATGGATTAACTCAGTGTTTATTTACAAGCTTTAAGAGCGACGCAAGTGTCGTACCGTTTGGTTGCCGAAAGAAGGCATGAACGTGGCGTGCGAAAATAATTTGCACAGCACCTATAGGGCGTGAAGTGGTGAGAGGGGGGGATGGTTAGGAAAATTTCACGACCAGTGCTAGTCTTCCACGGATGTCTCTGCAGCGACTAAGATAGTTATATTTTACACACAAAAATAAAAATGGTTTGCTAAAATCTCATTATTACTAACAGATATTGTGAAATTAAGATAAGGCTGTTGTAATGCAGTTCTAGTGCAAGGAGTTGAAGAAAATGGCAGTTGAGACATTTATTAGTTATGAATGACAATGAAGCATTATGTTGTAAGAAACTTGCAGTCCAGGGTTGCAGTCTTGGACTGAAAGATTTTTACAACATATCAAATACGTTACTGTGTTGGCCACACCAAACTTTGCCATGGATAAAGTGTTACATTTATAAATAGAGTTACATTTATTATTAAATGAATTAATCACTCCCACCACTGCATATTGTTATGATTGTAGCAATGTGACAATTATCTTACCGTTCTCTTTCTCCAGACCGCAGCATTCTGCCGTCCAAATAATAATTTTTCTCGCCACACTGCGAGTTACACTTTTCCTAGAATTCCTTACACTTCTCACTGGTGTAAGGGATGGCCTCGATGGGCCAGCGATGGCTTTATCATCACTAATTATTCTGAAATACCTTTTCCCAGTTCCCAAATTGCTGCTACTGTTAGATAGCTAAAATTAGTAGCAATGAAAGAGAGATGACTGTCGGCATGAAATTTGCCGAATACTGTCGACACTACAAGGAGAATAGGCCACTTTATTTCCTTAACCAACCTGAACTATTCGACAAAAAATGGTTCAAATTGCTCTAAGCACTATGGGACTTAACATCTGAGGCCATCTGTCCCCAAGACATAGAACTACTTAAAGCTAACTAACCTAAGGACAGCACACACATCCATGTCCGAGGCAGGATTCGAACCTGAGACCGTAGCAGCAGCGCGGTTCCGGACTGAAGCACCTAGAACCGCTCGGCCACAACGGCCGGCTATATTCGACAAAACTTAAGGATTCGTTCCGTGTTACACCTGTCGTGAAATGGATAAAATTGGGTAGCTGTAACTTCTTTTATATTTGGCCATTTGTGTTTCTAAAATATTACAGGACGCACTCGTAAATCTTCTAATGCGCACCAGTGCGCCCTGGCGCCAACTTAGAGAACCACTGCTCTAAACCCTTGAAGTTCCATTTTGTTCCCTCATTCTCTTCTGAGTACTTCAGATTTATTTTTCAGACGTTGTACCTCGTCATGATCAATACGGATCTTGAATACGGATATTACGTCGTAAAAGTGACGAGTCGATGGTATTCCTCTTCCAGCCGATGGGTGCCTGTTGATGCCTAGAGTAGTGGCAGACACGACGGTCTTTTGGATATGATAACAGCAGACCGCGACAGCTAACGTTATCATGTAATGTTTGTAGTCCCCTATTCTGTCACGTATATTTATTTGGAACACGACTTCGTGTCTGAACCTTCCATGAAAGGTTTATACAGACCTCTTAGCTGCCGGCCTCTCGACTTCGCGTCAGTCTCGTGACATCCCGCTGTCTCTCTGGCTCACTGAGTGCTAAGCTGAACGAAAAGCACTCCAGCATCTAGCTGTCGGTGACAACTCACATTCCTGCAATTATCAGACTTCTAGCTTTGAAATGAAAAAGGGTTATATTCTGTCATTGGCTGTTTCAATGATCGCTTAGAGCTTCGAAGAGTTTCTGCAAGCTACGTCTTTCTAAATTGATAAACATGTCATTTTCTGCTATACAGGATAGTGATATTATGCATAAGAATTCCTTACAAATGAACAGTATATTAATAACACTGCTGGAATTTAAATTCATTACGGTATGTTTCACTTATTATTAGCACGATATCCTAAAGTTAGACCATATGAAGCAAAGATCGTCGTCAGTTTTATTGAAGCTACAAAGTTAACGTATTTCTGTTTTTATGACTTCTGTGCTTTGCGCTATTAGACATGAAGTGTCTTACAGAGTGGCTTGATTGAACTGAGCTCATGTAATACTGCGGCACCGTTTTATAATTCATGATTTCCCCTACTGCGAGCTCTGGTTAACTGAGCGTGAAAATTTATTTCTGTTGTATGATTAATTAGAACGGGCCTGATTTTAATTAATGGCAAAGGGTTAATTCATGGAACGAATAGCGCTGCACGCCCTTAAGACCAACGCGCTCAGTAAGGGATGTTATAACCACTTGCTTTACTCATGTCTGACAAAAAATTTCCACCGAATTGTCAAGGGAGAAATGACTATTCGATTCAGCATCATTTAAGATTGCTACGCGGTTTCTCCTTCTCCATTATAACTGTGAAGTGAAATTAATTATTGAGTAACTGAGGTAGGAAAGGTACCTGCGTGCAATTCCAGGATATATTTTAACGTAAGTGAAAATTTATTGCATATGTTAACACGCTTCTCAGCTGCATACAGTGTTACTGCTTTCGATATGTGATGAAAATCATAATTGGTTTTCTGCGCTTACGCTTTCAGTGCTCATACTAAAATGAGATCGGTGGAGAGGGGGTGGGGGGCGATTAGTTCTCTATCTCTCTCTCTCTCTCTCTCTCTCTCTGTCTAGGGCACAAGATTGCCATGTATCGACATGCAGAAGTATACAGCGAAGCATTACGCTAAACTTCACTGCTATGTGAATTAAAGTGAAAGCACGGTCACACAGGACTGGGAAGCTACACACTAAAACGCCTGAGAACACGCAATATTCATCTGATCTCGAGAGGTGAGCCAAGAGAGGACGTTAACTAATTACAGAATTTAGACGACACCAGTTTTGATTGATTGTGATCGTATGGCTGCGCAACGTCAGTGAGAATGACGTGATACGTATCTCTCTCATCTAATTCAAAGATTTTCTGGCGGAAACGAGAAAGCCGCGTTCTATCTTTAAAATATTTCAACAAAATCCACCGATCACTTGCAATTGGGGGGGGGGGGGGGGGGCGAGAGGGAGGGGTTTGGCTGAAGGCCATCACCATAATTAGATTATTATTAATTAGATCGGACTGCATGCGAAACCTGAAGGATAAAGGAACTATGCAGAGCATTACCACGCACAACGGTATTTCAAGCCCCTAGAAAATGTGCTTTAGTATTCACAAAATCAGTTATCAATAACTTGCTCTCAAAGAACGTTTGCTCGACTCTATGTCACAGAGAGAACTATTTGAAAAAGTTAATTTTGCCCCAAAAAATCATATTGTGGTGTTAATATTTTTACCCATTAACGAAATGAGAAAGTAATATGATATGATATGATATAGCTTAAAGAGCTGATGGCTCATACTAGAATAAAACCGTTGCAGCTAACACCCACAAAGTTGTCTATTTGGTCAAAATAATAACGGTTACGACGTCTTTACATACTTCTGCAGCGACAATAAACTTAGCTAATACATCACGAACCGTATGAATGACGATATATCGCATTTTTACCTCATCTTACCATCATCCAGACGGACCCCACCTCAGCTGCGTCCTGTGCTCAGCGCGTCCCAGGTAACAGCGCCCAGCGTAGCTACCTGCCAGGAACCACAGCCTTTGTTTGAACTTCAACTTTCCTAATGGCTGAAGACCAACCTCCATCCTCCACGGTCCTTGCAGCTGGAAGTGTGACACAACACAAAAAGTTATTTGAAGAAAACACTTAGTGGTCAGTCTCGATGTCAATCAGTTGAGGTTGTTACTGAACAAGCTAGATGAGGGGAAACAAAGTCATGTCACATCGTAAATCAATTCTACAATCAGCTACACAACTTCTGACATCCATGAGTGGAGATTTATGATACTGAAGCTTGGTTTACGTCCATCAAATATACGCCCAGTACCGCTTCAACACCTACGCCGAAGTGGTGCAACAAACGCCAGTAAAGCCTAAACTTTAGGTTCTGATGATGGCAGTAGCCGAAACAAATTATAAATGAAAATATATTAAGTCATCTAAACGTAATTATTCAACAAAAACCATACTGCTCACAGAATCATTTAAGGAATTTATTACCTTTATTAACAATATGAATTTTCTATAGTTACTGTGCAGGTGTGAGAATTCTGTAAAATTGTCTTTCCCTGTGATCACCACTCTTACAAACTTGTCAGTAAACTGATTCAGATGTTCGACAAGTGACTTAAGGCGTCAGCACGCAGACCGTGCATTCGAACGTTGAGCGTTGAGCGTGTTGAGTTTTTGACGTCATAGCGTAAAAAAAGGAAAGAAAAAAACATATGCGGGAGCCCTTCCGAACGTACGGAGCAATATCCAGCATGACAGATACCTGAACGTGCGTTTGAACGTTGCCCAATCGGATGAAAGAACGTCACATTCACGTCATCTGTCTTGACTAAAGAGTCGTGAGACCTGACAAAGATTGTATCAGCATCGAAGCATACTACTGTCGAGTTTGTATCTGTTCTTGGGCGCCATGACCGACCTCATTTGTACTCTTCTGGCAAGAGAGTTAATTTGGAGTTGGAACGACTGCTTATGTCGGGTGCAGGGTCACACATTGGTGTGGTTCCTGTTGATTCTCTCAGTAGGTGGGATTATACTAGGCATGGCCTTCACCTCAACAGGAAGTGGAAGGGTAAATTGGCTGGGGAAATTGCAGGAAAGTTAAAGGGGGGAGGCACTGTCATGAGTGGTAAAATACCAGTGGTTATAGGGTTCAGAAAAGACCCGTTTTTAGGGTAGGGAGGACAGAAAGAAAGCAAATTTTAAGAGAGGTTAGAACTGAGACAAACCTTCAGTTTGAGAAAGAAATCAAAAAACTTAATTCCAGCTTATTACATCAGCATAAACAGCTATTGGTTAAGAATTTTCAACAGTCAGCAGGTATTTTAACTGTACCCAATTTTAACTCAGTCTGTGTGAAATGTCAGCTATCTTTATTGCATCAAAATATTCGAGGACTGAGAAATAAAATTAATGAATTAACTATCTGCATAGATGAATTAGAGTCTTCAAACCCAGATGACATAATCTGCCTCGCTGAACGTCATGTGACCACTAGTATAGAACTTTTAAGTGTTACAGGGTTTAGGTTAGCATCTCAGTTTTGTATATCAGAAACGGAGAAAGGAGGAGTTGCCACATTCATCAGGAACTGTCATAAATTTAAGAACATAGACATTCATAAATTTTGCCTAGAACAGCATATGGAAGTATGTGCAACAGAATTAGAATTTCACAAAAAATGCTTCATAATATTAAGTGTATATCGAGTACCTGCAGGTAACTTTAATCTGTTTGTAAACCACCTTGAAGCTGTCCTGGCCCATTTAACAACCAAAAACAAAGAAATAGTGGTTGCCGCTGTTTCAATGTAGATTTCCTTAAAGACTCTCCCAATAAGAACTTATTTGAGTTAGTAACACTATCATTCAACTTAATTCCCACTGTATAGTTCCCCACTAGGGTAGCCACTTGCTCACTTTTTGATAATATCTTTATAGAAAAGTCCAATGAACAAAATTATATTACATGTCAGACCATGACATGCAGTTCCTTCTGTTAAATGTTAATACTGAACAGCATATAAAATCTGTTAAATCTGAGCTCAAGAGGGTAATCAGTAAGCCAAAAACTGATTATTTTAGGGCACTCCTCAGAGACATTCACTGGACTGATGTTGACAGTGCTCATGGCATGAATGAAAAATATAACACTTTTACTAATAAAGTCCTTACCATATTCGAACACTGTTTTCCTCCAAAACTTACCAAGGTTAGAGTAAAGTCTACAAAGAACACTTGGATTACTCAAGGAATAGGGGTATCTTGTAAAACAAAAAGAAAACTGTATCTCTCAATCTGAAACGGTTCCAATATTGATGCTATAGCACATTACAAGAAATACTGCAAAATATTAAAGACTGTAATACGGATGTCAAAGTAAATATATTACAAGGAAAAGATAGTCATATCAGATAACAAAATGAAAACAATATGGGATATAGTGAAGGAGGAGATCTGTACAACTAGACATGAAGAGGAACAAATAGCATTAAGAGTAAATGATACATTGGTGACAGATTTGTATAGTGTTGCAGAACTTTTTAACAAACATTTTATAACTGTTACTGAAAAGACAAGGATTTCTGGTCAGATGAGTATCGGGTAACATCAACAGCAGCAGAAAATGGTATAACAGGTGTAGGATTCGTTATGAATAGGAAGGTAGGGCAGAGGGTGTGTTACTGTGAACAGTTCAGTGACCAGGTTGTTTTAATCAGAATCGACAGCAGACCAACACCGACAACGATAGTTCAGGTATACATGCCGACGTCGCAAGCTGAAGATGAACAGATAGAGAAAGTGTATGAGGATATTGAAAGGGTAATGCAGTATGTAAAGGGGGACGAAAATCTAATAGTCATGGGCGACTGGAATGCAATTGTAGGGGAAGGAGTAGAAGAAAAGGTTACAGGAGAATATGGACAAGGCTTGGGACAAGGAATGAAAGAGGAGAAAGACTAATTGAGTTCTGTAACAAGTTTCAGCTAGTAATAGCGAATACCCTGTTCAAGAATCACAGGAGGAGGAGGTATACTTGGAAAAACCCGGGAGATGCGGGAAGATTTCAATTAGATTACATCATGGTCAGACAGAGATTCCGAAATCAGAGACTGGATTGTAAGGCGTACCCAGGAGCAGATATAGACTCAGATCACAATATAGTAGTGATGACGAGTAGGCTGAAGTTCAAGACATTAGTCAGGAAGAATCAATACGCAAAGAAGTGCGGTACGGAAGTACTAAGGAATGACGAGATACGTTTGAAGTTCTCTAACGCTATAGATACAGCAATAAGGAATAGCGCAGTAGGCAGTACAGTAGAAGAGGAATGGACATCTCTAAAAAGGGCCATCTGAGAAGTTGGGGAGGAAAACATAGGTACAAAGAAGGTAGCTGCGAAGAAACCATGGTTAACAGAAAAAATACTTCAGTTGATTGATGAAAGGAGGAAGTACAAACATGTTCCGGGAATTTCAGGAATACAGAAATACAAGTCGCTGAGGAATGAAATAAATAGGAAGTGCAGGGAAGCTAAGACGAAATGGCTGCAGGAAAAATGTGAAGAAATCGGAAAAGATATGATTGTCGGAAGGACAGACTCAGCATACAGGAAAGTCAAAACAACCTTTGGTGACATTAAAAGCAACGGTGGTAACATTAAGAGTGCAACGGGAATTCCACTGTTAAATGCAGAGGAGAGAGCAGATAGGTGGAAAGAATACATTGAAAGCCTCTATGAGAGTGAAGATTTGTCTGATGTGATAGAAGAAGAAACAGGAGTCGATTTAGAAAAGATAGGGGATGCAGTATTAGAATCGGAATTTAAAAGAGCTTTGGAGGACTTACGGTCAAATAAGACAGAAGGGATAGATAACATTCCATCAGAATTTCTAAAATCATTGGGGGAAGTGGCAACAAAACGACTATTCACGTTGGTGTGTAGAATATATGAGTCTGGCGATATACCATCTGACTTTCGGAAAAGCATCATCCACACAATTCCGAAGACGGAAAGAGCTGACAAGTGCGAGAATTATCGCACAATCAGCTTAACAGCTCATGCATCGAAGCTGCTTACAAGAATAATATACAGAAGAATGGAAAAGAAAATTGAGAATGCACTAGGTCACGATCAGTTTGGCTTTAGGAAAAGTAAAGGGACGAGAGAGGCAATTCTGACGTTACGGCTAATAATGGAAGCAAGGCTAAAGAAAAATCAAGACACTTTCATAGGATTTGTCGACCTGGAAAAAGCGTTCGACAATATAAAACGGTGCAAGCTGTTCGAGATTCTGAAAAAAGTAGGGGTAAGCTATAGGGAGAGACGGGTCATATACAATATGTACAACAACCAAGAGGGAATAATAAGAGTGGACGATCAAGAACGAAGTGCTCGTATTAAGAAGGATGTAAGACAAGGCTGTAGCCTTTCGCCCCTACTCTTCAATCTGTACATCGAGGAAGCAATGATGGAAATAAAAGAAAGGATCAGGAGTGGAATTAAAATGCAAGGTGAAAGGATATCAATGATACGATTCGCTGATGACATTGCTATCGTGAGTGAAAGTGAAGAAGAATTAAATGATCTGCTGAACGGAATGAACAGTCTAATGAGTACACAGTATGGTTTGAGAGTAAATCGGAGAAAGACGAAGGTAATGAGAAGTAGTAGAAATGAGAACAGCGAGAAACTTAACATCAGGATTGATGGTCACGAAGTCAATGAAGTTAAGGAATTCTGCTACCTAGGCAGTAAAATAACCAATGACGGACGGAGCAAGGAGGACTTCAAAAGCAGGCTCGCTATGGCAAAAAGGCATTTCTGGCCAAGAGAAGTCTACTAATATCAAATACCGGCCTTAATTTGAGGATGAAATTTCCGAGGATGTACGTCTGGAGTACAGCATTGTATGGTAGTGAAACTTGGACCGTGGGAAAACCGGAACAGAAGAGAATCGAAGCATTTGAGATGTGGTGCTATAGACGAATGTTGAAAATTAGGTGGACTGATAAGGTAAGGAATGAGGAGGTTCTACGCAGAATCGGAGAGGAAAGGAATATGTGGAAAACACTGATAAGGAGAAGGGACAGGATGATAGGACATCTGCTGAGACATGACGGAATAACTTCCATGATACTAAAGGGAGCTGTAGAGGGCAAAAACTGTAGAGGAAGACAGAGATTGGAATACGTCAAGCAAATAATTGAGGACGTAGGTTGCAAATGCTACTCTGAGATGAAGAGGTTAGCACAGGAAAGGAGTTCGTGGCGGGCCGCATCAAACCAGTCAGTAGACTGAGGAAAAAAAAAAAAAAAAAAAAAAAACTGAAAAGATGTGGTTGTCAGGTTCGGTAGATACTGCAATGGAATACCCCAGACCAGACATTTCAAGTAACTTCCATAACATAAATTTCACGCTCACTACCCCAACAGGAATAATGTCCATCTTAAAATCTTTAAAATCAGAAACATCTAGTGGGTATGATGAAATATCAACGAAGTTAATTAAAGAATGTGATTCTGAGCTAAGTAACATATTAAGCTATCTCTGTAACCAGTCGTTTATCAATGGAATATTTCCTGAATTGTTTAAATATGCTGAAGTTAAGCCACTGTTTAAGAAGGGAGATATAGAAATAGCATCAAATTTCCGTCCAATTCAACTGTTGCCAGCATTCTCAGAAATTTTTGAAACAGTAATGTACAGTCGGCTTTATAACCATCTTATCTCAAATAACATACTTTCAAAATCACAGTTTTGGAATTCTAAAAGGTTCTGATATTGAAAAGGCTATCTACACTTACAGTGAAAATGTGCTTAATTCATTAGACAAAAAATTGCAGGCAACTGATATATTTTGTGATCTGTCAAAGGCATTTGACTGTGTAAATCACAATATCCTTTTAAGTAAATTAGAATATTATTGTGTAACCTTAAATGCTTCAAAATGGTTCAAATCTTATATCTCTGGCAGGAAACAAAGGGTGTTATTAGGAAAGAGACATGTATCAAGCTATCAGGCATCATCCAACTGGGAACTAATTACATTTGGGGTCCCACAAGGTTCTATTTTGGGGCACTTACTTTTTATTGTGTGTATCTATGACCTTTCATCAGTAACATTACCAGATGCCAAGTTGGTTTTGTTCGCCGATGATACAAACATTGAAACAAATAGCAAATCAAGTGTAGTCTTAGAAAGATCAGCTAATAAAATATTTATGGACATTAATCACTGGTTCCTAGCCAATTCTTTGTCACTAAACTTTGAAAAAACACACTACATGCAGTTCAGAACTTGTAAGGGGTGTCCCACGAGTATATGTCTAACATACAATGACAAGAAGATAGAAGAAGTGGACAGTGTTAAATTCTTGGGATTACAGCTTGATAATAAATTCAACTGGAAGGAGCACACCACAGAACTGCTGAAGCGTCTTAACAAATCTCTGTTAGCAATGCGAATTTTGTCAGACATGGGGGATATCAAAATGAAAAAGCTGGCATACTATGCTCACTTTCATTCCATAATGTCATATGGGATTATTTTTTGGGGTAATTCATCAAGCCAAGCTAAAGTTTTCCGGTCACAAAAACGTGCAGTAAGAGTTATATGTGGGATGAACTCAAGAACATCCTGCAGAAGCCTGTTTAGGGAACTAGGGATACTAACTACTGCTTCCCAATATATTTATTCCTTAATGAAATTTGTCATTAAAAATATATCACTTTTTCAAACCAACAGCTCAATTCATGGAATCAATACTAGAAATAAGAATAATCTTCACAAGGATTTAAAGTCACTTTGTTTTGTACAAAGAGGTGTGCATTATTCAGGAACACACATTTTCAATAACTTGACAGCAGCCATAAAAAGCTTAACAACCAATGAAATTCACTTTAAGAGAAGTCTAAAGTATTTATTGGTGGCCAACTCCTTCTACTCCTTTGATGAATTTCTCAGTAAAACCAACTGATTTGTGTATATATAAGTACAATATAACTTCTGCACAATTTCAGTGCAGTAATGTGGTCATTGTAAATAAGTATTATAGTAGTTGTATTACATGTTTATTACCTTATAAATAAATAAAAAAACTTTTTTATGTTAAATGCAGTGCATTATTATTTGTAAAATGACTTTCATATAGAGTTCAGTAAAAAATGACGATCATTCCACTTGGGACCAGTGGAATGGTAGATTAGCTTATTAGTTTTAGTTGTAAATATTTGTCATGTATTGTTGTTTTTCTGACATGTTCCCTCATCCTGGAGGACCTCCTCACTACGGATCAATTGGAATGAAAGTAAACCTAATCTAATCTAATATCGGCCTTCAGCTGAAACCCATATGTATACAAGGTCTGTTAAAAAAATTCCGGAACTTTGTCCACAAAATTTTTCTACGGTTCACTTATTGTGTGTGGTCTCTTTCGATATACTCTCCTCCACTATTGGAATACTGCTCCCAACGCCGTTTCTACTTCCGGCAGCAGTCTTGGTACGCCTCTTACTGGATCGCACGAAGCGTCAGCTGAGAATTTTCTTTTATCTCGTCTACAGTTGGAAATCTTAGTCCTCTCAACAGGGTTTTCAACTTTTGAAATTAAAAAAAAACCGCTGGGGCCGGGTCTGGAGAGTTTAGAGCGTGAGGTAGCACACTGGTTTCTTGTTTTGTGCAGTAGTCGTGCACCAACACGGGTGGGCGTGCGTGTGCGTTATCGTGATGCAAGAGCCATGAATTGTCTCCCGCCGTTTCAGGCCGTTGTCGCAACAAATCCGAATAGTACCATCGATTAACACTTTGTCCCTGTGGCACGAATTCATGATGAACTAATCCTTCAAAATCAAGGAAAACTATCAGCATCTCGTTCTCATTTCCGCGATGCAAAAGCTCCTCACTGATTTTGAGGCGAAGGCCTTTCTGGTCTTGACTCAGGAGCGGTGGGACGAACTTGTCGGCAACACGATGCTGTGTCAGTATTTCATGGCGTGATCTAACTGAAATATTATGTTCTTCTGGATTCTCTAAGAGAGTCAGACTTCGATTGCCATGGACAATTTCGTTGACGTTCCTGACACGAGCGTCGTCGTTAGGTTCAATTTTATCAACAAAAGCATGACATCACACTAAACACATACAGCCGTTTCAGTGACCTACACTCAGTAGATTCACTGAAGACACAGCTCTCACATATTGTGAAGGAAATGAGTCATTATGTGCCGTGTGCAGAAAAATCTTTCCAATTCTACGGCAGAATCTACTGCCATGGACTCCTAGTCATTCAAACTAAATAACTTTGCACTGCCGCACCTGGACCTGTGACGCAGAGCGACGGCAAGGCGGTCAGCTATCGTTGTGACGCACTATACAGGCAATGAACTACCAGAAGCCCTGAGATTTTGCTTATCTACTCGTCTTGCTTTTAATTTACCAATGTAGTTTTTCTTATGCACTCCGTACTGCAGTGTTTCTTAAATATGTATCCATCTCTTCTGATAAATAAACCTGTAGAACACTTGCTATAAAATACATTTTAAAGCCACGCAGTATTTTATTGCCCAGTCGTGAACTGGCTGTATTGGAAGAGACCATTGATCCCAGGAAACTGTTTCCTCACATTTCCTTCGGAGTGCCTGTGCCTTGGTGGAAGTATCGCTCCTCAATGCTGTACTAGAACCGCTAGACATGGTTCTAGAATACCCCAGGACGCTTTACTTTGTGGCGTTACTCAGTGTCCCGTAGCATTTTCTCGGTACTTACAATACAGTAGCTATAAAATCAAGCAGTCAGGTTATACTCCTTCCTCTGGCGTGAAGACTGAATTTAAAAGTATTTACTCTGATGAGACAAGACATTGTAACCTATTGCTCAGTTCCTCGTTGGTCCACCATTGGAACACAGCCCACTAGCAACTCTGCCTGCCATGGATTCGACAAGTTATAGCTACGTTTATGGAGGTATGTGGCACCAAATGACTATAGAGCTCACATAACTCTCGTAAAATATCGGCCGGTGGTCTGTGGCCGAACCGTTGACACACGGTAGCGTCAAAAACGTTTTCCATCGTAGTCAGATCAGGCAAATTTCATGGACAAGACATCAAAGTGAGTTAAGTATCATGTCCTCAAACTACTGTAAGAGGAATAAGATCTTTTGACGCTGTTATTCTGATGTCATGAGATCTGCCATCGATCGCAATCTGTCCTGTTTTACAGAGCAAGCAACCTCAAACCTTCACGTTCTAGGACGAGGGCGATCGTCAAACGCCTTGTCGCCTGCTCAGGGTTTCGCTGTCCTTCTACTACCTTACATAGGCGCACACATCAGTAGCACGCGTCACAGTTTCCGAGAGACTCGTTCCTAGGCGCCTGACCATGGGAATCTGCCTTTGTAACAGTCTCTTGTGTCGATGGTTTTCTCCGTTTTCGGCCCGTATCGTCGCTAGAATTGTTCCTCATTCTTACCTGCTCTACTTACAGAAGGGCGGGGGAGGGGGGGGGGAGAGACACCAGAAAGACAACACATTACCATCCTTGACAGGGTGTAGCAAAACCGTTTGCATTCAAACCAGCTTCCAGTCGTGGTGAAATGGTTAACTACAGGTCCTTTGTGGGTTTCAAGGGAATTTTATACCAGTCTTCCTGCAAAATAGTGGAAAAATACTGAGATCTGCTAACCTTATGGGCCAGGAAAGATGCAATAATTCAGCCTGTTGCTCACAAAACCAGACCTGGACGATGCGACCTGTGAGATCAGGGGTCCTGTCGCGTTGGAACGCAGCATCATCTTTTGGGCACAAACACTGTACAATGGAATGGACCTTCATTAGCCAAATTGGTCACATAATCCTTTGGAGTAACGCGTCATTGCATAGTACCCACAGAACCCGTGGAGTACCATGGTATGGCTGCCCAAATCATCACCGAACCCCAGCCATGTTTCACTCTAAGGACGCAAATTCGTTAAGTAGTTGGAAACAGCGTGTGCAACAAGACTCATTCGACCAAATTATACCCACGAACTGGTGTAGTTTGGGTCAGCAACTTCTGTTAATGAACAGAACGAAAAACCAGTCCAAGTTGCAAATATTTTATTTTTCATTCATTGACTAGTTTTGGGCCGAGACCAATTTTCAAATCAGCATAGGAACGTCGAAAATGCCGTTTCCGAAGATGTCAAAAAATGTGTAGTGTATATTTACAGTGCATACAGATGCAATGTTCGCCGTCAATTCCATGCTAATGGAGCTCCCTTCGTGTTTTATACTGACATGGTTCGCGAGTGCGGCTTTCTGATCTGCAATGACTGTCGCAGCGATCGTCCACTTTCATTACAATCATCTTCAATGACTGCCTGTCATGATCGCTTAACATATGCATTCGTCCGCGTTGTGGTTTATCGGATGACGTTTTTTCGCTATCCCTGTGTATGGTGCCTCTTCAAAAACCAAACCCTTCGGCTAAATTAAAGTGCGCGTCATTTACGACAGCGGCCGAGTTTAGTTTCGTTCTGCGCATGTGACGTCACATAACACACTCAGCCAATGAAGAGAGAACGACGTTGCCAGAGCTCGACTGCAGTGCAGATCACGGACCAGTGTCTTCAGTTTCAGAAACGTTCAGTCATAAATAAAGTAATTGAACAAAAGCAATGTCTTGATAGCAGACTTTCTTTTATAGAAAGTTTGGAAAAAGTATTCTTTATACCCATTGCTTCATATTCTATTAATTAGTTAAACCAAACAAGCAATAAGCCTCCTAATTCAGGCGATAGCAAGGAAAGGTGTTTGTATCACTCTCACTAACTGCTTTTTCGCAATAAAGAAAAGCGGTAATTGTTTATTTCCTATTGTACTTCGACGAAACGTGAGTAATTCATAGTCATACCAACAGTGTTTGTCGGTATTTTGCGTCATATTTTTGAGTCCTCCTGGAGATCTATTGAATGACGAGTTGGTTTAGCGTGCCGGCACGGTAACTCAGCATGTTCGGTCAGGGGGTTCGCTGCCCTCTGTAATAAAAAAACTGAGTTAATGGAGCAACGACGAACGGAAACGGGTGTCTTGCGACGTCCGCCACGAGCAGATACAATGAACGATAACGAAAAAAATGAGATAAAAAAAAGCGCAATGGTTAAAGCTGCATGGCTGCTAAGCGAAAGGTTCTGAGTTCAATCCTTGTTTGGTGCTTAATATTTTCTGTATTTAAAAACAATATGGAAGTGTCTTGCTTCATGAATTTTATTCGTTTGAATGCAATTTTTTGAAATTTCTATTGGCAACTAAAATCGACCATACGGAAAGAATACGCTATGGACTTTTACCTCTGCAAACTCTTCAAAATTTCGTGCAATTGTTTACTACATCTAATGCTGCACAATAACTGCGTTGAACATCGAAACAAAATTAAGTCATTTATGGGGGGAAGGTATCAGTCAAGAAGATGTGTGAAAATCAAATTTTGGGGCCACATAGTTTGTGTGAAATCGAATGATAAAGTGTGTCAAAGCAGTCGAAACACCATGTGTCTGCACAGGCGAGTAGTGCAATGATGACAAAATTGCAGACAGCGCGGAATGCGGGGAGCACGTGTCTGTAGCAGCGAAAGGGTTAATGCGGCCGTGGTGGCTTTACTTCATAAACTGCGCGCTCCCCCCTAAACGTAAGTTTGCCAACTATACTATGACGCTGCTTCTCTTGGCGCGTACAACTGGCAACGCAGCAATCTCCCGCGACTGGGCTGGCATGCGCGAACCGCGAAGATAAAAGAATTGAACTATAGTTAAGGAAGCACCCAGTATAAGGGCGTCAACAATTTGCCCACGTTCCCAATTCCTTTAGCTCCGACATAACGCCCTCACAGCTACAAAGAACACTGTTCTGCTGACGACTGTCACTTTAAACGTATTGAGGACATTGCATAAGTGCCGTTTGTGGTCAAATACAACAGCGCCGCCTGCTATGTTGGCTATCATCTACATTTATGCTCGAGCGGGAATTTCTTGTAGTCTTTCCATACTTTCATCCTGCTCCTACTGTCCTTACTGCGTCAACGGCCTGCAAGGCTACCAGGCGGCACTCACCGGTCATAATTTTGTAACTCATTGGTGTATTATCCTCCGCAGGCATGGGCACCGGCTCCGGCAACCGAGGCAGCGGCGGAAGGGGCTCGTCGCCTGGCAACGCGGGGCGACCTGCCAGCGGCTCTACGACTCGCCCAGCCGTGACGTCACACGCCGTGGTCTCCGCCGCCGCAGCAGTTCTGGTCTGCGCGGTGCTATGACGCAGTCCGCTGCGCTAACCTGACGCGACCTCGTGCCTGCGGAAACGGTCACTCCCAGGCGTGCAGCGAACGTGCGTCGGTAGCCGCGACGGCGTAGACACTGAAAGCGGGCGCTGCTTCTGCGCTTGCGTGAATGGGCACTCTCGTCAAATTGCTTAATGATGACGGAAACAGGCTCATTTTTATCGATTCGCGTCCTACTTGTTATCTGCTCGAATCCTCACTCCAAGGACAGCCTCCGATGCTCCGCTTTCTTCCTAGTTATTGTTTTCTTCTGGGAATGAAGCACCTGAAGCTGTCCTTCGAAATCATTCGCCTTCAGACGAAGGAGTAAAAACGCCAAGTAAAGGCGACGTTCCTGGAGACTCTCTCGTGTGACATCCTGCGAGAGTGCTTCACCAATTCTCATGCTGGTAGTTTCCTTGCTCATGAAAGTTTTCCAAATACGTGGCTTCCGGCCATTAGAGAGTGTTGAGTATCATCATAATGATCTGTACATCAAAACGCTTCCATTATTAGACACTTACAATATTATTTTCAGTTGTTTTTCCCTCCATCGTTACAATTACGTAATAGCAATAGCATTATCGTGGCTGAAAGTTAACGATTCTACTCGTTTATCGGATTTTATTACATGAAACGAATTCAGTTAACTGATATCAGTACTGTCAGCTTTTCACTATATCGTCTTAGCCAAGAACGTTCAGGGCTACAAGTTTTCCGGCCTGGTCTGCTCTATGTTGGGAAGCCTACCTCAGCCACAGTCTCCCTTCATTCAGCGTTTTATTCTCAATGTTTTGTGTGAGGCAGCCCAATTTATATTCTTCCTTTCTGCTAACGGTAAGATCTCTTGCTCCATGACTTGATTCCATTTCCAAGCACAGTAATGACTATTCGGAGAGTTATCACACAGATGCACATCTGTGCTCAATGTACAACCTCATAAGAACGTTTATGCACACCAAAAGCAGACCGATACAATTTGATAGTCTCCAAATCGAGTAAATTGGCTGTCTGAGGGAAATCTGCTCTGCAATCGTAGTGCAGACAATATTCCCTGAAGTAGCGTATGAAAAGGAGTAAACACTATTAGTGAGTCGAAGTGATGCCTACAACATGAGAATATCAAAATGAAGCAGTCAAGCTGAGAATCTGTGTTGTCTTCTCCCAACCTCATCTAAAGAACGATTCACAAAAACAGTATAGAGCTGATACGAAGAACGGCGTGTCATTGATTTCTAGTAGTCTCACACGCCAAATCATAAATGCAGCTGCCCTCAGATTCTGTGCAACTGCATTACTAGCAATAAAGGTTGTTTACTTGGTTTCTTAAAAGCTACAGTCTGCTTCTGATTGTAAATAAACAAGAGGCAGATGAGGTAATATTTATATTTGCCTCCTAATTACTGGAGGTGATTTGGCTGTGTATCTGCTTTTATCGCGCAATATGACGATGGTAAGAAATTTCATACTGCACACATTCACGCCGAAATTTATGGGTTAAGTCAGATGAAAGCCTCCTTCATGAATTACATAATATGCTGTATTACGTTCGTCCCCATCTCAGAACTCCCACAGGTAAGATAACGTCTTAGGCATTAAATACACATTTTAATTGTTTATCCTCTCATTCTTCCACTTTTACACTCTTCGTTTCAGTCCCACTAACGAGTTCCTCCTTAGAATTTGCGAAGCACACCTGTAACTGATTACACGGTTGTCATCCCAACACAACCGGTGTCCCTGTCTAGAAGGGCTTACAGAACTGACGCTCCTGCCTGAGCAGCAGCTGGTCCAGACAATGGGTACGTCGCACAGAGTTAGTAAAATGTGATAACAGTCATTGTAAAGGGCAACCATTATGAAACTGTTTAGACGTTTCGGTAATCCTGTTTTTCTGATAGCAAAGTATAATGAATAACCACTCGGTTCCCTCAGAGATGACGATGACCACAGATGTCTGCAGATGGTCATTACTTACTTAACTTGGTAATCATTTATCGGACTCTGCTGTCGGAAAATTGAATATAGAAACTATTTCTACAGTAACATTACGGAAAAAAGTGCCGGGTCCGGGTGTGTATCATATGTAATAAATTTCAATAAATTCTAAAATACACATGTAATTGCCGGCCGCGGTGGTCTCGCGGTTCTAGGCGCGCAGTCCGGAACCGTGGGACTGCTACGGTCGCAGGTTCGAATCCTGCCTCGGGCATGGATGTGTGTGATGTCCTTAGGTTAGTTAGGTTTAAGTAGTTCTAAGTTCTAGGGGACTGATAACCACAGCAGTTGAGTCCCATAGTGCTCAGAGCCATTTGAACCATTTGAACACATGTAATTTATAACTCTGTCACATATACTCCGAGCAGAACAGAATCGAACTGGTTGCCCTGACATGACTGCTCCAGATTTGCTGGTAAGAGACTCACGATTTCAGATCGTCAATTATGTTGTTATGCTCTCTTACTTACGGTTACCATCTACCAATTTAATTAATCACAACAACATTTAGAAATTGGTCTTCCCTGTGGCCTATGCCTGAAAGTGTTACTTTTTAAAAAGCTTTGCATGTACAAAGCCTCTCATGAAGTCGGAAACATCGAGATCATGCCGAATCGTCATTATTCGACCGCAAAGCTTTAAGATGTTGTTGCATTTCGGGTCACGAATGACCGTAAATTCCAAAATTGGTCTTACGCGCTTATTAAGTCCTGTGACTTTCCAGCTATCCATTTTGGCAGGGCTGCTACATCCAACATCACCTCAAACGTAGGGCTGCTCTACGAGTCTGTCCTTCCATATACGTTTCATGCTTGATAAATCCATTTAATCTTACCCTCTATCCAGTAACACCTCTTTTCATATGCTTCTACTTGTTTTATTCCTTTAAGAAAAAAAGACATTTTGTCAGTGGAGTGAGTGATTGATTATTTTGTAATTTTTTTTGTTTATTTATAGAGCAGCACATTCTTATGACACAGTCATAACCGATTTCGGTCATACAATGACCATCTTCAGATTCTAAAGGCGGCATACACTGAACACAGGTTCATGTGTTGTATTCCGCCTTTAGAATCTGAAGATGTCACTGTATGGCCGAAACCGGTTATGACTGTGTCATAAGAATGTGATTGCGTCTATGAATAAACAAAAAAAAATGTTTTTTCCCTTCCCCGCTATCCGTGTTTCCCAACGAGAAATATGCTCCAGTTATAGTTTGCATTAATATTTTCTCATGTCAAGGTTTATACTTTTGTTTATTTCGTTGGTTTGTCTCATTTTTTTGGAAGAATTTTTGTATTCTGCAATCCTAAATACTATGTTAGTTTCGCACCTTACCTTTCTCTCTATCTACTTCCGAAATAGAAAATTGTCTCCACATTTCAGGAATGTTGCTCAAATTTAAAATTTTCCTGTCTAGCGTATGCACCATTATTGTTAGTTTTTCTTTTGTTAAAACCACCATATATCTCACTTTCCATTTCATGCAATGTACTCAACTCAATTGCTATTCACTTACGGTGACTTCCACTTTCTTCATTTTTTTTTTTACTTCTTTAGTCTTCTCACTGGTTTGATGCTGCCCGCCACGAATTCCTCTCCTGTGCTAACGACTTCATCTCAGAGTAGCACTTGCAGCCTCTGTTGCCTATTATTTTCTGGATGCATTCCAATCTCTGTCTTCCTCTAGAGCTTTTACCCTCTACAGATCCCTCTAGAACCGAGGAAGTTATTTCCTGATATCTTAACAGATACCCTATCATACTGTCCCTTCTCCTTCTCTGTGTTTTCCATATATTCCTTTGTTCTCCGATTCTGCGCAGAACCTTCTCGTTCCTTACCTTAGCAGTTCAGCTAATTTTCGACATTCGCTGTAGCACCACATGTCAGAGTCTTCTACTCTCCTTTGGTCTGGTTTTCCCACAGTCCATATCTCCTACCATACAATGCTGTGCGCCAGACATGCATTCCGAGGGATTTATTCCTCAAATTAAGACCTATGTTTGATGCTAATGGACTTCTCTTGGCCAGGAACGCCCTTTTTGCCATTGCTAGTCTGTTTTTTATGTCCTCCTTGTTCTGTGTTTGGTGAGTTTTTTTGTTGCCTATTTAGCAGAATTCCTTAACTACATCCACTTCGTGATCCCTTGTTCTGGTGTTAAGTTTCTCGCTGTTCTCATTTCTGCTACTTCTCATTACTTTAGTCTTTCTTCGATTTTCTCTCAGTCCGTATTACTTATTCATTAGACTGTTCTTTCCATTTAACACATTCTACAATTTTTCTTCACTTTCAGTCAGGATAGCAATGTCATCAGCGAATGTTATCATTGATATCCCTTCATCCTAAATTTTCATCCCACACTTGAACGTTTTTTTTATTTCCGTCGTCGCTTCTTCGATGTACAGACTAAACAGTAGGGGCGAAAGACTACACCCAGGTCTTACACTCTTTTCAGTCCGAACACTGCGTTCTTGGCCTTCCAGTCTTATTGTTCCCTCCCCGGTCTTGCAATTATTATATATTACCCGTCTCTCCGTTTAGCTTGCCCAAATTCTCTCAGAGTTTCTAACATCTTGGACCATTTTACACCGTCGGATGCTTTTTGCAGGTCGACAAATCGTGTGAACGTTTCCTGATTTTTCTTTAGGCCTGCTTTCATTATCAGGCGTTATGTCAGAATAGTCTCTCTGGTGCATTTACCTTTAATAAAGCCAAACTAATAGTCAGCTTTATCATAAGTGAATCATGCTGATTCTCTGCCCACGAGAAATCACTCTTACAATGAGACAGCTCTTTACTCCTCTTGCCGACACTTCAAAATAGGGTTTAAACGTCAATGATGACAACGGGCAACTCTGCCTCACCGATTTCTTTACCCTGGCCTGTGGTAAATATATGATACTACTGGCTACGCCTGTCTTCTTTGCACGAAGAGAATAAATCATACTTCTGCCTCCGCAGCTAACACAAAAATAACCAAAATTAAATGACGTTTTACACTAATTGGCAGCATCAAAAGTTTTTTCGGTACCAACGTACGTCTGCAGAGGTTCGTTGTCGTTGTCATTCAACGTAACATGTAAGTTATTAACCTGCGCCAAGATCTCCTTCAGTATCTTCTTACACAATCGACGTTTCGACACCTCTTCAGAATCTTCTGTTGTCCTTCGTTAGGCGTACCAGAGACACCGGGTGAGTCTACAGCTTGCTTCTGTATAATATTTGTTATATATGCGCCCTCATTCTACTCGTACAGTCTTATTAGCTTCAATACCAGAATTCCATCTCGAGTGTCCCTAATTCTTCTTAAAACAAATTAGTTCTCTCCTAATCTGTTGCAACATTTCCTTCCGTTCTTCAATGAAGTAAGCACCTGAGCATGTTCGACAACTGTGACACTCGAGTTACTATGTGGGTGGTCACGTTCATCAACCGCTGCTTGCGTGTCCGTAGCTCAGACATGTAATAAATGCTGCCACCTGAGAGTGTACCACCAGTGGGAGTGACACTGAGTGCTGAAGATCAAAAACAGCGACGTCACCATCGGTGCTGAAGATTATGTTCGTAATGACAACGTCCAAGGAATCACACACACACGCACACACACACAAACACACACACACAAACACATGTATATATGCATAGTTCTCGTGCAGTTATCTCCTGGAAACGTGGAGGTTCCTTTGAATAGCTATGCACGTGTATGGGAAATTCGAGGATCCTTCTGTGAGGTATGTTTACAGGTAGGATAGGGAAATAAACCAAAAGGTTTTTAAAATTAGATTCTGTAAAATGTAAACTTTGTCGCCCCGAAAAGTCACAATTAATAAAATATTTCGGACTATTATGCCGTGGTCTAGTGAATTACACTTCAAAATCCAAGGTAATGTTACCACCTGCGGAGCACATTTTCCAGGGAGATCGTAGCTACTTTGAGTGTCCGTCTCAAACCCTGGCTCGCTACTGACTGCAGCAAAATTTCGTTCACGCGTGCTCCCCCGCAGTGGCGTGACGTCACGTTCTTTGAATGCCCGAGCGCAATTGGCCCTTCTCGACTGCCGTCATCCGTTGTTGAAAAAAATGTTGAAATATGTGTGAACTCCTAAGGGACCAAACTGCTGAGGTCATCGGTCCCTGAACTTATGCACTACTTAAACTAACTTATAGCTAAGTACAACACACACACCCATGCCCGATGGAGGACTCGAACCTCCGAATGGAGGGGCTCATCCGTTGTTGTTATCTCCCGATGGTGAAAGACTGATACAGATCTTCTTGAGCACCGAAATCCAGATGTCATTGAGTTTCACGCCCTCCTTCCACTTACTGAAATTTATGGGGTGTTTAACAATCTCTATGACCTCTCTGTATAACCTTACGTACTACCCGCTCGTGGCTGCCAGTACTTGAGGCCTATCAAAATGAATATTCCGCAACAACAGTCACCCTTGTGCAATTCTAGTAGTTTTTTTACCATTCTTTTTGTAGTACCCGAGTACAGCTCCGCAAAAATACACGGAATCCTATAAATTCCTACTTTTTTCAGCGGTTGGCGAGCGTCCTTGGGCACCTTTAGGGGATTCTGTATAATTTGGTACCTTGAAAGTAGCTACCCCCTTGAAAATGTCCTCAGCAGATGGGGACGAAACGTTGGATTGCACTGTGAAATCACTTCGATCACGGCATAATAGCCCGGGAGAATTTATGAATTGTAAAATCAGAGACTGTTTCCGATGAGTTGTAATGTTTCGTAAAGCGTATCAAATGTAGATTTTAACACATCTACGAGGTTATTAGTGTGCAAATTACGGAGCCATTACACTGGTCGAGTTCACCTCAGTAAATAGCTGCGAGTATCCTGGATGTGACGGAACTCGGTGCTAATCGGCAAAGCGGAGGGCGGCGCGCGGCTGTGGACCAACTTGGTTCGCGGCGCGGCCGCAGCTGACAGGCCGCTAGTCGCCCAGCGCCCTCTGCAGAGCGCGCACAGTGGCGGGCGGCTGGGGCAGCCGGGCCCTGCCCACTGCCAGCAAGTAGCGAGTGCCCGCAGACCGCGGCCGCATTCCAGCCGCCCACAACTGCCCGGCTCGGCGGTTTCGCCGCGCAAACTCTCACGTTGCCGCCGCCGCCGCCGCCACCCACGCCACCTCAGCGCAATCTACCCCCCGTCACAGTCACACCCCGGGGGTCGTGCCTGGCTAACGACACGTGCTTTGGCTAACCGTGAACTGACTGCCGCTTTGCAAACTACTGGTAAACTTATTGTTGTTTGATGTTATGCTCTTCAGTCAGAATTCTGGTCCCGTGCTGTTCTTCATACTAGTCTACACTGTGTGAGCCTCTCTATCTCTGAATAACTACAGCAGCCTAACCTTTTCTTCAGGCAGCTATCAGCAGCGGATACATGTTTCAGGAAGTTAACGACCCTTGGCTGCATTAGAACAAGTTATTAATCTGCTACCGGTTTCTGTCGCTGACTATCATCTGGAAGCTAAATCAACGTCAGAAAACACAAACGAGAATAAACCTTGACGTGCAAAATGTCATAGAGACACGAAATCCAAAAAAATTAACTTAGTAAAAAATTGGCTGCTGCAAGTCACATGTCAATCATGCTGAACCATACAATCGTATTAACTGTCAGTTTCATGAACAATCATGTAACTGGCCCTTTGTAGTCAGGACATAGCATGAGAAGCCAGAGCGCTTATAACCCCGAAGACAACACCAACAACATGTCCAGTGCATACAAATCAAGAAATACAAAGATAATTTTAAGAGAAAACAAACAACCATATTACAACAATTACAGTACAGCCATAGGTAAAAAAGTAAAAAAAAACAATCAGGGCAATTCTCAAAAACAATTGTAGTGTTTTTTTATTTTTTTAGGTGTAACACTGTGAATCTTGTACTGTTTTGTCCCTGTCTGTTGGCTGGGACATGTAATACAGAGATTAATACATTGTAACTAGGATTTGGTACTCTTGTTGTAATGTTGATTCAAAGCTCTTTGTACCGGCCCGTGTGGCCGAGCGGTTCTAGGCGCTTCAGTCTGGAACCACGAGACCGCGATGTCCTTAGGTTAGTTAGGTTTAAGTGGTTCTAAGTTCTAGGGGACTGATGACCCCAGATGTGAAGTCCCATAGTGCTCAGAGCCATTTGAACCATTTCAATCAAAGATCTTTGTCATAGATCACTTTATTTACATTTCTATCGTGCAATGCATAACGCTTACTAAGTAGACAGCAAACAAAACCCGTGTTTAATAATTGATGCTTGCCTTTTTGTACTTTTTTACCTATGACTATCCTGTAATTGTTGAAATTACAGTTGCTTGTTTTTATCTCAAAATTATCTTAGTATGTCGTGCTTGTATCGATTGGACATGTCCTTCGTGTTGTCTTTGAGGTTACAAGTGTTTTGGCTTCTCATGCTATGTTTTTTCGAAAGTTACCGTTTTGGATTTAGTGTCTTTATGACGTTTTGCGTATAGGATTATGTGGTCATTTCTTTTTTTCTGACGTCGGTTTAGGTGCCAGATAATAGTCACTGAGTAGCAAAGTTTATAAATCGTCCTAATGTAGCCAAATGTCATGGATTTTCTGAAACATACTACAGCTTGTATCCATTAGAACATTCTTACTGTATTCGTGCCTAAATCTCCGTCTACAATTCTTACCCTCCCACTCCCCCTCCCCCTTTCCTAAAACTTCGTTCTGTTACTAAACTGACTACTTCTTGATGCCTCGGGATGAGTTTTATAAACCGATGCTTTATTTTCGTGAAGTTATGCCACACATTTTTTTTTCCAAATTTCGATTTGGTTCCGCCTCTTTCTTTCTCTATTTTTCAATCCAATATTCAGTATTCTTCTATAAAACGACATTTTCAGAGCTTCTATTCTCTTCTTGTCTGAACTGCATATCTAACACATTTCGTATCTGTACAATACCACACTTCACACACATACCTTTAGAAAAGAATTCCTGGCACTTACATTTATATTAGATGTTGACAAATTATTGTTTCCCTGCCATTATCTTCTTGCGAATACCGGCCTGCATTATGTATCCTTTCGACATTGGCCATAGTCATTTATTTTTCTGCCAAAATAGTAAAACTCACCGTTTACATTTAGTGCCTCAGTTTCTAATCTGATTCCCTCAACATTACCTGATTTGTTTCGAATACTTTCCATTACCTTTCCCTTGTTTGTGTTGATGTTCATCTTATAGTCTCTTTTCCAGACATCATCCATTCCGATGAACTGCTCTTCCAAATTCTTTGTTGTCTTTGACAGAATTACAACGTCATCGGCAAACCAAAATGTTTTTACCTCTACTTCCTCAGTTGTAATCCCCTCTGAAAATTTCTCCTTGCACTCGTTTACTGATTCCTCCATCTACAGACTGAATAACATTGCTGATACGCTACAATCCTCTCTCTTCCGTTCTCCATTGCTGCTTCCCTTTCATATTCATCGACTTTTACAATTGCAATCCGATACCGGTATAAGTTTTAAATAACCTTATGCTCCCCACATTTTATCCCTGTCACTTTTAAAATTTAAAGAGTGTATTCCAGTCAACATTCTCAAAAGTCTTCTCCAAACTTTTTTGCGTCATAAGTCTTCAGACAGCTTGGATGCATTCCCCCACGAATTCCTTTTCTGAGCCAATCACTTCGTAAGAGAGTAGCACTTCCATCCAATTTAATCACTCTCTCTTGTATACCAATTTCCTTTCTTTTTCTATCACATCAACAGACAATTCATCCCGCTTATACAGGACTTCAAAGCACACTTTCCATTTATCCCCACTCTCCTCTGTTTTCAACAGTGGGAGTCCCATTGCACTCTTAATGTTGACACACTTGTTTTTCATTTCTCCAAAGATTGTTCTGCTTTTTCGATATGTTGGATCGGTCGTTCCGGTGACCATTTCTCTTTCGATCCCGTCACACTTTTCCTGCAGTCATTTCGCTCTGGATTCTCTGCTTATTTATTTCATTTCTAAGTGATTTTTACTATTGTATTCCTGTCTTTCCTTGAAATTTTGTACTTCCTTTTTTTCTCAATCAGTTGAAGTATTTCTTCTATTACCGAGGATTTGCTCGCAGTTACCTTCATTGTACCTATATCTGACTATCGAATATCTGTGGGTGTCGCTTTTAGAGACGTCCACTCCTGCGTACTGTGCTATTCCTTACCGCAGTTTCCACATCTTCAGCGAAATCTAAGGATGCTGTATACATCGGTTTGCTTTCTGACATAACTTGTAGATTCAGTAGTGCTCCGCATGTTCCTACATTTCTCGGGAACCCAAATCGATCTTCCGCTAGCTTGACTGCTGCAAATAATTAAAGATGCAAAAGAATGTGTCAAATATTTGGATAGGTACTCATTGAGCCAGTAAAACAAATCCGTTGTATATTGGTCCGGGAATCTATATATTCTGAGAGATACATTTCCGCTGCGGGATTCGAGAGACGTTGTTTGCCGATATGAACAAATTCGTTGCACTGACGCTCGGTCGATGCCAAAGTGTCTTTTATATAAGCGACGAAGCCGGAAGTCTCTAGATGTCATCTCTATCGAAATTACACACATTCTATGGTATATCAACTGCTTTCCCGACTCACTGCCACAAATATTACATTCTTTGACTACGGAAAGTATGTTATTAAAATCCAGATCGTGGCCACAGACGTCCTGATGTTCTGCTTACTGCAGTATACATACTTATTTTTCTATCAAATCATCAGACAGTTCATCCTGCTTATACAGACCTTCAAAGCACACTTTCCACCTATCCCAACTCTTTTCAGCAGTGAGAGTCCCATTGCACTCTTAATGTGGAAACTCTTGCTTTTCATTCCTCCAAAGATTGTTCTGGCGTGTGACGTTTGTGCTCTTTAAAGTGATCAAACAATCTCCTTTCTCTTCTTTTCTGTTTACTTCTCTTTCTTTGTTTATTCTCTTCTCTCTCTCAATCCCTTGTCTGGGGCAGGGAAAGGAGAGTGAGCAATGACTAACACAATCAAATGTAGAACATTTCTCGACTAATTTTGCGAAATGTTCCACTTCTGTCCTCCTTACCAGTGTTATTGAATTCCTTTAAATAATGTAAACCGAACTCTGGCCTACTATATTACCCATATTCGAGTTTTTATACTGTCTAGGACGTGTCTCCCTTCCACTTTCTGTCGCACCACTGTTATTCCCATAGACCTTTTTACCCACTTCCGGCCACGTTAAGACACCCCGTTTTGTTACAATATTATTCTCTTCCATTTTTTCTAGAAAATAAATGCCACAGCGCATACTTCAAGTTACTTCACCTAACAAAATGAGATAAATTGTCCATATCCTTTTCTTCAGCAACGTTCTCTAGCCTCATTTTATTTTGTTCTATAATTGTCCCACTCCAACATATATTCTAAAAAAATAAATTAAATGTCTGGTAGATTGGCGGGTAGAACATTACGGTGTGTCTTGATGCTGTTATTCATTATAATCATTTTTTCTTTCGGCAAAAAGCGTTCCAAAATTCGTAATTTTCCATTATCGCGAAAAATAACACAGTCGGTGGCTGAACAAGTAAGAAGAAGACCAAGGTTATGTAACTCAGCAGACATCTAGAGAACTCGAATCAGTTCAGAGAGTAACTATCGTTCTAGACCGTCAGCATTTAGCTACTGTTCCAACAGCAAGAGTGACCTCAGACGCATCTTACAGCTACATTCCCTTCATAATAAACATAACCTTCTGCGAAGTGATCCACTAGCTTCGCTTACGGGGTTGCAGAATAACAAAGTCAACGTGGAAGCACATTCCAATTTCTACACAGAACCGTCAATACGATAAAATGTCAGATCGTCCGCTTTTAAACTGTTATGACGATTTAATGAAATGCGTATCCGAACTTATCTTCCTGTCGAATGAAATGAACGTTTTGCGACAGATCTGTGAGAGTTTTACTGGAGTGTGTAGCAGATATTAGACTGTGACTTATTTCTGGCTTGACAAGGAACGCCAGATTCAAGAAGTTCTCATGAAGACATGACGACGAGGATTCATGACGAAACATTTTCTTACACGCAACTATTTGCGGAGTGACAATAAAGAGACAGAGTAAAGCGTTAGTGTAGTGTAAAAATGTTATTGGCGGAAACCTGTTGGAAGATGTGGTCGAAGCACCGTTTGCCCTCATGGCTGGTGGCTATGCATGGTTATGTTTACTCTGACATTAAGAGCCATAGACTTAAATAGTTTATCCTCGTTCTGGAGAGAGTACTGCTTTGTCTTTTGTAGAAAATGCCGTTTTTTGCTGTTTGTTTGACTTCAGGAAATTCAAAATCTAAATACATATAAGAACAATATGTATTTTGCTTACTTTTTAGTGGTGTAAACAACACCGCAGGGAGCCTAATACAAATATTGTTTTAGATTCTGGTTACTGGAGTGGTGGACTTTGAAAATCCGGATTAGCATTAAAAGGACTGAGAAGAATAATTAAGATATAGTACGAAATGTAAGTGAGAGAGAGTTTTTCAGATTTCAGTGGATTTCATTACCTGAAAAAACTTTCTTTTGAGAAATTTAATGCTGTATCTCGATGAATTGGCAAATATTTAGAATATCCAGCCCTTGTGCACTTAGTCAGTGATACCAACAGATTTACTTCTCACTACAGCTGGAAAATGGAGAAAACCCCATGTAGCCTACACAAGAAGATATCACTATGCAGACAGTCAAACTCTTTTTATATCTGCAATAATGTTGGTGTTCAAGAGCACACATTGAAGAATATTATTAGTAACAAGGACACCAAGCCTGTAATATTCTCACGCTCCAAGATCCTGTTGTTGTTTAATACAATTGCAAATCAAAATATGAATTCTATATTTGGTGAGAATATATAGCTGATGACCGTCAGACTATAATAATACAATAATAATACAAAACGAATTAAGAGAGGGGGAATCCCTTTTTTTTTTTTTTTTTTTTTTTTTTTTTTTTTTTTTTTTTGAGAACGCATGTAGTAATCATAGGATTCCCTGCAGGCAAGACGCAAATTACAAGAAAAGGAAGAACAGTGTATAAAATTATTAATATATATTTCTTCACACATCATATAACATCGTAATTGTTAAGCGACTCTCGAACCGTAGTAAATGCCATCTTCCACCAGCTCGGACCAACGGTGCTTCGCCCGTGAGGCTAGTCCTTTCTGGACTGCCAAGCAAGCTTTATAAGACCACGTTGAATGTTGCCTTATTGTAAGAAATTCTGTTAGATCATTCAATAATATCGCATGTATATGACAGTGTACATATTTGTAGCTATATTACTTGTTATCGGGCCGAAGAGAGAAGCATTTGCAAAATACCACTACTATATATGCAATACACGTACTATATATTAATGTTGGAGGTCATGGAAAAGATATTCAATTCCTACCTCACTGATATTACAAGTTGTCCTGATGCTGTGAAATATGAATCGAAATAAAGGTTGACGGATTTTATTTGAATGTGCTGAACTTTTTTTCACTACTCGCTTCTCCTTTACCCCAAAGAACGCTTACGGTAAGGTAAAATGAAACATGTAGTAAGTAGATAAGAAGTGTTATGAATTCTTTCCGTTAAAACTGGAGTATCAGTTAAGATTAAATATCAGGGTCTCCTAAAAGTAAAGAAAGTTTTGGTATGACCAGCGGCGCTTATCTGCACTCCCCGCTGCCGTGTCATAAACCTTTCTATTCGTTAGCGACAGTATTACGTTAAATGTTTGCTGGACCGATCGCCTCGAAGTTATTTGTTCGAATTTAAGATAGGTGACAAATTTAAGGATCCCACAGGGTCTGAATTTGTAGTGTAATAAAGAGGATAAACGCAGAAAACATCCACCCTGTCAATAGTTGACGACACATAATGGAAGTTTATGTAGATGTAATGAAGGAAGGTTGATTTAGAAAATGATTTATCAAGTTTGATAGCATACGAAGCAACATCCACGATGAAAATCTATCAGCCCGACCTCCTGTTGTGACAGACGACCTCAAATCAAGGACTGAGGAAACAATTTAACAAATTCACTTTTCACGATTGAACCGTGCTTTTTTGTTCTGAAATCTCACGATCAGCTCCTTATCCAATTGTTAGTGGTTGTTTGGGTTATAGAAAAGCGTGTGCCAGGTGGGTTCCTCAACTTCTGTCAGATGAACACAAAATTACTTACGTGGGCTACACTGAGTGTTCTCAATTGGTACGAAAAGAATAGCGAGGAGTCTTGGAGGTACACTTTACTGGTGACGAGAACTGTGTTTCGCAAAAATGTCCAGAAACAAAGCGCCAGTCGACAGAATGGCATCAGTCACGGTGTCCACTAAAAATACATAAAAGATAGGCAAATTCTGATCACCAAAAGGATTGTGACCACACTATTTTCGGATGGAATGTGTGTTTATGCCTCGAGAAGAAACCATGAATGCAATGGTCTATTGTCATACCATTCATCGACCAAGACGAACTGTTCAAAACAAAATATGTGAACTGTTGTTCAGAGTCGTTGTGCACCTTCATGCGCCTCTCCGGCATTTTGCTGCGTTGCCGAAGGATGCGCTACAGTAATTTAAATGGGACGTTTTCAACATTTATCAGACACTGACGTGGCAGAAGTCGTGGTATAGCGATATTCACATATACAGATGGTGGTAGTATCGCGTACACAGTGCGTGAAAGGGCAGCGCCCATGCGTAGCTGTCATTTGCACTCAGGTGACGCGTGTGAGATGGTACCCGAAGTGATAGTAACCGCGCGACGGGAATAAACAGACTATGAACTTGTAATTGGAATAGGAGCTAGACGGATCGGAAATTCTATTTCGGAAATTCTTAGCAAATTCAGTACTCCAAGGCCCACACTGTCAATAGTGCGACAAGAATACCAAATTTGAGGTGTTGACTCTCACAACAGACAACCTAGTGGCCGACGGGCTTCACTTAACGACTGATAACAGCGACGTTCGCGTAGAGTTGTCAGTGCTAGCATACAAGCAACACTGCGCGAAATAACTGCCGAAATACGTGTAGGACGTACGACGAACGTATCCGTTTGGCCAGTGTGGCGAAAGTTTGGATTAATGGGCTATGGCAGCAGATGATCGACGGGAGTGCCTTCGCCAACAGCACGACATTGGCTGCAGTGTCTCTCTTTGGCTGGTGACCACATCGGTTAGACCCTAGATGAATTGAAAACCGTGACGGTTCCGGTAAGTCCTGATATCCGTTGATAAGGACTGATGGTAGCGTTCCAGTGTGATGCAGACCCCGAGAAACTATAGACACAAGTTGTCAATAGGGTACTGTGATGGCTCCATAATGGTGTGGGCTTTGTTTACATGAAATGGACTGGTTCCACTGTATGTTCGGCTACTTGGAGCTCATTTCCAGCCCTTCATAGACTTCAGGTTCTCGGTCAGCCACGAAATTTTTACGGATGACAATCGGGCCACAATCGTTCGCGACTGGTTTGCAGAATATTTTGTCCAATTCTAACGAACGGTGCGGCCATCCAATTCGCCTGTCCTGAATCCCATCCAACATTTCTGGGACTTAATCGAGAGGTCAGCTCGTTCACCGGCGACACTTTCGCAATTATGGATGGATATAGAGACAGCACGACTCCGTATTTCCGCAGGCACTTCCATCGACTTGCTGATACCACGCCGCAGCCGGACGTTGCGCCACACCGGGCAATAGTTGGAAGAATAATTCGATATTAGGAGGTATCCCATGACTTTTGTCGCCTCATTGTGTATACCCCGGAGTTTACTCAGAGTGATTGCTATCTTCTTCCAAATTGAAGGATATTTTGGGCGGAAAACAGAATGGAAATGAGAACGAACTGAAAGAGGTCGTTAGTGACTGCGTCAATAACTCCGCTGCAACTGAGTATGCAAAAGGCATAGGAATTCTTGTGGACCACTAGGACAAATGTTTAAATTTGAATGGTGACTGCCAAGCAAAACAGGTAAGACATTAACGTACGATGGGCGTCCGATGAATAACGCAACATATTTTTTGACTATAAAATCCTATTTTGTACCAAATCTCCCTTACTGGGAGGATCTACATTCCCGTATGATAACACTCTACCTGCCGATGTCGGAGCCAAGGTTTTGCTGCATCAATAACCTTTCTATCACCCATGTACCGCTTCTTGCAGAATGCATTCACCTTTGGGTCAGTCAGATGAAAGTCGTAAGGTGCTAGATCAGAGTCCTAGAGGGGATGAGGAAGAAGAGCTCAATGAGGTTTTGTGAGCTGCTCTCTGGTGTGCAAAGTTGTTTGAGGCCTTCTGTTGTCAGGGAGAAGGATATGTTACTTTGCATTTTGTGAAGGCGAAAATGCTGAAGTTGTTCCTTCAATTTCCTGAGGGTAGCGCAGTACACTTAACAGTTGATCGTTGCACCGCGAAAGAGGAGATCAAACAGGATAATCCTCTCAGACTCCCAGGACACCATCGTTATTGACTTTCGCTGCTTTGAGTGCAGCTTTGAACTTTTTTTTCGGAGGACATGTGGTGGGCGCCACTTCCATGTACTGCCGTTTTGTTTCCAGTTCGAAGTGATTAACCCATATTTCATCGCATGTGATGATTTTCGACAAAAAGTGGTCACTATCAGCATTGTAATGCGCAAGCAATTCCTAACAGATGGTCCTTCGTTGCTTTTATGGAGGCGGTGAACCCAGCATGAACACACTTTTAAGTATCGCAACTGGTGGACGAGTGTGACAGAGCTACCAACAGTGACGCCAAATTCAGCTGCGAAAGAGAGTACCCGCACGTTCCAACATTGCAAGAGACAGTTGTATGTGGCCGGCCGGCAGGAGGGATAAAGGACAGGTTGCAAGAGACAGCTGTATGTGGCCAGCCGGCAGGAGGGATATAGGACGGGTAGCAAGAGACAGCTGTATGCGGCCGGCCGGCAGGAGGGATATAGAACAGGTTGCAAGACACAGCTGTATGCGGCCGGCCGGCAGGAGGGATATAGAACAGGTTGCAAGACACAGCTGTATGCGGCCGGCCGGCAGGAGGGATATAGAACAGGTTGCAAGACACAGCTGTATGCGGCCGGCCGGCAGGCGGGATATAGGACAGGGTTGCGTGATCTTGTTATGATGATGGCGGACGCCTTGCCCAGAGATTCCCTGTGCTTCTATTCACTACCAGATCTCTGTAGACATTCCGCAAGTTCTTGTGAATATCTGAGAAGTTCTGGTTTTCCGCCAAAAGAAAAGCAATGACCGCTAACTGCTTGGAACGCACCTCCGTTAGAGACATTTTTTTTTCAGCACCGCTACCTATAGAAATTTCAAGGAACTATAGGGTCTGCAGCGCGAATATTCCAAGATACCCGACAGCAAATTCAGCAATTTTTCAACTAAAATTGGCTGAGAAGAAAAATAGGTTTCCTTACTTATTCAACGCTCCTCGCAAATCAATAAATAAGTTTTCTTTCATTATCTTGAATAAAATGTCTGGACAAACAAAAGTTCATGAACTTCAAAATGATCCACGTACTATACACATACGACTCCGTTATAAGGAATGAATAAGAGTGAGAAGTGTGATGTTTATACTAAGTTCAAAGTTTTAATAAGCGAGCCAGTATAAAATAATTCCATCCTGTACAATTATGTCAACTGCTCTGACTTCTTCTACGTAAGAAGCTTATGGTTCTTTCACAAAAAATGATACCAATAGTGAAATTCTAAATTACGATTGTCATGTATGTTGCAAAGATTGGCTGAACAAAAATCGAGGAGACGTATTTGTAGGCGTAGTAAACATGACAATATCTTTTGAGGTTGGTATAGAATCCGAACGTGAAATAATTTGAGTGTTGCAGGAAGATAGTAATCGGTTGATTTTATAGACCCCCTGCCCCCGGAGCTGTAATGGCGGAAGACTTGACGGAAAAACTGAAAATATTTCAGTTAAATTATCTGAGCGTGTATTAAGTGGAGATTTTAACTTAAGACTGGGAGACTCAAATGGTTAGGGGTGGTTTCGAAAAGAAGGTACTTGAAAATTTTCAAAATTATTTATCCGGAAATTAACTTGAGCTCCTAATCAGAGAACAAAGAAAGTAACAAATTAGTGCTCCTGGTTGCCAACAGACCTGAACTTTACGAATCAGCGTAGAGCGGGGAATATGTTATCGTAAGGATGTTATAACATTATTGAGTAAGGCTGTAAATAAGACTGTAAGCAAAAGCATGAACATATTTCCTCATACTAAGAGTGGCAAAATAATGATTCCAGATAACCTGAGCGGTTAACATAAAAAAATCTTGTCTAGTACCGAAAATGTTGAGCATGAATGGACAATGTTCAAAAGTATTGTTCAGCACTCTTTAGACAGGTAGGTGACGAACAGACTTGTCAGGAATGAGAAAGATCCGCCGTGCTTATGAAAGGATGGGGAAGGAAATTGGCCGTGCTCTTTTGAAAGGAACCATCCGAGTATGTGCCTGGAGCCATTCAGGGAAATCAAGGAAAATCGATATCTGGAGGGCCAGACCAGGATTTGAACCGTCGTCCTTCCAAATGTCCAGTGTGACAAAAACTTCGCCACCTCGCCCGGGTCTATGAAAGCAAAGACAGCTGTACTTCAGATTTAAACGTATCCTAAGTCGCATACTCAAAAAAAAAAAAAAAAAAAAAAAAAAAAAAAAAAAAAAACCTGAACGAAACCAAAATAAGTGTAAGGAAAACCATGAGTAAAACGTCAAATAATTCGAAAGTAAAGTTCTGTCTATCGACTTGACACGAAATCCTAAGAAGTTTAGATGACAGGTCAGTAAACAGATCTGTCATACATACTGTCACCATAGCGCTATCCCATCCGAAGATGACAGACACAAGACCGAAATACTAGAGAAACTTTTCCAACACTCATTCATTGAGGAAGATGATTCTGTAGTTCCTCTCTTAAACCGTCGCGTGAACGTAATAGGGACAGATATCGAAATAAGACGCCACAAGATAGAAAAGCAGCTGCAATGGCACAGAGGAGAGAAGGCGACTGGGCCAGACGGGATATCAGTAAGAGTATACATGGAGTACTCAAAAGGAATGAACATCTTGTTTGCCCACGAGAACAAGAAAGCAGTAAATACCGTCGCCCAGATCGATACTGTCTCCCTTGACCCTTAACTTCCGGAAGCGTCGAACACCGTTTTCTGCTCTCTCGCCTAACGAACAAAGTAAGACCGTTTAGAATATTAGACACGCCCGGGTTCCTGGGTTCGATTCCCGGCGGGGTCAGGGATTTTCTCTGCCTCGTGATGGCTGGGTGTTGTGTGCTGTCCTTAGGTTAGTTAGGTTTAAGTAGTTCTAAGTTCTAGGGGACTTATGACCACAGCCGTGGAGTCCCATAGTGCTCAGAGCCATTTGAACCATTTTAGAATATTAGACTATTTGTGTTACTGGATTGAAGAGATTCTAACAAACTAAATGCAGGATGTCATCCTCAATGGTGAGGAATCGTAAAAGTAACATCGCGCGTAATCCAAGGGAGTGTTACAGGACCATTCCTTGTCACAACATATGTAAAAAAAACTAGAGGATAAAGTCAGATGTACCATGAGGCGTTTGGTGGATACTGCTCTTGCAAAGAGAGAGGTCGCAAAGCTAGAAAATCGTAATAAATAACTGGAAGACCGTCAAAGGTTTGACCCTTAACATCAACAAATGTAACCTGTTGTATATACATAGACATAAAGGCTCATTACTGTAGGAATACATTATTGTATAACAATCACTCGAGACAGTCACTTCCATAAAATACCTAGTAGTATGCGCACGGAGTGATTTAAAGTGGAATCGCGAGTAAGGCAGATGCCTGACTGAGACTTATTGATAGCATCTTCAGGAAATGTCGTCCATCAACAAAGGAGGTAGGTTCCAAACTCCTCTTTCGGCTAGTACTTGAATATTTCTCGGTAATCGGGGATCCGTACCAGACATGATTGATAGAGGAAATAGAGAAGATCCAAAGAGGAGCAGCGCGTTTTGTTATAGGTCCATTCGGTAAGCGTGAAAGAGCTACGGAGAAGCCCAGAGAACTACAGTGGCAGACGATGCACGAGAGGCGTTCTGAATCACTGTACGGTTTACTGTTAAAATTCCGAGAGGTTGTGAGCCTAGAAGAGGCAGCCACTATATTCCTTCCTCCTGCATATGCCTCGCGAAAATACCATGAAGATAAGATTACGAACCCATAGCGTTCTTCCTGTGAACCATTCGCAACTGTAAACGGAGGAGGAGGGGGACGCGGGGGGGGGGGGGGGGGCGGGGGAGGGGCTGTGGTACTCAAAGTACCCTCCGCCCCATATCATGAGATGGTTTATCGGTGTAAATGAAGAAGCAGGACATCACAATACATCTGCTCGCTCTCTAAATTTATTATTGGCAACATGTACTCCTTGAATGATCCCTTTAAAGAGCTGGAATTGGGCTATTTGGAAACTAGAGAATTCCACAATGTTTCCCTGAAAATAACTAAGGTTTCAGTACACTAATGAACAAAACGTCGGTATCTGAAACCGAAAGGGGTAGCGCAGTGGTGAAACAGTGGACTCGTGTTTGGGGTTGTGGTTTCATCAGAACGCTAACTTCCGTTATGTTTTATCTCACAACTGGAAGGTGGTAACAAATTACTTCAACACAGAGAAATAAGTTGTTACGCAAATGAAAATTGCGGGTATGGAAAATCTACTCTCTGCAGAAACATTTATCTGATTGATGACGCTTCTGTTAAATATCAGCATCATCCACAGTCTACGTCACCTATAGCCGTCTTAAGGCAATGGAAAAGTACTTCTCATCCGTAATCAGCCATCAGTGGACGTCAAAACGGAGACATCAGAAGCTGCAGAACGGATCGAATGACAGGTAAGTGTAACTAAACATTCGCACACCAGTGGACTACTTAGCGAAACATTTGTTGACATAAATCAATGCGAGCACAAATAGTGTCATCAGGTGGTGGTGGTGGTTAGTGTTTAACGTCCCGTCGACAACGAGGTCATTAGAGACGGAGCGCAAGCTCGGGTTAGGGAAGGATTGGGAAGGAAATCGACCGTGCCCTTTCAAAGGAACCATCCCGGCATTTGCCTGAAACGATTTAGGGAAATCACGGAAAACCTAAATCAGGATGGCGGGAGATGGGATTGAACCGTCGTCCTCCCGATAGTGTCATCAGGATATACGGGGTGTTTCAAAAAGAATAGACGTACTTAGAACGCATATATTTACTAAACTTTGACATAGGAATATAAAACTGTACCCAAATACTTACGAACCTTTGAAGTTGAGATTACAAATGTTCAGCGACACGAACAATATCACATCGATACTCAAATTCCTCCCATAATCGGGCCAGCATGTCCTTCGTCACTGGTGTTATGGCAGTACGGATCAGGTTCATCAACTCTTCCAGGTTCTGTGGGAGTGGTGTCATAAACGTTGTCATTAACGAAACCCCACAGGAAAAGTCAGAGGGTGTCAAATCCGGTGACCGTGGAGCCCAGCTGAGACATGCTACGTCGCCAGCTCCTTGATGGCCAATCCAACGGTTCGGTAGAGTTTCTTTCAGATATTCACGCACTTGGCGACTCCAGTGAGCGAGTCCCCCGTCTTGAAAAATGAAGTTGTCTCCGTGCAGCCTCGGAAACAACCAGTTTTGTAACATAGCGAGATACTGCTGACCGTTAACCGTGTTTCCATCAACGAAGAGTGGGCCTTAATCAGATGATCGGGATATCGCACAAAACAAATTGACTGGGTGAATCTCGTACATGTTCAATGGCTGCATGTGGGTTCTCTAGGCCCCAAATTCGAACACTGTGTTTGTTTACCTGACCACTAACATGGAAAGTCGCTTCTTCATCACTAAACACGATGCCTTGTGCGAAAGTGTTATCATTGTTAGTAGCATCAAGAATCTCGTTACAAAATACCACACGTTTCCGTTTGCCATCAGGACGCAGAGTTTGTAACGGATGTAACTTGTGCGGCTTCATAACCAACCGACATCTCAAAACAGGCCAAACTGTTGTAGGCACCCGGGTTCCCGGGTTCGATTCCCGGCGGGGTCAGGGATTTTCTCTGCCTCGTGATGACTGGGTGTTGTGTGATGTCCTTAGGTTACTTAGGTTTAAGGAGTTCTAAGTTCTAGGGGACTGATGACCATAGATGTTAAGTCCCATAGTGCTCAGAGCCATTTTGTTGTAGGCAGTTGTAACTCCCGACTGGCACGACGAGTTGACTTTGAATGACCACGTTGGAAAGCAATTTGAATTCGTGAAACATTTTCTTTAGGAACACGAGGGCGGCTAGGACACTTTCCTTTGCATACACATCCTGCATCTAGAAACTGTCGATACCATCTGCGAATGTTCCACCCATTCGGAGGATCAATTCGGTGTCTCAGCCTAAAACGTCACTGCACTGTATTCACGGAATTGCACTTCGCAATCTCGAGAACACAAAATGATTTCTGCTGCGGAGTAGCCATTTTAATCATATGACGGTTACCAAGCAAAGCGGAAGACAACTGGTATGTAGCGGCTATTAATATAAACTTGACTATGTATTCGTTTTTCCAATAGCCTAGCCGAGGCGCAGCGGTTGATAGTTTGGACAAAATAATACTTTGTAATACGTATATTCTTTTTGAAACACGGTGTATGAATTTAAACGTCAATGCATGAGTCAGTAACATAGTTTTCCCACAGTTGTTGTTTTTTCAGCTTCTGTTCAATTGCGTGATATTCCGTGATGATGTTAAAAACTTTCAGGGACGATGAAGAAGGGTAAGTGTATTAATTTGAGGTAAGTGACCCTCGTCCGGAGACGACAGAGCCGAAAGTTCAAAGCGAAAATCATTCTGATAGCCCTCAGAGTGGATTACACGTACCGGTACTATTTATACTAAGATATTAGGGTCGGCAGCCTTCAGAGGCAGTAGTAGGGACAAACCCAAGAAGAAAAAACATTGAGTAAACATAGGCTCAAAAACGCTCCCTTACGAGATAGGGGCGCTTGATCAGTAGAAGTGCTGTGTTGCACAGTAGCGCGGATAAACAAATGCTCACAGCTCTTAAGCTATGAGAGGTCATATTTACAGGACATTTTCTTCTTTTTATGTTCAAGAATGCCTCCTCCAAAAACATGGAAATCAAAGAGCTTGCAAGTAAAAGGGATGTTTTTCACAGAATCAAATGGCTCTGAGCACTATGGGACTTAACATCTATGGTCATCAGTCCCCTAGAACTTAGAACTACTTAAACCTAACTAACCTAAGGACATCACACAACACCCAGTCATCACGAGGTAGAGAAAATCCCTGACCCCGCCGGGAATCGAACCCGGAAACCCGGGCGTGGGAAGCGAGAACGCTACCGCAGGACCACGAGCTGCGGACTTCACAGAATCGAAAATGAACAAATGCCCATAGTTCTTGAACTGTGCATTTTACAGATCATTTTTACTAAACTTATCTTTTTGTTTTGGTCTGCACTACCAATTCTGAAAGTTGGCTTCCCTAAGATTTTAAGAATGACAATACCAGTACATATATTCCACTGTCACAGGTATCAGAAAGATTTTTCGCTTTTAATTCTCGACTCTGTCGCACAAGCTTGACGCACTTATCATTCTCCATCATCCCTAAAAGTCTGAAACATCATCATGGAATCGCCCTAAATACAGTAGGCGACAAGAAACAGAATCTTCCTTCTCTGATCAGAACAACTAGATTAAAATGTGTTTTTAGGAAAGAAATCATTCATCTCCTTACTAAATACACACGGAAAAAATTCTGAATAATCAGAAAGACGTCACTACGTGAGCATTCGGTCATCTTTGATATTCGCAGGATGACTCTGTTCCAGATCGCACAGTCAGAAGCATTACAGTCGACAAGAACAGTCTAAAACAACTGATAGTGGCCACCTCATAAATTCTACTAACGCTTCATGGAATTCCGATTCAAAATGTGAATTGCCTAGATATGGTCATCGTACAACGCATATACAGAGAGGTGACTAAAGTTATGTGACACCTCCTAATATCATGTCGGACCTCCTTTTGCTCAACGGAGCGCAGCGTCGCGGCGCGCCATGAACTCAACAAGTCGTCGGAAGTCTCCTGTAGAAGCAGTGAAACTGCTGTCTCTGCTACCGTTCATAATTTCGAAAGTGTTGCTGGTGGAGAATGTCCACCAACCGATCGCTCGATTACGTCCCAAAAATGTTCGGTGTGTTCCATTTCAGGCGATCAGTGTGGCCAAATCATTCGCTCGGACGGTCCAGAAGGTTCTTCAAACCAATCGCGAACAATTCTGGCCCAGTGATATGGCGCTTTGTCATCCATAAAAATTCGATCGTTGTCTGGGAACATGACATAGCTGCCAATGGTCTCCGTGGTCAACATGCGAGTGTTATGGGACCATTGCTTTTCACAATATATATAAATGACCTAGTAGATAGTGTCGGAAGTTCCATGCGGCTTTTCACGGATGATGCTGTAGTATACAGAGAAGTTGCAGCGTTAGAAAATTGTAGCGAAATGCAGGAAGATCTGCAGCGGATAGGCACTTGGTGCAGGGAGTGGCAACTGTCCCTTAACATACACAAATGTAATGTATTGCGAATACATAGAAATAAGGATCCTTTATTGTATGATTATATGATAGCGGAACAAACACTGGTAGCAGTTACTTCTGTAAAATATCTGGGAGTATGCGTGCGGAACGATTTGTAGTGGAATGATCATATAAAATTAATTGTTAGTAAGGCGGGTACCAGGTTGAGATTCATTGGGAGAGTGCTTAGAAAATGTAGTCCATCAACAAAGGAGGTGGCTTACAAAACACTCGTTCGACCTATACTTGAGTATTGCTCATCAGTGTGGGATCCGTACCAGATCGGGTTGACGAAGGAGATAGAGAAGATCCAAAGAAGAGCGGCGCGTTTCGTCACAGGGTTATTTGGTAACCGTGATAGCGTTACGGAGGTGTTTAATACACTCAAGTGGCAGACTCTGCAAGGGAGGCGCTCTGCATCGCGGTGTAGCTTCCTCGCCAGGTTTCGAGAGGGTGCGTTTCTGGATAAGGTATCGAATATATTGCTTCCCCCTACTTATACCTCCCGAGGAGATCACGAATGTAAAATTAGAGAGATTAGAGCGCGCAAGGAGGCTTTCAGACAGTCGTTCTTCCCGCGAACCATACGCGACTGGAACAGGAAAGGGAGGTAATGACAGTGGCACGTAAAGTGCCCTCCGCCACACACCGTTGGGTGGCTTGCGGAGTATAAATGTAGATGTAGATGTAAACACAGCCCACCCAGTTATGGGCCACCACTAACTTACACGGTGCGTTGTTGACAACTGGGGTCCACCGGTTCGTAGAATCTGAGCCACAATCAAAATCCACCATCAGCTGTTACCAAGTGAAATCGGGATTCATCTGACCAGACCATGGTTTTCGAGTGGTCGTGAGTCCAAGAGAGACGCTACAGGAGGTGTCGTCGCATTAACAAACTCGCGAAGGCCGTCTGCTGCCATAGCCCATTAACACCAAATTTGGCCACATTGTCGCATGAATACGTTCGTCGTACGGCCCACACTGATTTCTGTGGTTACTTTAGGCGGTGTCGCTCGTCCGTCAGCACTGACAACTCTATGCAAACACCGCTGCTCTCTGCATTTACGTGAAGGCCGTCAGCCAGTCTCTTCTCCGTGGTGAGAGGTGATGACTGGAATATGGTATTCTCGGCACACTCTTGACGAACATGGAATACTGAATTTCATGACGCTTTCTGAAATTGTATGTCCCAAGTTTATAGCTCCAACTACCATTTCTCGTTCAAAGTCTGTTAATTGCGTCGCGCGTCCGTAATCAAGTCGTAAACCTTTTTACATGAATTAGATGACAGATCCGCCATTGCACTGCCCTTTTATACTTGGAATAAGAGGTACTATCATATCTGTATATGTGCATAACACTATCCCACGATTTTTGTCACCACAGTGGAGAGTAGATTGAACACTTTTCATTGGAAAAAAGCAGCTAATTATATTAGTAGTCACTATATGTAAGGTAAATGACTAAATCCATTCGATTCACTCAAGGTACTTGCTCTTGACAACAGTCATTCGCCTACTTTACTCCTCACCCTCAAGTTTGTTTTCATTAGTGGTCGGATTTTATGTGCATGGATGACCTTATAGGCGGGGATAACCCATGGTCTTGGGGTAGCGTCTTTGATTAGTAATTAAAGCGTCTTTGGTCCCGGATTCGAGCCCGCCACCATTGCATCAGCAATGGTGACCGAAGACATCAGGCATAAGGAGTCACCTTCATATTGCCAATAGCCTCTTCAAAGAAGATGGAGGAGAAGACAGAGGTTCAGGGCACTCTCCTGCCATTTGGGTGGGAAAATGCCCCTCAAGGCTGAAGAATCAGCCATGATGGTGTAGAACGCAATGGAGATCACTGCATTAAGGACAGATAATGTGTATCCACAGGAAACGTAGTCTGTAATTTGAAGCGTGTCTTGATGATGTCTCCACTGCCAAAAGGTTCCGAAATTGTTCCCCGTTCGGATGACCGGGAGGGGACTACCATGAGAAAAAGATTGAATAACCAACGAAAGGATAACGTTCTACGAGACGGGGCGTGGATTGTCAGAAGTCTGAACGTCGTAGAGAAGTTAGAAAATATGAAAAGGGAAACGCTAATGCTCTATCCGGATATAATGTGGGTCAGTGAAATGAAATGGAAAGAAGGCAAGGATTTCTGGTCAGATGAGTATAGAGTAGGGCAGCGGAAAATTGTATATCAGCAGTGGAATTCGTTATGAATAGGACGGCAGGGCAGAGAGTGAGTTAGCGTGAACAGTTCAGTGATAGGGGTGTTCATGTCAGAATCGACAGCAAACGTACACCGCCAAAGGTAGTTCAGGTATACATGCCGACGTCGTAAGCAGAAGATGAAAAGATAGAAAAAATATATGAGGATACTGATCGGGTATTCAGTACGTAGAGGGAGATGAAAATCTAATAGTCATGGAGGACTGGAATGCGGGTATAGGGAAAGTAGTAGAAGAAAGGGTTACAGGAGAATATGGCTTGGTAGGAGGAATGAGAGAGCTGAAAGAGTAAATGAATTCTGCAATAAATTTTAGCTAGGAATAGTGGATAATCTGTTCAAGAATCACAAGAGGAGAAGGTATACTTGGAAAAGGCCGGGAGATACGAAAGATTTCAGTTAGATTACATCATAGTCATGCAGAGATTCCGAAATCAGATAATGGATTGTAAGACGTACCTAGAAACGCATGTAGATAGTGATGAAGAGTAGCCTGAGGCTTAAGAGATTGGTCAGGAAGAATCAATACGCAAAGAAGTAGGATACAGAAGCACTAAGGAATGAATAGAAACTCTTGAAGTTTTCTGAGGCTATAGATATTGAGATAAGAAATAGCTCACTAGGCAGTTCAGTTGAAGAGGAATAGACATCTGCAAAAAGGGCAGCCACAGAAGGTTAAAAGAGAAACATTGGTACCAAGAAGGTAACTGCGAAGAAAGCATGGGTAACAGGGGTAATACGTCAGTTGATCTATGAAAAAAGGAAGTATAAAAATATTCAGGAAAATTCAGGAATGTAGAAATTCAAGTCGCGTAGGAATTAAATAAATATGAAGTGCAGGGGAGCTAAGGTGAAATGGCTGCTTGAAAATGTGAACAAATCGAAAAAGAAATAATTGTTGACGGAACTGACTCAGCGTAAAAAAAATCGATAAAATTAAAGGCAAGGGTAGTAATATTAAAGAGTAGAGGCAGACGAGAGGACGGATAAGTGGAAAGAGTACGTTGGAGGCGTCCATGAGGGGAAGACTTGTCTGATGTGATAGAAGAATAATTGGGAGTGGATATTCAACGGATTTGAGTTCCAGTATTAGAAACAGAATTTAAAAGAGCTTACGAGGACTTAAAATCAAAGAAGGCAGAATGTATAGATAACATACCATGAGAATTTCTAAAATCGTAGAGGGAAGTGACAACAAAACGACTATTCACGTTGGTGTGCGGAACGTAGGAGTCTGGCGGTATACCATGTCACTTTTGGAAAAATATCATCCACACAATTCCGAAGATTGCAAGGGCTGGCAAGTGTGAGAAATATCGCACAATCAGCTTAACAGCTCATGCACCCAGACTGATGACAAGAATAGTATACAGAAGAATGGAAAAGAAAATTAAGGATGTGTTAGATGACGATCAGTTAGGCCTTAGGAAAGATGAAGACACCTGAGAGGCAATTCTGACGTTACGGATGATGATGGATGCAAGACTAAAGGATATGTTGACCAGAAAAAACGATTCGACAATGTCAAACGGGGCAAGACGTTTGAAATTCTGAGAAAAATAGGGGTAAGCTATAGGGAGAGAATGGAAAGATACGAGATGTACAAGAGCCAAGAGGGAATAATAAGAGTGTAAGATCAAATTCGAGTGCTCGGATTAAGAACAGTATAAGGCACGGTTGCAGTCTTTCGTCCCAATTATTCGATCTGTATATCGAACAAGTGATTATGGAAATAAAAGAAAGGTTCAGGAGCGGAATTAAAATTCAAGGTGAAAGGATATCAATGAAAAAATTCGATGATGCCATGTCTATCCTCTCTGAAAGTGAAAAATAATTACAGGTTTTGCTGAATCGAATGAATAGCCTAATGAGTTCAGAGTATGGACTAAGAGTAATTCGATGAAAGACGGAGTTAATGAGAAGTAGCAGAAATGAGAACAACCAGAAACTTATCATTAGGATTCATGGTCACGAAGTAGATAAAGTTAAGCTACCTAGGCAGCAAAGTAACTCATGACGGACGGAGCGAAGAGGACTTAAAAGCAGACTAGCACTGGCCAAAAGGGCATGCTGCCCTAGATAAATCTACTAGTATCAAACATAGGCCTTAATTTGAGGAAGAGATTTATGAGAATGAACGTCTTGAGCACAGCATTGTATGTTGGTGAAACTTGGGCTGTGGGAGAACCTGAAAAGAAGAGAATCGAAGCATTTGAGATGCGGTACTGCAGACAATTGTTGAATTTAGGCAGACTGATAAGATAAGGAATGAGGAGGTTCTCCAGAGAATCGACGAGGAAAGGAATATATAGAAACACTGAGAAGAAAAAGGGACACCTAGATAAGACAGCTGTTAACACAGCTATAGTACTAGATGGAGTTGTAGAGGGTAAAAACTGTAGAGGAAGGCAGAGATTGGAATACATCGAGCAAATAATTGAGGAAGTGGGTTACAAGTGCTACTCTGAGGTGAAGAGGTTGGCACTGGAGAGGAATTCCTGGCGAACCGCATCAAACCAACCATAAGACTGATGACTCAAGACTAAACAAAAAAAAAAGTATGGAGTTTCACCGAAAACGGCGCAACATCACTGTGTTGAAGTATTTCCACAGCGAAGGCAGCAACATTACAGCGCTTCTGCATCTTAGGGTTTCTACATACACCGTCTTCTGTTTGTATGTAAAAATGCTAACAGTTAATAGACCATTAGTATGTTATAGCTGTTAAGGCAGGCCAAAGTAAGCCCTGCTTAGCACTGTAGCTGATAACGGTATAAAAGCCGAAATTTAGATAGTACAGAAGATGAATGTAGTAATACACAATCAAAAGGCGATTTACTCTTTTAATAAATATTGCATGACTTTGGGTCAACGCTATCGAAAACTTTTTAGGGGCTGAATTGTTAATTAAATCAAAACAAAACTCTTCATTAAGTACTATTTTAAATTTACCATAATTATTCGACTGTGCTAGAAAAAACCGTTAATAGTTATTTAATCTATCAGAATAAGAGCAAAGAAACTAGATAAAGAAGTTAGTATGATTTTTACTAAAACAAAGCAGCTACTTAAAGGTATAAATAGTTTACTACATTTTACATCCGTGCTGTGTGATGCTTAACTACAGAACATACTTCAACATCTTCAACTTCCTGAACTCGTTAAAGTTACCCATACGTTATTAGGTATTCAGTAACAAACGCTACGATTTTCCATTTGCAGTTAAAGGTAAGACTCATTTATAATACCATTTCTAAAGTTTCCATTATGACTGAAATATCAGGTTTGTGGTGGCCGCACGAAAACTGGAATTTTTTTACTTCTAAATGATTTTTCTTAAAATATTAGTACGAGAGCTGTTCAGAAAGTAAGGACCCAGGGGGTTCGAAATGTAAAACCATAGCGAAAATCCGATGAAGCTTTGCACAGATGCGTTGTGCAGTGTCTCTAGTACCACGTCGATCATATCACATTGCTGCTCTCAGTTCTGAGCACACAGTGAGCACGTAAAGATGCTTAGAATAAAAGTGTCTCCCGCCAAATATGACGGACCTGTGTGAGATTTCGCCTGATGTCATGCAGCACACATAACATAGCTGCCATGCATTTCCTTCTGCATGACAATTCCTGTCTGCGCTCTGCAGGGCAACGGACGTGGCTAAGACGTCGGACATACTTAGCTTTCGCCAGGGATGCTGTACCTAATCAAGTATTTGAACAGAACTTAAAGATATTTAGTGGTTCAAGCGTTTTCGATGGGAAGTGTTTGATCACCCGTAACAGAGCTGAGTTTCATCTCTGCTCACATGAAACGCTGGCAATGAAGACAATGTCCTGGCACAGACAACGAGCTGCAGATCAGTTTAGAGAATTGGCAGAAAGCGCAGGCGGCTGCCGTCTATGGCGAGGTTATTGGAAAGTTAGTACAACGCTACGACAACTGTCTAAATCAGAGCGGCGACTATGTGGAAAAGGTACTGTAATGTGTAGCTAACTGTTGTAAATAAAACGTTATTGATTTTCACAGTGGTTTCCATTTCAGACCCTACTTTCCGAATAGGCCTCGTAGTACACTTTTGATAACACGAATTTAAAGATCAGTGGCATCCCAGGCAAGAAATACTTGTATGTTACATTTTGCAGAATGTATTTACACTTTTGTTATTCAAGGTACAATTATTTATAATATTGGCGCTACGTCAGAGCACAAAAAGTTTCCTTGAACAACTATCCTAGATTATTGCCTTGGTTGGAGGAAAATCTATAAATCTGCGAATCCATAGACAATGTCACTTTACTCCACTGTGGATCGGTTGCTGCTCTAATTGTATGCACAACTGTTAGCAGACTATTAACTTTTATGGATATTTTGTTCAGATGCATACGGTTTCCTTTGTCAATACTACCATAGTTTTGCATTTGTGAGCGAAATAGAGTAATAATTAAGGCAATAGTCCTGCATTCAATCCCCTTCTGGCCATCCTGATTCAGGTTTTCCATCTCCTCCTTAAACAGATTTCGGCGGATGCCACGATGGTTGAACTGAGAGAGACAATGCCGATTTCCTTCTTTATCTTGGTCCATTTTGAGCTCATACCTTGAATCTAACACTATCGTCGTAGGTGGTACGTTAAACACTAACCTATCATCCCCCTCCGTTCAGTGGTACACATCTGACGAGCACTTCCATGATTTTTTAAAATTATTTTTCAGTCAGGCAATGATCCTCTGTCATTAAGTAGCAAAGTTGTTTATCCAACGTTTCCACAGGTCTCACAAGTTTCTCAACCATGTACTTCCCATTTTAATATAATTTTGGACATGTTTCGTCGAAACATCAAATTCTGCATCATTGTCATTTATGAAGCATCTTTTTTCCATGTTCTATACATCCGCTTCTATTCATCTTGAAGAGCTTTCTTTGCTCTAACCTTCTCGGAAGGTTAAAAGTGATAAATAATTATGAAGAACGTTTTCCATTTTTCTCTTAACTGTAACGAATTAGTCTTTCATAACATAATTAAATGAACCAAAAACTAATCGTAGACGGAAGAAACGTACCAGATTTGACTTTTGTGCGGGTGTAACAAGACGTATCTTAATCAGTTTGGTCCACTTAATATCTTTAAGCTCTGTTCAAATGTTTGATTAGGTACTACAGTTTCAGTGATATCAGTGTGAAGGGGCTCACTCACAACTGATGATCGTGCTGCTAAACTGTGACAGTGACGTTCCAGCTTATCTAGATGCTGTTAATTATAATAAATCTGTGAGAGAAGGGGAAGAGACATATTGTCCTCAATTTGCTTATACGAGGGCTGCCCAGAAAGTACTGCACCGCATTTTTTTTTCTCAGTACAAACGTTACTTATGTATTCTCTGGAGTCTCCTGAGTGAGGGAGCCATGTTTCATCACTTCTGACAGATAGCGTAGCTGCAGGACAGTTTCAAAATGGGATTTGTATGGGATGTACGTTACAAGCAACGTGCCGTCATTGAATTTCTCACTGCAGAGAAAAAAACTATGGGGAATATTCACAAACGCTTGCGCTAAGTGTATGGAGCATCTGTTGTCGACAGAGGTACAGTTTGTCACTGGGCACGGAGGGTGAGGTCATCAGAAGGCGGTTCGGCATAGCTCCACGATTTGCAGCGGTCGAGGAGCCCATCCACGGCTGTCACACCTGACCTATCCCCCTCGGATTTCCACTTGTTTGGGCCATTAAGGGATGCCATTCGTGGAAGACATTTAAGGGACGACGAAGAGATGATTCACAGAGTGAAGCACTGGCTCCGCCACCAGGACAAGGATTGGTATCGACAGGGCATACAAGCCCTTGTTTCGCGCTGGAGGAAGGCCATAGAACGGAATGGAGATGATGTGGAAAAATAGGGTGTTTAGATAAAACACCATTCTTTCGTTGTGTAATTCTCACTGTGGTCAATAAAGAATTATTAAAGAAAAAAATGCGGTGCATTACTTTCGGGGCAACCCTCGTAAAAGTCGGTCCACGCAGCAGTCTACGAGGGTGATCACGGGGAACGCAAGCGACAGGCCGGGGAAGAAGACGTTATCGGATTCTGACTTAGCACTGCCTCCTGTCCGCTGCTCACCAGATGGAAATTGAAAGGCAACCGAAAACTCGATTATTTCTTACCGAAGTTGAGGCGAGGAAACTTTTCTGATTTAAGCAGAAAAGATACCGCAAATCCCCTTTTCGCCTCTTCAAAAGAAACTTTCTTTTTTATGTCCTCGTGACATTTGTGATCTGAATCTAATAACAGCTAAAAGCCCCGGTATTATTCTGTGTAAATAGCTTGTTATTTATTGTGGCAGCTTTCAACTCGTTGTGATGCCACGGAGCCAGATAAGCGGCTGCTGAGAAGAAGTTACCCAGAAACTTTTTTATCACACATTGTTCTGTTCCTCCGGAGTACTGAAGTACAATATCATACAGATATGAGATTTTTTTATACCAAACAATTCCTTCATTCCACACGGGAAGTATTCCATGTTCAATTATTATATTTTCTGCTAAACATTCAACGAAAGCGACATTTCAGTCACAAGCAGAAGAAACCACTGTTTGTAAATAATTAACTGCTAGTAAATCATTAACAAATAAAGGAACTAATTATCTCAATAATGATGATTAACTGTAAACACGCAAAAACACACTAATGCAGATGCCTGTAGTCATCATCCGAGTAACATAGTCATCTAATATCACGAAAAGGCGCCACCAATACCACTGTTATGTGGAAATGTTTGAATCTAGGCAGTGGTTGTGGGGAACGGGCGGGGAAATGAACGATATCTATTCGTTACGTATCACAGGCATTTGCTTACGAAAGTTAATGCGTCACTTATTAGTTTGGTTGGTAGTTGGCTGATTAAAAGTTGTAAATTAAACGATTCAACTATCTATCAGTCACCCCTGAGATATTTTTCTATCAATTATAGCTTGTTTCATCTCAGGGAATAATTTGTTGATTCAAAAATTTCCCTGTCACTTCAGCACACTGGATATGTTAGTTCAAAAGTCGGAGGAATATCACATTCAACAAGATGAAGACTAGTATCCTTGTATGGTTCAACTAATCGTTCTGGTTTAGGGTAATTTTAAATACTCATTTCTTTATATTATGAGAAACGTTAGAGGGGAAAAGTCACATAGCAAGCAAGGTTTATTAGTTTTATTTCGTTGTTAAGGACGACCTTTTCAACCTAATGATTACGTGCTACACACAAAACTAAGGCTCAATGGTCATAGGGTGCTACGCACAGGAGGCAAACTATAACTTGGTGTTGCTTTCTTCTAAGACTTCAGCGCGTGACCAGATCTTGGCTGGCTGGACTGGCCGTGCGGTTCTAGGCGCTACAGTCTATATCCGCGAAAACGCTACGGTCGCAGATTCGAATCATGCCCCGGGATGTATGTGTGTGACGTCCTTAGGTTAGTTAGGTTTAAGTAGTTCTAAGTTCTAGGGGACTGATGACCTCAGAAGTTGAGTCCCGTAGTGCTCAGAGCCATTTGAACCATTTTTGAACCAGTTCTTGTCTACATTCTGAATAAAACACTTTATGACGGACACAGCGATATTTAGTTTAATGTAGATTATTATCGTTAGGCGTCAGCAGTCATCTTCAGATCTACAAAATAGAAAAAAAATTAAAATAAGTTGACAGTAAAGTTATGTAGCGTACTTCAAAATTAAAACATCTAAAATAGTTGATATCACGCCGTGAAGAAGATACAATAGTCCGCTAACATCAGCAACGAAAAAATCACTTTTTCAACGAGATGAGTGAACAGTATAATGTCTGCAAGGATTGTACCCTTGGTACGCCGGCCGGCCGGTGTGGCCGTGCGGTTCTAGGCGCTTCAGTCTGGAACCACGTGACCGCTACGGTCGCAGGTTCGAATCCTGCATCGGGCATGGATGTGTGTGATGTCCTTAGGTTAGTTAGGTTTAATTAGTTCTACGTTCTAGGCGACTGATGACCTCAGAAATTAAGTCGAATAGTGCTCAGAGCCATTTGAACCTGTAAGTAGGCTGTTTAGGTTTTCTTATTGGTAACGCCACGTAGCGCTCTGTATGAAAATCACTGGCTGTGCTGTGTGCAGTCTGGGGCTAGTTTGCATTGTTGTCTGCCATTGTAGTGTTGGGCAGCTGGATGTTAACAGCGCGTAGCGTTGCGCAGTTGGAGGTGAGCCGCCAACAGTGGTGGATGTGGGGAAGTGAGATGGCGGATTTTTGAGAGCGGATGATCTTGACGTGTGTCCATCAGAGACAGTACATTTGTAAGACTGGATGTCATGAACTAATATATATAATATGACTTTTGAACAATATTAAGGTAAATACATTGTTTGTTCTCTATCAAAATCTTTCTTTTGCTAACTGTGCCTATCAGTAGTTAGTGCCTTCAGTAGTTTCAATCTTTTATTTAGCTGACAGTAGTGGCGCTCGCTGTATTGCAGTAGTTCGAGTAACGAAGATTTTTGTGAGGTAAGTGATTTGTGAAACGTATAGGTTAATGTTAGTCAGGGCCATTCTTTTGTAGGGATTTTTGAAAGTCAGATTGCGTTGCGCTAAAAATATTGTGTGTCAGTTTAAGCACAGTCTGGTATAGTTGCTCAGAGGGGACGTTTCATATGTCGACCCTTAGTCGAGGATACCTCAGTGGAAACTTCTGATTTTTTTCTTGTAGTTTGTGTAATTAGTGTAGCTTTTGTTTATTGCTAGCGCGTAATTGTAGAGAGAATCTCCTTTGTAGTTGCAGTCTTTCACTTTTGTACAGTAAAACAGTTGTGGTATGCATGTAGATTTGCACCAAGTATTTCGCAGCTGCGCTTGCGATTAACTACATATTATTTTCAGTGCTATGTTAATGTGTTTTCTTATTTTTGCTCTTCAAATTATGCTTTTCTGTGTTATCGTGTGAAATATTGTGACAATTATGACGTGTGAAAAACGTAATACTAAGCTCCAAAGTAAACTGAGAAATGACAGTGAAGACGAAAGCAGTGTGTTAGCGCCACCGTGTAATGAATTAACTAATGTTCAACATAGTAATTTGGTAATTGTGCATAGGGAAATGGAGCGGGCGGCAAACAATGGTGTGGACAGTGAAACAATTAGTGAACAGGGAAGCATTATCGATCGATCGGTCGGCAACAGCCCGCCTCAGGAATCGGGAATGACAGGACACAATCTTGCAAATACTGCAGATTCAGGTTTTGGGTCCTCACCGTTTTCTCAAATAAGTGAAGACACATTTTCTGCTTGTCAAAATGTGAATGTTGCCCGTGCAACTTCACTGCCGAAAAGCACTGAGGAACAAGTTTCAGACACCAGTGCATTGTTATTACAGTTAATGCAACAAATGGGACAAAGGCTACAAAAGTTAGACACAACGCTTGAACAAAATCAGAAACAAATGGGACAAAATCTTCAAAAGTTGGACACAATGGAACAACACCAGAGACAAACACAGCAACAGTTAGACGCAATTGAACAAAAGCTTCAAATGTTAGACTCAGTGGAACATACGTCTGAACAAACACGTGAAGATTTAACTACTGAGTTACATAAAATCGAATCGAAATGTCAAAAAGTCTGTAATGACGTAAAAATACAAATTTGTGAGCATTTCCAACCTACGAGGGCAGTTCAATAAGTAATGCAACACATTTTTTTTCTCGGCCAATTTTGGTTGAAAAAACCGGAAATTTCTTGTGGAATATTTTCAAACATTCCTGCTTCGTATCGTATAGTTTCATTGACTTCCGACAGGTGGCAGCGCTGTACGTAGCTGTTAAAATGGCGTCTGTAACGGATGTGCGTTGCAAACAACGGGCAGTGATCGAGTTTCTTTTGGCGGAAAACCAGGGCATCTCAGATATTCATAGGTGCTTGCAGAATGTCTACGGTGATCTGGCAGTGGACAAAAGCACGGTGAGTCGTTGGGCAAAGCGTGTGTCATCATCGCCGCAAGGTCAAGCAAGACTGTCTGATCTCCCGCGTGCGGGCCGGCCGTGCACAGCTGTGACTCCTGCAATGGCGGAGCGTGCGAACACACTCGTTCGAGATGATCGACGGATCACCATCAAACAACTCAGTGCTCAACTTGACATTTCTGTTGGTAGTGCTGTCACAATTGTTCACCAGTTGGGATATTCAAAGGTTTGTTCCCGCTGGGTCCCTCGTTGTCTAACCGAACACCATAAAGAGCAAAGGAGAACCATCTGTGCGGAATTGCTTGCTCGTCATGTGGCTGAGGGTGACAATTTCTTGTCAAAGATTGTTACGGGCGATGAAATATGGGTTCATCATTTCGAACCTGAAACAAAACGGCAATCAATGGAGTGGCGCCACACCCACTCCCCTACCAAGAAAAAGTTTAAAGCCATACCCTCAGCCGGTAAAGTCATGGTTACAGTCTTCTGGGACGCTGAAGGGGTTATTCTGTTCGATGTCCTTCCCCATGGTCAAACGATCAACTCTGAAGTGTATTGTGCTACTCTTCAGAAATTGAAGAAACGACTTCAGCGTGTTCGTAGGCACAAAAATCAGAACGAACTTCTCCTTCTTCATGACAACGCAAGACCTCACACAAGTCTTCGCACCCGAGAGGAGCTCACAAAACTTCAGTGGACTGTTCTTCCTCATGCACCCTACAGCCCCGATCTCGCACCGTCTGATTTCCATATGTTTGGCCCAATGAAGGACGCAATCCGTGGGACGCACTATGCGGATGATGAAGAAGTTATTGATGTAGTACGACGTTGGCTCCGACATCGACCAGTGGAATGGTACCGTGCAGGCATACAGGCCGTCATTTCAAGGTGGCGTAAGGCCGTAGCATTGAATGGAGATTACGTTGAAAAATAGTGTTGTGTAGCTAAAAGATTGGGGAATAACCTGGTGTACTTCAATGCTGAATAAAACAACCCCTGTTTCAGAAAAAAAATGTGTTTCATTACTTATTGAACTGCCCTCGTATTTTATCGCGGCATGAAAATACGTTACAGAATCACGAAGCAGCCATAAAAGAACTGCAAACTATTGTTCATGAAAATCATGAGACCTTGCATGCTAAAATTGACTCAGTTGCATCTACCGATTCAGTTACGCAACTTGCAAAATCTCAGGAAAACTTAAAGGACACAGGAGATACGATTTCAACACAAATGGACACTCTGAAACTTGGTTCAGAAAAATACATTGAGGAAGTAAGTACACTATCGGAGAAAGTAGCCAAACTTTTGGATCAGTTCACTAACTTATCTGCAAATGTAGATGATGATCTGAATGACACAAGACCTGTAGCCATCACTGACACAGAAGAGTATGAACAAATTAAGAAATTGAAACAAAATCAGAATCAAATTAATACGCAACACAAAAGAGAAATCCGGGAAGTACAAGATCAGTTGGCACAAGTAATACAAAAATTACATATTTCAGGGGACACTCGCGTCCAACACGGGAAGAGGGACTTAAAAATACGGAAAAGCCACAAAATAATAACACAGGGCATTTCGGAAATCATGAAAGAAATTGGCAAGGTGCAGCGAATTTTGAGATGGAACCGCCGACACGACGTAACAATGACGTATATGCTACTCGCCGACACGATGATTTTGACTATAAGCTGTTCATTACTACACGTAAATTCAAAACATTTAAGAATTCTGGCAACGACATTCATCTACAAGCGTGGATCCATCAATTCTCTCATTGTTTTTCTCCCAACTGGTCATTAGAGCACAGATTAGAATTTATGTGTGGCTACTTAGAGAATGAACCAGCTGAAAGAATGCGATCGGTCGTTCACGATTATCGCAGTGAAGGAGAATTTTATCATGCCTTTCTCTCAGCATATTGGTCTCAAGCTACACAAGACCGAGTAAAACATAGCATCATGATGATGAAACATTTCGAACAATCTGAATTTTCCAGTCTTGTGAAATATTTTGAAGACATGTTGCACAAGAATTAGTACCTGTCAAACCCATACAGCACCTCAGAACTCATCAGCATTTGCTTAATCAAATTACCTGAACATTTACGACATATTATTTGGCAGGACGTTGCAAAGACGACATTGAAGCTTTTCAGGGACTCTTACAAGAATTAGAAATTGACACTGACAATCGCGGAACGTGAAAACAGGAACACAACAATTACAGGTCGCATCCGTCGCAATTCCGCGATGAAAGAAATAATAACTGGACACGACAAGGCTATTTTCACAACACAAATCGTGACCAAAACAGACACGGCCCGTATGACAACCGTTGGCAGAGTAGTAATAATTACAGGGAAAGATCACCTCTCCACGGTAGTGACTATCACAGAGGCAATCAGAGAAACAGACAATATGGGAACCAAAATAATTATTATCAAGGGAGTCAGAATAGACGCAACGGTCCAGCGTGCAGTTACGATTCAGGGAGAAATTCTCCACCACGTGACCGACAAGAAAGAAACTATGGAATCTACCAACATGACGACAGACGATATGATCGTAACGACAGACCTGAATTGCATCAGAACTGGCGGGATTCAAACAGGGCAGGGCCCTCTGGACAAGGTGAATTTGTAAAAGTTAGGTCTCCAAATCCCAATAACGACACGTGCCAACAAAGAGACAATAGGCAATGACTCATACCGCTGGCAGCCACAAAACGTACTTATGAAACTGACGACGCAGCTGCTGTAGCTAGTAATCACGTAAAAATGGAAGACTTTACGGACATCTTACTCCAGGAACACGACGTAAAACATAACAACATTGAATATCCTGTGATTCACATAACAGTAAATGCAAAATTTACGGCAGTACTTGACTCTGGCAGTCCCATTTCAGTAATTAGTGAAACAGCCTTTAGCAAATGCAACAAATCGAACGATTGCCCCACACTTCCGTTACGTAAGATTAAATTACAAGGTGCAATCTTTGGAAAAAGTGTAGATGTACGCCAACAAACCAACTTAGAATTCTTTTGTCAAAGCCACAGCTTCTCTATGAACTTTCTTATTGTTCCATTATTGTCGACGGAAATTATATTGGGAGTAGATTTTTTGAATGAATACAAAGCAATCTTAAACTTTCACGATTCTGAAATAAGTTTAGAGAAAGAAGGTAAGTCAATAGCTTTGAAATTTGAAGATTGGCTCTCAAACCATGACGAAGAAATTAATCGGCTTTACCTCCTGTTAGACAACAGTTCGGAATTTTCGACGGAACTTGACACTAACAATCACTCTACAAGTACTGACAGGGATGATATTGACGGCGCATTTGATACTAATGAGTTAATTCAGAATAAAATTCAAACAATTGCGAATTGTAATGACACTTACAGGCAAGACCCTTTTGAGATTTTACAAGCACATTCCACAGTTTTTACTCACAAAACAGGAACAATCAAGGGATTTCAGTACCAATTTCGTGTTCGTGAGCATACTAAATTTTGTGTTAGACCATACGTAATTGCGGCACATTATAGGGACCGTGTTGGAACAGAAATACAATCTATGCTTGACGAGGGCATTATTGAGCCTGCAGTAAGCTCATATAACAATCCATTACATGTTGTTGAGAAGAAAAATGGATCGATCCGGCTTGTCTTAGATTCGAGACAAATCAATACTATCATAATTCCTGAAACAGACAGGCCGCAAACGTTGGAAGAACTTCTTCAAAACTTTAATGGTGTAAAAGTGTTGTCTTCTATTGATCTCAGATCCAGTTTTTATCAGATCGAACTTCATCCAGAATGTAGAAAATACACAACTTTCCTTTGTTTCGGCGTTTGTTATCAGTTTCGGAAACTTCCTTTTGGTTTGAACATTTCTTCGGCAGCATTCATTCGCGGGCTCAATTCCATATTACCTGAGTACTTAAAACGTCACATTACCTTATATGTGGACGATATTCTGATAGCAGAAGCCTCATGGGAACAACACAATCGCACCCTCAACAGCGTGTTACATATTTTTGCAGAATCTGGAATTACAGTTAAGTTGGAAAAGTCTGAATTCGGTAGGACAAAGGTGAAGTTTTTGGGACATATTATTTCTTCTGAAGGCATTCAGCCGGATCCTGAAAAGTTAGAAGCAATCAGAGCCATTCCAGCTCCATCCAGAAAAAAAAGAGTATGCAAATTCTAGTTACACCAAAACTTTGTTCTCTCACTGGAAAAAATACTATTTGGAACTGGGACGAACAAGTACAGTTGGAATTCAATTCTTTGAAAGAAGCGTTACTTAACGCGCCAATACTAGCTCATCCAGATCTGTCACAAGATTTCTGCCTTAGCACAGATTCTTCTAAAGTCGGTCTTGGTGCCCATTTATTTCAAGAAGCCATAGAAAATGACACTACTGTTCAGAAAACCATTGCTTTTGCTAGCCGAGTGCTAACAAAATATGAAAAAAATTATTCCGTTACTGAATTAGAAGCTTTAGCTATCGTTTCGGCATTTAACAAATTCCGTTTCTTTCTTTCTGGTAAGCACGTAAAAGTATACATTGATCATCGTGCATTACAATTTCTTACGTCTTCAAAATTAAATCATGACAGGTTAAAACGTTGGGCATTGTTTCTGCAAGAATTCCACTTCACAATAGTCTACATTCCCGGCAAGGAGAACATTGTTGCGGACGCACTGTCACGCGCATTGGCTGGGCTTGCGAAAAGTAACACAGAAGGCAACCTCGAGAAAAATTTCAGTATTCTTTACATTCAGAAAGTCGCCTTTTAAGACTTCATCACCACATCTTTAAAGGACATTGCTCATGAACAAGATAAAGATCCGATTTGGAAAGACATCAAAAGTAAATGGCATGAAAAGACACACACTCAGATTCGGCATTATTACCTGAAACAATATACTCTTCAAACGCTGCACTGTTGATGACAAGCTATGGGTACTTTGCATTCCTGACGATTTTGTTAATAGGCTTATTTGGTACATTCATTTCAACTATGCACATTTTGGTCCACGAAAATGTCATCGTATTCTTCGGACGACTTGTTATTTTAACGGTATGGAAAAGAGAATTCGAAGAGTGTTGTCTATTTGTAAACTTTGTCAAAAGGCTAAACCATTTATTGTCTCACATCGTGCTCCGTTGTTTCCTATCATTCCTTCTAAATTAAAAGAATTTGCTGCTGTTGATCTCTTGGGACCCCTTGTCAGAACATCTAATGGATTTTCTTACATTTAAGTCGCTATTGAACTTACTTCAAAATTTGTTTCTTTCACACCGTTACGTAAAGCCACTGACGTCTGTATCCAACGCGTTTGTTAAAAATTTCATACGTGAAGTTGGACGCGTTAGTAAAGTCATTTCAGATAACGGACCGTAATTCAGATCTGCTGTTTGGTCACGCATGCTTCGGAACCATAAAATCAAACCTGTTTTTTTTTCATTGTACTCACCACATTGTAACCCGTCTGAACGGATTATGAAAGAAATCATTAAGCTTTGCAGACTCTTTTGTCACAGAAAGCATCAGTATTGGGACAGATATTTACACTTATTTCAAAACGTGCTGAATCAAATGCCTCATGACTCCACTGCTTTACCACCTATTGTTGTACTGAAGAATGAACAACCACCGAACAGAATCAGAGAGCTTGTACCTTTCCTGAATACATGTAAACTTCGACACAAAGACATAATTGATTTGGTATTAAAAATATAAAATCTGCAGCAGAAAAAAGGAGAAAACTACACGGTAAAGCAAATGCAAAGAAATTATATATTGGTCAGAAAGTTCTCATTAAAGCTCATTCATTGTCACATAAGAAGAAACACTTGAGTCACAAATTTTTTCTAGTTTACAATGGACCTTACAGAATCCGACGTATACCACATGATAATTGCGTTGAAGTTGAAACTCTGCGTACTAGGAAGAGTAAAGGTTTACACCACATTTCACATGTAAAACCGTTTATTGAAAGATAATCTGCTTTTTAAACTTTGTCTTTGCCATAAAACTTTTCACTTCACGCTACTAGTACAATTTGTCACACTGAGAAAATGTTAACATGCAACAATGTTTTGAAGTTAACTATCCAGTCTAGAACCTAGGGAACATTTTTAAACAGAAATTACGAATGCATTGTTATAGTGAACAGACGACACAGTGTTGTTATTTGTACATTCCTGCTTGTTAGTTGCACGATTATGTAACGACTATCAGGCTTACATACTTAGAACATATACTGGTACTGCTGATGAGATTTTAATGCGACATTTTGGATTACATGAAAATACATTCTGGATTTAAAGTACTTTCTGCGAGATACCAGATGACACAGTGGTTATTTTATGTGACAGCTACACGATTTTATCACGACGCTACTAATGAGTGACAATTTACAATGTTGCTTTTGCGGTGTTTCTGTTTTATATCTGCACAGTTTTTCTGAATTCATCTGGAAAGAAAAACATGTTTTAGTAGTAACTTTTGTGGTATAGCTACAATGAGACAGCCTTTACTGTAGCACAACAACACGTTACAGCACAGTACTTCCTTCATATCGGCAGTAAGCGTAATAAGTAAGATATCTATACGCAAAGCATTTCACTTTTGTTTATCATGAGGTTAGTACATTGACTTCTGCAGAACTTAGCTTTCAGAGGACGATAACTACGACACTTCCACAGAGATTATCTTACAACAAGATGCACAGTTTAGCGGTACAGTACACGTATTTGAGTGATTAATTTTGTACTTAAAACATTTACTTTTAAAGATTTTTGAATTACAATGATACAAAGGTTTTCCGTGATACATTTCATTCCATTGCTGCAAACTGTAACACCTGAGGGTATAATTACATTAATCCTCAGGGGGGTACACGATTACTTTGTGTACCATGTGTTTGGCAAGCACAAGGAGCCCTAGCTAATGTGGTATTTGCTTATAAAACTTTACACATCGGTACCATATTTCTCTAACACAGAATTACACAGCTATCTGGTTATTTAACAGAGAAACAAACTTTTTTTTACTACGTCAGTGACACATCTTTACGCAGTTACACAGTTGGCTAACTTCACACTTATGAAATTGTATTTGTTCTGTACTTTGTGAACTGTTCATATTTTTTTCGGAACCATTGTGAAACTATGAGAGCTTTGAATGATGTGTTTGGTATGGGATCATGATTTTTAAAGTACGTTTGAGATAGATAACACTATTGATATGAGCAGAGAATTTTCTTTAGATTTTGAAATTATTGGAGGAAGCTACGACGATTTTGAGATTTGAGTGAGGTGTTATGATATTATTACGATGTGTATTATGCTGTTGAGGTATGTTTATGATCAATAAGCTGATGCTATATGAGGAATTTGATTATGCTACATATTTATTACGTTGAAATATTGAAGAAGTGTCTACGAATATGTATATGTGTAATAAAGTAAGGAATAATGAGTAGTGGCTGGGGACTCTGGTTTGTGAAAAAGGATGTTGGAAACCGAGAATCGTACTTTAAGAGTTATGAAATGTGTGTATCTGCGTGAATGTATCACAGTGCCGGTGAAAATTTTTTGGACACTCTTATGTTTACAGGATTTTGTTTCTACACATTTGTAACGCAAATTCTCCGCATGTGAAATTTTTATATGAGACTGTCACTATAGCGGAAACTGCTGTCGTAAATATTTCGTTAAGAAAGTTAAGTCAGCTTAACGTAATGCGTTTTGGGCGCCCAGCTGAGAGATAGTCATCTGAAAAAAGAAAACCATTAGGTGAAAGAAAAGAGGCCATTATCCTCGCTATTGACATTTCTTTGTAGAAAGCATCGCAAATACGACATGCTCAAACTTGAAAACATATGCTTACACTGTGGAGCCCTAAATTTATGATATTTACCAAAATGTCTAGTGAAAGGATGAGAAACATTTTACATCTATCGTCTTTCTAGTTGAGAGCTTGCTCATTTTGTTTAATATCTAGTTTCTAGCTGCACTGCAGCATTGGTTAAAATAAGATTTTATAGATGTACTAATATAGATATTTTATGCCTTCAGATGCAATAAATAATAACTTTATGATGTACTTCAAAAAACGAAGGAGCACATAAAGACATTTCCCTTCACAGGGCTTGCATACTTGGTAATATTTTTCGTAGAATAAGAGTTGCATTTGCTGCTGCTGTTTGCCAGGCATAGTGCTACTGAATTTCACTTTGTAGTACTCTGTTAAGCCAGTTTTACTACTGATTTATTTTTCTTGTTTGCTGCACATTGCCTTATATTAGTTGCAATTGCTTTGCTAATTTATATTCTTTTGCTGCTTGCTTTGACAATTTCCATTTTTTTCATTGCTGTTTGTAATACACTCCTGGAAATGGAAAAAAGAACACATTGACACCGGTGTGTCAGACCCACCGTACTTGCTCCGGACACTGCGAGAGGGCTGTACAAGCAATGATCACACGCACGGCACAGCGGACACACCAGGAACCGCGGTGTTGGCCGTCGAATGGCGCTAGCTGCGCAGCATTTGTGCACCGCCGCCGTCAGTGTCAGCCAGTTTGCCGTGGCATACGGAGCTCCATCGCAGTCTTTAACACTGGTAGCATGCCGCGACAGCGTGGACGTGAACCGTATGTGCAGTTGACGGACTTTGAGCGAGGGCGTATAGTGGGCATGCGGGAGGCCGGGTGGACGTACCGCCGAATTGCTCAACACGTGGGGCGTGAGGTCTCCACAGTACATCGATGTTGTCGCCAGTGGTCGGCGGAAGGTGCACGTGCCCGTCGACCTGGGACCGGACCGCAGCGATGCACGGATGCACGCCAAGACCGTAGGATCCTACGCAGTGCCGTAGGGGACCGCACCGCCACTTCCCAGCAAATTAGGGACACTGTTGCTCCTGGGGTATCGGCGAGGACCATTCGCAACTGTCTCCATGAAGCTGGGTTACGGTCCCGCACACCGTTAGGCCGTCTTCCGCTCACGCCCCAACATCGTGCAGCCCGCCTCCAGTGGTGTCGCGACAGGCGTGAATGGAGGGACGAATGGAGACGCGTCGTCTTCAGCGATGAGAGTCGCTTCTGGCTTGGTGCCAATGATGGTCGTATGCGTGTTTGGCGCCGTGCAGGTGAGCGCCACAATCATGACTGCATACGACTGAGGCACACAGGGCCAACACCCGGCATCTTGGTGTGGGGAGCGATCTCCTACACTGGCCGTACACCACTGGTGATCGTCGAGGGGACACTGAATAGTGCACGGTACATTCAAACCGTCATCGAACCCATCGTTCTACCATTCCTAGACCGGCAAGGGAACTTGCTGTTCCAACAGGACAATGCACGTCCGCATGTATCCCGTGCCACCCAACGTGCTCTAGAAGGTGTAAGTCAACTACCCTGGCCAGCAAGATCTCCGGATCTGTCCCCCATTGAGCATGTTTGGGATTGGATGAAGCGTCGTCTCACGCGGTCTGCACATCCAGCACGAACGCTGGACCAACTGAGGCGCCAGGTGGAAATGGCATGGCAAGCCGTTCCACAGGACTACATCCAGCATCTCTACGATCGTCTCCATGGGAGAATAGCAGCCTGCATTGCTGCGAAAGGTGGATATACACTGTAGTAGTGCCGACATTGTGCATGCTCTGTTGCCTGTGTCTATGTGCCTGTGGTTCTGTCAGTGTGATCATGTGATGTATCTGACCCCAGGAATGTGTCAATAAAGTTTCCCCTTCCTGGCTCAATGAATTCACGGTGTTCTTATTTCAATTTCCAGGAGTGTAATTTTTTTGTGCTGCTGTATTGCCTCGTCCCTTAGTTTAGCATCTGAGCTCAGTAGATTTAAGTTAAGAGGGGGTAGACTATACAAGAGTTTGAGTTATGATGAATTGGAACAAATGCATTGAGAAGCTATAAGAAAATGGTTTGGCCAAAAAAGTTGTGTACAGTGGAGAAAAACTATTTTTTAAAGAGGATGTGAACAGAATACAGAAAGCATGCTTGGATAGGATTTTTTTTTTGTGGAAACAAATGTTGAAATAAGAGGAAAGATCTACAGAATGAAGTTTTGGGTTGGACTGCAGTCCCAAATGTCACACCTTAAACAAACCCTGTCCTGTATTTTTGTGTTATTACACTGTGTGCACTTGTGTTTTTCCTGTCTTTATGTGTTTATCTAATAAGAGTTATGGTGTAGAATTTTTCTGATAATATGTTATTCACTTTGTAAAGATGTTTACACATTATTTATTCTGTTCTGTTCTGTTCTGTTTCAACTATTCTCATTATTTTATATATTTACTTATGTCATAATTCCTGTAACACTGATGTATATGTTTATTTCTATTCTTTTGTAAAGCCTGTATTACTACAAATTTTATCTGTATTATTATGTTTTAATGATGTTTTCTGTACCTTTGTAATTGTATTCTCATGTTATAAAATTGTAATGGACACCAGTTCAGCAAATTAAGTAACTTGTAAGCATTCATTTCAGTGCACACGTTTCTGTTGCTCATAGTATATGCACACTATGTGAGAAGTTGGGACCGTTAGTGTTTGCACGTGTGTTGATAATTCAGCAAGGGACTGGTTAATAGCATTGCTGGTTCTAAGGACAATTCCAAAAACTTTGGGAGTGCACAAGTGGTGGTTTAAGGACTTGCTATATTGTCCGCAAGACTTTTCGATGGTGATTGTGCAACTGCACAGTCGCAACAGATGGCTGCTGGCCGTCTCTACAAGGACTACAGTGGGTCTGCATCTCTGGTGGCCCACCAATACCATTATTTCTACAAGGACTGCAGTGGATCTGCACCTCTGGTAGCCCACCAATACCAGGACTACAGTGGGTCTACTCTGTGACGATCTACTTACCAATATTCTTCAAAACTTCGACTGACTCTGCTGTGGGTTTGCTCTATTGCGGACCATTACCAGTCTGCATGTCAAGAGTCAGCACTATCTTTCTGTTGGAAGGACAGCACTACTTCATCAAGACTGCATTGAAATCCACTACTTCCATGTGCATTGTCTTCTACTGCTCAGACTTTGAGAAAAAAAAAACTGCAATTTTACTGTGATGAATGATCAGGACTGTCTTTATGGACTGTGAGAAAATTTTAGATTTAGACCAACATTGTATCAATAAGTGTGTGCATATGATTTCTTTGTTATTGTAATTGTGAAAAAATTTTTAACAAATATGTATTGGCCAGTGCCCAAAACAATTTGTAAAATTTTTTGTGGGAAGCATGGGGGCTATGTAAGTAGGCTGTTTACGTGTTCTTATTGGTAACGCCACGTAGCGCTCTGTATGAAAATCACTGGCTGTGCTGTGTGCAGTCTGGGGCTAGTTTGCATTGTTGTCTGCCATTGTAGTGTTGGGCAGCTGGATGTTAACAGCGCGTAGCGTTGCGCAGTTGGAGGTGAGCCGCCAGCAGTGGTGGATTTGGGGAAGTGAGATGGCGGATTTTTGAGAGCGGACGATCTTGACGTGTGTCCATCAGAGACAGTACATTTGTAAGACTGGATGTCATGAACTGATATATATAATATGACTTTTGAACAATATTAAGGTAAATACATTGTTTGTTCTCTATCAAAATCTTTCTTTTGCTAACTGTGCCTATCACTAGTTAGTGCCTTCAGTAGTTTGAATCTTTTATTTAGCTGGCAGTAGTGGCGCTCGCTGTATTGCAGTAGTTCGAGTAACGAAGATTTTTGTGAGGTAAGTGATTTGTGAAACGTATAGGTTAATGTTAGTCAGGGCCATTCTTTTGTAGGGATTTTTGAAAGTCAGATTGCGTTGCGCTAAAAGTATTGTGTGTCTGTTTAAGCACAGTCATGTATAATTGTTCAGAGGGGACGTTTCAAACCACTTGGTACGCCTGTAGTAAATACTGTTCATGTGTGCTAATTTATCACAGAATGGGCGATAGCAAGGTTTTGATTACCACCCCAAAAATGAAATTCCATTTTTCCAGACGAGTGACGAGATGGAGTACTGAGCGGTAACGACATTGCAGCATGATTATTTGGTGGCAGTGTGTGGCAACAGTGCAACGTTATATGCGCAGAGGTTCGGATGCTCTGATACTTCCAGTGTGATCAGACTAGTCTGAATAACGATTAACTGAAACATGTGTGTCAAGTAACGGGTACCTACTATTTCATATGTTGTTCAGCTTGTTGCCAGCATAATGTGTGTGTGTGAGAGAGAGAGAGAGAGAAGATAACATATACCATACAGCGTGGAACCTTGCTGACGTGGCTTGGTGTTAGCCACGTAAGAGAACACCATTAGCGGAGCTAGGAAGCAATATACACTGACGGAAGAAAATCAGAACACCAAGAAGGAGTTGTGCGAATTAACGAAAGCTGGTAGGCGTGCTTCTGCGTCTGAAATATGATTTCAATTGCTGTGAAAGTCACATAAGAATGACGAAAGTTACGCCACCATGAGATTGCAATTCAGGTTTGCTCTAAATACACGCCGTAATGGACGTCAGCCTTAGTTACGTTCCAGATTTGACTTGGTGATTTGATGTTAGCCAAGAATGCCTTTAAGGCGACAAAGAAGTCATTATAAAAACCTCACTGAGTTTGAATGAGGACGTGTATTAGGTTACGAGAAGCTGCATGTACCTTCTGCGATATTGCAGAGAGACTTGACAAGAATGTAGCTACTGTATACTGCCGCTGGCAGCGATGATCACGAGAATGTACGCTCGCAGGGAGACCGGTCTCCGGGTCAAGTGAAACTACAAGCGGGAATATTATCATGTTCAGTGTATGGCTCTGGCGCATCGTACGTTATCTGCAGCAACAATCTGGACAGGTGTTGCACCACAGTGACACAAAGAACTGTTGCAAATCGGTTACTTCAAGGACACCTGCGAGACAGGAGCTCTTTAGCTTGCTTTCCACTGATCCCAAGCCACCGCCATTTACAACTTCAGCGAACCCATTGAAGGACAGGGTGGAGGTGTGTTGCGTTTTCAGGTGAAAGTTGGTTCTGGCTCTGTGCCGGTGATGGGCATGAGTTGGTTAGAAGGAGGTCAGTTGAGGGCCTGTAACCAAACTGTTTGTGTGTTACACACAGGGCCTACACCTGGATTTAAAGCCTGGGTTGTGATTTCATATGACAGCAAGAGCAGTTTCGTGGCTATCCCACGCACTCTGATTGCAAATTTGCATGTATATCTGATGGTTCGACCTGTTTTGCTGCCATTCATGAACAGTTTTCGAGGGTTTGCTTCTTATTGGGGTAACGCTAGCCCACATACAGCTGTCGTAACCCAATATGCTCTACTGAGTTTCGACATGTTGCCTGGCCTGCTCGATCACCTGAACTGTCTCGAATTGAGCACATATGGGAGATAATCGGACGATAACTCCAACTGATCCAAAAACAGCATTAATTCGCCGTGCCTGTATTGGTCAACCATAAGCAACTGGCATGGAACTCCGTCCTACATAATGACATCCGGCACCTGTGCAGCACAATGCATGCACGTTTGCATTCAACATTCTGGCGGTTACACCGGCTATTAATGTACCAGTATTTCACATTTGCGACGGCTTATCTCCTGCTTACATTGACCTCTGATTTTGTAATGTTAATAACTTAAACATGTTACTTGGACAAATATTTCCCGAAACTTCTTTACTCTACATTAATAATTTTTTGGTGTTGTGGTTTTTTCGTCAGCGTATATGAACAGTCAAAATTTCCGCGGATTTCAGTGGTCAAAACATAAAGCACCAAACCCCTATACCGTGTCACATAGAGCTGGAGGGAAAGTCACGGGGAGGAAGTCACCATGAATGGACTGTGTAGATTGTAGCTCCTGCTCATTACTTTAATAGCTGAGTTTTGGGGAATCAGCCGTCGACTCGTTATCAGTGGCCTCCTTAGTCAATATACCCAGATCCGCCGAGTCACCTAACAGCGCTTCCAATGGATTTCAGGTCAACAACCGCGAAATTTGAGTGACCTGCATATCTCCAACTACGATCTCGTGGCGTACAGTTAACCTAGTTAAAACAGAGAGTGATACCATTCTAGCAAACGCATGGAGAGTGTTGAAGAATGAAGCGGCAGACCAGGTAATCCTGGTATCCCGACAACCGACCACCACAATCGGAATAACAAAGGAAAATGTGAAGTTCAGTCATGGATCAGTTTTCATCATCCTGAACTAAATTTAGAACATGAAAAACGTCGCCGTTCGCTGAATTAAGGCGACTACTCACATCCTACAAAAAGCCAGCTGAACAGAGACATCAATGCAAATACTGCAGTTAAGTCAATCCGATCCACGTGACTTCTCTAGCCGCCTAATGAACATAGATACCTCGAGATGTGGAGACATCTGCACTCACCGCCACCGAAAATGTCGAAATGACCTACATCGGTCAACATTATGCTGAGTGATTTTTGTCAGTAATATGGTATGATGCTCTCGGACAATGCGTTTAAGAGGTACACCATCTCAGGATCATACTGACGAAGCGTCCTGAGGCTGTTAACAAGAAGTGTCGCGGGAAACAGTCCGAAGGTGTATTTTGCTTCACGACAACGCCTCTGCTTCTCGTCCATACGGCATAGTGATGCAAGCTTTTTCTTTGAAATATGAAATTTTGCCTCAGTCCGTGTATTTGATCGACATGGCAGCCAATGTCTTTTTCTTTTTTCGCTGAATGACAAAACAGTTGCGTGGCACGCTATTCCAGAATGATGAAGAAGTAATTTTCGAAGTGAAACGTTTCCGGAACATCCAAAACTGTAGATTTCTATGAACAAGTTCTCGACCAAGTCATCCTTCGTTGTAAGAGACTTGTCAGAAAAGTGAAAATGTTGAGAACGTCTACCGTTAATAATTTTTCTGATCATGTTTTTGTAATACGGAGTGACTCCTTTCCTGCTCTTGATTGGGAATGTCACACTGTCAGAACTGGTGACAGAGACGGGGATTCGTGTGACATTGTTCTGGATGCCTTTTCCGGAAAATTACTTTGAACAGATAGTAATGAGTGCTATCGACAGGGGATGTCAAATTGATTCCATGTTTTTAGGTTTCCAGAACGCTTTCGACACCGTTCCCCACAAGCATCTTGTAACCAAACTGCGTGCCTATGGAATATCACCTCAGTTGTGCGACGAGGATTCGTGATTTCCTGTCAGAAAGGTCACAGTTCGTAGAAACATACGGAAAGTCATCGAGTAAAACAGAAGTAATATCCCAAGGAAGTGTTATAGGCCCTCTGTTGTTCTTGATTTACATTAACGACATAGGAGAAAATCTGAGTAGCCCTCTTAGATTATTTGCAGATCATGCTGTCATTTACCGTCTTGTAAAGTCATCAGATGACGAAAACGAATTGCAAAATGATTTAGGTTACTCTGTCTACACCCACGTACATAGGGAGAAATGACCATCAAGATAAAATAAGAGAAATCAGGGCTAGCATAGAAAAATTTAAGTGCACGTTTTTCCCGCGTGCCGTTCGAGAGTGGAACGGTAGAGAGACAGATTGAAGATTGTTCATTGGATCCCCTGCCAGGCACTTAATCGTGAATAGCAGAGTAATGACGTAGATGTAGATAGTTAGAGAACCAAACGTTGAGGGTAACTTATTAAACCTCCTGGCAGCAACGAGACCTGAACTGTTCGAATCAGTAGACGTACAGGAAGCTATGTGTGATCATAAAGCTGCGCTACCATTTATGACAACGGTCTGACAAAGGATGTCAAGAAAGATAGGAAGATATTTTTGCTTAGCAAGAGTGGCAGTATTCAAATTTCAGAGTATCTGAGCAGTCAACATGAAATAGTCGGTTATGAGGACGAAGATGTGGTAAACGAATGGAAAAAAATTCAAAGGAATCGTGCAATATGCCTTATACAAGTATGTTCCGAGTAAGGTCTTGAGTAATGAAAAGACTCACACATGTTACAAAACTGCAACGTAAACAAAGAGAACTTCATCTCAGATTCAAGAGAAGTAAAAACCTAGCTGAGAAAGAAAAGCTGTACGAAGAGAAAATGAGCGTATGGAGAGCAAGTGTTCAGTGACTTTTAAAGCGAAACTTTGTCAACCGATCTGAGCGAGAACCCTAAAAGGTTTTGGTCCTATGTCAAATCAGTTTGAGGGTCAAAATCATCTGTTCATTCACTTAGTCACCACATTGGCACCGAAAAGGAAGGTAACAGGTAGAACCCCGAAGTATAGAAATAGGTCTTTCGAAATTGTTTCACGGCGGATGATTCTAAGGTGATTCCTCTTTTCAATCGTCATACCAACGTCGAAATGGCAGATACTGAGATAGAATTGTGGAATAGAAAAACAAGTAGTGCAAAGGCGTCGGGTCCAGATGAAATACCTACAACATTCTACAAAGATTATGCGAAAGAATTTGCTTCCATTCTACCAGTAATTTATCGTTGATCGCTTGAGGAACGTAGGGTAGCTAGCGACTGGAAGAAAGTGGAGTGCCGTAGGACAGATACAAACATTTATAGACCTATATTGTTGACGTCAATCTGTTTTAGAATTATGGAACATGTTTCATGCTCGAGAATTACAACGTTCTTGGAGAAGGAAAATTTACTCTATAAAAATCAACATGGATTCCGTAAACAGAGATACTGCAAAACTCAACTCGCTCTGTTCCTCCATGACATCCACAACGCCGAATACATTGCCGTGTTCCTTGAACTCAGGACGGCATTTAACACCATCCCGCACTGCTGTTTAGTGAAAAAAATACGAGCTTTTCAAGTATCGGAGAAGATTGCGACTGGACTCCCTTGCAGACAGAACTCAACACGTTGCCCTTAACGGAACAAAATCGACAGATGTAAAGGTAATTACCAAAGTACGCTAAGGAAGTGTGACAGGAATGTTACTGTTTACAGTATACATTAATGATCTAGTAGAACGCGTCGGATGCTCCCTAAGGTGTTCCCAGATGCTGTGGTTGTCTGCAACAAAGTAGCAATGCCAGAAGATAGTAACGATTTGCAGAATGACCTCCAGAAAATTGATGAATGGTGCTTGCTGTGCCAGTTAACTCGGAATGTAAATAAATGTAACATATTCGGCATACATAGGAAAAGAAATCCACTACTGTATAGCCACACTACTGATGACAAACCGCTACAAACATTATCTGCCATAATAATCTTGGAGTAAATATCCAGAGTGACCTTAAGTGGAATGATCACGTACAACAAATAATGGGAAAAGCAGATGCCACACTCAAATTCAAAGGAAGAATTTCAAGAAAATGTAACACATCCGTGAAGGAAGTGGCATATGAGGCGCTTGTTCGACCGACTCTTAAGTATTGTTCATCCATCTAGGATCCCTACCAGATAGGAGTAGTGGAAGATCTAGCGAAAAGCGGAACTTTGTTCATGGGATCGTTTAGCTGTCACGAGAGCGTTATGAAGATCTTCAACATACTTCATTGGCAGACGTTACAAAAGAGGCGTAGTTCATCACGGAGGGATTTACTATTGAAATTTCGAGAGAGCACTTTTCGGGAAGAGTCGGTGGTGGTGGTGGTGGTTAGTGTTTAACGTCCCGTCGACAACGAGGTCATTAGAGACGGAGCGCAAGCTCGGGTTAGGGAAGGATTAGGAAATCGGCCGTGCCCTTTCAAAGGAACCATCCCGGCATTTGCCTGAAACGATTTAGGGAAATCACGGAAAACCTAAATCAGGATGGCCGGAGACGGGATTGAACCGTCGTCCTCCCGAATGCGAGTCCAGTGTGCTAACCACTGCGCCACCTCTCTCGGTCGGGAAGAGTCGGACGACATATTACTTCCCCCCACATACGTCTCGCATAATGATAATGAGGAGAAAATTCGAGAAATTAGAGCCAGTACTTACCGACAATTATTCTTCCATGCGCTGTTCGCGAGTGGAACAGGATTGGAGGGCTCAGTGGTACAAAAAGTACCCTCCGCCACATGCCATTAAGTAGCTTGCGGAGTATGATGTAGACGAAGATGTCTAACACTATTGCTAAGGTTTATAGTCTGAATCTGATTCTTTTCGTGGCGGCAATTACATTTTACGAGTACCACTTGTTCTTACACAACTTTTAAAAGTCAAAAACATACTTCTTCTTTGGTCTTGATAATCTATACACTGAGGTGACGAAATTTATGGGAAAGCTACATGCACATACACAGATGGCGGTAGTAAGGGGTACAAAGGTATAAAAGGACAGTGCATTGGCGGAGCTGTCATTGGTACTCAGGTAATTTATTTCAAAAGGTGTCGGACATTATTATTGCAGCGCGACGGGAATTGAAAGACTTTGAACACAGAATAATAGTGAGAAGTAGACGCATGGAACATTCCATTCCGGACTTCGTTAGAAAATTCATTATCCGAGATCCAGAGTTTGACGAGAAAACCAAATTTCAGGCGTTATCTCTCACTGAAGCCTACGCAGTGCCTGATGGCCTTCATTTAACGATCGAGAGCAGCGGCGTTTGCGTAGAGTCCCCAGTGCTAAGAGACAAGCAACACCGTGTGAAATAACCGCAGAAATCATTTTTGTGTTTTTGATGCCACCTCACACCTATATGAATTAATGCTTATACGTTTATGGTTCATACTCGTACAATTACATGAAACTTCGTGGCTTAGTGAAAACGGAAAGCAGAGCGCTTCGTTACAGGATCATTTAGTAATCGCGAAAGCTTTACGGAGATGATAGATAAACTCCAGTGGAAGACTCTGCAGGAGAGCCGCTCAGTACCTCGGTACGGGCTTTTGTTGAAGTTTCGAGAACATAACTTCACCGAAGAGTCAAGTAGTATATTGCTCCCTCCTACGTATATCTCGCGAAGAGACCATGAGGATAAAACCAGAGAGATTAGAGTCCACACAGAGGCATACCGACAATCCTTCTTTTCACGAACAATACGAGACTGGAATAGGAGAACCGACAGAGGTACTCAAGGTACCCTCCGCCACACACCGTCAGGTTGCTTGCGGAGTATGGATGTAGATGTAGATGTGTTCAAGTAAGCAATACTTAATTTTCAGTAAGTGGTTTCCTAGCAAGTGACTTAGTCTTCATAAAATCGCACGCTCTTTCAGGTGCAGTAAAATTCCGTAAATACGGGGTAAAGTAGTTAATATGGACAAACAGAAATTTTTTGGGAACGAGTTGATATATCGAGTAACTTTGGGCGTTCTGTTTCTTCGGACCGGAATCGCATTATACTATCAAAACTTTACACTATTAAAACCAAGACTTGCTAGGAAGAAATGGCGTAATGGACTGCACACACACACACACACACACACACACACACACACACGCACACACACACACAGGATGCATTTTCCTTTACATATTTATTTCCATGTACACAAATGACATCACAGAGAAGACATCCTTGCGTAATAAATTTTTGCTCTGCTAACAACAAGACATAAAATAGCAAACAATACGCAGCCGATTTAGCGTCTGCACCACTAGTGAAATCCAGAACAGTTATCAGTCAGGAGCTCATTTAAGTATAATACCAGTTAACATATAATAGCTTATACATTTAGCTCAATAACCAAATATGCCGTAAAATATCTAGCTAAATACAATTATTAAAATCTTTGAAGCTCAAATTATGTGGCATCTCCAGTAATTCCAAGAATACCAGAAATTCTGCGACGTCCCACCTGTAGTCTACACATAAATATAAACAGATTCTAACTACTGCTATATACACTGATCAGCCAGAACGTTATGACCGCCTAACCGCGGGCAGTGGCCTCGCGGATTGAGGCGCCATGTCACGGATTGCGTGGCACCTCCCGCCGGAGGTACGAGTCCTCCCTCGGGCATGGGTGTGTGTGTTGCTCTTAGCATAAATTAGTTTAAGTAGTGTGTAAGTCTAGGGACCAATTACTTCAACAGTTTCGTCCCTTAGGAATTCATACACATTTTAGAACCCCCTACCTAATAGCTGGTGTGTCCATGTTGGTACGGATAATAGTGGTGGCGCGTCGTGGCATGGAGGTAATGAGGCCTTGCTTCGTCGCTGGAGGGAGAGGGCACAAATTTGCTCCCAAAGTCACAAATGGTTCAAATGGCTCTGAGAACTATGGGACGTAACATCTGAGGTCATGAGTCCCTTAGTACTTAGAACTACTTAAACCTAACTAACCTAAGGACAGCACACACATCCATGCCCGAGGCAGGATTCCAAAGTCACCTAATTCAGATAAATTCCCTGGGAGGTTTCCGATCAGCTCTGACGCCACGACCAGTCACATCCCAGATGTGCTCGATGGGGTTCAGATCTGGCGGACCAGCACATCAATTGGAACTCACCACTGTGTTCCTCGAACAACGCCATCACTCTCCTGGCCTCGTGATATATGTACGATACGGCTTGGTCACCATGGTGCCTTACATGACCTCCAGTGGCTCATGGACGCCCACTTGAATTATCCCCAGACCATAATGGAGCCGCCACCAGCTCGCCTCGGACCCGCAGCAGAGGTGTCAGGGAGCTGTTCTCCAGGAAGAAGACGGATGCGCGCCCGGCCATAAACGTTATGAAGAAGGTATCGGGATTCATCAGACCATGCAATGCTCTGCCACTGTGCCAAGATCCAATGCCGATGGTCACGAACCCATTTCAGTCGCACTTGTCGATGTCATCGTGTTAACATTGGCACATGCATGGGTTGCCGGCTGCGGAGGCCCATTGTAAGGGCGTTCGGTGCACTGCGTGTTCAGACACACTTGTACTCTGCTCAGCTTTAATGTCTGCTGTCAATTCCGCCACATTTCGCCGCCCGTCCTGTTTCATCATCTGCCCAGCCTACGGCGTCCGACATCTACAGCGAGGGGCGGTGGGGGGGGGGGGTGGGGGGGGGTCGCCCAACCCCACGATGTCTGGACGTGGTTTCACCTTGGTTTCGTCACATGTTGAAGACACTCATCACAGCGCTCCTCGAACACTCGACAAGTTGTGCAGCATCCGAAAAGCTGGTGCCGACCTTCCGGGTCATCAAAACCGGCCGTCGGTCAAACATTCTACACACGGGGAGCACGCCCACCGATACTACATGCGTAGTGTGTGTTTCTGACTAGCAGTCATTCCTCGCCAGGTGACGTTGCTGTCACTTGGACGGATTTGTAGCGATAATAGGTCGGTGCTCATAATGTTTCGTTGATCGGTGTACAGTGTACTGGGAAAAACCTTCAATAGCATTCTGCGTCCTTATTAATTTCTAACAAATGGAAAGCAGGGGTTTACATTTAGATGGCGATATTAAAATTTAGTGTTAATACCATGTATCAAAATTTAAACCACTATAAATTCATCGATGAGCCCCACTTACAAACTACGGTACAATAAAGCTTTACTTAAGATTACTACAGGGAGCTCTAATTTTTTAAACAGAATTTGTTAAATAGCCAGTGCGTTCAATTCACTGGGATCCAACTGCACATACAGCTACAACGTGGTCAAGAGAAAATACATTCAGTAAACAGAAGGGGCGTTATATCCATCCAATCGCAACATGATGTGCAAGGTAATAAATCTGCAATACTACTCCTATGGCTTAAGGTATGTCTAGAAGGAAACCAAAAGCTCCGAATAATAGGTGGCAAAGCACTCCAATCATCTGCTACCTCCCTCTCGGTCGTACAGACACAGTGAACTTCTAACGGCAACAGTGAACATCATTTATTCGAAATTGAGTTCAACACAGCGATCTTATTTAAAGAAATCAGTTAAGAGTGTTGTAACTGCAGCACACATTACGTCCCCCGCATTTCTCAGGTTAATGGTTACTGTAAATACGGATCTCAACATTGTCTTGCTCCGGCTCAGAGTGCAGTGAATCAGCCAGTTAATATAACACGTCCCAGAGGTCCTATCTTCCATACAGTGGGCATTCCTGTCATTTCCGGTGCGAACACTGGCTACTGCCACGCGGAGCTCTACTCGCCGCCTACAAAACCAATTCCGCAGTACACTGGCTGAGTCCAGCTAGACACACACTCCCTACGGCCCAAGCGCGCGGCCTCCGCGTACGGTCGTTTCTCGGTAGATGATGCGGTATGCACTTCCCATTTCACCGTAAAATCAGCGACAAATTCAAAATGTGTGAGCAACAGGCACAGTGCGTATAGCTGAAGTGACTGAACAAAATACGGTCGCCGGATTAACGTTACTCAACGGTTCCTCTGAAACAGTAACCGCGCACATTAGTCCTCTGGATCAAAGGGCATCCGTTCCACCCCTCCTCCAGTGTTCAACTGCAATATTGTAACCGTGGATCGATTACAGAGCTGCAATATCAGTGGGGATCGCAACACACCATCATGGACTGGTCATGCAAAAGAATTTATAAACACAGGAATCCTACTAAAAGCAGCATGTATTCTTAATGACATTCAGTGCACACGCTAAAATTAAAACGCACAATAATCTATTGAGCGTGAGAGGAATCAGGACAAGTGCATCAGGCTTTTGTTGCTCATAGAGAGTTTACCTACATATTGCAATGTGGCTTGCTGCGGCGGTAGTGACCCCAGTCACGAACCCGGCTCCGAAAACTGGAGCTCATTCTTCATTGAGACGACCTCCCGACAAGTTTCATCTCTAAAGGAGCGATTATACTTAGGCTCTTTGAAATACGTGAAAAGAGGCTTAAGCGTAGGTACATAGCTCTATCTACACACTTGGCGTGTGTGGTTCCACTCCCATCTAGACACTGAAGGCAATAACTCTTGATTTCTAAGTAATACGTCATCCTCTTGGCTTACTCTTAGCGACGGGAAACACAAAATATAGCGACTGTATATGAGTGGCAACTTGGCTAGCTCTGACACTTGGAATCATTTCTACAGGGGAACGTTAATCCTGTCTGAAAAAAATGGTTCAAATGGCTTTAAGTACTATGGGACTTAACATCTGAGGTCATCAATCCCCTAGAGTTAGAACTACTTTAGCCTAACTCAACCTAAGGACATCACACACATCCACGTCCGAGGCAGGATTCGGACCTGCGACCGTAGCAACAGCGCAGTTCCGGACTGAAGCGCCTAGAACCGCTCGGTCACAGAGACCGGCTAATCCTGTCTGAAATTGTAGTTCTAAGTATCTACTGCATCCAAATTTAACATTTCTCCGGCCCTAATGTTTCTTGGGGAACTAGAATGAGATATTTTGACGACGTATTAACGTTTATTCCTCTGGAAAACGGAAAATCTATTTAATATTAAACAATTGCAGTCAACAGTCCACAAATATGCCCATACGTACTTCTGAACACACAACACCGTAAAGGTGGACGGAATCGAAGTGCTGGAAGGGTCGAGCATTACCATTTAAATTTACACCAGTCAGATGCTGCCAGCATTATTATATGTGAGAGAAAAAAATGGTTCAAATGGATCTGAGCACCATGGGACTTAACATCTGAGGTTATCAGTCCCCTATTGCTTAGAACTATTTAAATCAAACTAACCTAAGGACATCACACACATCCATGCCCGAGGCAGGATTCGAACCTGCGACCGTAGCGATCGCACGGTCCCAGACTGAAGCGCGTAGAACGGCTCAGCCACACTGGCCGGCTATATGTGAGAGAGAAATTGCACACTAAAATTTCAGTAAAAACGAGGTATTTCAATTACATGCACTGCAACTTTTTATGCAGGTGAGTCACACCTAGACAATTGGTAATTAACAACGTTTACTTGTAAACTGAATGCATTTAACACGAGTTAGCATTGACTAACCACTGTTTACTTGTTGCATGTAGTAAGGAACCATTACTCCGAAATCTTATCCAAAATACAAATTTAGAAGATCCGAATTATTTCAGTTTTTGATACCTAGGTTTCCATTAACAATTTTTGCAATAATAAAGAATAACAATCTAAAATGTTAATCATGTTTCAAATCAGTGCAAAATTCAAGTCACCCTGTTATGTAGATTCACATAAACTACGGCAATGGACACAATTTAGCATTGGTTACTTCATTAAATAAATAATGACATTTAATTGATTATCAACAACTTTTGAATCGCATTTCCAGGATTATATACGGGATCTTTACCTGAGTGGTGGCTGTCAACACCATCCTCAGATTCTGTACAGGTCGCCTCTGTAAAGCAGTCTCCTGATACGAACACCACACGCTTTACTACTGCTTGTAGCCATGTTTTTGGCACTTAACTACTGCTAACATCGAGACATTCGGACAAAATTACCATTAGCAAAAACCAGAATTTGGATATATAGCTTGTATCTCTCGTGCCGTTTTTTTACGTGTAGTAACTCGGCTTGTTTGTCATCGACTGTCCTCTACCATTGTTTACAAGTGAAGCTCTCTAATATAAGCACGATTTCAGGGCTCTATTTTTTTGCTCTCTTCCAGATAAACTATTTAAGAATAAAAGTAGCACCTGAAAGAATTGGGACTGTTGCAGCACATTAGGATCCCCAAAATCACTCCTTTTCTGCAAAATTTATTCGTTGGAACTACGAATAAACAATTTTTATTTTGTTCGGGTTTGCCTCTGTTATACCCATATTGCAGTTTTTTGTGAAGAAGTGTAGATAGCCTGCCATCGCACTCTTCTTTATAATCCGTCTAATAAAGAAACAAAAACAAAGAAACTCACGATAGTGCTCTTCAAATTACATGTGTTTCTCATCAGACAACTCCGCGAAAGCGATAATTCTAACGTAATTTAAATGCAAGTGAAAAACTCAGTCTTTTAGCCTTGAGAGACAGTAAAACAAAGCACGAAACATAGCTGTGGACAGTGCACCTCTGTGCGCCCCGTTACCTCTTCACGCAACATCCGCTTGCACGTAGTATGAGCGGTAAAGCTGCACACGTGTCAATGAACCACAATACACTCCATCTAGAAGCGGAATGGGCCCAGGAAATGACCTGGGGGGGTCTCTGCAGACATCATGAGACTCTGGCATAAAATGGGGGTGATACGCGATTACAAGAACTCAGCAAGAGAGTTCTCACAGCCTCTGTCACCTCAATTCTCCAACTTCCTACCTACACGTGGTGCCCCTGTTAAGCCGAGCAACTCAGCGGAAGGTTGGGTAGCCAACCCCAGCGGGAAACTGAGTCGGTGAGCAGATAGGAGTTGGAGGACAGTGGAAGGCAACGGGAAACCACCACTGAACTATCCCAAGAAAACCCCATGGCTTCGCTCAGCTCAAAATGTTCCGGAGTTTCAAGTTCCCCGATCGGATCTCCGGGGGGAACCAGGTTGAGAGGAGCTTCACGAAGAGTAAAATGGTGCAAAGAGAAGCACTGCATAGGAACATGGAATGTAAGATCCATGTATAAAGGAAAACTAGACATAGTGAAAAGAGAAATGGAGAAAATTAATATCGACATATTGGGAATAAGTGAAATGAGGTGGACTGGCATGGGAGAATTTGCTTCGGATGGCCATATGGTGTATTATTCTGGGCACGATAACTACAGAAGTAATGGAGTAGCATTCATAGTTAGTGATTAAGTGAGAAAAGCTGTGATGGGATGCAAATATAAAAATGATAGAATGATGTCCATCAGACTTCAAGGTCAGCCCCTCAACATCACAGTAATTCAAGTTTATGCACCAACAACCGATGCTGAAAAGGAAATTATTGACCAGTTCTATGGAGATTTACAAGAATTACTACTGTCAACACCAAAAAAGGATATCGTCTTCATAGTTGGAGATTGGAATGCAAAAGTGGGAAATGAAGCTGTAGAAGGTATAACAGGGAAATATGGTCTTGGTACAACAAATGAAGCTGGACAGAGACTCCTAGAATTCTGCCAAGAAAATTCATTGATAATTACTAATACACTGTTTCAACTACCAAAACGACGCCTATATACCTGGACCTCGCGAGATGGCCAACACCGGAACCAAATTGATTACATACTTTGTAATCAGAGGTGGAAGAGCGCGGTTCAGTCAGCTACAACAAGACCTGGGGCTGACTGCGGATCAGATCATGAGCTCCTGATTGCGAAATTTCGGCTGAAACTTCAGAATGTAGCAAAAAGTATCCCAACTTGCAGATACGACCTTAACTCTTTACCCTCCGACTATGCTGTAGAGGTACTAAACAGATTTAATGTATTACAGCTGGAGGACAAAAGCTCGCAAGAGATGTGGACAGAAGTAGCTAATACTGTCAAGGAGGCCGCAGAGAAACACATTCCCAAGAAAAGGAACAGTAAGAAGGCTAGATGGCTATCAGTTGAGGCACTGCAAGTTGCAGAAGAACGAAGGAAAGCAAAAATCAAGGGAGATAGATCAGCTATGTTTGAATTAAATAAAGATTTTCAGAAATTAGCTAGAAGAGATAAAAATATATTCTTTAATGAACAGTGCAAGGAAGTTGAAGATAGTAACGTAATGGGGAAGACAAGAGATCTTTATAAGAAAATTAGAGAAATTAAAGGAAAATTCCAGGCAAAAATTGGAATGATAAAAGATAGAAACGGGAAAGATCTGAGTGAAGCAGAGGATGTTAAGGGAAGATGGGCAGAATATGTAGAAGACCTATACAAGAAAGAACTGCGTTATGACAGGGCTCCTACTGCTGATGTTAATGTTAATTTTGAACTAGAGCCAGATATTTTGGAGAGCGAAATCCAGTGGGCCCTCGAAAATATGGCTGATAACAAAACTAGTGGACATGATGAAATACCAGCAGAATTGTTTAAAGTCACTGGAAAGGATGCAGTGAAAGTGCTGCACTCAATATGTCAAAAAATATGGATCACGCAGCAGTGGCCAGAAGACTGGAAAAGATCAGTATTCATCCCCATTCCAAAGAAGAAAAGTTCTAAAGAATGCTCAGATTACCGAACAATCGCACTTATTTCACATGCTAGCAAAGTTATGTTGAAAATCTTACAAAATAGACTTCGCCAATATCTAGATCGAGAGCTGCCAGAAGAACAAGCTGGATTTAGGAAAGGAAGAGGAACTAGAGATCAAATTGCTAACATTCGGTGGATTATGGAAAAAGCGAGAGAATTCCAGAAAGATGTGTACCTCTGCTTTATTGACTACGCCAAAGCCTTTGACTGCGTCGATCACAACAAATTATGGAACGTACTGAAAAACATGGGTGTACCAGATCACCTCATTCATTTGATACGGAGTTTATACCTTGACCAAGAAGCCACGGTGAGAACTATGTATGGAGCAACAAAATGGATAAAGATTCAGAAAGGGGTCCGGCAAGGCTGCATACTGTCACCGTACTTATTTAATCTGTATGCAGAACATGTCATGAGGAATGCGAGGCTAGATGAAGGAGAAACAGGAATTAAAATAGCTGGAATAAATGTAAACAACCTCAGGTACGCGGATGATACGATCCTGTTGGCAGAAAGTGAAGAAGAATTGAGAACACTCTTACTGAAGGTGAAAGACGAAAGTGAAAAGGCTGGTCTTATGCTGAATGTGAAGAAAACGAAAATTATGGCAACTACACCTACCAATTCATGGGATATAGCAGGAGAAACCATGGAGGTAGTGACCACATTCAGTTATCTCGGTTCCCAGATCTCTGCTGACGGTGACTGCAGCCATGAAATCCGGAGACGCCTGTTGCTCGGTAGACAGGCGATGTCAAACCTCGACAAGGTTATAAGGTCCAGAGATATAACACTAGCAACAAAGATCCGTATTGTGAGGGCTATGGTCTTTCCAGTTGTGATGTATGGATGTGAGACCTGGACCATTAGAAAGGCTGAACGGCGAAGAATTGACTCCTTCGAATTGTGGTGTTGGAGGAAACTTCTTAGAGTTCCATGGACGGCAAAGAGAACCAACAGATCAATATTGGAGCAAATTAAACTAGATTTCTCCCTGGAAGGTCTAATCTTAAAACAAAAGCTGACCTACTTTGGACACACAATGCGAAGGCATGCCTCGCTGGAAAAAACATTAATGCTGGGGAAGATTGAAGGAACTAGAAGAAGAGGACGTCAGAGGATGAGATGGATCGATGGCATCACAGAAGCAATGTGTTCCAACCTGGAAGGTCTACGGGAGAAAGTGCAAGACAGGAAAAAGTGGCGTGATTTGGTTCATGGGGTCACGAAGAGTCGGAACCGACTAAACGAATAGAGAGAGAGAGAGAGAGAAGCGGAATGTTGCAGCAGTCCGAAAGCCGTTGGCCTCTCTTACATGGCTGCATTCAGAAATCTGCAGCTCTGGCTTTTTCCGTGTTGATGAATGACATTATGTTACAAACTTTTCAGACTGTTTCTGAAACCCCCCCCCCCCCCCCCAATTTTATAAAGCGAATACATTTTTGCTGGAGGCCATAGCACTCGAATTATTCAAGTAATCCATATAGAAGTGACCTTCAAATGCATTTTCCTTGAATGACCCAGAAACAGTGGCCTCCATCGAGAACGTATCCTAGTACAAAATTTAATTACTTTAAATTTCCTACATAAAGCTCCTGTTATTTTTTCTGCAGGCTCGCAGTTTGCGCATGATAAGCTATGAAATATTAAAATCTCGCGCATTGTGTTCGATGGTGTTGCGGGTTGCATAAAACCTAATGGTAGAGGCAGCTTTATCACACTGTGTATATAGTGTAGAATATCCGTGGTCTAGGGGTAGCGTCTATGATTCATAATCAAAATGTCTCCGGCCCCAGGTTCGATCCCCCCGAGTGCCTAAATTTTGATAAATCATCAGCAATGGCGGCCGAAGACTTCCGGCATAAGAAGTCAGCCTCATTCTGCCAACGGCCTTGTCAAAGAGGGCGGAGGAGCGGATAGAAGTTCAGGGCACTCTCTTGTCCTAGGGGTGGGAAATAGCCCCTAAAGGCGGAAGAATCAGCAATGATCAACGACATGAGGATGCAGAAGGCAATGGAAACCACTGCATTAAGGACACGTAACGTGTGTCCACAGGACATGTGGCCTGTAATTGAAGAAGTGTCATGATGATCTCTCCATTGTCAAAAGATTCCGGAATAGTCTCCCATTCGGATCTCCGGGAGGGGACTGCCATGGGGGAGGATACCATGAGAAAAAGATTGAATAATCTACGAAAGAATAACGTTCTACGAGTCGGGGCGTGGAATGTCAGAAGCTTGAATGTGGTAGGGAAACTAGAAAATCTAAAAAGGGAAATGCAAAGGTTCAATCTAGATATAGTGTAAGTAGGCTGTTTAGGTTTTTTTTGGTAACGCCACCTCTGTATGAAAATCACTGGCTGTGCTGTGTGCAGTCTGTGGCTGCTTTGCATTGTTGTAATACTCAACCACTGTAGTGTTAGGCAGCTGGCTGTGAACAGCGCGTAGCGTTGCGCAGTTGGAGGTCAGCCGCCAGCAGTGGTGGATGTGGGGAGAGAGATGGCGGAGTTTTGAAATTTGTCATGAACTGCTATATTTATAAATGATGATATCAAGGTAAATACAATGTTTGTTCTCTATTAATATCTTTCATTTGCTAACTATCCCTATCAGTAGTTAGTGCCTTCCATAGTTTGTATCTTTTATTTAGCTGGCAGTAGTGGCGCTCGCTGTATTGCAGTAGCTTGAGCAGCGAAGATTTTTGTGAGGTAAGTGATTTGTGAAAGGTATAGTTTAATGTTAGTCAGGGCCATTCTTTTGTAGGGAATCTTGAAAGTCAGATTGCGTTGCGCTAAAAATATTGTGCGTCAGGTTAAGCACAGTCTAGTAAAATTGATAAAAGGGGACGTTTCAATAGTAGGGGTCAGTGAAGTGAAGTGGAAGGAAGACAAGGATTTCTGGTCAGATGAGTATCGGGTAATATCAACAGCAGCAGAAAATGGCATAACAGGTGTAGGATTCGTTATGAATAGGAAGGTAGGGCAGAGGGTGTGTTACCGTGAACAGTTCAGTGACCGGGTTGTTCTAATCAGAATCGACAGCAGACCAACACCGACAACGATAGTTCAGGTATACACGCCAACGTCGCAAGCTGAAGATGAACAGATAGAGAAAGTGTATGAGGATATTGAAAGGGTAATGCAGTATGTAAAGGGGGACGAAAATCTAATAGTCATGGGCGATTGGAATGCAGTTGTAGGGGAAGGAGTAGAAGAAAAGGTTACAGGAGAATATGGGCTTGGGACAATGAATGAAAGAGGAGAAAGACTAATTGAGTTCTGTAACAAGTTTCAGCTAGTAATAGCGAATACCCTGTTCAAGAATCACAAGAGGAGGAGGTATACTTGGAAAACGCCGGGAGATACGGGAAGATTTCAATTAGATTACATCATGGTCAGACAGAGACTCCCAAATCAGATACTGGATTGTAAGGCGTACCCAGGAGCAGATATAGACTCAGATCACAATATACACTCCTGGAAATGGAAAAAAGAACACATTGACACCGGTGTGTCAGACCCACCATACTTGCTCCGGACACTGCGATTGGGCTGTACAAGCAATGATCACACGCACGGCACAGCGGAAACACCAGGAACCGCGGTGTTGGCCGTCGAATGGCGCTAGCTGCGCAGCATTTGTGCACCGCCGCCGTCAGTGTCAGCCAGTTTGCCGTGGCATACGGAACTCCATCGCAGTCTTTAACACTGGTAGCATGCCGCGACAGCGTGGACGTGAACCGTATGTGCAGTTGACGGACTTTGAACGAGGGCGTATAGTGGGCATGCGGGAGGCCGGGTGGACGTACCGCCGAATTTCTCAACACGTGGGGCGTGAGGTCTCCACAGTACATCGATGTTGTCGCCAGTGGTCGGCGGAAGGTGCACGTGCCCGTCGACCTGGGACCGGACCGCAGCGACGCACGCCAAGACCGTAGGATCCTACGCAGTGCCGTAGGGGACCGCACCGCCACTTCCCAGCAAATTAGGGACACTGTTGCTCCTGGGGTATCGGCGAGGACCATTCGCAACCGTCTCCATGAAGCTGGGCTACGGTCCCGCACACCGTTAGGCCGTCTTCCGCTCACGCCCCAACATCGTGCAGCCCGCCTCCAGTGGTGTCGCGACAGGCGTGAATGGAGGGACGAATGGAGACGTGTCGTCTTCAGCGATGAGAGTCGCTTCTGCCTTGGTGCCAATGATGGTCGTATGCGTGTTTGGCGCCGTGCAGGTGAGCGCCACAATCAGGACTGCATACGACCGAGGCACACAGGGCCAACACCCGGCATCATGGTGTGGGGAGCGATCTCCTACACTGGCCGTACACCACTGGTGATCGTCGAGGGGACACTGAATAGTGCACGGTACATCCAAACCGTCATCGAACCCATCGTTCTACCATTCCTAGACCGGCAAGGGAACTTGCTGTTCCAACAGGACAATGCACGTCCGCATGTATCCCGTGCCACCCAACGTGCTCTAGAAGGTGTAAGTCAACTACCCTGGCCAGCAAGATCTCCGGATCTGTCCCCCATTGAGCATGTTTGGGACTGGATGAAGCGTCGTCTCACGCGGTCTGCACGTCCAGCACGAACGCTGGTCCAACTGAGGCGCCAGGTGGAAATGGCATGGCAAGCCGTTCCACAGGACTACATCCAGCATCTCTACGATCGTCTCCATTGGAGAACAGCAGCCTGCATTGTGCGAAAGGTGGATACACACTGTACTAGTGCCAACATTGTGCATGCTCTATTGCCTGTGTCTATGTGCCTGTGGTTCTGTCAGTGTGATCATGTGATGTATCTGACTCCAGGAATGTGTCAATAAAGTTTCCCCTTCCTGGGACAATGAATTCACGGTGTTCTTATTTCAATTTCCAGGAGTGTAGTAGTGATGAAGAGTAGGCTGAAGTTCAAGACATTAGTCAGGAAGAATCAATACGCAAAGAAGTGGGATACGGAAGTACTAAGGAATGACGAGATACGTTTGAAGTTCTCTAACGCTATAGATACAGCAATAAGGAATAGCGCAGTAGGTAGTACAGTTGAAGGGGAATGGACATCTCTAAAAGGGGGCCATCACAGAAGTTGGGAAGGAAAACATAGGTACAAAGAAGGTAGCGGCGAAGAAACCATGGGTAACAGAAGAAATACTTCAGTTGATTGATGAAAGGAGGAAGTACAAACATGTTCCGGGAAAATCAGGAATACAGAAATGCAAGTCGCTGAGGAATGAAATAAATAGGAAGTGCAGGGAAGCTAAGACGAAATGGCTGCAGGAAAAATGTGAAGACATCGAAAAAGATATGATTGTCGGAAGGACAGACTCAGCATACAGCAAAGTCAAAACAACCTTTGGTGACATTAAAAGCAACGGTGGTAACATTAAGAGTGCAACGGGAATTCCACTGTTAAATGCAGAGGAGAGAGCAGATAGGTGGAAAGAATACATTGAAAGCCTCTATGAGGGTGAAGATTTGTTTGATGTTGTAGAAGAAGAAACAGGAGACGATTTAGAAGAGATAGGGGATCCAGTATTAGAATCGGAATTTAAAAGAGCTTTGGAGGACTTACGGTCAAATAAGGCAGAAGGGATAGATAACATTCCAAAAGAATTTTTAAAATCATTGGGGGAAGTGGCAACAAAACGACTATTCACGTTGGTGTGTAGAATATATGAGTCTGGCGATATACCATCTGACTTTCGGAAAAGCATCATCCACACAATTCCGAAGACGGCAAGAGCTGACAAGTGCGAGAATTATCGCACAACCAGCTTAACAGCTCATGCATCGAAGCTGCTTACAAGAATAATATACAGAGGAATGGAAAAGAAAATTGAGAATGCGCTAGGTGACGATCAGTTTGGCTTTAGGAAAAATAAAGGGACGAGAGAGGCAATTCTGACGTTACGGCTAATAATGGAAGCAGGGCTAAAGAAAAATCAAGACACTTTCATAGGATTTGTCGACCTGGAAAAAGCGTTCGACAATATAAAATGGTGCAAGCTGTTCGAGATTCTGAAAAAAGTAGGGGTAAGCTATAGGGAGAGACGGGTCATATACTATATGTACAACAACCAAGAGGGAGTAATAAGAGTGGACGATCAAGAACGAAGTGCTCGTATTAAGAAGAGTGTAAGACAAGGCTGTAGCCTTTCGCCCCAACTCTTCAATCTGTACATCGAGAAAGCAATGATGGAAATAAAAGAAAGGTTCAGGAGCGGAATTAAAGTACAAGGTGAAAGGATATCAATGATACGATTCGCTGATGACATTGCTATCCTGAGTGAAAGTGGAGAAGAATTAAATGGTCTGCTGAACGGAATGAACAGTGTAATGAGTACACAGTATGGTTTGAGAGTAAATCGGAGAAAGACGAAGGTAATGAGAAGTAGTAGAAATGAGAACAGCGAGAAACTTAACATCAGGATTGATGGTCACAAAGACAATGAAGTTAAGGAATTCTGCTACCTAGGCAGTAAAATAACCAATGACGGACGGAGCAAGGAGGACATCAAAAGCAGACTCGCTATGGCAAAAAAGGCAATTCTGGCCAAGAGAAGTCTACTAATATCAAATACCGGCCTTAATTTGAGGAAGAAATTTCTGAGGATGTACGTCTGGAGTACAGCATTGTATGGTAGTGAAACATGGACCGTGGGAAAACCGGAACAGAAGAGAATAGAAGCATTTGAGATGTGGCGCTATAGACGAATGTTGAAAATTATATGGACTGATAAGGTAAGGAATGAGGAGGTTCTACGCAGAATCGGAGAGGAAAGGAATATGTTGAAAATACTGATAAGGAGAAGGGACAGGATGATAGGACATCTGCTAAGACGTGAGGGAATGACTTCCATGGTACTAGAGGGAGCTGTAGAGGGCAAAAACTGTAGAGGAAGACAGAGATTGGAATACGTCAAGCAAATAATTGAGGACGTAGGTTGCAAGTGCTACTCTGAGATGAAGAGGTTGGCACAGAAAGGAATTTGTCGCGGGTCGCATCAAACCAGTCAGTAGACTGATGACCAATATATATATATATATATATATATATATATATATAATGTGATTTAGAATCACACGAAAACTCGAGGGGTTATAGAAGGTGCCTTTAGAACCAAATGAGGATAGGAACGCGTGTCCAGAGACGTCATCCAGCTACAGAGTATGGAAGTTATAGTGCCGGCACCTACCACTAGGCCTCACCCCCAGCAGCAGGCACGAAGCTGTATGTGGGATGACCGTGGGCAGTTCGAGACGTGCGGTATATGATATTCTGTGAGCCTGACTGACTGCCACGATGGAGTCTAGTGTATAGAAAGGCCTTGCCTATATGAATGCGATGCTGTGTTGCCATTATGACTGACGGTGCCGGACTCGTGGCCCCATCTGGGTGCCTTCCAGAGCCCCACGCGCGGTTCCCCCCATCGGAGGTTCGAGTCCTCCCTAGGGCATGAGTGGCATGGGTGTCTGTGTTCTCCTTAGTGTAAGTTAGTTTAACTCAGGTTAAGTAGTGTGTAAACTTAGGGAGCGATGACCACAGCAGTTTGGTCCCGTAGAACTTATCACAAGTTTCCAATTTCCGGAGTCCCCTACACAATTTACGATGTGAGAGACAGAAACCGAGAATGTCAAAAGACGTCAGTGAACGTTAGCTACGCCGCTGCCATCGCTGTATACTCCGCTGGAGTGTGCGGGGATCGGTAACATTACATGAATAATGACAGACGTACAGAGACGTCGGAGCCTTAATTTGAATTTAAAGGCCAAAAACCATGAGTGCAAGGAAACGGGGAGGAAACATAGATACCGTGGAACGCAGCAGACAACGGGACCCAAGGAATGTACATCACCATTTACAAAGTTGACACACGATACTACACTCATGCTCATAAATTAAGGGTAATGCTGATACATGGTGAAACTCTGGTGGGCTGTTTTCGGGTTTAAATCACCTCAGGGTATGATCATGGGGGGCATTTGAGCTGCGGTCGTCGCACGGTGGCTCTGGCAGCAGTCCACATACGCAGAGATGTGTTGGTGCATGTCAGACTACGGTGCAACGAGTAAGTGTGCAGACGTTTTCAGACATGCTAATGGTGACTGTGTCTTGAAAATGGCTCAGAGAACACATATTGATGACGTTATGAGGGGTAGCATACTAAGGCGACTGGAGGCTGGTCAAACACAGCAGGTCGTAGCACGGGCCCTCCGTGTGCCACAAGGTGTGATCTCGGGAAACGTGTCCAGGCGCTACAGTACGGGGCGTCCACAGTGTACAACACCACAAGAAGACCGATATCTCACCATCAGTGCCCGCAGACGGCCACGGATTACTGCAGGTAGCCATGCTCGGGACCTTACCGCAGCCACTCGAACAGTTGTCTCCAGACACACAGTCTACAGACGACTGAACAGACTTGGTTTATTCGCCCAGAGATCTGCTAGGTGCGTTCCACTGACCCCTGGTCACAGGAGAGCCCATGAAGTCTGGTGTCAAGAAAACAGTAAATGGTCTTTGGAACAGTGGTTCCACGTTATGTTCACGGACGTGTCCAGGTATAGTATATATATATATATTCCGGCCTTTGCATTTTTGATTGCTTTAATTTTCGAAGGGTTGTATCTAACATGAAACTGTGACACCCCGAAACGTTATATTTATGGCAAAGAAGTATCAACCATAACGGAAATGGTTATGAGGATTAAATTACAGTATCTACAAGTTACAAATTGTAGTATTATGTTCTCATGTCAGGAGCCAGTAGACGCATATGAGGAAAAAAGTATAATAAACTTGTTAAGTTAGTTTTGAACCAGGCCTAAATCAAAATGTTAATTTGACCTTTGGTGAAAAATTTATCGCACATGTAGAAAGACAGTTCCGTCCTACAGGGTCACAATTATCTTGGGCGCAGCCATAAAAAAACGCTGTCGTAAATACAGTCATCATAATTTTTTTTTATCATGATCGTCCCTAGATTTTCTCGTAAAAGTTTAAATTAGATTAGATTCAGTTTCCATTCCACAGACCCAAAATTGAGAGGATTTTCGTGGTTGTGGAACATGTCAGAAAGTACAACAGAAGAAACATAGAACATTTGAATAAAACACTCACTACCCTGATCGTCTGTCAGGAAGTTTTCAAAATATGTGAATACATTACAGTGAGCTGCAGTACTTTATTACCGAAAATAAGTTTCATGGGTACCTTTTAGTTTTCCACTAAAGCCTTACGTCTGTTACCTAATGTACTTCTTGTAAATGAATATTTCTTTCTTCACTAACTTATTTAAAGTAATTTGACCTTTTCTTCGGTTTTATGTTATTATCATTTCATTCACATCCTGACTTCCCTATTTGTACATGTTTTTTTTACGGTATTATCAGAAATTTCTTCTTCGTGATGCGATGCAACAGGAACGTACATTCGAATTATTGTTACTTTGGCTAAATATTGTCACAGCTTACGGTTGTCAGTGAAGACGCGTAAAAACTGAGTTATTATTTACTTGCCATCAGAACACAAAACTGCGAAGCGAAGTTCTTTCCCCAAAAAACTCAGTATAAATAGATGACATATGAGAAACGAGGTGTTATTTTTATTCAAAATCGTGTGAGCGGTCTTGTACTCCGTACTTCACACTGCAGTGGTCCGACAGATGCTGCCACTGGCGCTAAAGTTCCGAAACCGCTCTTGTCCGATACAAACCCTTCCCATCACTACCCAAACTTCTCCTATGTATATGTGTGTTAACACAAGTTTAATAATTTAGCGTAATAGGCCCAACCAGAAATTTTTTAAATACGTAATCATTTTCCACCATGGTTGTATAGGGAAGTGAAAGCTGCGTTCAGTTAATCACTGTTGACCTATTTCGGAGTTTGCATGGGCGTGCACTAGAGTTTCAGAAAACCGCCGTCAGATGTCAGTCAGTGCGTCTTCTCAGTTTGCAGTCAGTCCGGAGTAAGGTGGCATCCTCTCAACAGAAGCCGTTTTGCGTGCTGCAATTTACAAAGAGTGTGTCAGTAATTTCAGTCCAGAGCGCCTTTCGTCAGCGTTTTGACACTGATCCGCCTGCACCCAAAGACATTCGTCGTTGGTATCGCCAATTCGAAGTGACAGGATGCCTGCGCAAAGGTAAGTGTCCAGGCCGAACTTGTACTTCTGATGACGGGGTGGAAAGAATTCGGCTTTGCTTGAGCAGAGTCCCCGAAAGTCTACTTGCCGCGCAAGCAGATAACTGGAAATGCCCCATTCGACTGTCGGGCGAGTATTATCGCGTCGTTTGGTCTATAAACCATACAGACTAGAATTAGTGTAAGCTCTTCGGGTTTGTGATGAGTGGAAACGGATTTTCAGCAGTTCTATGTTAGAGGACATGGAAGGCGGTACATTTTTAGTATCGCTACTTTTTAGTTGTGAAATGTTGGTGCCGGCCGTTGTGACAGAGTGCTTCTAGGGGCTTCAGTCCGGAACCGCGCTGCTGTTACGCTCGCAGGTTCTAATCCTGCCTTGGGCATGGATATGTGTGATGTCCTTAAGTTAGTTAGGTTTAAATAGTTCTCAGTCTAAGCGACTGATGATCTCAGAAGTTAAGTCCCATAGTGCATAGAGCCATTAGAACTATTTGAAATGTTGGTGGCAAAGTAAATATATTTGTGCCATTTCTCGTAAAAGTGTATGCTCCCTTTTTTGAGGTAAACACACTGAATGAAATGATCTACCTTCAGATTCAACAGAAATTGATTTTTTCACAACTTCAGGAGAACTCTGATGACTTCGTTTTTAAACAGTATGGAGCTCCACCACAATGGCACAACAAAGTACGTCAGTTTATCAGTGACATTCGGTCTCATGGGACTCCGAGACACTGCCCTGCATTCTTGCCCTTCGAGACCACCATACATGACACAATACATTTTTTTCCTGTGGAGGTACGTGATGGAAAGTGTGTTCATTTCCCGTTTAGATGGTGAAAACGAAGAAGTAAAGAAAAGAATAACAGGTGCAATAACTTCTGTAAAAGCCGATGCACTGTGTAAAGCTTATGACGGATTTAGCTATCGTCTAGATATTTTTCGTGCTACTGCTGGTAGACACATACAGCCTTTCTAATCGCATAGGTGAAACTTTAATATTTTGTATTTTGCAATCCATCCCACGGTTGTAGTATGCTTTTATCAATAAATATGGAGTTTTCAAACACCCTGTATAATATGAAGTAGATTAAATAATCAAAATTACTTGTACATATTTTCTTAAAACTGTGTGAAGCTCTTCCTAAAATACAAGAATGTTAGCTAACTCTCGATCCACCATCAGCATATTCCTTCATATAGGAAACTAAATATATTTCACGTTTCGCACTGTAGGACTCCGTATTTCTTTTTTACCCTTCTTGAAAGTACGTTCTTACTTGCCACCGTATGGTTACATTTGTTTAAATAACAGGAAGAAATCCATCAACGACGGAGTTTTCACGTTGCTTTCACGTAGCCGTACAATCTCTGAATAGATCCTGGAGAATAGAATAAATAAAAATCTGTAGAACTAAATCTCAAGGGAGTTGGAAATATCTTTAGACCACTTACGCAGACATCGTTTCGGTCGCAATAACGCTTCATTACAAGCATAAAAAATAATTTATAAAATACTACCGACACATTGTCAATGGAATTACCTTTCTGAACACCAAAGAAAACAATAAATAAATGATCCAATGCCAAATTCGTATAATATATGGTAATGGTTAGGAAGTGGGAAAATGTTTGAGAATATCGTTTCAAGAATAGGGTTTCGTAAGGGGACAAAGTGAAGCATGCTTTCCCAAAAGAACCTGGAATCCATCTAGGAAGCTGTCACTAATTCTGTCCAACGAAATAATGGAAAGTCAGTCAGTTGAAAAACAGGACTGGCACATAATGCCTTAGTCTTCACCAATGATGTAACGGTATGGGTGGAGGCAGAAGTGGAAGCATCAGTCAAATATCTTGCATTAATAACTTATGGTAGTAAGTCTCAAGATTAGGGAAACCAGGACTGCGCATATCACATTGATTACAAGTTCTCCAACACTTCGTCTACGATTTGAAACAAAGATACAGGTGTAATTGAGAACGTTTACTATTTAGGTAGCGTCGCTTCTTCGGATGATACCATACACTAAGAAATTGACAACAGAAAAAAACATCCAAATTCTGCAATGAAGTACGTCCGATACTTTGGTCTAGATTGTATTCACAGAGTTCCAATGTCAGCTTGACAAGACACAAGCTTTTGCTGAGGGACGGCAAAACTGATAGAGGAGCAAGGAGTCAAATCGAGGAAAATCCTCCAATTTAAACTATAAAACACAGAACGGATCATGGGTTGTAGGAAACTTTTGTTAGGTTATTATGAAATTTTGCGCATATTTACACAAACATAGATTATAGATACCTGCTCTATATATGTTGCTGGTCCTGTAATTTTAAAAAAGGTAAGTTCTAAGAATTTTCTTAACAAATATTAATTATTTTGGCCCAATTATGCAGTTCCAGGCTTGTCGATTAAGAGAGGTGTTGGCACAAGAAATGTTTAATCACTGCTTCAAAGGAACTTATTTATTGTACTAGGTACAATGTGTTCGTTTCCTTTCATTACCAAACCATGAAACTATAAATCTGAATGTAAGTAACCATTACAATGAAACAAGTTTCCAAAGTTTTTAAGTAAACTGTACAGTAAACAAGGAAACACAAAACACTTAAAACTTTCAACTTTCGAAGGTTTCATAAAAATTTAATTGGCTTTAGACAAAACTTCGTAACCAATTTGAAAAAAAAAATCCATTTTTAACAATAAATCTAAATAATTAAAAATAAGCAATACAATGGTAGGTAGACCAATCCCTTTAACTGCAAGTGGAAATCAGACTTGTTCACAAAAGAAACCCCATTTGCATGGCGAAATTTACTCTAAACTGGGCACTCGGCTTGTATCACCTACATGTATCACCTTTATGACCTACAGTGTGGCATTTCATCAATTTCACTGATATAGCTTCAGTACATAGCAGTAGCTCCTGCAACACAACTTTTGAACATTTATAATTATCAGGTAACGCAAATAAAATATCTTTGACCTTGAAACCACCAGCACTTGACATAATTATCAGATCTGAACCAAGGATTTTAAGATCCCTAGAAAGGTTATTACTTAACAAGAGGTGGAGCTAGACGAGTTAATTAAAAAACTCGACTAGCAAGTTTAAATGTCGATAAACAGCTCCTAAATGACTCTGTGCTCTGCACTCTTTAAATTTAAGTCACCGCACTACATGAACTCTGATACTAAATCTACGTCTGCTAACCAGGATGGTGAACTTCACACAGTTTTACTTTAGCACGTATACACTCCTGGAAATTGAAATAAGAACACCGTGAATTCATTGTCCCAGGAAGGGGAAACTTTATTGACACATTCCTGGGGTCAGATACATCACATGATCACACTGACAGAACCACAGGCACATAGACACAGGCAACAGAGCATGCACAATGTCGGCACTAGTACAGTGTATATCCACCTTTCGCAGCAATGCAGGCTGCTATTCTCCCATGGAGACGATCGTAGAGATGCTGGATGTAGTCCTGTGGAACGGCTTGCCATGCCATTTCCACCTGGCGCCTCAGTTGGACCAGCGTTCGTGCCGGACGTGCAGACCGCGTGAGACGACGCTTCATCCAGTCCCAAACATGCTCAATGGGGGACAGATCCGGAGATCTTGCTGGCCAGGGTAGTTGACTTACACCTTCTAGAGCACGTTGGGTGGCACGGGATACATGCGGACGTGCATTGTCCTGTTGGAACAGCAAGTTCCCTTGCCGGTCTAGGAATGGTAGAACGATGGGTTCGATGACGGTTTGGGTGTACCGTGCACTATTCAGTGTCCCCTCGACGATCACCAGTGGTGTACGGCCAGTGTAGGAGATCGCTCCCCACACCATGATGCCGGGTGTTGGCCCTGTGTGCCTCGGTCGTATGCAGTCCTGATTGTGGCGCTCACCTGCACGGCGCCAAACACGCATACGACCATCATTGGCACCAAGGCAGAAGCGACTCTCATCGCTGAAGACGACACGTCTCCATTCGTCCCTCCATTCACGCCTGTCGCGACACCACTGGAGGCGGGCTGCACGATGTTGGGGCGTGAGCGGAAGACGGCCTAACGGTGTGCGGGACCGTAGCCCAGCTTCATGGAGACGGTTGCGAATGGTCCTCGCCGATACCCCAGGAGCAACAGTGTCCCTAATTTGCTGGGAAGTGGCGGTGCGGTCCCCTACGGCACTGCGTAGAATCCTACGGTCTTGGCGTGCATCCGTGCGTCGCTGCGGTCCGGTCCCAGGTCGACGGGCACGTGCACCTTCCGCCGACCACTGGCGACAACATCGATGTACTGTGGAGACCTCACGCCCCACGTGTTGAGCAATTCGGCGGTACGTCCACCCGGCCTCCCGCATGCCCACTATACGCCCTCGCTCAAAGTCCGTCAACTGCACATACGGTTCACGTCCACGCTGTCGCGGCATGCTACCAGTGTTAAAGACTGCGATGGAGCTCCGTATGCCACGGCAAACTGGCTGACACTGACGGCGGCGGTGCACAAATGCTGCGCAGCTAGCGCCATTCGACGGCCAACACCGCGGTTCCTGGTGTGTCCGCTGTGCCGTGCGTGTGATCATTGCTTGTACAGCCCTCTCACAGTGTCCGGAGCAAGTATGGTGGGTCTGACACACCGGTGTCAATGTGTTCTTTTTTCCATTTCCAGGATGTATTTAAAGAAGGGTAGAGCTTACCAGTAATAAAACTCTCATTGCGTACTTCAGTGGTAGTGCTGTAGTTCGATTCCCATATACATTAGCCACACTTAAAGCCCCAGCCAAAGCTGACCGCGTTCGACACACAATGGGCAATAATTTGTTCCACGAACTGTATCTGGAGTGGTGCCTTCAACAGGAAGCAAACAGCAACTACATTTGGCGAAAGCGCTATCCACGCTTGGAACTAAGGCAAGCTAACACGGGCCGAGTGCAGGCACTGAGACACTGCATACTTCGTTCAGCCAGGGAGAAAATAACACCGGCACGTACGACCGCCAGTCCACACAGCACGCAACATACAGACCACGGTGTACAGCTAGCTGCAGGGCAACTCCACCTCTTCTCTCCAGCAGGAAGTACTAGCTCTCCAGTCTCATTCTCCTCAGCACCATCGCTCTCGATCTTCGAAAACCAGACACGACACAGTTCCCCTGTCAATCAGAGCTTCAATTTAGCGCCAGATTTCAAAGTAAGATAACCACTGAAGCAAGGTCTACTGACCCATGTATCAATGTCAAAGACGTTTATTTCTTAAAAAGTGGATCACACACATGGCTTCCATCATTGGCGATGCACTGCTGAAGACTTTGCGGAACATTCTGATTTCGTTTTGCAACATTTCTGGAGAAATGGCCTCTATTTCTCCCCGTATTGTGGCTTGCTGATCATCAGCATTTTGGAGTCGACTTGGAACTACTTTGTTGTTGAGATGAGTACACGGAAAAATTCAGAGCTTGGAGGATCAGAAGAACTCGCTGTCCACTGGATATCATCGGGTCGTGCGATTAACCTAATTGAAAAGTGATGACTCGACATAACCATTGAATTACAGACGGTATGAGCTGTAGTCCTATCATGCTGAAATCGTATTGAGTCCAGACGGTTGTGTCCTTGCAGATTTGGAGTGGAACAATTGTTAGTTATGGCCGCATTTACACTCATTGGCCGTCCATTGGTATCGTAAACAAATATGGCCGGGTGATTCCAATGAACTGTCCAACAACACACCATATGACGTCGTTCGTGCTACCGTACGCCCTTTCATCAGTGATCTGCGGGTTTGTGTCTCAGTAATATTACACGATTCGTTAAATGACAAACTCAGTCTGATGAAAGTTTACCTCATCAGACACCACAAGGTTTGTTAGAAATGAGTCATTCTAGTCTATTCCGTTCTATAATATGAAGACATTGGGTCTAATGATCATATCTCCTAGCTCACAACTGTTTAGGCACTTGCAGTTTGTAATGATCATTAAATACTAATTTCACAGTTATCTGCAAAGATATTCGAAGGATTAGTAATGTTTTAGAATAATGGCAGATTCAACACTGTGTGATTCATTGCAGAGCATCACGAACTATTTGGATACTTTCCAGCATTCTGTCACTTCAGGTCCATTATGCTTCATCAATGATTAGAGAACGCATTTGAAGTCATTGTTGTATCTAGCTAGATATTGTCCTTCAGTCAGGAACACAGAAATGGCAATCTCTTTCACGTTGCGCAACGCTCTACACACGACTGAACTTCTACACTGTTTCAATACGCATCTGCACTGGCCGGGTTTCTGTCCTGAAATGGGCATACTGTGTGGGCCAGATTAGAAGCGATAGTGCCAGCTCATCTGTATTTTAGTGCGGTGGCTAAGTGGAAATGTAGTAGACTATATCCCGCAGGTCACCTTGTAGAATAATAGAAGAAATAAAATTTTCTGATGTCTGACAGTGCAGTGGAAATAGGAAGTAATTTAGTGACTGAAGTAGTTAATGTGGTACATCCATGTGTAGACCATAACTGCCACAGGATCCCATATTGATATGTTACTAAAAGACGAAATTCTAGAAGAAATGAATAACAACTGGTTTTGGATGATTCTTCGTGATTGAGGTTCATACGGAATTTCCTTTCATGGAATTTCAGATAGCGTTGCCATTTCTCTTGTAAATGTGTAAATTCAGGAAAAAAAAAAACAGAAAGCAAACAGACCTATCGCTGGTGTTTTACGTATTTTGCACATTGTTCGCGAGATACAATTACAGGCAGTGGCATGTTTGCTCTACGCCGCTGGTGCTATCTCCAGCTTAACGCGTGTTTGCAGCAGTTAAAGCGCTTACGGCGTTCGAGAAACAAACCCTGGCCATTCCGACGGGTCGGCGCCGGCCACGCCAGGCCACGATAAAAGGCCGGACGGTGCTATTGCGTACTAGGGGGTTCCCCAGCGCGCATCTAACGGCCGGATCAGCGGCAGTCAATCAGGCCTGCCAACTGCCCCGGGGTCGTTCCGAGCGCTCATGGCCTGTAACGGGAGGGACGCGCGCCATTCTCAGGGGTGGTACTCGTCTCGCTAGCTACAGTCTCGACATTTGGTGGGGATGGCACCAAGCCCAAGTAGTCGGCAACTGTGTAACTAAGCATATACTAAGCCAAGCGTCTTCCTCTACAATACCACTTAGAAACAAAGTAGAACCTCGATAATAATTGTCACTTTTATGTGTTTATCATGATGGCATCCTTGTATTTGATTCTCCTAGTATCTTTTGTCATCTCATACCAGAGTAATAAATATGTTATCGGCATTTAATCAGCTACATAAAACTTGTTAACCATAACGCCCTAAAATCGCAAGTAGCATCAGGCTTCAATGATCTTGGATTTTCGTTCAATTTTAACTTCACATTCCTACTGCTACAACTTCCTATAGGAGGTCAATAAGCGTTCTAATGACACTTTGAGAAGTTTTAAGTGCAGAAAACAAAGTGTGTGAGATACTAAAAGTTTGGCCTGTCCCTAGAGCATAACGCACAAGGCTCAAACTTGCAAGAGAAGAAAACACGCCGGCCGTTGTGGTCGAGTGGTTCTAGGCGCTTCAGTCCGGAACCGCGCTGCTACTACGGTCGCAGGTTCGATTCCTGCCTCGGGCATGGATGTGTGTGATGTCCTTAGGTTTGTTTTGTTTAAGTAGTTCTGAGTCTAGGGGACTGATGACCTCATATGTTAAGTCCCATAGTGCTCAGAGCCATTTGAACTATTTGAAGAAAACACTCCCAACACGGATCGAATCCGCACAACTAATTGATGAGAGCGGCTGGTAGATAGGCCAATCTCAGTATGGTTTTTATATGGTTTCCCACGCTCGTTCAGCCATATACTGTACTGGTCCCCACTTTCCGCTTCAGAAAACACTTTACACCAACGGTTTAAGCACGATACACACAGAACGAAATTCACACAATTCGCAGAAATGGGCTTTCCGCTTGTAAGTAACTCACGACTGAGGCGACAGGAAATACATCCAGCCGTAAAGTGAAATAAAATAAAATTGCCAAAATTTGAGTACAGTGGACTCTGGATCTGACGCAGGTAGAAACTTAGGAAAAGAGGATATACTAACAGGAGATTATAGACAACTTTTTTAAACTTAATGATGAAATCCTTTCAGCTGTATTTTGCAATACAAGCAGCTCACCATATTATCCCTGAAGCGCCATTTGGTATCGCCCTGCTATTGTGCCGTCCTCTGGCATATGTGTTCTCTCGGAGGGATACGGAGGAACAGCATGGGTATAGCACAAAGTTGTCAGTTTCGCAGACGTTGGATCCGCTACTTCTCATTCAATTCGCTTCGCAGTTGGCGTCACGAGGCTGAATGTCCCGTGTCTCAACACTCCCACCACGGAAAATTCACAGCTTGTAGATTTTAGCATAAATCTAATCTCTCTAATCTGTTTTTCGATATTCTTTACACAATCAAAATGAGATGAAACACTGTCTCTCCACTGCGCATATACTTTTCAGTCAATTAACACATCTCGAAGGGTCGTTTCAAGTAGGGAAGTGGGCGCATTGTCACTTTACATCAAGAAGGGTTTCCATTACAGGACATCGCTCTCCAAATTGGTGTACACGACAGAAGCTTTCGAACTCTAAATCGCTATCATGAGACACAAAATACAGAAGACCAGCCTCATAGTGTTTGATCGCATTTAAACAGTACCAGCCCAGCCGACGCCTACTACGTATAAATGATTCACTTTAAGTACCCTGAGGCGACGTATGTCTCACAGCAACCGCCTGCGTGCCCTTTTTGCAGAGATGGAGTGGGGAGATGGTTGGAGGACGATGTCGACTCTATATCTACATCTACATCTGCATGGATACCCTGCAAATCACGTTTATGTGTCTGGCAGAGGGTTCATCGAACCACCTTCACAATTCTCTATTATTCCAACCTCGAATAGCGCGCGGAAAGAATGAACACCTACATCTTTCCGTACGAGCTCTGATTTCCCTTCTATTATCGTGGTGATCGTTTCTCCCTCTGTAGGTCGTTGTCAACAAAATATTTTCGCATTCGGAGGAGAAAGTTGGTGATTGGAATTTCGTGAGAAGATTCAGTCGTAACGAAAAACGCCTTTATTTCAATGATGTCCAACCCAAAACCTGTATCATTTCAGTCACTCTCTCCCATATTAGGCGGTAATACAAAACGTGCTGCCTTTCTTTGAACTTTTTCGATGTACTCCGTCAGTCCTATCCGGTAAGGATCCCATACCACGCAGCAGTATTCTAAAAGAGGACAGACAAGCGTAGTGTAGGCAGTCTCCTTAGTAGGTCTGTTACATTTTCTAAGTGTCCTGGCAATTGCAATCTTTGGTTAGGCTTCCCCACAACTTTTTATGTGTGTTCCTTCCAATCTATGTTGTTCGTAATTGTAATAAAATGGTTCAAATGGCTCTGAGCACTATGGGACTCAACATCTTAGGTCATAAGTCCCCTAGAACTTAGAACTACTTAAACCTAACTAACCTAAGGACATCACACACACCCATGCCCGAGGCAGGATTCGAACCTGCGACCGTAGCAGTCCCGCGGTTCCGGACTGCAGCGCCAGAACCGCTAGACCACCGCGGCCGGCGTAATTGTAATACCTAGGTGTTTAGTTGAATTTACGGCTTTTAGATCTGACTGATTTCTCGTGTTACCGAAGTTTAACGAGTTTCGGACCCAACCGCGCGCGATCAGTTTAGCTTCTGGGAGTCCATTAGGCTATGTCTTCTTCTTCCACTCTATAATCCTCGTCCTCAGTGATCAGTTTGTTTCATGTGAGAATCAAATAACTGATTCATTGTATGTCATTTTTGCAATGCTTGTGTACCGCATTACCTCATGTTCAGTTAATGAAGGAGTGTCACGGACATATGAATGACTACACAATTACTAAATAATTCAAATTGTGGAGTTTAAGATACCCACTTAAATACACAGTGTTTGCGGGCGGACTGTCATACTAATCTCTTCCATTTGTTCGAGTACACCAAAATACGTAGGACTTTTTCAAACTGTAGAGGATTTTTCAAGGTACCGGACAACTAGTTTAATTTATTGATATATTTGATTTATCGAGGTTCGAATTATAAAGAGTGGATGGTACTTCCTGAGTTGTTCTTTCAACGATATTATTATTCTAGTTTTTGGAAGGAAAAGTATTGTTTGTAACTAATTTTGTGTTTTTTTTAATTTATATAATGTATATATTTTCTTGCATAACGTAAATGATATATTCATTATTCGATGCTATAGATGGATTTAAGTTTTTTCCTTTTAATAGAAGATATAACGTAAATGATATATTCATTATTCGATGCTATAGATGGATTTAAGTTTTTTCCTTTGAATAGAAGACTGACATAATAATTAACGCCCTTTGATGAAATGTAATGGAAGAAAATCTTGTCGGAATCACTGATGCTTTTTCACAGATGTTGCCCACATTGTATCACCGACTTTCATCGCCTCTCATGTTTCCAGTTAATTCTCATCCACGGAAACACAAAGATTATATTACGTTTTATATGTCTTCGTCCTCCAAGCGATATGAATATACTTTTCGCATTCCATACCAGTTCCGAGAAAGGGAACCGCAAACCAACCAGTTTACTTGTCATGTGCCCCATGGATCCTGACTGGTAATGCGCTTGCGAGTTATATTACTGGTGGGCTTCGGAAAGTGCCTAAGAACGCGATCAAAATGTTCAAGAAACATACGAAACATTGCATGAAAATTAACAATTTCTTTTAAGGAAACAGAAGTATTAATTGTAAAGTAACACATTGGTAGGCTGATTACTGTAAAAGAGTACAGATGTTTTTGGAGAAGACGTTCGATAGATCTGGAATAGCTTACCCAGTATTACTAGTCGACGCCGACCTATCGCTTTCTATATAGGAACTCAGTTCTTAGGTCATCCGGTTGGTTACCATTTCTACAAATTATATTAATGTTCTCAATAAATTTCTAATGATAATACACAAGATGGAAATTTTGGTCGATTTGGAAAAGCATACGTCACTCGATAGTGACAACCTTGAGTACCTGGTCCATCCCATATGTGTGTTTTAAGAAGACTTAAAATAATTGCTCTTCATGCTGCATCACTTGCAGAGCAGAGGAAAATCGAGTAGACTAGTTACTGAAAAATACAAACTGCGTGATATTGTAGCTTGACAGTTTGCATACTACTTCACTTTAATATTCTCGAAACAATAATTATCTGTAAAACGGTAATAATCTATCGAAAAAAAACAGGTCAATAGACAGAGGAAGAAAGTGGTGTTGGTATCAAATAGCAACTAATCACAGATAATAATATAATAATAGAGGCACCGAACAAGAGGACGTATGAAGAGAGACTAGGAAATATCCGAATACACGGACGCTTGTTAAAGCTTTAAGGCTCTATCGAAGAAATGGTTCAAATGACTCTAAGCACTATGGGATTTAATATCTGAGGTCCCCTAGACTTAGAAGAGATGGGGCTCCTGCACGCCCGCACCAACGTGGTGACCAAACCAAAAGTTCTACTGTCACCTACGTAAACATGTTAGTTATCTAGTAAGTGGATCACAGGATGCTGGGCTGTGATGTTATCCGTGCGTCTGGGTAAGACTACGCATTAACACGGTCCATCATGTGATAGATAGTGGACGAAACGCGAGTGAGGGTAGCGATTTGAAGAGCAGAGGGAAAAAAGTGCCATGGCTCGTGCCGTGGGAAAGAAAACCTCTGCGACAGTGGGGTGGGTAGTAAGAGCAGTAGTGGCTTACTAGCTGCGATAGTTCATGCAAGGTTGGATTTGTCAGTATGGGTATCATGCATCATTACCGTGGCAAGCGATGGCGATGTATCCCAGTTGCTGCAGCCGCTACATTCGTGGAACAATCACGATCGTTATACAGTAGTGGGAGATCGGCCATAGATCATCTCACTGTGTGGGGGATGTGTGGAGCTTGTCTGCATGCAGTGTACTGTACGGCTTCCCTGCGTGGTGCCAGTTATTCGGCAGTGTATTCCAGCTGGATATCCAGTAATGGGGTCTGATTAACAGGGGCTCGCCTGTACCGTTATGTTTGCGTATGCTTGGCCATAGATGTTAGGTCCTTACAAGTATGTCTTTTGGTCTTTTATGTTTCCATCTATGGTTGTGGTCGTAGTTCCCCAGATTCAGAATAAACGGGTTCTGCGAATGTCTGGAGGTGAGTTTGTGGATTACCTCCGTGAGAGTCTCAAGTCGGTATTCCCGGTGAAGGTCCGCGATGCGTGTGTATCGTGGAGCATTGATTATGATTTTGAGTTCTTTGTTTTTTATGAGCTGCAGACGGCGCAGGCGTGTAGGCGCAGCGTATCCCCAGACAGGAGCTGCGTACGTCATCAGGGGTCGGATAAGTGTCATGTACATGGACCTCGACACCCTTCTGTTCAGTGTGCTACGCCTGTTGAGCATAGGGTAAAGCTGTTTGAGCCTTGCGCTAGCTCGGTTGGTCATGTGTTGTATTTGGTTCCCCCAGAGTAATTTCCGGTCCAGCCAGACACCGAGGTATTTGACTTTCTCGCGGAAGCGTATTGGGCGTGCATGTAGAGTTATTGGTGTGCAATATCGGTGTTTGCGCAGTTGCTTCGGTCTTCTAGTGAACAGAATGGCTTCGCACTTGTCGACGTTTACTCTAACACGCCATTTTTCCAACCAAGGCTCAGCCACTCTGAGCGCAGTCTGTAGGCGTGACGTAATGTTTTATGGTTTCCAATCGTGCGCTAGGATGGCTGTGTCATCCGCGTAGGTTGCCATCGTTGTGTTGTGTGTGGTTGGGAGATCGTTTATGTAGGGGTTAAACAGAAGGGGCCCTAGGATGCTTCCCTGGGGTACTCCCGCGTGTATACCGTGTCGTGTCGATTGTTTTCCCTGCACGTCAGTGTTGAAACTCCTGTCTGTGAGGTATGAGTGTATTAGACGCACCAGCCCGTCGGGGAATCCCGCGTCGCTGAGTTTGCGAATGAGGCCGTTGTGCCATAGACGGTCGAAAGCCTTTTCGATGTCCAGGAACACCGCCCCTGTAGCTTTGTTTATGTTGAAGCCATATATTGTATGTTCAACGACCCGTAAGAGTTGTTGTGTTGTGGAGTGGTGATTCCTGAATCCGAATTGCTCCGGTCTCAGGATGTCATTTGTTATGCAGTGCCTAGTGATGCGTTTGAGAATCACCTTCTCAACAATCTTACTGAGCGAGCTCATAAGGCTGATGGGTCGGTAATTTTGTGGGAGGCTGTGGTCTTTCCCCGGCTTCCTGAACATCAGGACCTTGGCCGTCTTCCAAAAGGCGGGGAATTGTTGGTGTTTTAGTATGGCATTCGTTATGTGTGTTAGGTACTCAGTTGCTTTATCCGTGAACTCCTGGAGGACACGGTTTTGAATGCCATCATGACCAGGGGCTTTCCTAGCAGCGGAATGCATTATAGCCCAGGAGACTTCGGCTGTGCTACCATGTAGAATGTCGTCGCGCGATGGTTGGGCTAGAATGCGTGTAACCTCTTGGTCAGTAGCAAGTGTGAACACTGGATCTGATGGTACCAGGTTCGGTGTGAATGACGCTGCGAGTGTGCGGGCCATTAGTTCTTCTTTCTCTTCCGCTGAGTATGCAGGTCCGTCAGGCCCTTGAAGCGTTGGGGTGTATATTTCCTCCCTGGTGAAGTGTCGGGCTAGTTGTCATACGCCAGGTCGTGCGGTGTCCAGCCCTTCGAGTTTTTGGTTCCACTGTTGTGTTCTATGTGTTTGAATTTTATCGTGTATGATGTCCTGTAGCCTGTTAATGTGCCGTTTGAAGTACTGACGCCTGGTACGCTGCCATTGTCTCCTGAGGCGATTCCTCATTGAGATTAGGCCCAGGATTTCCTGGGTCAGGGCCGCACTGTGTTCTTGTGAGGTGCGATCAGGTATGGTGACTGCCATTGCGTCCTGGACGGCGTTAGTGAGGGCTTCTACTGCCTCGTCAATTTGTGCTGTTTCATTAGTTTTGTATATGGGTGGGATGTGGCTATCGAGCGTTTCCTTGAACAATTTCCAATTCGCACGCACGTTGTCCAACATCTTGCGTTGTTTCATGTGCTGCAGTGTTTCCTCAATGTATAGCATTACAGGTTGGTGGTTTGAGGGCAGATCGTTTTCAACGGAAACGTTGAGTGTCGATGTAATGCTCTTGATGAGGGCCATGTCTATCACGTCTGGCCTGTGTCCCCTCTGATAGGGAATGTGCGTCGGTTCAGTCGGCGCTAGTATAATGTAGTTTCTGCCTAGTGAATGTTCGTACAGTTTTTTGCCGTTGGGATTTCGTATGCGTGAATTCCATTCTGGGTGTTTTGCGTTCAGATCTCCAGCGACCATTACTCGCGGTGAAATGTTGAGTAGTGTGCTGATATCGCGTGTTGAAATGCCTACAGGGCTGTTGTATACCGATATCAGTGTGGTGTAGGCTCCGTCGAACTTGACTCCGACGGCCGTAGCCTTGATTTTTTCCAGTTCAGGGAGCTCTATGTTTGTGTGCTCAATGTCTTTGTGTATGACGATTGCAGTTCCACCTGCCACGGCGTCGCCCGGTCGGTCGGTACGATAGACGCAGTAGCCAGGAAAGTTTAATTGTTTGTGCGGTTTAAGCTTAGTCTCGCTCAGTAGCGCGACAAGGATTCCCTTGCGCTCCATGAACGCGGCAAATTCTGCCCTTTTGTTGTGGATCGAGTCTGCATTCCAGAACAGGATCTGTGATAGTGTGAGAGGGTTTGCGTTATGGGCCGGGTGTAAGACTTAGAACTACTTAAACCTAAGTAACCCAAAGCATCACACACATCCACGCCCGAGGCAGGATTCGAACCTGCGACAGTAGCAGCCACGTGGATCCGGAATAAAGTGCCTAGAGCCGCTCGGCCACAGCGGCCGGCTCTCGAGGAAATAATTTTCTGATTAGATCCGCGGCACACCTTCTAATTTAATGCAATTCGTCTAACTACTCATGCTATAAGTTGTTACCGAGTGAGGCGTCGCAGTGGTCAAACATTGGATTTACATTCAGGAAGACAGCGATTCACATGCCCGTACGGTCATCCAGATTAAGGTCTCTGCCGTTCCCGTGAGCATCTTATGGTAAATGATCGGATTGTACCCTTGAAAATAGGACGCTCGATATCCGTCAGCAATCCGAACTCCGTCTATAAAAACCTTGTAGTGGATGGGACCGTAAACGCTGCTTTCTCCCTTCCAGCGTTTCTAACGACCATCCGTTTCTGACATCTCGGTCGCAGAACTTGATAGCACTAAGATACCCAGATCATATGGCAGTATTAGGTCGTGAATTTAACCAGCCCACTATCGAACGGGTAAACCGTGGGTACGTCATTGGCGGTAAGGGCAAGCAACCTTGCGAAGTAATGCCAAAAACTTCCTCCGGAAACCGCCACGAACAGCTAGACCGACAGTTTTCACTCTAAATAAATATCCTAGATCGGATGCAAGAACATATAGACAATCACCGCTAACGGCAGTACGTCGCAGGGTACTAGAGCACAACCTAAGTACAAAAATTATGACATTCCTGGAGGTAACCAGGCTTCACACAGTGAATCAGCTCAGATTCAGAAAACTAAGATCAGTCATGTAAAACAAAGCTAGCTATATTCACAACAGTTGCTCGAGGCATATTTGGTAAAAGGACCTAAAGCGTTATACTGGCCAGCGAATGTTCCACAGAAACGAAAGTTGTGTGTCTCGAGGTACCGTAATAGGACCTGTGATGCTTTATTCTATATAAAATCTGTATCAGATAGGATCAGCAGCATTATAAAATTGTGCGCTGACAGTTGAGATGTGTAACGGAAAGTGTCCCACAAAGAGTGGAACAGTACTTCAAAAAAATGGCTCTGAGCACTATGGGACTCAACTGCTGTGGTCATAAGTCCCCTAGAACTTAGAACTACTTAAACCTAACTAACCTAAGGACAGCACACAACACCCAGCCATCACGAGGCAGAGAAAATCCCTGACCCCGCCGGGAATCGAACCCGGGAACCCGGGCGTGGGAAGCGAGAAACAGTACTTCCATTCGGGTTTTGAATGGGAGCTTTCTTCAAATGTCGATAAATGTAAAACGAGAAATAACTTTGTAGTATCTGATTACAAAATTACTGGTGAATATCTACAGCACTTGCCATCGTATAAGTATTCCGAGGTAACGGGGAACTCCTCCTTCCCCTCTCTTCAAAGAACCAAACTCGCACATGTAAAACAGTTTGAAATGTGATTACGTTATCAAGATTTAAGAGCTGATTAACTGTTATCTTTTCATTATTTTATTGGTGTTTGAACAGAGTAAAAGTTTAGAATAATGTGAAAGAAAGAAACGTTTAAGATCTGGTGGAAGGCGCAAAGTGCTCTGATTATTACATTCTGATGACCATGCACTGAGTAACTGGAGCTCCATTTTAAGGAAATGTAGGTTTTCACGCATGTCAGTTTTTATGACGTCCTATTTCCTGAACAATGTGTCGAACAATGATATAATTTTGCAGGTACCTTTAGACTTATATGCGGATATTGCTTCAAAGAAGATGCTAATATATATAGTAGAAGAAGAATTTTGCTGGGTAAACAGAGACAATATAGTGAATGTCGCACTTATATCGTTAATATGTGAGACATCAGCGAGAAGATGTTTCGAAATGGTTTAAAATTAAGTAGAAAGTTTATTGGAGGTCTTCGCGCTACAAGACATACACACAATGTCTAATAAGTCAAGTATTAGACGTGTTGTATTAAAACTTTAATGTAAGATTATACCTCTTAATGTACAAATTTTTTTAATCTTAGGCAATAATTATATGAAGTACCGAAAATGAAACTTTTTTGCCCCTGGAAGGCGGCAGAGAGACAACCCTCAGTTGATATCCGGTGACGTTTTATCCATTTAGTCACACAGATATTAAGAAAAAACATATGAAATGGGACGACAACGTAAAATCAATAACAGGGAATTCGAGCGGATGACTTACATTTGGTGGAAGGGTTATGGGTAAGTGCGGTAAATTTTTAAGTGAAATAACATATAGAACTGTGAGCCGTGCGTGGCTCATGTTCTCGCCATCATGTATTTTACACCCTGTTTTTAACGTACTTCCACCTCACTACGATAATTTAAATTACTGGTGTCACTGAGTTGCTGCATTGCCTGACCGTGAGAGGCGCTGCCAGCGCGTATCGATAATCCCCTCTCGTAGTATCTTTGCTCGACTGCTATTACTTCCCGGTCGTTGTCTGTCGTAAGCCAGTTCGGGTCGCGAGTTCGGGCTGCCAGTCAGTTGCAACGCGTCTGGAGTGCAGTCTGGACCTGCCAGTCGGGGAGTTGCAAAGCGGCACTAGTGCAGTTGGGTTGGAGCTGAGAGGTCTGCGTCGACATGGCTCGCCCGACCGTTGCCGCCATGCATCACTTGAGCCGGGCCACGGTCTTGGTGGATCGTCGTTCAGTCGTCCTACCGGACCACCGATCGTTCATGAGTCGGGTGTGTGTGTGTGTGTGTGCATCGACTCCCGATTGATCTTCGTGCATGCTTAGTTACTGTTGGGTATCGTTCCCGTCTTCGCTTAGTTACTGTTGGGTATCGTTCCGGTCTTCGCGCCAGTGTTTGTCAGGTTGTGTGTGTAGTTGGCGGTATTTCCACTGACGACTATTTTAAAAATGGTTCAAATGGCTCTGAGCACTATGGGGCTTAACATCTTAGGTCATCAGTCCCCTAGAACTTAGAACTAGTTAAACCTAACTAACGTAAGGACATCACACACATCCATGCCCGAGGCGGGATTCGAACCTGCGACCGTAGTAGTCCCGCGGTTCTGGACTGCAGCGCCTAGAACCGCACGGCCACCGCGGCCGGCGACTATTTTAGATGTTGTCGGCATTCTGAGGACAGTCAGTCGATTGGTGCGGATCAGGGAGGATATCTCCGTGCGGTGCAGTCGGCTAGGTTCGCTGGCGGTCCCTGCGTAGTGTCGGAGCGTGTGTGGAGCTGTCCAATCGCTACGAGCTTCGTGGCTCACCGACCCAGGACGTCAAAGCTGAGTGGTGTGTTAAGTACCCATGCCACGTCCGTTTATGTTGTGTCGTTCGTTTCGGTGGTTCGCCGTCGGGGAGCTTTATCTGTGAGCAACAAGGTGTGTTTGTAGTGATGAAATCGAGCCGCCGAGCGGCGGAATTAACTATATTGTTTCACTAAAATTCAAGTGCACCAGCGGAATTTTCTGCCTTCTGGCCGTTAGTGTTCCGGTTACTTTGGTAAGTGCGGAACATGTTTAAGGGAAATAACATATGGAACTGCAGTGTGACAAACTGTAGATTGTGGTTGTAGTGTTTGGAGTCGTTACATCGTATCAATCACAACAGACGTCGAGCTAATTCAGAAACGTTCAGCTAGGAGCGTTGTGGGTCGGTATAACACAGATGAAAGTATAATGGAAATACTTGCAGATCTTCAACGGGAATCCATTTGAGGAATGCACAGTTGTCTTAAAAACCCTGAGGAGTAAATTTAGGGAAACTGTTTTTGACCCTTATGCTGCCACAAACGCACGTCTTGTGCAAGGATCACGAGAAATACACAAGAGAGACTGAGTATATATAGAGGAGCTCAGGACGCGAATGGAATAAGAAAAAAATCAATAATTCTGGTACAATGGGTACCGTCCAAAGTGGCATGCGAAGTATGTATCTAGATTTAGAATAATGCAGCACCTGGTACACACATATATAGGATGCACAATAAACGACATAACAGATTGGCATTAGCTTATATGCCTGTAGACTATTGTACTACTGGTCCAGTTACATTGACGTGAGCATCGCCTGTGTTCGACGTCAAGTCACAGACGTCAAGGTGGCAGCACTGGCAGTGGACGGTATATAAATGGTGTCCGGTGGGAGGGGGCGGGGGCAAGTTGTTGTAGTAATGCGAATATGGTACGATTTATGTGACGTCCAAAAGGTTATGATCATTCCATTTCCGGCCAAAGATGGAAGCATTTCCGAAATGGCTAGGTTTGTAAATCGTTCGCTTGCCGCCAGGGTTAAAATATATCGTGGATGGCAAAACAGAGTTATCCAAAACCGGCGCCGAGGCACCTGTAGTGCAGCACGGACCAGAAATGACAGGGTTGAACGATGGAGATTTATACGGGCGAATAGACATGTGACTGTTGAGCAGCTGACGGCCAAGATGAAGCATGGGGCTAACAACAGTGTCTCCCCAACTACCGTTCAGCGAAGATTGCTGCGTTAAGGCGTCAGCAGCAGGCTCCAGGTTCATGCATCCGTGCTGAGTGTTGTTCATAGATGGCGAAGGCTGGAATCAGCACTCCATTACTCCATTAATGCTACCGGACATCCAGAGAGTGGCCACATGTTGCCTTTCGGGATGAAACCTTTTATACTTCATCGGACATATGGCTTCTGAAAGCAAGCACACTGCAACAAGTATACTCTGCTTCATCTCGTCGTTCTGGAAGGTACATTGGATCGACGCAACTATGAATCTATCCTTGGGGCTATGACCAACCACTACATGCAGTTTGTTTTTCCACGCACTATGTCTTCTTCCACCAGGACAATGCAAAGTGTCCATCAAATCGCAGTTTACGTGAGAGGCTCGAAGAGCACCATTATAAGTTTACAGTACTTCCCTGGCCATCAAACTCCCCGGATATAAACCCAGTCGAGAATCTCTGGGACTACCGCGATCGGGTAGTTCGAGTCATGGATCCTGCACCAAGAAACCTAGTGCAGCTTGCACCGGCACTGTGGCCGGCATGGCTCCAAATCCCTGTCGGTAACTGCCGGAACCCTTTTCCTATACGCCTCGCGGTACGCGCTGCAAAATGTCGTTATTCAGGCTTTTGACAGGTGATCGATCACATTAATGCCGTTGGACAGTGTAGTACGGGCAAACTATTTATAGTTTCTTGTTTTCTCAGCTTCAGTTAAAGCTAATGCCAGGATGGTCCCAACGAAAAGGGCACTGCAATTTTCTTGTCCATTCTCAGCGTGTGAGACGTCTCTAACGACCCTGTTGTTGAGGGTTCGAGCAATTTTAATCCTCCTCTGACAAGCGTCAGAGCCATATGTAAAAATTCAAGCATAAAAAGTAAAATATTGTGTTTCTAGGGAGCTTCCAGCATTTACTACACAGCTACTGTTTTTGACTTCTGAAATAGCGTGGAACTGAATATTTTTACGTACCTTGAATCATTTCATCCGTTTCTCTCCGTCTGAACGCCAGAGTTCTTAAAGGATTTTTCCTCGAGCAGAGTTAAACTCTTTCAAATTAAAAGAGTGGTAAGGCTGGCTTGGACCTTAGCTCGTTAATCAACTCGCAAATTTCCCCATCGGAAACTTGACGTAGCCTCTTGGTCAGCGAAATCGGCATCACCAATCCCCTTTAATCATGGTTAATGTAAATGCTCTTTTAAATCGTTCCGCTGAAACGAGAGAGACTTTTTTGTAAGAAACGGAGAATATTACACTTTCCCTCTTGCTCGCAGAAATAATGATGCAAATTTTGAAGACTTGAATATTTCCTTTGGAAGTATGTCACACGTGCTTTTATACTTTAAAGTGAACAGTGGGTGCAGTTACTACAATAGTTCACTCACAAGGACGCCCAACGTATCTGATTGCAATACTCATTACGCATAGTGCTTCTGCAGAAGGCTATATTTACTTATGATAATATCATCACCATGTCACGCCAGAGCTTTTAAGTGCAAGTAATTCCTGATGGAGTTCATAACGATTTGTACTAGTTTTGAGACAGAGAAACACATGCCTGACTGCAGCAAACAAAAATTCTAAGGATAGATGTAGACTACCACACTTCGAATGTTGCTGAATCCCTCATTTATTAAACGTTGCAATCTTCTTCTTAGAGAAGTATTTCTTGTGAGTCTCATTGAACTCAGATGGGCACAAACATTTGTTACTCCACTGAAAAGTGTATGACGAACTATTCATGCTGGTTTAGTACGCACGCAAAATCTATACTAAGCCTAGTTAAAGTATCATACTTACTTTAATGCTGTTAGTACATGATGAAGAGTGCAGGAACGTTGTCACTGGAAATAAGTAAAGATTTTTACTGACGATGATCATATAGATCGAAACCAGTTCTAAAATTTAAAAAAAAACTGCAATCAAAGACTGTCATAAATTCTAGAAGTCGAAAACAACGGGTCATCCTGCTCTTCGTATTATGTGATATATCGCCACAGATCTGTCGCGTTTCATATGGAAATTTGAATGAGCATCTCAAACTGAAAAGCAAAAAACATGCTGAAAATTTTAATGGTGTCTTGTTCCGAAGTTAACACTAGTCACTAGAATCGACAGACTCGAGTTAAATCTACAGAATTTAGGGATCAGCGATGTTTCAGGCTAACTTTTGCTGGTGATCGTTTGTCGCTTTATATTCGGTATTCTTCGAACAGCTGTCTGCAACTGAAATTCCGTGCATCTATCTCTGCATGACTGAAATTTATTTATAAATACAACATTTGTCTAACTTCATTTCATTTTTGTCTGGAAATAAAAATAATTAATATTACCACAGCTGTATTTCAAATTTTCTTGTGTCCGTCGCTAGTGTACAATACAGGCTGCATAAAGGTCTTGAACCCAAACCGATTTCACAATAAAGAACAAACTGATCACCATCTTAAATTGTGAGAACTTTGGCAGGGAAGACGAATGGTCGACATCGGTTTATTGGGAGAATTTTAGGAAATAGTAGATCACCTGTAAAGGAGACCGCATAGGGGACGGTTGTGCGACCTATTCTTGAGTACTGCTCAGGTGTTTGGGATCCGTACCAGCACGGACTGAAGGAATACCTCGAAGCAATTCAGAGGCGACGTGCTAGGGTTATTACCGGTACGTTCGAACAACACGTAAATGTTACGGAGATGCTTCGTGAACTCAAATAGGACTCACTGGAGAGAAGGCGACATCTTTTCGAGAAAGAGTATTGAGGAAATTTAGAGAACCCATATTTGACACTGACTGCCAAACGATTGTATTCCGTCCAACAGACATTGCGCTTAAGGACCACGAAGATAAGATATGAGAAATTAGGGTTCATACGGAGGCATATATAGTAGTTTTTCCCTCGCTCTATTTGTGACTGGAACAGGAAAGGAAATGACTAGTAGTGGTATAGGGTACTCTCCCCACGCACCTTACGGTGGCTTACGCAGTATACAGGGTGCCCCATTGGTAGTGACCGGGCCAAATACCTCACGAAATAAGTATCAAACGAAAAAACTACAAAGAATGAAACTCGTCTAGCTTGAAGGGGGAAACCGGATGGCGCTATGGTTCGCCCGCTAGATGGCGCTGCCATAGGACAAACGGATATCAACTGCGTTTTTTAAAATAGGAACCCCCATTTTTTATTACATATTCGTGTAGTACGTAAAGAAATACGAATTTTTTAGTTGTACCACTTTTTTCGCTTTGTGATAGTTGGCGCTGTAATAGTCACAAACGTATAAGTACGTGGTATCACGTAACATTCCGCCAGTGCGGATGGTATTTGCTTCGTGATACATTAGCCGTGTTAAAATGGACCGTTTACCAATTGCGGAAAAGTTCGATCCTGGACGACATCGTCCAAGTGCCCGGACCGTTCGCCGGATTGTTACGTTATTTAAGGAAACAGGAAGTGTTCAGCCACATGTGAAACGTCAACCACGACCTGCAACAAATGATGATGCCTAAGTAGGTGTTTTAGCTGCTGTCGCTTCTAATCCGCACATTAGTAGCAGACAAATAGCGCGAGAATTGGGAATCTCAAAAAGGTCGGTGTTGAGAATGTTACATCAGCATCGATTGCAACCGTACCTCATTTCTATGCACCAGGAATTGCATGGCGACGACTTTGAACGTCGTGTAGAGTTCTGCCACTGGGCACAAGAGAAATTAAGGGACGAAGACAGATTTTGTGCACGCGTTCTATTTAGCGACGAAGCGTCATTCACCAGCAGCGGTAACGTAAACCGGCATAATATGCACTATTGGGCCACGGAAAATCCACGATGGCTGCGACAAGTGGAACATCAGCAACCTTGGCGGGTTAATGTATGGTGCGGCATTATGGAGGAAGGACAATTGGAGCCCATTTTATCGATGACAAACTAAATGGTGCAATATATGCTGATTTCCTACGTAATGTTCTACCGATGTTACTACAAGATGTTTCACTGCGTGACAGAAAGGCGATTTACTTCTAACATGATGGATTCCCGGCACATAGCTCGCGTGCGGTTGAAGCGGTATTGAATAGCATATTTCATGACAGGTGGATTGGTCGTCGATGCACCATACCATGTCCCGCACATTCCCCGGATCTGACGTCCCCGGATTTCTTTCTGTGGGGACAGTTGAAGGATATTTGCCATAGTGATCCACCGACAACGCCTGATAACATGCGTCAGCGCATTGTCAATGCATGTGCGAACATTACGGAAGGCGAACAACTTGTTGTTGAGAGGAATGTCGTTACACGTACTGCCAAATGCATTGAGGTTGACGGACATCATTTTGGGTATTTATTGAATTAATGTGGTATTTACAGGTAATCGCGCTGTAACAGCATGCGTTCTCAGAAATGATAAGTTCGCAAAGGTACATGTATCACATTGGAACAACCGAAATAAAATGTTCAAACGTATCTACGTTCTGTATTTTAATTTTAAATACCTACCTTTTACCAACTGTTCGTCTAAAATGGGGGGGCCATATGTTTGTGACTATTACATCGCCATCCATCACAAAGCGAAAAATGTGGTCCAACTATATTTCCTTACGTACTACACGAATATGTAATAAAAATGGGGGTTCCTATTTAAATGAACGCAATTGATATCCGTTTGATCTATGGCAGTGCCATCTAGTGGGCCACCCATAGCGCTATCTGGTGTCCCCCTTGAAGCTAGACAAGTTTCGTTCTTTGTAGTTTTTTTGTTTGAAGCTTATTTCGTGAGATATTTGGCCCGGTCACGATCAATGGACCACCCTGTATATGTAGATGTAGATATAGATGTAGATCTACATGATGAAATTTCTACAGTTGTTAACACATCAACAAAAACTATTTGTGTAATAATTAAAGGAAAACCTACTACATCTCTCCATCTCTATATGTTGTGTTCAGTAACACAATTTGAACTGAAAGTTCCATCCTCTGTTACTGTGAGAATGACTAAATAACCCTGACTGACTGTTGTGTAATAAACAGCACCCTTCTGTGGTACAACACCCCTTCTTCACCCATAGTGTCTGATATTATGTGAATAATGTATCCCCGTTTAATTTCTTTGCTGTGTGTTCAAATACTCTATGCGTGAAGGACTGACAATTAATTTTATGTGATGGTTGACAATTTTGTATTTTACATTATAATAGAAAACAAGAATAACATAATCGAAACAGCGTAAAAATGTAAAGGGGTTTGTGGCCCTAAATCTAAGTCGTGTAAAATAAGAACTATTGAAACACAAGTAAAAGTGTGTTTTGCGGTGTAATTATTATAATTTTTCACTATGGAATCACAGCCAATGGAATTAAATAAAATGCTTTTACGAATCACAGTTTGTTTTACTACTGATTAGTTCAGTTTTAGTGTCTCCCACTATTTACGTAACCGCTCATTCAGTCAGGAGCTAACTTTTGGATCACGACGTAACAACTTCCCTCAAATTTGTCTTAAATATGCTGTGCATGTATGAGAATGCAGGCTTTCTCGGCGAATCTCAATGAGAAAATCTTCTCGGGCTGACAGCTGAGCCAATGTGGCGGCGTATGGAATAAACAGGCCGCACTGAGACTAGACGCCAGGATCTGGGGAGTGTTATGGCCATCGGAAGTGTTTAAGCTCAGAATAGTGTTCGTGGAACCACTCTGAAGCAATTCTGGACTTGTGGGGTGTCGCATTGTACTGTTGGAATTGCCCAAGTCCGTCGGAATGCACAACGGACATGAATGGATGCAGGTGATCAGACAGAGTGCTTACGTAGGTGTCACCTGTCAGAGTCGTATCTAAACGTATCACAGATACCATATCACTCCAACTGCACACGCCCCACATCATTACCGAGTCTTCAACAGCTAAAACAGACCCCTGCTGACATGCAGGGACCATAGATTCATGAGGTTGTCTCCATATCCGCACGATACAATTTGAAACGAGGCTCGTCGGACCAGGCAATATATTTCCAGTCGTCAACAGTTCTATGTCCGTGGCGACGGGTCCACGCGAGGATTAAAGCTTTGTATCGTGCAGTCTTCAACGGTACACGAGTGGGCCTTCTGCTCCGAAAGCCCATATAGATGATGTTTCGTTGAATGTTTCGCACGCTGTCACTTGTTGATGGCCCGGCATTGAAGTCTGCATCAATTTGCGGAATTGCTGCACATCCGTCACGTTAACCATTCTCTTCAGTCGTCGTTGGTCCCGTTCTTCCAGGATCTTTTTCCGGCCGCAGTTATGGCGCAAATGTGATGTTTTATCGGATTCCTGATATTCGCAGTACACTATTGAAATGGGCGTACCGGAAAGTCCCCACTTCATCGCTACCTCGGAAATGCTGTGTCCCATCGCTCGTGTGCCGTCTAAAACACCAAGTTCCAGCACACTTAAATCTTGATAACCTGCCATTGTAGCAGGAGTAACTGATTTAACAACTGCGCCAGACACATGTTGTCGTATATAGGCGCTGCCGACCGAAGCGCCACACTCTGCCTGTTTACATATATCTGTATTTGAATAAGCATACCTATCTATAACAGTTTCTTTGGCGCTTCGGTGCACATCACCATCTATAACCGTGTTATTCCATTGAATGACACACTAAACTATCTCCGGCTAGCGCTACATCGCCAACTAGCTTGGAAACGTCATCTACTAACCATTCAACAGAAAGACCACAACAGATTAAAACTACTATAAGACAACCTTAGGCTTGCACTCCTCCACTATACTCCACACCTACAAAACCTTGATCCGACTCATCCTCTAATACGTAAATGATGCGTTGATATCCGCTACACCTAACTTCTATTAGTCCCACCAAATCCATAAATATTATACACGCCACCATGCTTTCCGTTTAAATTCCTACCATCTCATCAAATTTCCATCCTTCCTCACCGACATCGAAAACCTCTGCACATCCTACGCTATCCGCCAACTAGATTCCAGTAACCCCAATGTATTGCTCCTCCTCCCTCCCCATTGGTCAGCCTTTTCAAACACATCTCACTATTCCTACACCTACCCAATCCAACTTCAACCGATTCCCTTTCCCAGCCAACGGGATCCACCCCAACATTAATCCGTTCTAGCAATTATGATTTCCAACCCATCTCATTCCATACCTGATCTTCATCTTGCCACCCTCTTCCCTACCAACCTCTACCCATCCCATCCCCTGTTCATACCATGGCTCTTCCCACTCACCAGTATACTCTTCTCCCTCAGTCTTGTCATAACTCACCCCAATATCTAACTTTATCTCCTCCTTTCCTACCCAATGGACCAGGCGTATTTCAGCCTTTTAGTGAAAGTGCAGTGCTTCTTTTAATGAACGGCGCCATGATTTTTCATTCTGTGTGAAACACCTCTTTTTTTTCTTTTTGCCTTTACTTGTTAGTACTTTAATTTAAAACAAAGAAAACTGTATTTTTGTGTAAATACCACTATACCACTACCTTCTCATGGATTATAAGGGATTTTTAACTTCGTATCTTTAATTTCTTGTTTTCATGCCTCTTGTTTGTATTGTAAAGGCCTTGGGCTGAAAAGTAGGACACTGTAAATTTGGCAGGCCAAACGTGTGGGTCGAGGGGGATGAAATAACAGTAAAGAAGAGTAACGTCTTGGGTGGCCGGACCGGCACACAGTTTTAATCTGCCAGGAAGTTTCATATCAGCGCACGCTCCGCTGCAGAGTGAAAATCTCATTCTGGAAACATCCCCTAGGCTGTGGCTAAGCCATGTCTCCGTAATATCCTTTCTTTCAGGAGTGCTAGTTCTGCAACGTATGCTGGAGAGCTTCTGCGAAGTTTGGATGGTAGGAGACGAGGTACTGGCGGAAGTGAAGCTGTGAGGACGGGTCGCGATTCGTGCTTGGGTAGCTTAGTTGGTGGAGCACTTGCCCGCGAAAGGCAAAGGTCCCGAGTTCGAGTCTCGGTCCGGCACACAGTTTTAATCTGCCAGAAACTTTCATATCAGCGCTCACTCCGCTGCAGAATGAAAATCTCATTCTGGAAACATCCCCTAGGCTGGGGCTAAGCCACGTCTCCGCAATGTCCTTTCTTCTAGGAGTACTAGTTCCGCAAGGTATGCTGGAGAGCTTTTGCGAAGTTGGGAAGGCAGGAGACGAGGTAATGGCGAAAGTGAAGCTGTGAGGACGGGTCGTGAGTCGTGCTTGGGTAGCTCAGTTGGTATAGCATATGACCGCGAAAGGCAAAGATCCAGAGTTCGAGTCTCGGTCCTGCACACAGTAGCACTTGGATGGTTGGTCATCTAGGTATGCCGTGTGCTGTTGGCAAGCGGGATGCATTCAGCCCTTGTGAGGCCAATTGAGGAGCAACTTGACTGAGAAGTAACGATACCGGTCACGAAAAATGACAACGGCTGGAAGAGCGATGTGCTGACCACATGCCCCTTCATATCCACATCCAGCGACGCGGCGGTCGGCCGGTGCCATTGGGCTTTCAGAGACCTGTTCGGATGGAGTTTAGGTTTTCATTCGTACTTAGCTATTAGATCCAGTATGTTCTGTAATATGTTTTGCGTCTTCTAGTCTTTGCCTCTGCTACTCTTCCTCTCTGCCGTTCCTCCTGACAATAACTTGCTTATCTCTGTATACCGTAGCACATGTTCCACTAATCTGTCCCCTCTTCTCATCAGTATTCAGGGTAGATCTCTGATCAGTCCTATCACACTTTGTACTTCATCTAATTACTTGATTTTTTAACATTCTTTGCCGTAGCCACGTTTGAAATGCTTCCTTTTTATTCTTCTTCAAGTTTTCCGATCGACCACCTTCATTAGTATACTGTGCTCTACCCCTGACGGACACTTTCGCATTTCTTCTTCATTTCCGTAGCAGTTTATCAGGAAAGACCTTTTATCAAAGAAAGCTCTCTGCACATGTACTGATGCACATCTGACACTTTTCTTTGTTACCGGCATCTTGGGAAAACTTGCATCCAGAACAGAAGACTTCCTATTCTCGTACTAGTGCTCCCAATTATTTGGTAAATTTTTAAACCCGAAATTTTTCAAAGAAAAGCTTCTGTATTTTATGTTACGTAATTTACTGTTGTGACGAACATATGAACGTTTTCAAGAATTTTATTGAGCGTATGCAAGTAAGGACTTGCTGTTTTTGTATAAAAAATCATGAGACGCAGTGAACTCATTCTTTTGAATACTCTGCATTGTAAGAAAGACTCTACGACATCACTTTAGCCCCTGAAGCGCTAGACCTCTCATGAACAACGGATATTCTCTGTGCATCAATTCTGTACCGCGTGGATTTCTACAGCGGCAATTTGCATTACATGCTGAGAAAAAATTACACTCGTGTAAAAAACTTAAGGACGAAAGCAACTTTCGCATTATGTCATTGACAAGTAACGCACATCGATGAAACTTGGACTAAGCATAGAAAGAACTTTCTTAAATTTAATTTTTGTGGAGGTTCACAGCCTCGATGTGCTTTGAGACTGGAAACAGGGTCTTAATAACCCGAATTTTTTAAAATCATATATCCGATTTGTCAGTTTCAATCTTTGGTCATTTTCGAGCGTCCAGCTTCATTTTACATTATTATACATGTACTAGCGACATTATAATAAATGTACCAGCGACGAAACTTAAGATACATGCTTGAAAATGAGCAAAGGTTGAAATTACGCAATCGCATACGTAATAAAAAGAGTACACCGTACCTGGATCATGTTTTCACTCTCAAAAGAGAAATAACTGCTACAGCATAGTACAATACAGTACAGTACAGAAGGCAACTGAAAGAAATACTCAATGAGACGTACAGGACTGACACTCTTATTCAAAGATAGTAATTACATAGAGGTTACCACGATTCATGTCACCCCGTTCCATACGTCTCCCATCGATGTCAGTTGGATGGAACTGGCAGACGAGTTCGTTCGCCGAATATCCTCCCGTTCCGAGAGCACCTACACCTGCGCAGTTCGAGCGGTCGCGCATTGTCATCCATAAAAAAGGAAATTAGTTCAGTCTGCACCACAGAAAAACACACATAGGGAAGGTGTACAGTGAGAACAATACTGACCAGTGACAGTGCCGTGTTCAAAGGTTTGGAAGTACTCATGCTACGGTATGCATCCCCACACCATACCACCTGGGCCTTTTAAACTATCAGGTTCGACAGTGCTGTGTGTACCCTCATATGGCGAGAGGTGGAAACATTTAATGCAGACAGGAACATTGTCTAGTGTGATTGTTATTTGGTCAAGGTGTTATGGTGTGGGGAAGCGTAGTGTTGCGTGGTCACCTCCAAATCTTTGAACACGGTACCCTCATCAGTCACCGTTGTTGTGACCCTGTACTGTTTCCCCACGTGGGTCTTTTCAGTTGTGCATTCGGCCCTGACTTTCTTCTTTTTCACGGATGACAGTGTGCGACCGCATAGAACAGCGCAGGAGTATGATCTCTTGGAACGGGAGGATATTTGGCCAACGGACTAGGCTGCTCGTTCCCCCGATTTAAGTTCTATGGAACAAACGTGAGACACCGTTGACGACGTACTGCAGTACGTACACATAGACCGACGACCATTCAGCGGGTGCCAACAGCTCTGGTGGAGAAAGTGAACGCGCTACCCCAAGAATTACTTACCAACCTCGTGGCCAGCATGGGAGGACGCTGTAGAGATTGCATTCCCAACCGTGGTGATCACAGACCCTTCTAAGAACCATATTTCGCACTTTATAAAGTCTAGCGGGAAGTTGTAAATCGCCTTTACTTGCATGTAGTTATTATCTTTGCGTAAGAGAGTCACTTCTCCCCGCCTCGTTGCATAGTTATTTCAGTTTCTGTCTAGCCTATACTGTAGCATTTGTTTCTATGTATGTATGGTTCGAGTTTCATCGAGCTATGTCCCTTGGTAGTGACGTCATGCAAAAGCTACTTTCATCCTTACGTTTTGCGTATCAATTTACATTCATGTAATTGTATGTGCAATATACGCAGCAAGACGTTTTTACTGTCAAAAACAGTCTTTGTCACAATTTATTTATAACGGTGACCGGTTTCGACCACTACTGTGGTCATCTTCAGGCCTAAAAGTCGTATACAAAGCTTTAATCAGAGGGCTACATACATTAAAGAAAATACATAGATTTTTAAAATTATTAAGACCTTTAGGAAATATTTTATCTTTACTTTGTAATTTTATTTCGCCAAACATTATTTTATGACTGAATATCTGTTTTTAGAATGTTTGCTTATATGCGTTAAGACTGCACATTGCTAATTCACATCCCTTTATTTTTAACACTACGGCTCATAGTATTAAAATTTTAAATTCCTTCCATTTTCATTATTTTTAATTGTTTATCACACAGGCATGCAACATAAGATGTAGCAGTGCTTCTTAAAAATTGTCACATGTAAAAAAAAATGGAATCTACATACGAACTTCATAGACAATATTTCATAAATATGCACACCTACTGTGCCCTCTCGATTTTTAGCACTTTTTTAGTATTGATCAGTGAGAATTATTATGTAATCTATGTAAGTGGAAGTCTCTTATTACACCAGTAAGTCGTATGTGTGCAGCATGTACTATACATGTCAGTTAACGATTATTGCAGCCTACTCATTGAAAATCGTTTCAATAAAGACATGTTGTTGCTCAATAGTACATGGTCTGACGTGACAGTCTTCGCCATTCCACTTTCGCAACAACTTCGTTAGAAAGAAACCTGCTGCTAGTCCTTTGCACTGGCGTTTATCTTCAGCATGGCAACCACTACTTTGCCTATCGACTTCACTACAACTTCAGTGGAACGAAGCCTGCTGCCACATTTTTGGAATGGCGTCCAACTTCACCATGGCAACCAGTGGTTCACTAACAGGCCTTGAGAGGGCAACCCATGTACTGTCAAAACGAAGTTCATTTATCCTGCATGTTTAAATATTTTAACGCTTTTTAATTGACAATAGCTGATAAATAAGCTAAGTTTAGTGTGTGTTTATTTTCCTTTCTTGACAATGTTCTTTTAACTAATAAATTTTACATTGTTATTCGACCTATAACCCATTGGTTAGTACTGACATCATTCCGCCAGAAGTGGGCTGAGCCTCCATAATATATAGTAAGAAGTGCACTGGCTTCTCGAGTACTGATTCTCCAGCAGAAGGAGGTCCTTACTCATTGATAATTCATCGTTTCATAGCTTTATAACTTTATGTATTTTCCCTAATGTATGTAGTCCTCTAAATAAAGCTTTGTTACGACTTGTAGGACTAAAGATGACCACAGTAGTAGTGGAAACCGGTCATCGCAATGAATAAATTGTGATAAAGACTGTTATCCGTTACAAGTTATCCGCCGTTGCAAAGCATTTTCATCATCTTCCTCACTTAATTTCAATCTTTTGATCTGTATAACTACCGATCGAAAATTTTCTTCGCAGATTTTTCAATCGGTGTGTCAGCTTCCCGTTCGTAGCATTTCCACTAGACTTTTTTTGCCCTCCAATAATTTTAAATGATGATACGTTCGTTTGCACGGACTTCTTTGTCGGCAGTTCTTATTTATCACTTTCATGTTTTATATTCTCGTCTTCAGCTTTTTGTAATTTAAACGTACACTCCACCAGACACGTTTCGCTTTTACATACAAAGCATCTTCAATGTTCGCTCTGTAGACATTGTGTGCATAATATGCTTCTAAATTCTGGTTCAAAATGGTTCAAATGGCTCTGAGCATTATGGGACTCAACTGCTGCGGTCATAAGTCCCTTAGAACTTAGAGCTACTTAAACCTAACTAACTTAAGGACATCACACACATCCATGCCGAGGCAGGATTCGAAGCTGCGACCGTAGCGGTCGCGCGGTTCCAGACTCCGGCCGGCTCTAAATTCTGTCTTTATACATTTTATAGATAAAAACGTTTTGAATCATAAAAAGCTAAATATACAAATATATTATATGTCCCGTATTTTCAAAATAACCATTGAAGTTGACAGCTAAATAAAAACGAAACGCATTTGGTGGTAAACACTCCCAAATTTCTGTAAAGAATAAAAATAGACAATAATGATTTATAGTATTACAATGTTTCCAGAATTATGCCCAAGTACCAGTCGTGCACACATTATTAATCTACCAGGAAGTTGAAAGCATTGCACATTAGACTTCAGAGTCCAATTTTAATTCTGGGAAGAATTACATTGGATGTGGCTAAGCTACAGTACCAGGCAAACAAGAGCACACAGAAGTGGAGGAGGAAACGAAATACGAGGCGTATTCAGAAATTAAAGTACGATTAGGTGTGAAATTGAAACCACTGTGAAGATCCGATCGATGTGTTGGGCAGTGTCTTTATTGTGGCTGTCGCCCGCTTCACGTCGCTCTTTCGAGTTCGGAACGTAAAGTGATCACGTAGAAATTCCTAAGATAACAGAGTCCCCCGCCAAGTACTTGGTTCTGGTGGAAGATTTTGTCTGCCGCTATGCAACCCACATAACATAAATATCATGCATTTCTTTCTTGGAGACAGTTTTCAGCCACATTCTGCAGGGTAAATGAAGAGCTCCTGCACCGTTGTTGATGGGAAGTGTTTAATCACCCACAATACAGCCCCTAATTGGCTCCATCTGTTGTTCATCTCTGCTCACATGAACCGCTGGCTATGAAAACAACGTTTTGCCACGAACAAATGTCAACGTCAGAGCGGCGACTATTTATAAGGTAGTTGGAAGGCGTGGCTAACTGTTGCGAATAAAAAGTTTTTGAATCTCACTGCAGTTTTCATTTCGTGACCGATCGGACGCTACTTTCAGAACAGCCCGTGTGGAACTGGAACGGTAAGGATGCCGGAATCCGAGAGCAGTAAACGACTGAGCGCATAGCACAAAAATTTTGCATACTGATTTCACTCAAAACATTTACAGAGGCCCAAGCCAGTAACCTCAGCGTCGTTAATTATTATGGTAAGCACTTGGAAGGTCATTGTTGAATACTCTGAAAGCGCCAATAAATCAAGTGCTATAACACGAAAATAGTTTAAGGGTGTCGACGAACAAAACAAATAACCAGGCAATACAACACCGAAATTATTTAAAAGCACCAATAATTAAGACACAGAAAACAGGAAGGTAGTATAAAGGCGCCCATAGCATAAAAAAATATTTACAAGCACCAGTAAGTAATTATCAAACAATTAAGGGCGCCTATGAGCAAATCAGTAAACTTAACGACAGACAGAGCTCGAACAACAAAATTTAAATCATAACCCATTGTTTCCAAACAAACCGAAAAGCAAGACTGTTAATAGACGAAGATCGTCATCACTTCATCCTGAGAAACTTCGTTCAGAAGCTGGTATAAACGTATCCACAGGTACAAACATGCCGCCTCGCCCGATCTAAAGAGGTAAAATAAAATAATTAGTTTTCAGAGCTCTAAAAATAGAAAAATAACAATCTCACAAACACGTTCTGTTCATTCATATTTTTCCTGTTTGTGCTTCTGGTCGCGCAGCCCGGGGAGCGGCTTCTTTTTTTGTTTTTTTGTGGAACTTACCTCCACCATTTTATCGTCTTGACACCTAACTTTTGGCTCCATGAAAACACTGGATTGATAATGATTAAGTGATTTTTTGCTACACCAGATGATGGAACTTCAAATGTTCCAAGACCGGTCGCCTGTACAATAAAAGACTGTTGATCCAGCGATCTCTGTGCGGTTTCTTCATTTTGCACCATGGGCTTACACAGCTGTGGCAGTCTCGCATGAAGAACTCCTTGGTAACAAAACATACCATGACCTATTAAAACAACTACATACAATTTAAAGGTGGTACCAATTTTGCACCTTTCCCCATAATTTAAGCGTAAGCGAATTTATCAAATGGGTGTTCCAGTACTCAGTTACTTAAACGGCCCGTTTGATTGAGTCGTACACATTTAAACATAGTGCCAGCTCAGGCGATTCGATACAAAAGCCATTTACGGCAAAACGCCACCCAGAAGCTACGAAATTTACAGATAAATTTAAACTATTTACCTCTGGTGCTCCCTTTGGTACCTTAAATAATAGTAACATATGAATGTGACAACTTGTACCGCAGTGTTGGTACCTGATTTCTCAAAGGCTAATACAAACACAAACATGCAAGTGATGGCGTACGCGATCTGTCATGAGCACCATTAAGATTAACACCTCCAAGAGGTATTTTCACTCTCCTTGGGAATAACTGAGCTCAGTTAAGGTGTAACTGGGCCAGCGAGCTCACCATTAATTTCCATTGTGAGTTGATAAAGATTGCTACAACTGTCTCACAGAAGGTACACCTCAGAATTCGTGGCAGAATAAGGGACTTGCTTCACTGTACGGAAATGTTGCAAACCAGCGATGTAAATTGCTCGAAGGAACCCACGACTTCATAGGCGGCTACACGAGTGACAGCCACATCCAGACAGGAAAACCTACCGACTTTCAACATGGTAATCGTCACTCCTGGGAAGTCCTCACGTCAACGCTTCCCGGAGTCTCCCGTACTGCAACAGCCCATTTTCACTGTACTACACCTGCGCACCGTCTTAATACTGAAGCATGTGCAAATTGAGTCCTGTCGCGGTGTGCCAAGGGACTACCAGTTACCCGAAGTGAAGGCACTACCGCTAGCTTAGCAATACATCTGTGAGAACGTATTAGGAACTTCGTGGGCTGAGCACATATATGATATTAGTCCAGTGATTAGAAAATCGAGTCAAATTTACAAACGACTTAACTGTACATGCCCACTTATCAATATGACCTTACATCCGCTGTGGCCTGGATGCACGGACTGATTCTGTTCGGGCGGTCGTCACCAGGTGGTCGTATCCTTTCTGGAGGCAATCTGGTCCCACAACTGCTGTAACTGGTTCTTGAGATCCTGAGTACTTGTCGTTAGGACGGATTTTACGTCAGTGTTGGTCACACACGTTCTGTTGAGGACGATCTGGGGTTTTTGTGGCCAGAGCAGACATCACGCAGGCAGTTCACAGAGAAACGGATCGACAAGTATCGTTCTGTTGAAAAATGGTACCACGATATTGTCGCTTGAGCGGTAAAAAAAAAAAACCATTGGTTCAAATGGCTCTGAGCACTATTGGACTTAACATCTGAGGTCATCAGTCCCCTAGAACTTAGAACTACTTAAACCTAACTAACCTAAGGACATCACAACACATCCAAGCCCGAGGCAGGATTCGAACCGTAGCGGTCGCGCGGTTCCAGACTGAAGCGCCTAGAACCGCTCGGCCACACCGACCGGCGAGCGGTAACACATGGTGATGCATGATGGTCGTCATGTGCCTTTCTACTGTGTCAGAACCGTCAGTCACCACCAGACGTCACACAAGATTGTACCAGATGGCTCCCCACAAAATGACGTCAGAAACAACACCGCTCCACCACTATAAAACATTGGAATAAGGCGACTTCTCCACAGGTCCCCCCCCATACTCGCCGATGATGGTCATTCGCGGCTGTGGGGAACCGCGATTCGTCACTGAATACAATGCGACACCATTCGTCAGGTGTCTATGCTTCCCTGTCACGGCAACGCTCCAAATCGTCTTATTTCGTGTTGTGTATCAACAGCAGCCTACACATGGGACGGTTATTCGTCAGCGCGGCTCCTATTGAACCAATGTTGCGGGACGACACAGAATGTTGCAGGAAGTCACTTACTGCCTTTCGGTTGGCAGGCGCAGATGTTACTGAATTACGACGGGCTCCGTACCCAATACGGTGATTCAGCTTTGTGGTGGTCAGACGAGGTCAGTCTGAATCTTGACAACGAGTATGCCTTCCTTAAACTTCCCAGCCAATCCAGAATGGGGCTACTGTCAAGTGCAAATGCCTCGCAGATCTAGATACTGCCCACAGTGAGGTGTCTTTCAGACTCTGTCAGGAGCCTGATACCGCTGTCTCACAAGAGTGCGCACAATATCCTTGTTCTACACAGTAATCAACCAACATCTGGCGGTGTTTCAGTCCTTTATACACACTGCGAGGACTGATTGTTAGTCAACACCTGACGCCATTCAGGCCCTTTGCATATACTACGAGACCTGGTTACAACACTAAACACGAACAGCACTATCGCAATCTGGCGGCCGTTCTACCTATCACAGGGAATACCAAGTAAAGCTTTTAAATGCGCAACGATAGTATGTCCACGTACGAAGTTACATTGAAATCCGACCATATCGTCTGGGTCTTTACTTTCGTTGTCAGCTTTTGTATTTGGCGGCAAATGTTTCGTTCAGGCAACTGTCAGCAGTGGATATATGTTTCAGGAATTTCGTGACACATGGATGCATTAGAATAATTTATCAATTTATTACCGGATTCTTTCACTGACCATCATTCAGCACGAAAAATTGGCTACTGCAGGTCACATTTTTCATACACCAGTAACTTATCTCCATGCACACACGGCGTCAGGTGAAGGTTGCTGGTGCATGAAAAAATATCTTTTTCTTATATTATTATATGACAGTTAATACGATTTAAGCGTCAGGAAGTCGTTTCTGAAAGTATTTGTATGGAGTGTAGCCATGTATGGAAGTGAAACATGGACGATAACTAGTTTGGACAGGAAGAGAATAGAAGCTTTCGAAATGTGGTGCTACAGAAGAATGCTGAAGATAAGGTGGGTAGATCACGTAACTAATGAGGAGGTATTGAATAGAATTGGGGAGAAGAGAAGTTTGTGGCACAACTTGACTAGAAGAAGGGATCGGTTGGTAGGACATGTTTTGAGGCATCAAGGGATCACAAATTTAGCATTGGAGGGCACCGTGGAGGGTAAAATTCGTAGACGGAGACCAAGAGTTGAATACACTAAGCAGATTCAGAAGGATGTAGGTTGCAGTAGGTACTGGGAGATGAAAGAGCTTGCACAGGATAGAGTAGCATGGAGAGCTGCATCAAACCAGTCTCAGGACTGAAGACAACAACAACAACAATACGATTCAGTGGTCACCATGACTGGCATTTATCGTTTCAGATAATGGACAGTGACATAAATAATAGCAAATTAATAAATTGTTCTAACTCAGACAAGTGTCATGAATTTCCTGAAACATACATACATGAAAAAAGTTTAGCATCACCCCAGTCACCCGGACTCCTGAAGACAGACAATGACTGTGGGTATTGTATCACAGATATAGCTCCTTTCACTGTTCAGAGATGTCACTAAACTCGCCCAAAGATGTAAACAACCATGCATGGACAGCGCTTATTAGATGGAAGGGGTCCAACAGCCGATCTGTTCCAGTCATTCCACCAGGAAGGAGGTACACGGCTCGTGTTGTCTGTAGTTCAACCTTGCCTAGACGGTCAATACCGCGTTTCGATCGCGTCCGCATTGTTACTTTGTACCAGGAAGGGCTCTCAACAAGGGAAGAGTCCATGCGTCTCGGAATGAACCAAAGCGACGTTCTTCCTACATGGAGGAGATACAGAAAGACATGAACTGTCGATGACATGTCTCGCTCAGGCCGCCCAAGGGCTACTACTGCAGTAGATGACCGCTACCTACGGATTATGGCTCGGAGGAACCTTGACAGCAACGTCAACATGTTGAATAATGTTTTCGTGCAGCCACAGAATGTCGTGTTGCTGGCCGGTGTGGCCGTGCGGTTCTAGGCGCTTCAGTCTGGAACCGCGTGACCGCTACGGTCGCAGGTTCGAATCCTGCCTCGGGCATGGATGTGTGTGATGTCCTTAGGTTAGTTAGGTTTAAGTAGTTCTAAGTTCTAGGGGACTGATGACCACAGATATTAAGTCCCATAGTGCTCAGAGCCATTTGAACCATTTTTGATGTTGTGTTACGACTCAAACTGTGCGCAGTAGTCTGCATGATGTGCAACTTCATTCCCGACGTCCTTGGCGTGGTCCTTCTTTGAACCACGACACCGTGCAGCGGGGTGCAGATGGGCCCAACAAAATGCTGAATGGACCGCTCGGGATTGGCATCACGTTCTCTTCATCGACGAATGTCGCTTATGCCTTCAACCAGACAATCGTCGGAGACGTGTTTGGAGGCAACCCGATCAAGCTCAACGCCTTAGACACACTGTGTTGGTGTGGAATTATGTGGGGCCGACGTATGCCGCTGGTGGTCACGGAAGGCGCCGTAACGGCTGTACGATACGTGAATGCCATCCTCCGACCGATAGTGCAACCATATCGGCAGCATATTTGCGAGGCTTTCGTCTTCATGGATGACAATTCGCGCCCCCTTCGTGCACATCATCTTAATGACTTCCTTCATGATAACGCCATCGCTCTACTAGAGTGGCCAGCATGTTATCCAACATGAACCCTATCGAACATGCCTGGGATAGATTGAAAAGAGCTCTTTACGGACGACGTGACGCAGCAACCACTCTGAGGGATCTACGCTGAATCGCCGTTGAGGTATGGGACAATCTGGACCAAAAATGCCTTGATGAACTTGTGGATAGTATGCCAGAACGAATACAGGCATGTGTCAGTGCTAGAGGACGTGGTACCGGATGTTAGGGGTATCGGTGTGTACAGCAGTCTCGACCACCACCTCTGAAGGTCTCTCCATATGGTGGTACAACATGCAGTGTGTGGATTTCATGAGCAATAAAAAGGGCGGAAATGATGTTTATGTTTATCTCTATTCCAATTCTCTGTACAGGTTCTTGAACTCTCGGAACCGAGGTGATGCAAAACTTTTTTTGATGTGTTTTCCAACAGTTGCCTTTCTTCTAGGAATGGTAAACAGGTAGTTAGAACGAGAGCTTCTATGAACTGGAACGAAGGAGAGAGATCCAGGTAAAAGAGAAGCTGTGATGTATGGCCGTGAGTCTTACGTGGATAGTCAGGAATTCTGTGGAGAGACGCAAACTGATTCAGAACATTGCTGAAAAAAGAAAAAAGAAATCTTCCGTCGGTAATAGTTTTGTTCCTGAAGGGCAAGTATTCGGATTCGAGTCTCGGTCCCATGCGACACACAATATTGCCAGAAAGGCTTTTTTCTTCGTTATTTATTCTAGCAGTGCACTTAATACGAAGCTTAATGCCACACAGCTAAGTTTGAAATCTGCCCATTTGTTCTTCGCTCTTCTCTTTAAGTACCGCCGAATGGTTATTTTTTAGGCAATGGATACTGGAGAAAATCGACGCACAAGAGACCGTCGAAGCTAGTCGAGGTAGAAGAGAATCAGTTCCGTTTCGAGAACTGAGATACGACGAGTCTGCGCCTCAAGGACTGCAGAGCAGATAGGCGATTTGTATGTCCGCGTCGGTATCTTTTATGGAGTCGGAGTCCGCGGCGATTCGTTAGAAGCGAGCACTCCGGCGCAGAGCACGGAATCTAGGCGACGTCATCGCGGGGAGTGCCCTCGGCCGTCGCCGCCGCGGACACCGGCTGACAAATGCCGAGCGCTTATCGCGGATTGGCCGCAGCCACGCCAGCGCAGGCCGCAGGGCGCTGGGCGTAGTCCCCCAGCGGCGTCCTAGACCTATCTCATCAGCGGCCGTCCTTCTCTGGCGCCGCTCATCCCACAGCGACTGAGGGGGCGTATAGGCCGACGGTGGTCTGTCTGATTTCTCTTCTTTGTGGCTTCGGTACGAAGGCTGTTTTGATGAAGCCCAGGTGACCGCTTTTTTTCTCTTAATAATTGTGACGGTCACGATCACAGAGCATAGAAGTAAGTAGAGGGGTCTTTCCCGTCTCAAAGGACAAGACGGCGTGCACTCGAGCTCCCCCCCCCCCCCCCCCTTCCATCGGTTACGTGGGGTTTCCTATCGAGGGGTTTCCTACAGGGGTGCAGCAGGTAGCGAAGCTGTCCCGAGCAACCGGTTCCCTAACGAGGTGTTTGCGAACTGAGCCTCCCCCACTGCTTGTCTACCCCAGTCACTCACCCTCAGTGCAGGTGTTGTCAACGTTTCTCAGACAGTGTCGTCATCGATAGCTTTCGTTCCGTGTGTTTTCCTATACGACTTCTGTTCTATGCAGTGTACACGATGGAAGCGATAACAACAACAAAAGGGGGGCCGTGTCTTATCAAGGATGGTCATCACTACTGTATTTATAGGAAAAATGAAGAATATACGAACTGGATGTGCGTCAATTATGAACGGAGTAGGTGCAAAAGCCGTTTAAAAATTGCAAATGGTGAAATCGTTGCTCAGCAGCAACATTCTTGTCCACCTGACAAAACAGATGTGGAGATAAAGAAAAGGCTACATAATTGCAGAAAAAGAGTTCGTGAAGAAAAGACAGTGCCTGTAGCGCAAATTTTTAAGGAGGAATTTCAAGATAAAGGATTAGAATTCGTGGCATATATTCCGAATTATGACAACTCCAAGACTCAATTGTGTCAGCCGAGAAGAGGAGCTATTGGGACAACCCAGAACCTTGGCTCTAGTTCGGAAATTCACCTTAGCGAAGATCTTTTGAAATTAACGGAAGGTAATAGTTGTTTGGGCAACGGCCTTGCTGCAGTGGATACACCGGTTCCAGTCAGATCACCGAAGTTAAGCGCTGTCGGGCGTGGTCGGCACTTGGATGGGTGACCATCCGCGCCCCCATGCACTGTTGCCATTTTTCGGGGTGCCCTCAGCCTCATGATGCCAACTGAGGAGCTACTCGACTGAATAGTAGCGGCTCCGGTCAAAGAAAACCATCATAATGACCGGGAGAGCGGTGTGCTGACCACACGCCCCTCCTATCCCCATCCTCATCTGAGGATGACACGGCGGTCGGATGGTCCCGATGGGCCACTTGTGGCCTGAAGACGGAGTGCTATAATAGTTGATTGAAGATTGATGATGGCTCTTGTTGTGACTTGGCAAGACAGCCAAGCCACTACGAGGTGAAGCCGAAAGGCACGCGTTTAAACTCACGCAGGCTGGCGTGAGGTCTGGAACAGGTAAAGTAATTATACTAGCAAAAGAAGGTACGTAGCTTCTGAAATACTTAACTTTAATCCATAATTGGTGAACATCGGTCTGACGGTACATGCATCACAAGATAAATAGCAAATGATAATGGCGCCTTGCTAGGTCGTAGCAAATGACGTAACTGAAGGCTATGCTAACTATCGTCTCGGCAAATGAGAGCGTAATTTGTCAGTGAACCATCGCTAGCAAAGTCGGCTGTACAACTGGGGCGAGTGCTAGGAAATCTCTCTAGACCTGCCGTGTGGCGGCGCTCGGTCTGCAATCACTGATAGTGGCGACACGCGGGTCGGACGTATACTAACGGACCGCGGCCGATTTAAAGGCTACCACCTAGCAAGTGTGGTGTCTGGCGGTGACACCACAGCTCTGTTCCAGG